>NC_080783.1:51042351-52246101 GCF_028018385.1 Neofelis nebulosa | reverse complement strand
ATTAAGATCTTTCAGGGGCACCTGAGTGGCTCAGGTTGGTTAAGCATCTGACTTTGGCTCAGGTCATGATCTCGCAGTTCGTGAGTTCCAGCCCTATGTCAGCTCTATGCTGATGGCTTGGAGCCTGGAGCTTGCTTCAGATTCTGTGTCTCCCTCTCTCTCTGCCCCCTCCCCGGCTAGCTCTCTCTTTCTCTCTCTCTCTCTCTCTCAAAAATAAATAAACATTAAAAAAATTAAAAAGAAGATATGTCAAATCTCCTCACATGTTAGAAACATGAAATAATTTTCACCAACTATAATATTAGAAAGGCATCCTGATAGGTTGAAGGTAGATAATACCCATTTTAGCTATGAATATTGGAACATCTCGTTTTATTATCATACTGACTTTCACTTATAGACAGAAATACTTCTAGTCCCCCCCCCAGACTTATTGAGCTATAACTGGCATTTAACACTGTATAAGTTTACTGTGTACAGTGTGTTGATTTGATACATTTATACACTGCAAAATGATAACCACCGATAGCGTTAGTTAACACCTCTATCACATCACATAATAACTGTTTCTTTTTTGTGGTGAAAACATTTAAGATTTACACAGCAGTTTACAAGTATAATACAGATCGTAAGCTGTAATCACCAGGCTATAAAATAGATTTCCAGAACTTATCCATCTTTAACTGGAAGTTTGTACCTTTTGACCAATACTTCTAGTTTTTAAAGTGCTTTCCCATGTGTTTGATCTTCAAAAATCTCAATATGTAAACATATATTATTTATAATATATAACATATATATTAATAAACATATCCTATATATAATGTTATATATTATACATATAAAATACATAACAACTAGAGAGAGTGGGAAATATGGTTCAAAAGCATCTCTTTTTTTATTATTTTTTTGAGAGAGTACATGCATGGGCAAGTGGGGGGTGGTAGAAGGTAGAGGGAGGGAATCTATGTATTTATGTATTTATGTATTTATGTATTTATTTATTTATATTTTAGAGAGGAGGGAGAGGTGCAGAGGTAGAGAGAGAGAAAGAATCTCAAGCAGGCTCTATGCTAAGTGAGGAGCCTGATGTGGGGCTTGATCCTATGACCCTGGGATCATGACCTGAGCCAATATCAAGAGTCTGACGCCCAACTGAGCTACCTAGGCTTCCTAAAAATCGTCTTTGTTAAACAGACAAAATGTGAAAAGTTTTTATCATCTATATCCAGTCAGCAAACTATGGCCAAGAGGCCAAATCCTACCCACCACCTGTTTTTGAAAATAAAGTTTTATTAGAAGACAGCACTATTCTACGGGTGCCTGGGTGGCTCAGTCTGTTGAGTGTCCAACTTCGGCTCAGGTCATGATATCGCGATTTGTGAGTTTGAGCCCTGGGTCGGGCTCTGTGCTGACAGCTCGGGTTCCGGAGCCTCCTTCAGATTCTTTGTCTCCTTCTCTCTCTCCCCATCCCCCACTTATGCTCTGTCTCTCTCTGTCTCTCAAAAATAAATAAATTAATAAATGTATAAAAAAATTAACAAAAAAGAAGACAGCACTAGTCTTTCATTTACATATTGCCTATGGCTGCTTTTGTGATACATGGCAGAATTCAGTAGTGACAGAGACTCGCAAAGCCTAAACTATTTACTTGCTGGGCCCTTAACATGTCTGACCCTGTTCTACAGCAATTTTTCCTTAAAAATCATATTTAAATAACTACTTTAAAACTGTTTTTCTTACTTCATGATGTCAAATTTATAGTATGTGGTACATTTTCCATGAGAAATCTGTATAGCATGAGAGATGAAATATAGAATTTCCCAGCATTTAATGTTAATATTTTATAATATAGGAAGAGCATATCAAAATATTCATGCTGGCAGTAAAATAATTGGGGAAGTTTTGATTTCTTGATAATTATGTGACTACCATGTATTCAGAGAGGTACAAAAATGTCTCCTCTTAAAGTGGAACTAAGTTGTAATTTAGTATAGCATGCAATTCCATTCCTGCCAACAATAAGATTAGCTTGTACTTAGCTAGCTCTTAACAGAAGCAAATACTAAATAATTCTTACAGCCTTAAAATGTGCAGTAAGGTTTATTTAACCTTACTTTTGAACATTATTCCCTATTAGGGAGTTT
Source organism: Neofelis nebulosa (assembly GCF_028018385.1). Taxonomy (NCBI): domain Eukaryota; kingdom Metazoa; phylum Chordata; class Mammalia; order Carnivora; family Felidae; genus Neofelis; species Neofelis nebulosa. The sequence goes on along the minus strand of NC_080783.1, from coordinate 52,243,954 downwards.
TACACTTGAGTACAAATATTTGGAAATATTTGAAACATCTTCAGACAAGATGTGCTATAATTCTATTATTTGTAATATAAAATTATACCAATGATAATAGATTCTCACCAGTTGAATGTACAAATGAATTAAATGTGGATTTTTCTGGAAGGCATGCATAACGTCCAACTATTGTCTGCCCCTTGATTTTCTACTCTTAAGATATTTAACTTTAGGGAAACTGTAAAATCCAGACTCACCTTTATTATTGCTAGAAATTTCAGGGAAATTTAATTTGGAGAATAAAATAACTGATGTGGATAAATGAAACACAAATATATAGTAAAGTTAGATATTTTTCTTTTTTTTTTAAATTTTTTTAACGTTTATTTATTTTTGAGACAGAGAGAGACAGAGCATGAACGGGGGAGGGGCAGAGAGAGAGGGAGACACAGAATCTGAAATAGGCTCCAGGCTCTGAGCGGTCAGCACAGAGCCCGACGCGGGGCTCAAACTCGCATACCGGAGATCCTGACCTGAGCCGAAGTTGGACACTTAACCGACTGAGCCACCCAGGCGCCCCTAGATATTTTTCTTTTAATGTAACTACATTTTAACTATCAGGATGCTAGGCATTTTGTTTTTATTTTGATATATTTGAGCTACTGAAAAATAATGAGATCTTTTCTTCAAAGACCCCAAACTCAACATTTTTCTAAAAAGACATATGCAATGTTCGAGTGTCTTTTCTTTTCAATATATGAAATTTATTGTCAAATTTGTTTCCATACAACACCCAGTGCTCATCCCAAAAGGTGCCCTCCTCAATACCCATCACCCACCCTCCCCTCCCTCCCACACCCATCAACCCTCAGTTTGTTCTCAGTTTTTAAGAGTCTCTTATGCTTTGGCTCTCTCCCACTCTAACCTCTTTTTTTTTTTTTCTTCCCCTCCCCCATGGGTTTCTGTTAAGTTTCTCAGGATCCACATAAGAGTGAAAACATATGGTATCTGTCTTTCTCTGTATGGCTTATTTCACTTAGCATCACACTCTCCAGTTCCATCCACGTTGCTACAAAGGGCCATATTTCATTCTTTCTCATTGCCAAATAGTATGCCATTGTGTATATAAACCACAATTTCTTTATCCATTCATCAGTTGATGGACATTTAGGCTCTTTCCATAATTTGGCTATTGTTGAGAGTACTGCTATAAACATTGGGGTACAAGTGCCCCTATGCATCAGTACTCCTGTATCCCTTGGATAAATTCCTAGCAGTGCTATTGCTGAGTCATAGGGTAGGTCTATTTTTAATTTTCTGAGGAACCTCCACACTGTTTTCCAGAGAGGCTGCACCAATTTGCATTCCCACCAACAGTGCAAGAGGGTTCCCATTTCTCCACGTCCTCTCCAGCATCTATAGTCTCCTGATTTCTTCATTTTGGCCAATCTGACTGGTGTGAGGTCATATCTGAGTGTGGTTTTGATTTGTATTTCCCTGATGAGGAGTGACGTTGAGCATCTTTTCATGTGCCTGTTGGCCATCTGGATGTCTTCTTTAGAGAAGGGTCTATTCATGTTTTCTGCCCATTTCTTCACTGGGTTATTTGTTTTTCGGGTGTGGAGTTTGGTGAGCTCTTTATAGATTTTGGATACTAGCCCTTTGTCCGATATGTCATTTGCAAATATCTTTTCCCATTCCGTTGGTTGCCTTTTAGTTTTGTTGGTTGTTTCCTTTGCTGTGCAGAAGCTTTTTATCTTCATAAGGTCCCAGTAATTCATTTTTGCTTTTAATTCCCTCGCCTTTGGGGATGTGTCGAATAAGAGATTGCTACAGCTGAGGTCAGAGCTTTTCCTGCTTTCTCCTCTAGGGTTTTGATGGTTTCCTGTCTCACATTCAGGTCCTTTATCCATTTTTAGTTTATTTTTGTGAATGGTGTGAGAAAGGGGTTTAGTTTCAACCTTCTGCATGTTGCTGTCCAGTTCTCCCAGCACCATTTGTTAAAGAGACTGTCTTTTTTCCATTGGATATTCTTTCCTGCTTTGTCAAAGATTAGTTGGCCATACGTTTGTGGGTCTAGTTCTGGGGTTTCTATTCTATTCCATTGGTCTATGTGTCTGTTTTTGTGCCAATACCATGCTGTCTTGATGATGACAGCTTTGTAGTAGAGGCTAAAGTCTGGGATTGTGATGCCTCCTGCTTTGGTCTTCTTCTTCAAAATTACTTTGGCTATTCGGGGCCTTTTGTGGTTCCATATGAATTTTAGGATTGCTTGAGAAGAATGCTGGTGCAATTTTGATTGGGATTGCATTGAATGTGTAGATAGCTTTGGGTACTATTGACATTTTGACAATATTTATTCTTCCAATCCATGAGCAGGGAATGTCTTTCCATTTCTTTATATCTTCTTCAATTACCTTCATAAGCTTTCTATAGTTTTCAGCATACAGATCTTTTACATCTTTGGTTAGATTTATTCTTAGGTATTTTTATGCTTCTTAGTGCAATTGTGAATGGGATCAGTTTCTTTGTCTTTCTGTTGCTTCATTGTTAGTGTATAAGAATGCAACTGATTTCTGTACATTGATTTTGTATCCTGCAACATTGCTGAACTCATGTAGAGCAGATCAATAAAACCAAGAATTGGTTTTTTGAAAAAATAAACAAAATTGACAAAACTCTAGCCAGGCTTCTCAAAAAGAAAATGGAGATGACCCAAATAGATAAAATCATGAATGAAAATGGAATTATTACAACCAATCCCTCAGAGATACAAACAATTATCAGGGAATAACACGAAAAATTATATGCCAACGAATTGGGCAACCTGGAAGAAATGGACAAATTCCTAAACACCCACACTCTTCCAAAACTCAATCAGGAGGAAATAGAAAGCTTGAACAAAGCCATAACCAGCGAAGAAATTGAATCAGTTATCAAAAATCTCCCAACAAATAAGAGTCCAGGACCAGATGGCTTCCCAGGGAGTTCTACCAGACGTTTAAAGCAGAGATAATACCTATCCTTCTCAAGCTATTCCAAGAAATAGAGAGGGAAGGAAAACTTCCAGACTCATTCTATGAAGCCAGTATTACTTTGATTCCTAAACCAGACAGAGACCCAGTAAAAAAAGAGAACTACAGGCCAATATCCCTGATGAATTTGGATGCAAAAATTCTCAATAAGATACTAGCAAATCGAATTCAACAGCATATAAAAAGAATTATTCACCTTGATCAAGTGGGATTCATTCCTGGGATGCAGGGCTGGTTCAACATTCGCAAATCAATCAATGTGATACATCACATTAATAAAAGAAAAGATAAGAACCATATGATCCTATCAATCGATACAGAAAAGGCCTTTGACAAAATCCAGCACCCTTTCCTAATAAAAACCCTTGAGAAAGTCGGGATAGAAGGAACATACTTAAACATCATAAAAGCCATTTATGAAAAGCCCACAGCTAACATCATCCTCAACGGGGAAAAACTGAGAGCTTTTTCTCTGAGATCAGGAACACGACAGGGATGCCCACTCTCACCGCTGTTGTTTAACATAGTGTTGGAAGTTCTAGCATCAGCAATCAGACAACAAAAGGAAATCAAAGGCATCAAAATTGGCAAAGATGAAGTCAAGCTTTCACTTTTTGCAGATGACATGATACTATACATGGAAAATCCGATAGACTCCATCGAGTGTCTTTTGATGGCTATGCTATACTTCTTGTTGGCCTTATCAACAGCCAGTGCTTATGGGTAGCATCCAGCCCCAAAACATTCCTGTATCTTCTGAGCATTACTTTTATTTATTTTTTGCCTTAGCTAGGTTTACTCATTTTTCCTTGTATCTTACAGCTTTGTTAAACCAAGTAAAAATATTGATGATCTCCTAAATCAAGGCATGAATACAGTATGAAAGAAAATCTTACTTGACATTCTCCATTAGTTTGGTGCTAGATATTTTTCCCTCAAAGACTAGTCAATAGGGACAAGGTTGAAGAGAGCCAAGATAAAAAAATTCTAGTCTGTTTGTACAATTTCTTCTCCTGCTTTCACCTCAGTGATTTCAGCTGCTTTGTAATGATTTCCCTTTAAGACGAAACACAATGTCATAACAGACATAAAAGGTCAATTGTTAAGTATTCTATAAATGTTAGATTCTTTTTTTTTTCTTATCTTACTTTTTTATCCTTCCCTTCTACTACAGGTTTCCTCAAATCTCAAAGTCACTATTCTCACCATTGCCAGACTTTTTAAGCCCCCAATAATCGTGCTTTTAAAGCTGATTGATGTTGGTTCCATAGGACGAGGGAAAGAAAATGTGACTAGGAATCTCTCACAGCTTCTCCAGGCAAAAAAGTTCTCCTTTGATTCATTTCAGACCTCATTTGGTTTTTGCCATTTTTTAAAGTGGTACATTAAAGCACTTGCCTGTACCACTAAAATGATAATGAACTTAAACTGCAGTTCCACATTATAGCCCTCATTAGTGTGCACGTTCCTGGGTATCAGAAACAAAATCTTAGCACTCAATTCCTATCTGAGTCAAGTAAATCTTGTACAAAAGCACAATACAACTATTTATTTAATGAGTAAAAATGTGTGTGGACTAAATGACTCTTAAGTTAAATGTATTTAAATTTTTATGTAACCTTTTAGTAATGAGGGTACTATGGTAAAAACAAATTTTACCTAAATATTCTACTAAATATCCTACCTAAATATCCTATCTAAATATCCTACTTTGATTTACAAAGTTTAATTCACCAGAAGCAACTTTATTTAACAATAAATATTTCTAAAATTTTCTGTATATACACATACATACATACATGTATATATATACACATAGGTTAACTGGGTTTTTTATTGAAATTTTCACATTATAAACATATTTTGGAAAATAAAACATTTTGGTAGAAGACTAGTGGCATCAAAAATTGCTTTGATTGGGGCGCCTGGGTGGCTCAGTCGGTTAAGCATCCGACTGGCTCAGGTCATGATCTCACCATTAGTGACTTTGAGCCCTGCATTGGGCTCTGTGCTGACAGCTCAGAGCCTGGAGCCTGCTTCGATTCTGTGTCTCCCTCTCTCTCTCTCTGCTCTTCCCCTGCTCACACTCTCTCTCTCTCTCTTAAAAATAAATAAATATTAAAAAAATGTTTTTTAATTGTTTTGATTAAGCCAAACTGACAGGTAAGGGATTTTTATATTGATAGCTGAGTCAAGTTTATCTGATGGGGAAATCAGAAATTCTAAAAAAAATTATAGACAGCAGTTACATTTAAGTACTCTGCAGTTAAAAGCAGCAACAGTTTATTTAACAGGTTGCTGAGAACCAAGTAGTACTTACTGTTTTGGTATTTTGCCTGACTTTTTCCATTTACAAATGAATCAGTGCCCAATAGAAATAGCTTTAAAATATAGTTAAAATGAAAAGTCCCAAGTTCACTAATATATTTTATTAACTAGAATGATAGTTTTCTAATGGTATTTGTCTGATACTGGGTTTATGTAATTCTTCACACATTCTGTAAATGAACACCAACCAAAACAAATACTTTAATGATATTTATACCAGTTTCTATGTAAGAACATTATATTACACTGTTTGTTTTCTCAAAGGAATACAAAAGATTAGAAGCTGTGAATGTTGAATACAAACTTTGGTTTCTTTTTTTGAAATGCTACCTCAAACTAGAGTTTTCAAAACTGAAATTTACTGATAATAAAAGGCACTCATAAACCAGAATCTAGATAAACCAAAGGAAAAAAAATTGTTTAAATCTATAATCAACCCTCAATACTAATTTTTATCAAACATCAACCAATGTTTTTCCTAAGAAAGTGTCTAAAAATAATGACCCAATACAACAACAGAACACCAAAATAGGCATGATTTTTTTTCATTGGTTTTAAATGCTGCTTACATTTTGAAGCTTTATAATTTCTATGAATGCTCTTTGAAGATCAAGTTCATTGTTTTTATGCTTGAGGAAAGAGACTTGCTCCAGCCTGAACAAAGAGAAGACAGCAGAGCCAAGGCCAGGGTTTCTGAAGTTTCTACATCGGGCCCCCAGAATTCCTCCAAGGAGCCACAGGAGCCACCTTAGGGGCAGGGGGTGGGGGTGCAACTGTGGAAGGGCTAGGCGGTCTGGACACCTTACGTTCCCCTCACACACTGCACTGTCTTTAACAAGAGGTGCTCAGCTTGCATCTCGTTGACATATTTGAAATTCTGGGTAAGAATGAGAAAAGAAATTGAAAAGAAAAAAAAAAAACAATTCTGTTCCTCAAAAATAAATTTGAAAACCACTGCATTACCCCGTGCACCCTGGTAAGAAAAAAGGGGGAATATCATGGGGACTCAAATTTGAAATGATGTCACTGTTAATACCTACCATGAGAAACACCTAGAAACTGTATTTCAAAATAAGGCAAAAGAGGTCATGAAAGTAGATTCTGTACAAGTAAAACCTTTATTATTTATTTTTTCTTTAAATTTTTTAATGTTTATTTTTGAAAGAGAGAGAGGGGCGCCTGGGTGGCGCAGTCGGTTAAGCGTCCGACTTCAGCCAGGTCACGATCTCGCGGTCCGTGAGTTCGAGCCCCGCGTCAGGCTCTGGGCTGATGGCTCGGAGCCTGGAGCCTGTTTCCGATTCTGTGTCTCCCTCTCTCTCTGCCCCTCCCCCGTTCATGCTCTGTCTCTCTCTGTCCCAAAAATAAATAAAAAACGTTGAAAAAAAAAAATTTAAAAAAAAAAAAAAAAAAAAAAAAAAAAAGAGAGAGAGTGTGAGTGGGGGGAAGGGCAGAGAGTGAGGGAGACACAGAATCTGAAGCAGGCTCCAGGCTCTGACCTGTCAGCACAGAGCCTGACGCGGGGCTCAAACTCACAAACCACTACTAGATCATGACCTGAGGCGAAGTCAGATGCTTAACCAACTGAGCCGGCCAGGTGCCCTAGTTTTTTCTTTTTTCTTGTACTTTAATTACTGACCTAGTGTTTCTAGAAATTTGAATCACACAGAAATGAACAGTGAATAAACAAAGTTTAGTAGGGGAACTTCCAATGTTTCAGAATACAAGGACAGGTGGAGCATACAGAAAAGCACAAGAATAAACTAATTAACAGAAATCAGAACAACGGAATGCTAAATGGACATGTCGACAGTAAGAGAACCAACTAAATGGGCAAAACAGTCAGGAAAAGCTTTCTGGAAAAGAGGTGCTCAAGTAAGAGTAGAGGTAAAGGAAATTACATTCCTGGTGGAGTGAACAGGGCTGAAGGAGGGGGCAGGTGGAAGCATATTTACTGAAGAGAAAGATAGATCCAAATGGAGAGGAGTGTTTGTGTCAGTGATATATAAGCTTGAATTGGTAAAATGGGGTTATACTGAAGAAGCCCTTTCAAGGCAATAGAGGAAGACATTTAATTTAACGTATACGTAAGGGGCAATATGGTACTACCTTTGATACTCAACAAAAGAAGTATTTTAGTGCTAGCAACCTGGCAGTGTGTTCTGAATTATCAAGGCACTTTTCTTTTATTGTATTAAATTACTGGTGGTGGAAAAAATTTAGGTGATACTTCAAAAGATGCTAGATATTTTCATGGATTTAAAATCACATATGCAATAATGGATCACACGGATGGATATTTTATACTCTTTCACACTTGTGCTGGCAAAAAAAAAAAAAAAAACCTTAGGAGGCATATGCCATTACCTAATCTATCTCTTTCACATCAGATTTACATATTACATATCATTTTTAATTTCTATCATCCCCTTTTAAAGCATTTGGAAAATGAGAAATTTTGTTTAAAAGTAAGTGCTCCAGGTTTGAGAAATATTTGAAATAAAATAGTCTCTCCTAGGGTGGTGTAGAAATATTTGGATACATTAGAAAAATAATGGATATTATTAGACAATTAAAATTGAGGAAAGAACTTTCCCTAGAAAAATTTGGATTAAATGACCCTGGAGAAGTGTTCTTTTCCATTTATAGTTTTTATTTCTGTTTCTTCACTGTGTAACACATGGAGACAAAATTTTACCTAGTATAAAAAAATAAGTAATATGAAAAGGTAAACAATGGACTGGGAATATCCTTCCAAGGTCAAATCAATGAATGGTCTTTAGAAAGAGTGTATCATATGATTCTTAATTTTTAGAGGAAAACATAAACCATTATTTTTTAAAAGTAATACATCCTGTATACACATAAAATAGGTCTCAAATGAAAATTATCTCACAAATAAGATTTTTAAACTCCTAAATATAATTTCCCAATCTGCAATGTTTTCAGAACATCCAACTCAAATGTTACATGTTTCCCCCCCTCCTGTCTTTTTCTTTTCCCAAGTTCATTGTTGAGGTCTGTGGCTATACGTGCATGTACATGCAATGGTTCTCCTTTCTAAAATCTGGTACAGAGAATATTTTTTTAAGCAGCAAATTTTTTCCATCTTGGGAGTTACCTAGTTTTGCTGAATAAATACTGTGATATGCTTGCTTAGGGGTATGCATAGAATTCTGTCACGAAGTGTGCTTGAGTGAGAATAGTGGTAGTTGGGCAGTATTTTTCAATGAATGGCTTTTATAACTGTAGTGTTTGTTTTTCTTAGAATGCGAGCTTGGAAAAAGAGCTGAATTGAATTTAAATAAGACTTATGAAAGGAAGGAGAGAAGAGTGGCAATAAGGATAGTTTTAGATCAGAACATAATTTTGAAGAGTACTGATATACCAGATAATCTCAATTATAAATTTGCTAAACTCACTCCATTTCCCAGCTCTGAAAACTGACTTCACCTGCTTTGGTTTTGTGCAGCTGGATCTGCCTTGACCAGGGGTATGGGGGAAAAAGCAGAGGCTTCTTGATCAAATAACCTCTGGATCACTCACAAGCATAAGTGTGCATACACTTATATATATGTGCACACACCTGCAGACCTGTGCACACATGCACACAAGTGTATATCATCATACAAAAAGGTTCCTGTCAGCTTAAGCCATTTCTCCATTGACTAGGGGAGACCAGTTCATGTAAAGATTACTTGAATCACTGTGGTTATACTTACAGTAAAAAAATAGAATTTTAACAGCATTCACAAACTGACTTGGCCATCTGATAAGCCACTGGAAACAGATGGAAAATGCCAACTTTTGGTGCTTACAGGACCACACAGTTTGTGACTATAATCATTTAGAAATTTTCCATTATTTATCTTCCTTTCTTTTGCCCAAATTTACTTTGTACTTTGAGGATATTAAGAATAAAAGCTATGTATCTATACGGATAAAGGACTTCATTCTAACTTCTATTTGTAACTCAAGAAACATCACATCAAAGTTGTATTACTGTTTTTCATGGTGGTGTTATTATGAATCTAATTCTGCTAATTCTTAAAACAAATAACTACTGTCAAAAGAAGTCCTTTGTTACATAATTAATTTTAACACTGGATAATTTCTGTTGTATAGCTTTATTGTTAGGTGCTTTATCAAGTAAGAAAATATCTGCCTATCTTTATTTCATACCTACATTTGTTCTATAATAACTAATATTTCCTAAGCTAGAATATATCTTAGAGATCATCCAATCCAGCTAAACTGTGCAGAGAAAGACATCACATGTTACATATTTCATGAAAGTAATTTTTATGGAGTACTACATAAAGATGTAAAACTATGAATTCTGAAAACATAGATGTATTTCATACTAAGGGATTTTCACAAAGAAACCTTTTGAAAATACCAATTAGAATTTGTAAGTTGATACTTAGGGATGAACAATATGTGCATTGACTTGCTCAAAGACAAGGCTGACAAAACTGCATTAGTTAGGATGCCTTTGGCTGTAAATAACAGAAAATGCAATAAGAACTGGCTTAATATTAAGGAAGATTTACTTGATACTAAAATGTTTTGAGTTGAGATGGTCCCAGAGGTGGCTAACTCAACAGCTCAATTACTTCATCAATGACTTAGGATATATTTAACTTTGCATTTGTCATCTTGAGAATCTAGGGTTGTCATTAAATACAGGACATCAAGTTAAATTTGAATTTTAGTTGGGGCGCCTGGGTGGCGCAGTCGGTTAAGCGTCCTACTTCAGCCAGGTCACGATCTCACGGTCCGTGAGTTCGAGCCCCGCGTCAGGCTCTGGGCTGACGGCTCGGAGCCTGGAGCCTGTTTCCGATTCTGTGTCTCCCTCTCTTTCTGCCCCTCCCCCGTTCATGCTCTGTCTCTCTCTGTCCCAAAAATAAATAAAAAACGTTGAAAAAAAAAAAAAATTTGAATTTTAGTTAAATTATACATGTCTCTTGTGATGTTACTCATTATTTGAAATTTCAAATTTAACTAGGTCCCTGCATTACTGTTTCCTAAATCTGGGATGCTTATCAGCATCTTGGTTTTTCTTTCTAAGCTAGCTCCACTTATGGTCACAAGATGGCTGCCTTATCTCTTAGTGTCATATGTAGATGCCAACATCCAGTGGCATAATAAGGATTCTGTTGGTAAGGAAGAAGGTGGAGGAGTGGTGTTTTGGTAGGCAACTAACACTATAGGTCTCCAAGGCAAATCTGAATTTTTGTTGATCAAAACATAGTTTCCTCTAATATTAAGTAATTATATCCTACTATGTAATTCAGCCTGCCTTCTGATTCAGGGATAGGAATTTTTTTTCCTGTAAAAAATTTTCTTTCTTTTTTAGTTTCTTTGTTGCAACCGGGAAAGCCCCAATCACCACATGTAAAATAACAAATAATATTTATTGAGTATCCTGAACCAAGGGAAAAATATGGCTCATTTGCACATTTCCCCTTCCCACTTTATTCCTAGGGCACATATAGGAGCTTATCCATGTTCACGGTTGCTGGTTCTTTCTTCCTCCTTTATGCTGGTTGTTCACATTATGCACGGCCAAATTACATCTCAATTTCCTATGTTCTCTTCCTCTTTCCACTCTCCCACCTTTGAAAACTTAAAATATCCATGAGGCCATATTTGTACTTAAGTGATAATGGTTTTATGTGGGCTAGATAAACCAAGCTGTGTTAATATTTACTTTACTAATGTGTTGGACCTCTGAGGTAATTTAAGTCCTTAATCATTTCAACAGTTCAACCTCTTTAAAAAGCTCTTCAGGAATGCAGCCAGTTTAGGCATCTTAGTGACATGGCACTTTTGGCTTCCCTATCACACTTCCAGAGGCAGGTGGCTACAAGAAAGTTTGGCCTATATGACTCTGCCGCTTGGAGTATGTTCATTATGGCTGTTTGGTCTCACTTATGCCATCTTTCATTCCCACATCACACTCACATTGCAATCCACTGGTTTCTGCAGCCGTTTTCTCCACCCCATTTCCTGTCTCATCTTGAATGATTCATAAGTGACTTCAATATTTATAGATGTGCCCCACCCAACACCCTAGACTCATCATTTCTTGACCTCTCCTGCTGCACAGGCCTTTAGCCTCTTTGGACTTCAGTGATCTACTACCAGGGCCATCCCCCAGTGCTACCTACTCATTCCCAGCAACTCTTTACCCCCCTTAATTACACTTCACAATCTTACTGTCTTAATTTGAGTTCCTCCTCTTTTCAGTGATCCCTTTTCCTTGTTTCTATCTAATTATTTGACTTCAAAGGAACCTCAACCTTAAGAATATAGCAAAGATTCAAGTCTCTGAACCCCTATACAACCTTGCTTCTTTCCCTCCTGCCCTATGTCTTCCAACTAACCCTGCCTGCTGTGGCTCATCTCATCAACTAATCCCTCAACTTCCATCACACACAACCTCTGAGCTCCTATTCTAGATGCGTCTAAAATTTTGTTTTTTGAAATTTAAGACCTATGTACCTAAACCTGATAAGTAAAGTCATGCCATTGCCATCAATCAGCATTGTAAAGTGGTTAAGAGCATGGACCCTGGAGCCAGAACATGGAAACTCAGTTCTAGGCTCCTCTACTTACTAGCTAGGTACCCTTAGAAAAATAGCATAACCACTTTGTGCCTCATTTTCTTCATCTGGAAAAAGGGAATAATAAGCATATCTCATAGACATATTATGATGAATAAATGAGCTGATATTTATAAGGTGTTAGAGAAATATATAATGGTTAAATAAATATTTTATTTCTCCCCTATACTCTTGTTTCCATTTTTAATAATAGTTATCCCAAACCTTTGCTCTTTTAAATTTTCCAAACAGCTCATGATCCATTACTTCAGCAGATGATCTGGCTAATTCTCCGAGTACAAAAAGGACATTAGGCGTTAACTCCTTTAAATAATCTTCCCCTGAAAATTTAACTACATTGGTACGTTGTATTTCTTTCTGATCTAAAAGAAAGAAATGACCTTCTAAAATAAATTTTCCTCCCTTTCTCAAGATCACATCCCTTCAAATACCTAGCCTTTTCTGTGTATATCTAATCTTTCTGTCTACTTGTTTTGTTTTTAACCAGTAAACATGTTTTATTCCTCAAAAGAATAACCAGAAATCCTTCTTCAACTCTGTATTTCCTTTTATCTATTTCCTATCTTCATCCTTTTCTTCATCAGATGTCTACATTTACTGTTTCTATCTTTACATCTCTCAAGACTATTCTTGAGAAACGATAATAATTGTAAGAAGGTCTAATAATAAAATTAAGTGGAAATAAACTCAGAAGAGTCAAAATTTTAGAACTTGGCTTTCCCCAACTAAGTCCAGACATAGGTAATCATGATTTGGAATGACCATATATTTATATAATGGCTTTCTTGCTCTTTTGTTCTATCTTTACCAACCAATTAATTGTTTTAGTTTGACTACCCCTGCTATTTCCTGTTTCCATCTTCTAAAAGGAATCAGCCCCACATAGTCGCACTACAATCAGGGTTTCACTCTCCGCCATTCCACCACAATTATTGTCAAGGGCAGCAATAACATCTGTACTGCAAAATCCAGGGATCGATTTTCAGTTTTCATCTTAATCAACTTCTCAGAAAGTTGGTAGACTTAATCATTTCCTCTTCTTTAAAACCTTTTTGTTTCAGTGGCCTTCAAGATACCACTTCTCTTAGTTCTCTTTCTACTTTGCTAGTTGTGCTAGATGATCTTTCTTAGCCTCCTTTGCTGGATTCTTCTCCTTTATTTGCCTTGAAAATGTGAAGTACCCCAAGCACTATCCTTGGACATCTCTTCTAACAATTCTTCACCAATTCCCCCTTGGTGGCCCCAACTAGTTTTTTAGCTTTGGATACTATTTATATGCTGACAACTTTTAAATTTATATTCCAGTCCAGATTTTTCCCTTGAAGTCTATATTCATATATCTAAATGCCTACTCAACATACTCTCTTGGAAGTCTAACAGGCTTTTCAAACAATATATTCAACAAACTTTCATTTCTCCCTAAGCTCCTCCACTCTTAGACTTCTCCATCTCAGTCAGGGAGAGTGTGTAAACTTAATAGAGGGGAATTCTCAAGAACACAACAATAAAGCTGGTAAAAGAATAAAAGCCAGTAAAGGAGATTGAGAAGTAGGAGAATAGGAAAATATAAGATCAAGAAATAAATGAGAGGAATAGTCAATCCTGCAAAAACTATAAGGATAACTATAAAATGAGAGCTGAAAGGATCCAGCAGATTTGGCATTTTTGAAGTCACTGATGACTACTGCTTTGGTAGGTTTGAAATAGTTTACTTGGGAAATAGAAAGAAGGCTGTCTAGTATTAAGGATTCAATACACACACAACACACCCTACAATATTTTAACCAAACTTTCATCCAGAGTTCCAGTTCTGTGCTGTATTTCTGAATGCTTGGGGTTACATTTCCATCAGTATGATTTGGAAGTACCTCCTATCTAACATGTCCTATAATGAACTCATTTCCTTTCCTCTTTTTCTCCTCACTTCTAAACAAATTAGTACCAAATACACGATTCTCCTAAATTCTTTATTAGGTTGAATGACACCAATACCTATCCATGCACCTGCAGTGGAAAACAAACCTTGAAGATCATTCTGTTTCTTCCTTCCCACCCATTTCGTAGTTTGTCAAATCTGATTGCATCCCCTATTTCCCTCAGTCTAACGTGAATTTTTGTTAACCTCCCTGTCCCCAGGCCCCATACACATAAGCCTCCTAATTGGCTTCCTTGCCTAACAACTTCCATGACTCTTTCTGCTATATATAGTTACTAGTTATCTTTCAATAAAGCACTTTAGTTAAAAACTGGAAGTTGCTTTCAACTTCTATTCTAAGATTGCAGTAAGATAGTCTTAGAATAGCACTCCGAGGCCTTTGAAATTTGGCTGTCACTTACCAGCCATTTGAAACTTACCATTTCAAAGTTCAAATAATGTTTTCCTCCCTAAGTTGTAAATACAATTTCAAAATGTTTGGAAAATAAATGAAAAAAGTTAGCTATAATATTGTAATGGTAGTGGAACATCTTTGTTTCACTCCTAACATCCCCCTATGGATATACATATTTGTATAGTAAACATAATTTTGCATAATATTCTTACATATTTAGCTATTCCTTGTCATGGTGCAGAAAAGGAATATAAAAGTTATAAAATATTATTTTGAGAAAAAAAATGGAAGTAAAAGAAGAAAAAAGGTGGGGACAAGTTAGAGGTATGAATAAGGTTTAGGATGCATACCATGATGACCTACTCATCTACCATGAGTGAGCCACACATTTGGCTCTCAATTCTCTACTAACCAATGTTAAAAACAGAAACTTTGTTAGTTATCCAAGTCCCAGTGCCCATGAGATTAAAATAAAATGTCCCAGTAATTTCAACTCATCTTGGAACAAATATTATAAAAAGACTTCTTCTGAGGTTCTCCTAAAGAGAAGGCAGGGTGATGTACTTAACAAGTTCTGGGAAGACTCCTTATTAGAAGTAGCACATCTCATTTCACATCATTGTTCATATTGAGAATCAATATAGGCAGATGCTATTTTACAAATCAGAGTGATTTTGTGAAAACCAACTTTTTGGAAATCATTTGATATCACCAAAGCACCCAGCTCTTTGCTGATCTGCTTTAAATCATGGCTAAATATTAACATATTGAAATGCTCATATGTAGTATATATTAGTCACAGTAGTGGTTGAATTTTTTTAATGTTTATTTATTTTTGAGAGAGAGAGAGAGAAAGCATGTGCCTGCAGGCACATAGAGGAGAGGTGGAAAGAGAGGAACAGAGGATCTGAAGCAGGCTCCCTGCTGACAGCAGTCAGCCCAATGTGGGGCTTGAACTCACCATGAGATCATGACCTGAGCTGAAGTCAGATGTTCAACTACTGAGCCACCCAGGTGCCCCAGAAGTGATTGAATTTTACCCTTCAGATAATCTTTCTGAATATTGTTTCTCTTCAAAATAGAATTTTAAATAGTTCTTAGGTGAAAAGTGAAATCTTAAAAACTTCAGGTCTCCTATTGGGCAATTAAAGCTTACTTGGAAGGCCAGATTTTAGGTTGAGAAGCAAAAATTCTTCTGGATCATCTGTGTGATTCCTCTTGAGAAAGTTCTCTGAGTACAAGAATGTGGCTGGCCCAGGGATGCTATAGCCTTGGGCTTTTTTATGTAACAGGGAATATGATGTTATCCTAGAAGGACTCAAAAATTTACTGATAATTTAAGAAGCCTGCATACTAAAATCTTTGTTTTTATACTCTCCAAGTTTTTCAGAACATTTGATAAGATAAAAGCAGTTTTTCTACCTTTGCCTTTATCAATGTTTGCAGGGCTTTTGAGATATGGATTCTTGTCCTAATTAATTCTGTCACTAACTAAATGGCTGACCTTGGGCAGGCTTCTTAAGTTTCCAAGCTCATTTTCTCTCCCTTTGTAAAATGAGGGAGCTGTTGTAGGGTAACTGCCTCTGTAGAATTCCTTCCAGTTATGAGTCATACTGACCCCTCTGCCCACTTCTATAGGTGAAGAACCTCCTCAGTCAGAGGAAAGTAAGTGATTACTAATGTTTCTTTAACAGTGGACCTGGAGTACTAGGAGACAGTCACATATCTTAGGTGAGAGCATGGGCTTTGCAGGGGAAAATCCTGGTTCCACTCTGCCACTTACTAGTACACAGTCTGGGGCAAGTATTAATCTCTCTGAAGCTCAGTTTCCCTAACTATAAAGTGAGAATAATACAAATGCTTTTATAGTTGTTGTATTAAATGAGACACTGTAAATCTAGCCCTAAGTAGAGTGTCTGGCACAAGGCAAGTACTCAATCAAAAGTATCTATTTGTCACATTGTTATTTCCTTGGGTCCACTGAAATAATTGTTCTTTTAATAGCAGTTCTCCAAATTGAATATCAGCACTATTATAATTACAGTATTTAAAGGTTTTAAGGTGCCAACTTGGCTGACTAGCAAAAAAAAAAATGGAAAGATACAGGCTCAGGGGATTTTTAAAAAATTAACCAAAACAACCTGTGTGTTGACCTTTACCCTGTAGTTCTTTTATTTAATAACAGTCTATTAATAAATATAACTTTAAGCTGTTTGATTTAGTGCTAATGTAATCCAGGCCAAATACGCTACCTTTCTTGTCTGCTCCAAAGAAATTTTAATGGAGGTTTGGTTCACGTTTCTGTTTGATTTGAAATAAGATTGTGGGAAGTTCTTAGTTTTGGGTCCCCATCAGTAGATATGTAGTCACTTTAACTGTTGATCATTTGTAGATTATATTTAAATGCAACCAAATGTGATAAAATCATTCTTAGATGGTTGAGGTAAGCTTTGAAGGCTGTATAAGTACTTATCTTTTAATTTAAAAACTATCGCCTCACCATAAAATAAAAGGAAAAAATTCCCCAAATGTGGGAAAGCAGAGTTCTTGGCGATGTTCTTAAACTACAGCAGGAAATATGTGTTTGTTTATTATGACCCTAGTGCTTTCACAGGCCAGATGAACTTTCAAACACAGAGTTTTCATTCTGTTAACCAACAACTGTCACCCGACTTGTGGAAACCGATAATTTTTGCAGGGAGTTCAAGGAGAACATTTGCATAATTCCATCTGGTAGAACCTGGCTTGTTCCCACAGCTTGCAGATAGACCCTTTGTGAACAATTCTAACTGTAGGGCTACCTATGGGGTGTGTCAATTACCACAGAGTAACTTGCTGGATCAATCTGTGTTAAAGGTGGCTTTTATGGACTATCAAATTTTATAGCAAAGGAATTTTGAATTATCATTATATGTTTAAGAATTTTTTTTGATTCCAGGTTTCTCCTCATTTATGAGATGTGAGCCTCAACTGATTTGTACCAAGTTGTGGAAGCATAGTTACTTGTATTTCTGCTAGAAAGTTCTCTGCAGGATAAAGGGTGAGTAATATATAGATAGAGAAAGAATCTACACTGATTCATAAATCTTGAATACCTGATCGTTAAATATCTAAAATGTATCAAGCTGTTGAATAGACTTTCATTACATGAATTAAATTTCAAAAGTTTCTTAGGAACTAGCTTATTATTTTCTGTCTCTGTAGCTCTATTTCCTTTAACATTTCATTGTTTAATTAACTCTCATGGAACTTCACTTATTTTAAAAGCAATTTTAAAGGACTATACACTGAATTTATATACAACTTTCTAAAAATTGCCTACAATTATTATTAATTTGTCAAAATTGATTTAATTAGAATAAAGAGATTATTCAGTAGATACATCTTATAGCTTCTGAATTGAAGAATGACAAAAAGGGCGACTTAAAACTGACGCCAAGATAGAGGGATCTGCCGGTTCTGCTCTATATCACAATGGTGGTTGATATGAAGTGTCCTTGTTTTGATGTCCTACCTGCTCAATCTTCTACTTTTTGGTTAGTGATGGTAAGAGAAATTGGTAGAGTTGAATGTAGGGAATAGACAAAAATGGTTTAGCAAAATCCTGTCTGAGTCTGGCAGAAACCCCGTTCTCTCCCCATTTTGTCCACCCTCAAACTTGCCAAGCCTTGTTCACTTTGGCTTTATTTTAAAAATGCATTTCTGGTGAGTGAGGAAAGGTTTTGTACTGTGTTCTCAATGACTCACCCAAAATAACTCCATTGAACTTGTAAACGGTCCTGTTCTGAATGCAGATTGTGTTTGTTCTGAGATGGGCATGAAGGAGCTGCAGAAAGGAGATTAGAGAAGGGAAATGTGGTGGGAGAGGCAGTGTAGTTCAGGCACACATTAGAATTATTTTTAAAAAATACATTGTGTGTGTGTGTGAAAGACGGTTGTCTATGAGGTCAGTACCATTTAAAGTTCTTAAAGATACATCAGTATTAAATACGGTTCATCTAGCCACCAACCTCTTTCTTTTGATTCTCATAAAATGTGAAAGGAAGATTTATCTGTGAATATATAATTCCAAATACATGCATTGTGAAACTTTTTAAAGTGCTAAATGGCTTCAAATAGGAAATAATCATATATATATAACACAAGCTAGAAATTAATCTTAAAATAGGAAGAAAATGTCTATCAATACATTGATCACATAATGGGACAGTGTTAAAACTGGGAAGTGCAATAATGACATCCTCTTGTGTACTGCATAAAAATGTTTAATACCAAGTGGCACTGATTATTCAACATCAATAGATGTACCTCTTGAAAAGCTTTTATGATTCAAAATGTCAGGGACCTTTAAAAACAATATTTTAGGGCAGGACTGAAAAGAAAAATAAAAAGAACTGATCTAAACTTTCATGAATTCATGAAACAGACCAAATAAAGTTTATTCTGTTATATAATCTTGCTTCAGTCAATTGTTAATGAAGAATAGATGAGCTATTTTTACCTGTTGCTCAGAA
The DNA here is from genome assembly GCF_028018385.1 of Neofelis nebulosa. NCBI lineage: Eukaryota > Metazoa > Chordata > Mammalia > Carnivora > Felidae > Neofelis > Neofelis nebulosa. The sequence continues at coordinate 52,225,139 of NC_080783.1, read as the reverse complement.
ACACCAAAGAATTGAGCCACTGAAAAGAAAACAAGCTATCTACAAGGTTTTACCATGGAGAGGGTAAATTTAGCAGTATGTGGCAAAAAGAAATGGTGATCTGAGGACAGTGAAATGGATGATAAAATGACAAGTCTTCAACATGCACAAAATCAGAAAGTATGTAAACTTACCAAGATTTTGTAAATAATCTGCAAGGCAAAGTTCCAGTGGTATAAACACCTGCTTCTCTCTCTGGTGTGTACTTGAGAAAATAAGGGAAATAAAAATAGCAGATTGTTACGCTATATTAATGCTTACTTACGAGGACAATGAACTAGTATAATAATCCCTCAATTTTTGCTAATGTGGAAAAACCCTAAGGATAATAGATTCAAGTTATAGACTATATAAATGAATTTTATCACTTTAAAATATACACAACTAGAAATACTGTAATGATTAATAATGACTCAAATATATATAAAAAAATCTTAAATCAGACTAACCACCTTTCCTCATAGTTCATTTGTATGGTTTGTAAATAATACTTTGAAAATTTTCAAAGAACTCATTTGTTGAGTAATATTTTCCTTTCATCCTCTTTTACCTTAGTGTAAATTATTCCACTAAGTATCCCTGGAAATGTTAGTAGCTATACTGAGTGAGCCCAAAATATTTCATGTTGAAATGAATTTTAGAAATACTGGGTTAAACAAAGTTAAACAGGTTTTTTTTTTTCCTTAATAAGCCTTGAGAACTTACTTCTCAAGTCTCTTACATTCATTGTGACTGGGTTGGGTGGGAGAGGTGAGAATATAATATACAGTGTTTTCTAAACTTATTTCATACAGAATTCTGTTCTCCATGCACTCCTTTGAAATATATAATGCTGCTTTGTTTATTTAACCTGCACTTCTACTTAGCTTACACCTCCCAACTTCCTTTTGTCTTAATAAGGGGTGAAAATTTGGTAAACTGCAATGCTACCACTTTCTGATCAGAGTCTGTATCAAGATTTTGAGGCATAAAATAAAATTTTGATTACATAAATATTCTTTTTTTTTTTTTTTATATATTTTTTTTAACGTTTATTTATTTTTGAGACAGAGAGAGACAGAGCATGAACAGGGGAGGGGCAGAGAGAGAGGGAGACACAGAATCTGAAACAGGCTCCAGGCTCTGAGCTGTCAGCACAGAGCCTGACGCGGGGCTCGAACCCACGGACCGTGAGATCATGACCTGAGCCGAAGTCGGACGCCCAACCGACCGAGCCACCCAGGCGCCCCTACATAAATATTCTTGAACAAACAATAACTAGAACAACATGCTTTAGCTTACTCAATAGTAAATCTTACTTAGTAATTTTGAGGCATGTGTTAAGGTCTGGAAGAGTAAAAAATAACTAAAGTAATTAAACTGAGCATGATGTTTCATTTCTAGAGATAAGCTTTTCCATTTAAAAGTGTCTAACCAGAATAGGTTTTCTGTCCTAGCCTGAATTTATGCAATTTTTAAAATTCATCTGCATACACATGAGGACAGATGTCACTTAACGGTATAAGAATAATCCTTCTATTATAACATTGATTTTTGCCTTCTGCAATATAACAATTCCAGCAGCTATCCTGAGCGCCTACTTCCATGTGATTCCATGTGATGCTCACATCAGTTTGGGAAGGCAGTTATCATGATTGCTATTTCACAGATGAGGAATGTGATGGCCAAAGATATTATCTGTTTTGCCTTAGGCCATAAAACTAGAAAGATAAAGAAACAGATTTCAAACTTGAGTCTGACACTCAAGACGCTACTGTTTCCACTACAACTTGCTGGATGGAATTATCCACATCTAACTTAAATTTGTTTATTTCTCTACCTTGCAAGTATCAGTGAATCAGACATGACTCCTTATGGAGAGCTTCTGTAATGGGGATATGCAGTTGGTCAACAATATAGTACTTGTTGGGAAAAAAATCCTTGAAGAATCAAATAGATTCTCCTCGTGTGTAACATGGCGTTCCTCACTGAATAAAGGAAACACCTTGGGCATTTTTTAATATCTCAAAGTTGAGAATACATTTAAAACCCTTCACAGTTCAAAACAGCTTGCTGTTTCAAGGATTTCCTTCCCTACTACTTCTGTACCCTCAACATATTACATTAAAAATGATCATGTAGAAGAAAACATACAATTGCGCTATTAGATTTTAAGCAATTTCTGTATTCTATTCTAATGCTACCTGCTGGCATTTCCCCCTCCTTTCTTTATAGCTTGATTCTGGTGGTTGGCTTTTATTTTTATGTTTTTAAATGTTTATGCATTTGAGGGGCAGAGAGAGAGAGAGAGAGACAGAAACAGAGAGACAGAGACAGAGAGAGAATCCCAATGTGGGGCTCGGCTCCTGGAACTCATCAACTGCGAGATGACCGGAGTCAAAATCAAGAGACCAAAACTTAACCGACTGAGCCACCCAGGTGCCCCTGGTTTTTAAATATAAAATATACTTCACTATTGCCTTTCTCAAAAGTTCTTTGTTGTTTAAAAGTATTAAACAACAAAACTGAATAAAAAATAATAGGCCTTAGAGAAACAATGTAAAGCAAATACTTTATCCATTTGTCTGTCCATGCTGAAGAACATAAAGAACAGAAAAATTTACCTCAAGAAAAGTCATCCGTCCTCTGTACTAAAAGTGTAAGGGGTACAAGAGGAATACAGAATGTTCTTTAATCTCTCATGGTTTACACTCCAATCTGGCTGGGAAGTCAAACATACCCTCAAAGGCCAGTCATATTATTTACTGCACAATTCAGTCTTAAAATAAGTGATTCAGACATTCAGTTGTGAATCAGGGCATCATGGGAGAGATGTGACCAGAAGTGGTGGAAAGATACAGTTGAAGAAAAGTTCTGGCTCAGGTGGATCTTGAAGTTCATAAAGGTATTGGAGAGAAAAGAACAGGAGTAAATTGAGAGGCAAGGACATAGAGTCAGCAAACAGCACGTGGAGATAATGGCGTTGAAGCTGGCAGCCCCAGATGAGTGGGGTGGGGTCTGTTAGGGCCCTGCATGGAACTGTAAAGACAGTATATTTTGTTCTGTGTGGCTTTTGACCACCCCTTTCAGTGTCTCTTCTCCAGCTACTTCCCTCTCTCTCTCTTGCTTACCTTTCCTACAGGCAGCTAGGCCCTAGCCTATTCTGAAGGGCCATTAAACTGTTAGCTGCATTTTGCTATAGGACTCTTGAAGGCTGAAAAGTCTTTAAGATTCAAGGAAAGAATAACAATGAAATTTCAAGCCGATGAGATTCTAGTATCACTGTTCTAGCTCCCCTTGTATTTTCACAGTACCTCTACCTAGACCCAGAATATAATGGTGGTTCTGGAAAGTTAGTCTGGATTTTGGATAGGATTTTGTAGGTATTGATAAACCATCAGAAGTTTGTGTGTGATTTCAACAGGATTTTATAGTCTTTATGCTAATGAGATTTTAAAAGGGGGAGAACGCCCAAATGCATTTTTAAAATAGTTTTGAATCTTGACATCAACCTCTATCTTTTCATCTCTCCACGTCCAACGTCAATGTGGAATCTCCAGATTAAACATTCTTTCTCAATTCGTTTTCATACATAACCACGATAAATAACTTTCTTAAGGCAGGAAAGTAGCACTTCACGAAGTTTGGTCTTTTCCAGGTTTGACATTTTGACAAATACCAATTAGGAGGCTCTTTTCTTTCATCTTCATCCTCAATTCCTTGGACTTCGCCAACAATAGTAACTCGGCGAGCCCAACCAGACATTTGTTTTGACGCGGTGAAGATGGGCAGTTGGCCTTCCCACATTTTTTCTGTGAGAGAAGTTGACAGGAAACAAAGATTGCTACCAAACAAACAAGCAAACAAATCTCGCCCACTCCGCGGGCCACCTCAGGGGAACCCAACGCCCTAGTCCGCGCCGCCGCCCCGCGCTCCGCCCCGCGCGCCCCCGGCCGGAAGGGGGCGTGGGACGCCGCCGAGGGAGGGGCGCGCAGACACGCCGCGGCCGGCCGGGCCTCCGGCGCGTCGGGCGGAGGCGGGAGGCGGGGAGCGGGGCCAGGGGGCCGGCCGGCGCTCGTTCTCTGCCGCGCTCGCTCGGGCCACTAGCGCTCCCGCGCCGCGCCGGGCCGGCTTCATGTGAAGCGCCGGCCCTCTGCCCCCTCCCTCCCCTTCCTTCCCTCCCTCCCTCCCGTCCCCTCCTCCTCCTCCTCCTCCTTCTTCTCCTTCTTCTCCTCCTCCGCCTCCTCCCGCGCCCGCTGCCGCTTCCCGGGGGCCCCCCCAGCCCGGCTGGGCGCTGACAGCAGGGGCGGGGGTCCCGCCGCCACCGTGTCTCAAGCAGGCTCCGACTAGGGCAGCGGAGCTCCCGGTGCGGCCATGGACCGGCCCCTGGTGGCGTCGGCGGAGGCGGAGGAGGAACTGGAGTGGCAAGTGGCGAGTCGCAGGAGGAAGGCCTGGGCCAAGTGCCGCGGCTCCTGGCAGGCGTCGGAAACGGAGGACCTGTCCACAGAAGCGACGACGCAGGACGAGGACGAGGACGACGAGGAGGACCTCCCGGGCGCGAAGCTGCCGGCGGCCCCGGGGAGAGGTCTGTGCGCCCGGCCGTGCCGCGGCGGGCGGGGGACTCGGGGAAGTGCAGGCTGGCGGGCGGGCGGGGGAAAGTCTCGTGCGCTCTGGGCAACTGCTCTAAGTTCTGGCAGATCCTGCGGGCAGGCCGGGGGAGAGGGGACACTTGGGACCTTTAAATGCGCGCCCTTGACAAGGCGTCTCCAGAGTCAGCATAGACACCCCGGTGCCATCTCGTTTTCCTTTAGATGGACACTGGGACGTGTTGCTTAGGCTACATGTTACCCCCAGTAGATTTTCCTACATGGGAGCGTCCAGGTTGACCCCGACGTCGGAGTCCCTCAGGGGTCGGTAACCACGCTGCCCCCTCACTCTGCCCCGCAGGAAACGTGCCCAACGAGAAGATCGCGATATGGCTCAAGGACTGCCGGTGAGTCCTCGCTTTCGCCTCTCGCGTCCCAGAGGGAGATTCGCGGAGATGGCCCTCCCGAGTGGAGCAGAGTCACCCGGGCCGCAGTCCCTGTGGGTCCCATGGCGGTGTGAGCTATAAACCGGAAAGTGAGCCGGCGGATAGCTTCCTCCTTTGAAAGATTAGAAATGGAAGTACTGTGACCGCTGATTATTTGGTGACCGTGTTGACTTTACAGTTGTTAGGACTTCAGCCCCCCTTGCGTGATGTTAGCATCGGAGAGCAGAGACCTAAAACAAATAATCATGCCATGCCTCGTTATATGCTTGCCTTGTTTTTATTCGAAAGGATTTTCACATTTCACACGGTATTTTACTTTGCTTTTGTTTTGACATCTGTATATCTGGCATGAAATGATTTCCCTTTCAAATGTGTTTTAGATGAATTTAATTTACTTAACTGGCCTTAATTTTATTTCTGTGCCTTAATTCTATTTGGATAGCTATAAAACCAGCTAACTTGTTTTCTTGTAGTTTACTCCTTGGGCACGCATTTGTCAGACGGCACTGGAATGCACTGAAGGGACATAGAGAGCTTTGAAGGCATTCAAATGGCATAAATCTGTTTAATTGCATACTTGGGCAACTGGTACCAATCTGGTTGATAAAGTACAAGGGGAGATAGATCATTTTGCAAGTAAATCTTACTACAGTAAAAAAGCTTGTTATCTATTTTAATTTTTTTCTATTTATTTTCTACTTGTAGAATATATGAAGAATGTTGCTTTTTAACTTTGGTTAAGTTGTTTGCTTCTGCACATATTTCTGCCATCTCATTTTGGGCTTTTCTTAATCTTTTGTTCAAGTATACCAGAGGTAGGGAAGTGTTTTGGGGGGGGAAGGAGAAGCGATTTTCATATATGCCAGTTTATTTTTCTTCCCTAAGCACAGATAAAATATTGGCCACTACTCTGTTGATATCCTGTTTTAATGAATTACCTGGATTTTTGAGTAATGATGAATAAATACTCTTATTTAGGAGTATCATTGACTCTTTGAGATACGGTGAAATATATGGTCTGTCTTTCTAAAGATACACCGAAAAAGGAAAAAAGAAAGTTTAATGGCAAGTGAAAAATCACATTATTTTATGATGTATAGGAATTAAGATTATATAAAAGATCACATCAAGTAGACAGTAAATAAGTAAGTTTATCTTGTAAGGTAAATGCGGTAGGCAAATGTTACTCATCAGACATACCATCTCCGAAAATTTCAAGTTTTGTTGCTGGTCTTATGTAGGCAGATTCTTTGGTCTGCTGCTCCTTCCCTTTTAGGTTTCCTGCATAGGTTTCCTTCTTGTTCCCTACAGTTGCATCTATTCTGTACAAAAGGGACATTCATTTGTACCTGGGAAAGCTGGAACAAATAGTCTTGTAATGCTAGCTGTATTATTGCAGATTTGACTGCTAGGACATATGCAACTCTAGGGTTTTTTTCTCTAACAGGTTTTTCAAAGTTGGGCATTTACCTACTTTGTATACAGTATTTACAAATGATCTAAAGCTAGCTTTTTCCCCTGGATACATTCTTATTTATTTATTTATTTTTGTATTGCTGTCCATATTCTGAATAAAGATTCCATTTGTTGTTCCTTAAAGGATGTAGGGGTTTTTGATAATCTTTTTTTTTTTTTTTTTTTTTTTGCTAAGTGGAAATAATTGCTTGGATTAACATCTAAGAAAGGATAGTTTTTGAACGAATTTAGAAGAAAGCAGTTATAAGAGTGAGAGACTTGTTTCTGAAGGAGAATGGCAGTTACAGTCTCTTTATTTGCCATTTTCTGTTAGTGCATAGACCAGCAGAGACATCTGCAGGAGTAATACAGTGTTTTATCCTAAGAAAGTAGCCATCAAGAAAGAAGGACTTTATAGAGGCATAAATTCAAGTTTCATTAAAATATATGTAAAAACTTGGCTCAGTTTTTTATTGTTTTCATGGTAGTTGTGATTCTTTAACATTTCAAAAGCACTAATTTTCGAAGAACTACCATTGCCTGTGTATTTGCTTGCAGAAAGTTTTAACATTAAGTTGCCATTTCAATAATAAATTTTTTTAGACTGATATTTTTATGATTGATTCCATGACTGATGTGAATTTGTAAGAGATATAAATTGTTACTGATGAAAGGTTTATATCATAAAACAGAATGTTCAAAATAAAACATTTCTTAATATAATTCAGTTTTTAGACAGAAGCGAAAAACATTTTCACATTGAAAAAAGATTTCTAAGTTATCTGCATTTGAACGGGAAGAATGTGTAGGAATTTTAGCAATGGCTGATTCTTAAGATTGATTCTCAAGCCAGCTTTTTAGTTTACAGAGTTGAATGAAGATATATGTATTTTACAGTTTCAAAGCAGAAAAAAATAATCTCAAGTTTCTCCCTTAGACCAAAAAAGATAGTAGTTGGGGTTAAGGGAGGCACTAATTGATGCTCTAAAATGCTGGTGATAGATTTAACAGATGAGGTTTAAAAAACTGTTGAACCTTACTTCTCACTAGACCCTGACTTTTACATTTTATTTAGATAAAGATTTGTTTTCTTTTAATTCTGTTTCCTGTTTCTAGGGAAGGGATTGAGGGGAGCATTTTTTAAATGTGTGTTGACATTCTCTTTTTCTGTTTTTGTAAAGAAAATGCTAATTCATATCATTTGTAATTATAATTCTTGTTCTTAATTGCTGGCAGATCAGATGTGTGATTAAATCATTCCTGGTGAACTGACTTGAGGATAGGTATTTGCTTAGTTAGGAGGATATTACTTATGTAATACTCTTGCATTCCTTTTGTGTTTGGGGAGGATAGTTAAATGTGATTAGAAGCTTGCTGGCTATGACCTTTTAAGTGTAAAGTTGTGCAGTGACAACTCTCCAGACAGCTTTTCAAGACTGAGGTTTATATGTTTATGTGGTTTCAGTACCCCTTTGGGAGCCTCACTGGATGAGCAAAGCAGTAATACACTCAAGGGTAAGAGAAAGTTGCCTTTCTAAATCTGTTCTTTATGTGAAGGTCCTACTTTATTTCACTGCTTTGAGTGAAAGTATACATATGTAAATTATAAAAGTGATGTTCATTTTATAAGCTATACCATTCTGAGAGAAAAGCCAAAAGAAAGAAACCTTGTCATGAACCGTAAAACAGTGAATAGTTTAAGAAAATCACTAAACCTTTACACAGTGTGAAACTCATATTTTTATTATCCAGTTAGATATTATGAAAACTAATTAAATACAGAAATAGAATATGTAAACTTAAGGAAAATATTGAGTGAACTGGGTCAGCTTTAGTACAGCATTTCTTTGCTTACATTACATTAACTGAAATTGCCACACCTGAAATTTTACCACCTGTGTGAGACACAGTTCTAAAGTTCAAAGTACAACAAGAATGTACAGGTAGTGGCAAGGCATATATAAAAAAAAAAAAAACAAAAAAAAAACAAAACACTTATAGTATTAGAAAAATCTAGCTTGAGCTTCTGACTATTAAGGGAGGTAAAAGGAGTGATTGCTCCGGGATCTGATTTTCCTTGAAACTCTTGGATACAATGTTAGCTAAACGATTATCTTCAAAGACATAGTGAGTATAGAATAACTTCTATCAGGGCTTATAACAATTTTACCTTGATGCAGATCATGGTTTCTTTGCGATAAAGTAAAGCTTATACTTGCTTTTTGAAATTATATAATCAGAATAATGTATGAGTATATTCAGGTTTGAAATACCTTATTGTAGCTTACATTTTGTTTGGTCAATTTTAGCTAAAACTACGATTTTATATGTGAGTCCAAAAGAACAGAACACTAGAATGAATCTTACGTTTCTTTCAGGTGTGCTTGTGAGAAATGGAGGCAGTTTTGAAGATGATTTGTCATTGGGAGCTGAAGGTAAGTTTTTTTGGAAGAACTGCATTTTCATACAGGTTTAAAGTTAAAAAAAAAAAAAAAAAAGGTTGAGTGCTTTCAGGTTTACAGTCCTCAGCCAAAGTTAAAGGTCTTGAAAATGGCTGAGACACATTTTACAGAACCTTTGACATGTTAATAATCTAGTCAGAGCTTGTAGGATACCTGTAGGAATGGCTCTAAAAATCATTGTGGAATGTCCTTGTCTTCCTTGGACTTAATTGCTTAAAGGAACTGTTTAGGGGCAAACAATGGTCATAGAACTGAGGGAAGAATTGTCCCGCAGAAGGAAGGAAACTTAAATATTTATACATGAGAAGACTAAATTGAAGCTTATTTTTAGTGTGAGGTAGCCTTATGTCAGACTTACAGCTGTGGCTTGTCTATCTCCTTGCATTCAAGTGTCTCCCATCTTTCCCGCCCCCCCCCCCCCTTTCCAGATTGTTAGAACACTGAAGAACAAAAACAAAATTAGAGTTATTAGAATTTAATTAGAAAACATTATGCTGATGTCTATTCCAGACTGCATTAACATTTTAAAAGCGTGTCGTACCATGTTTAAATTTTCACAGATTGTATCATCTTTTCCAGTGGATTTATAGTAAAATTTTCCACAATGTAGAATTAAACATTTTTATTATTTTACAGGTATTTGAAGATTATTGGTAGTTGTACAGCTGGGTTATTAATGTGTATTTTTTTATCAAAAAGAAATTAAGGATTTTATTAAATCTTTTTAGATTATAAGTTGATGAATGGTGAATTTATCCACTGAATGTAATAACCTTGATCTTTTGCTATTTTAAATCAATCTGTATGTATATTACTTCTAACATTTAAGACTCTAGAATATGTGAATATGTTAGTTTTTATTATTGAAGTTAATGTGCTTTCAAGGAATAAACTCTGTAAAGAGCTTAGACTTACTGCTTCCTAATTAGTACAGTTGAGCATGTTGCCATCCCCTTACTGAAAATGCATTTCAATGTTACAGTAAATAGCAATTTTGATATCTGCCTTAATTTCACAATATGGAATTTTTCTAAGACTTTTTTTTTTTTTTTTAAAGCAGGTTTAGGTTTACAGAAAAATTTAGAGGAAGGTATAGAGATTATCCCTGTACTTCCTGCCTCCATATATGCATAGCCCTCCCAATAATCAACGCCCCCTACCAGAGTGGTACTTTTGTTACAACTGATGAACCCATAATGAGGCATCATAATTACCCAAAGTTCACAGTTTACATTAGGTTTCACTCTTGCATGTGTACATTCTGTAGGTTTGGACAAATGTATGATACCATGTATCTATCATTATCATATCATAAATGTATTTTCACTGCCCTAAAAACTGCCTCCGTCTGCTTGTTCATCCATATTGAATGATTTTTCTGGAAACCAGAACCTAAAAGGAAGTTTCAGAGAAGAATGGAACTATTATGTTGTTTGACTGAAAATTATTTCAAGATTATTTACATTCATTCAGTAAATATTTATTGAATATTACGTGTTAGGCATCTTTCTGAGTGGATGTACAAACAAACTAACAAATTGCCATGACTTTGTAAATCAGAAGTGAGAAAAAATCTGGTGTGCTGAAATAGATGTTTATAATTATTTTCCTTCTTTATATTTGCCTATAAAAGTTCAGTGCAGTAAATTTAACTGACTCTACACTTAACAATACTTACCTGTTTAAGACTTGTAAATCTAGGATAAAGTTTAAAAACAATTTTTTAAAGAAAATTTACTTTGAAACGAGTAGAAATTTTCAAAATACGTGCATGAAAAATTGGTTGTAACTAGGATGAATTTTCAGCCTTTGAAAAAGCACCTTAGAAACTTATATATACTGTTGCCACACTTAAATGATGTTAAGTCATGTTTTTGCTCTTGAAAGGTCTTTAGTAATAGCTTTTAAATTTAATAATTAGAAACACATTTACTACAGATGCTGTATATCTTCTTACCATTTATTTTTAATTGTTAAACATAGAAATTTAATTGGTTATCTGTATAGCTTTTATTTTAAACATCCAATGAAGGAAGTAGTTAATTTTACATTGCTAACAAACAAAACACCATCTAGAAGCTACTGATTCTCTTCATATCGATCTGTATATTACTTTTAATGATCTAGATTTAATGAACCAAGACATGAGTTTGGGATATTAGGCATTTAGCTGTAATATTTGGCTAATATGCTTTCTTGATGATTATATCACAGTAGTTACTGTCCTACTAACAATTATGCTCTGCATTTATTCTTTATACATGTAGCCAACCACCTCCATGAAACGGATACTCAAATTGAAAACTGGTAGGTAGCTGTGGTGTTTATTCTCTTCCTTTTCAAAAATGAAGAACATTTATGAAAATAAGGTCTCATATAGTCTAATTTTGTTTATAGCAATAATATTTTGGCCAAAGAGAGAAGACTGCAGTTTCATCAGAAAGGGAGAAGTATGAATTCCACTGGATCTGGGAAAAGTAGTGGCACAGTCTCAAGGTGACTTACTCTGAAATTATACTACAGTTACATTGTGTAATAGGCAATCTACTCTTTACTGTTTTTTCAGTCTTGGATTTGGCTTGATAGTATGAAATCAAAAGAATACAAAATGTTTCATTCATTGCTTTTTTCTTTTTTTTAAATTAAGATTAAAAAGCAACAGATGTGTTTATAACGCTGCTGGAATTCTTGTTATAATGAGTATTTTGAGCCCTATCAACAACTTGAAATCGGAACTCCATAGTGGAATAACTTCTTCCAGAATTCTCCCATTTTGGGGGAGGGCGTGGTCTTAAATTATTCTTACATAACAATCAGAATAAACCTTTCTAATTTAAAGCTTGATATTTAAGCATAGATGTATCTTCAACATATTAAATCAAAGATCTTCAAAATATATATTGAAATAGGCAAGTACATGTGCCCATGGAACCAGTTTAAATTGTTACCCAATTTATTGTATTGGAACCTGAGCATTTTCTCTGAAACAAATTGAAATTTTCTTCTGTTCAAGCTTCATCTCTAACATTCCTGTTTTCCTCAGTGAGTCTCAGAAGGTGGATTATCACTAGTATGAGGAAGAAGAGATAAGAAATGTTTAGTTCCCAATCGAATGAGAACAAGATTTTCCTTTGAGTAACCCATTCTCTCCATACCTTACTCCTCCTACTTCCTGAGTGAAAGTGGTTAGAGAAAATTTGAAAGTAAGCTCCTCCCTTACTTTTCTGAGTTCAGCTTGTTACCTGTGTTGCATCTTCAGTGACAGCCAAAGAGAGCAGAAAAGCTCGAGTTCTGCAGAATGTCCTGTGCTACCAACTTCCCAGTATATTTTCCCTTTCCATCTTTTCCTTCATCTGTTTATTCCTTATTCTCCCTCACCTGTTCTCTAACTGTTTTAGCTGCTTTGCTAGGACTCTCTTAAAATGACAAAAAATATAAGGTGAGGAATCATTTAGGGAGTCTTATTGAGTGTCTTCTTGGGGATTAGCTCTTTTTTCCAATAGTAACAGTTTGAAAGAATGGACTCTTTTTAAGAGTAATATATCACATTTAGTACACAATGTATGAAGAAATAAATAATAATGGTGTAAAGAGCAGAAGCTCTTTTTTATAATGTGATGTGGACTATAAACTTATTTTATATCTTGATGTTTCTTTTTTTTTCTTGTAGTGTTTCAGAATTGTTGGAACTTTATGAAGAAGATCCTGAAGAAATTCTTTATAATCTTGGATTTGGACGAGATGAACCAGATATTGCTTCCAAAATCCCCTCCAGATTTTTTAATTCATCATCATTTGCCAGAGGGATAGATATTAAAGTATTTTTGAGTGCTCAAATGCAACGGATGGAAGTAGAAAATCCAAATTACGCTTTAACAAGTAAGGTTTTTAAATATTAGCATCCACAGTGAAATGGTCTTATTTTTTTAAAACCTTGCTAAGTTTTAGGAATAGCACTGGGAACTTAATTATTGAGGTTAACACAATAGCTGTTTTACTAAAAGTTAACTTTTCCCTCTCTTCATTCTTGACTTACTTGTTACCATAACTGACATATGAAACCTTGTACTTTTCTTAAACTTCCCTCCAGATTGCTGATGTTCAAAAAGGAAAGAAATAGGGCAGAGGCTTGTTACTGTTAACTGAAGTCAGTCAATTTTAGGCATTTTCTATAAATCTAAAATAGCATAGCTAACTTGATAATTTTTATTTATATTATATCTTTGCTTATTTTTCTCTGTTGAACAGAAGTTCCAAAATAGGGATGCTCAGATGGTCCTTGGAACAGCTTTAAGAGATCTGTAAATCCAATCCTACCATCCTCCCTCCATAGGAAAACATTTGGAAGAGTCTTAATTAAGTCATACATAAAAATAGAATCAAGCAATGGAACAATAGCTGTTCTTTTCTCTTCAGTATTGTCACACTTCGTGCTTTTTTTGGTTTTAAATCATAAAAGATAAATTTTTAAATTCTTAAAACATAACTTCTGCTGTTGAGAGTGAAAAATCTTCCCTTTCCCTGGTAAATGTAGAGAAACTTTAAGTGTTGGATAAGGAAAGAAGTTTTGGTTTTATAATCTTTGTGATTTAAGTTCGATTTTTGGCACACTAAAAAGTAGTAATAGTTTAATATATGTATACATATATAAACATATATAAAATCAACATCCTTTTCTTTTTGTAGGCCGTTTTCGTCAAATCGAAGTGCTTACTACTGTGGCCAATGCATTTTCTTCTTTATATTCCCAAGTCTCTGGGACTCCCCTGCAGAGAATTGGAAGTATGTCCTCAGTGACTTCTAACAAGGAGACAGACTCACCTCCACCTTTAACCCGAAGTAACACTGCAAATCGTTTAATGAAAACACTATCAAAACTAAATTTATGTGTTGATAAAACAGAGAAAGGAGAAAGTAGTAGTCCTTCCCCAGCAACTGATAAAGGAAAGATTCCGAATGTTTCGGTGATGGAAGAAAGTGGCAATAAAAATGATCAAAAATGTCAAAAACTTGTAAAAAAGAAAGACTCATCTTCTATGTTGGCTACAGTTAAAGAAGAAGTATCAGGTAGTTCAGCAACTGTTATGGAGAATTCTGACATTGATAGACTTTCTGATGTAGCAAATAGCAATTTTAACCAAAAAACTGAAAGTGAACAAAATGGAGAAACCCAAAGCCATGAGAATAAACTGGGTGAGGAATCTGGTATTCTAGAATCTGACTTAGCTAATGATTTCAGCATGTCCAGCCACAGTGAGCTGGAAAATGGCAGTGAGCTGAAGGGTGTCCATGTGTCCACACCTGAAAAAGAGCCATGTGCACCACTGACGATACCATCCATACGAAATATAATGGCACAGCAGAAGGACTCCTTTGAAATGGAAGAGGTGGGTAAAATATTACTGAGACCTGTTTCAAATAATGAATTAGGAAAGAAAATACAAAACATGTCTATAAGATGAGTGGTGGCTAATAGATTTATACTAGAAAAAAAATCATTCTGATTCTGAGTTTTCAAATTTTGGTTCTGTGCTTCGCAAACTAAGAATTGGTCACAGGACCGTCCATTGCCGGGGTAATGAGACAGTTACTTCATCAGCTCCTCTGCATCCTCTGTCATTTACTGCTGATACTTGAACTTTTATCCCCTTTCTCTCTCAGTTTAAGATTTTGATGCCTTGAGAAAACCCTTGAGAATATATTTAAATTACAATCAGTGTTGCATAATAGTTAAAAACATAGGCTCTGAAAGCAAACAGGAGTTTGAGTTCTTTTTTTGCTGCTAAATTGCTGTGTATCTTTGGGCAAACTTTTAGCAAAGTATCTTAGTGGAAAGGATAAGTGAAGTATGAATAAGGCTTTGAGAAGGATAGATTTTTATAGTGGGATTGGAAAGAACCTGAAGATATTATGTATCTGAAGGGAAGGATAGGAACCTCAAGGAATAAGGTTTGAAACACCAGGTCAGGGAACATAATTTCTGCAAGCCTAGAAGACCAATGTTTGCTTACTTTTCATTTCTACCTGGAGGTATTACTATATTTACAAAAGTTTCAAATTGGCAAAATAAAGAGATTCATTTTGATGAGGTCAACTAAAACACCTTTTGAATGGCCAAAGCTAATGCTTATGCGTTGGTACTGTATGACCTGAGACAGGAAACTAAAGTTTATCAAGCACCTACCTTGTGGCAGGCACTGTACTAGGCCCTTCAGGTACTTTTCTTTTTAAGTCTATGAGGCAGGCAGTGCTGGTCTTGTTTTACACATTAGAAAACTGACATCTGTGTACTGCTGAAGAGCTGTGGCCATGAGTTTTATAATGTACAATTTTCTTTTTAAAATTTATTACAGAATGGTGTTAGTAATATAGTAGCAACTGAGTAATTTTAGAATCACATGCCATTATTTTAGGGAGTTGGCAAATGGGATAATTGACTTTGCCCATAAGTGTCCTGTTAGGTGAATATGTATCTCTCACATTAATGAATATCAGGCATTTATCACACAATTTTGATTGCTGATAATAGCTATTTACCTTGTGGTCTTTGAATGTATCTTTTGTTACTTTAATTGTAGCTAAAAAGTGAAATGAAAAGGGAGAGAAGTAGCCCTTTGAAATAGTCTACATTATTTGTAGTTATTTGTAGGCTTCTTTTTCCCTTGTTTCTTTTTTTTTTTATGTTTTTATTTTATTTTTGAGAGATAGAGTGCCTGTGGGGGAGGGGCAGAGAGAGAGGGAGACACAGAATCTGAAGCAGGCTCCAGGCTCTGAGCTGTCAGTACAGAGCCTGATGCAGGGCTTGAACCCATGAACCATGAGATCATGACCTGAGCCGAAGTCGGACGCTCAACTGACTGAACCACCCAGACGCCCCTTCCCTTGTTTCTTTATATTTTTTTATATTTTTCCTGTTTAATCCCTAATACATTTCTCATTATAATGAGTTCATAAGTTGAGTACTTGCTAAATTAAAACCTCTTTGTTCTATTTCACTATTATCAAATAGTTTGTTTTGGTCTGAACTTGTCCTACCACTAATAAAGTGTAACTTCCTGCCATCCATTGGGGCCCCTCTTCTATGACAGATATGAGAGTCAGTTTCCTGGTGTTAATTTAACAGCAGAATATGAAAATTTAAACAAAATATGTTAGATACTTGCAAATCTGATGTTGGCAGCTCAGATGAGAAGTCACTCTTATGTGTTACTTTCTAATTTCTAGAGTTCCTGAATTTTAAACTATATATTTTTTTTAATTGTTGGTACCCTACACAGAAGGTCTTTAAAAAACATAAAGTGCTAGATAGATATGCTTTGGTGGCAAGTTTTCATTTAATGATTTTACAGGTTTTTTTTTTTTTCTTTGCTCCCTCTGCTGGCAAAAGCAATTAATGAAGAAAGTAATGTCACAAGGAAGTGAACTTTAAAAAAAAAATTTTTTTTTAAGTTTATTTATTTTTGGGAGAGAGAAAGAGTGAGCAGGGGAGGGTCAGAGAGAGGGGGAGAGAGAATCTCAAGCAGGCTCCACACTGTCAGCATAGAGCCCGATGTGGGCTTGAAATCACACAAACCAGGAGATCATGACCTGAGCCGAAACCAAGAGTCAAATGCTTAACTGACTCAGCCGCCCAGGCGCCCCTGACTTTTTTTTTTTGTTTTCAGTACACAATTCCAGGCATTGGTGGTTGAAGAATAATAGAAGATTTTTGTTCTCAAAAAAAGGATATATGGATATAGTCAACCATAGCTGCATTGTATATATGGAGAATTTTAAGGGTAATGAATCCTTGTTCTTCAGGTATATTTAAAACATGGATAAAAACCTCCTGGAACTGTGTTTTTATCCCTTTGGGAACTTTAAAGAGAGTTGTAGAACAATGGATAAAGAAAGGAAATAATGTGTTTCTTTAATTTCCTCTTCTCCCAAGTGTGACTTGAATTATACTGACAAATGAAGAGAACAATCTTACCGAAACAAACTTTTAGATCCCATTCAAAGTAGATTGTTGCTGTTTTTCTTTTGGACTCCTTTCCCTTGAGGTTTAATTCCTGTTGGGAACTTTCTTCCTGTAAAAACAGCAAATAAATGTAAGTTAGAGGACACTCCCTTTCTCTCTGTCAGTAAACCAGTTCTCAAACAGATTAACTGAATGCCAGCTGCTTTGGGTAGCTGGGTGGAGGAGAAAATGTTGCGCTCTGTGCGTGAAGCTGCCTACTCCTGAGGCTAAGGTAAGATCTGACAGCCACCAGAAGTGAAGAGAGGAAATATTTAAATGTAAAGGGAGTTAAGTAGATGACAAGACTGACTCAGGCCTTGGAGCGTGAGAGTGACTATTTCTCATGTTAAGAAAAAAAATAATAAAAGGCCGGAGACTACTTTCAATTAAAAGTCAGTTTGCCTTATGAGAAAATGTTTTTGTAGACTACCAGATGTTTTGTAGACTGTTTAAAGTATTCTAGTGTGTCTAAAAGTTGTAAAACTATATTCTTGAGTTTTCAGATTTTTAATGACTTCCCTAAATAATACTTGGGTTCTCAAAATGGTTTATTTTTAATAAATACATCATGGTAACTGTCTAGAGCCGTAGACTTACGGATGAATGATTCCTAGTTAAACCAAAAGGATCCTACTCAGTAAGCAAGCGTTCATCTTTTATGTCAAGGAAAACTTTCTCACACTTAAATGTTAGAGGAAGGAGAACTTTTAGCTGTGTATTTTTGTAAATGGGTTGTTCTGTGTCTTCTCACTCAACAAATGAATTTACATTCAAATAGAGGGATTACTGGAAGTATATATAATTTTTTAAGCTACTGAAGTTTGGTAGTGTCTCTGCACTGATTGTTGAGTTAAGTACTTCGTCTCTTCGTTTTTAGTTGTTAGGTTTCAGGATTTTCTCCCGTTTTATTTATTGGCCTGAGTTAAAATAATCTGAAATCCATCAGATACTTGATCGATAGTTAAATTGTTCTTTTGGCCTTTCAAATTTGACTGTGTTTTGAAGACAAGCATTGTGTTTGCAATAGAATATGAACTCTCCCACATGATACATGGACCAGTGTCTGTTACTTTGAAGCCCAATTAACCACTAAATTTTATTTGACATTTATCTAAAAGACTTATGGTAACTTTTTAAAGAAGTATTTATGTGACAGTAAAAAGTAAACCTTGCAAGTAAAACCTGAAAGTTTGTTTTACCTAAAAATTTGCAACAAATATAGAATAATAAACTAGCACAGAAAGAGATCTTTGTATTCATTCTCCAGTTTTCTCCTTTTACAGATGAGGAAGCATTTTTCCTCCTCTAACATTGGATATTACTTGATAGCAGGGATTCTTCCTCATCATTCTGAGGGATGTAATGTTCCCGTCTATGTCAGTGCCTTACTTTGGGGAGGGCTGAGGGTGTGTCAATGTAAGGAATCCCTGGGTCATATCAGAGAGAGATCTGTTGTAAATTGTTACCACTTTACTCTTTCAAGATACTTGATTATCCCAAGGACCTGTGAAGTAGGAGTTTTAGTCTTTATTTTTCAGTTTTGAAAACTGACATAATTATCACAGATAATTCTGATAACTATCTGAAGCCATTTAGCCACTATGCGACATGAATAAGACTTGAATTTGGGTCTTTGTACACACATGCCACTTTAGACTACACCGTACCACTTGGTAAAGGTCAGACTGGCTGATAAAGTGTCAGACATTGGACAAGAACTCAAGTCCTCTGGTGCACAGCCTCATACTACTACTTCAGGAAAATAATTCTTTCATTTAAATTTTTTGACATGTCATTAAAAATTAGATTTATAATTTCTAAAGCTCCAGTTTTGAGTTCTTATTTTTTTTTTTAAACTGCTATAAATGTCTCCTTAAACCTTAGAGGAAGGGTTATTTGAGTTAGAACGTTCCATATATTGCTGCTCTGTAGAAGACAGTACAGTAGTGTTGTGTTGTGCCCAGAAGATGTATATTAGTCAGAATAAATGTGACAGATGTTAAAACAACAACAACAACAACACACACACAGAAAACAACAACCACAAAAAAATCCAAAGCAGGTGCCTGCCATGGTAGCAGGACATTGATTCAGAAGGATACAGTTTTAAGGGTGCCTGGGTGGCTCATTTGGTTAAGTGGCTGATTGTTGATTTTGGCTCAGATCATGATTGTGGGTTCATACCCTCCATTGGGGTCAGCACTGCCCTCGTGAAGCCTACTTGGGATTCTCTCTCTCTCTCCCTCTCTTTCTCTGCCCCTTCTCCACTTATGTGTGCATGTTGCTCTCTTCTCTCTCTCTCAGAAAGTTTTAATAAAACATTTATTACAACTATATCTTTTTAAAAGTTTATTTATCTTGAGAGAACACACACAACACATAGTCCGACGGGGCTCAATCCCACAAACCGTGAGATGATGATCTGAGCCGAAATCAGGAGTCGTGCTCCGGCACCTGGGTGGCTCAGGTGGTTAAGCCTCCAACTTCAGCTCAGGTCATTATCTTGTGGTTCGTGAGTTCAAGCCTTACGTCAGGCTCTGGGCTGACAGCTCAGAGCCTGGAACCTGCTTCAGATTCTGTCTCTCCCTGTCTCTCTGTCCCTTCCCCACTCTCAGTTTGTCTGTCTCTCTCAAAAATAAATAAACATTTGGGGCACCTGGGTGGCTCAGTCGGTTAAGTGTTTGACTTCGGCTCAGGTCATGGTCTCGTGGTTCATGAGTTCGAGCCCCACATCGGTCTCTGTGCTGACAGCTCAGAGCCTGGAGCCTGTTTCGGATTCTGTGTCTCCCTCTCTCTCTGCCCCTCCCCGGCTCATGCTCTGTCTCTCGTGTCACAAATAAATAGACATTTAAAAAAATTTTTTTTAAATAAACATTAAAAGAAAAAATTTTTTAAAGAGTCATATGTTCAACTGACCGAGCCACCCAGGCGCCTTTTCAATACAGTTTTAAACCTCAAAACATTTGAGACCAAGCGATTTTATCATTTTGGCATGGGGGTTTTGGGGTAATTTTTATTATGGAAAGTTTCAACTTACCTAGAGATTAGAAACATTGTGTAGTGAATACCCATTTTCCATTACCCAATTCAGTTATCGATATTCAGCTATAGTTAATTGAATAAAAGGCAATCTGTAACGAATGACCAGAACTCCACTGAGGATCTGAAACCATTGAGTATCCTGCCACATAAATAGATCCAAGTTTTGTTTGCTTCATAATTTTCTGTGCTGTACTCCATGTCAGATTTGACTACTTTCCTTTGCACAGCTGTGACCAGTACTAACACATGCTAAGCTATGAAATGTAACTTGCCCCTAGCATGTCTTCTTCTGTCTTCAACAAGCGATTGATGATTTTTTGTTAAGTGGGAAGAAGAATCCTCACTTTAGTAGTTTTATTAGTAAAAAATGACCCTCAGTTCTTTTTATTTTTTATTTTTTATTTATTTTTTTTTAAATTTTTTTTTCAACGTTTTTTATTTATTTTTGGGACAGAGAGAGACAGAGCATGAACGGGGGAGGGGCAGAGAGAGAGGGAGACACAGAACTGGAAACAGGCTCCAGGCTCCGAGCCATCAGCCCAGAGCCTGACGCGGGGCTCGAACTCACGGACCGCGAGATGGTGACCTGGCTGAAGTCGGACGCCTAACCGACTGCGCCACCCAGGCGCCCCCCTCAGTTCTTTTTAAAGGGCCCTTTTCTTTGAATTAATGGAGTTTGTAGTTTTTGTACTTTAAAATTTTTACTTTGTTTTGGCATTGAGTAGCATCTTAAAAGATTATTGAAGATACATATTCATTAAAGACATGTTTTGTGACTAATTTTATAAATCTAAGGTTGTGACTAATTTTATAAATCTAAGGAATGGACTATGTGATAATTCTACATTTTAAAAGGGGAGAGTAGAATTTGGTATATCACAACGCCGTGCCTTAACTGAGAATCCTAGAATAAAATCAAAGAGGAATTTGGATTTCTGTTATACTTCTTTGGTCTGTTTGATATTTCCTTTAACAGAAAACTCTTTCAAGTAGGGTAGGCCTGAATAGAGACTAATAATAGAGCTTTTGTTGAATTTAAAAAGAAAATGCATTTTGTCTCCTTGCACACAAAACAATGGTTTTCCTGTTGAACTTATGTCTGCTGCTTTGAAGAATATATACATAGTTTCTGAGTAATAACAAAGAGGTTAGAAACTATTTTATATAATAATTTATAGGTGGTGGTTTTAAATGACCAGTGTGTTTTATTTCTCAAAAGATTCATGAACTTTGGGTTCATGGAACTGTGTAGAACAAAAATATCACAAATCAGAGCAGTTTTTAAATTGGGTAATATCTTTAGCCTTTGAGCATTTTTTCCCCATGTTTGTCATTCTGCTCTCATTCCTATGGACTATTTCTTATTCTTGAAGGGGTTCATACTTCAAAACTACCAGCATTCTACCTAAAACCTGTTTGCTAATTGCTTTCTTACTTATTCAAGGTTGAAAACCTTGTTTGGCTAGTTTGTCTACTTTACTAGGATGTGATTTATTATTTCAAGTACTAATCATTGCAAAGTAGTGTTAGAAATTAGTGTCTCACCCTCCCCAGATGTTTATTTTTAATATAGAGTTAGTTATATTAGAATAGAGTATTTGCAGGGGCACCTGGGTGGCTCATTTGTTTAAGTGTCTGACATTAGCTCAGGTCATGATCCCATGGGTTCCTGGGTTCGAGCCCCATGTCAGGCTCTGTGCTGACAGCTCAGAGCCTAGAGCCTGCTTCAGATTCTGTCTCCCTCTCTCTGCCCCTTTCTCGCTCACATTCTCTCTCAAAAATAAATAAACATTAAAACATTTTTTAATAAAATAGAGTATTTGCAGAATGGGATAGATGTGGTGAATAAGGAGTCTGAAAATTCCTAAATTATGTATTTGTACAGGTTGGGGGGAGATAACATAAAAAGAAAACTTTTCTCTCTGTCCCAAAAATAAATAAAAAATGTTGAAAAAAAAATATTTAAAAAAAAAGGGGCGCCTGGGTGGCGCAGTCGGTTAAGCGTCCGACTTCAGCCAGGTCACGATCTCGCGGTCTGTGAGTTCGAGCCCCGCGTCAGGCTCTGGGCTGATGGCTCGGAGCCTGGAGCCTGTTTCTGATTCTGTGTCTCCCTCTCTCTCTGCCCCTCCCCCGTTCATGCTCTGTCTCTCTCTGTCCCAAAAATAAATAAAAAATGTTGAAAAAAAAAAAATATTTAAAAAGAAAACTTTTTTGGTTTATATCTTCTCTGAATATAGTTTTCAGGGAGGATTTATGGAAGATCTTTCAACAGTTTAGTTCTGTAATGAAACATTTTTTTTTTTTTTGGAACTCCTAGTTTATATCTTAAAAGACCATTTATGTTAGGACAAAGCAGTTGTATACAAGAGTGGTTTTTCATAACTCAGAATTTGGGGGATCTTACAAACTTTTCTAATGGGAGCATAATATGCATTTTTTTAAAGATACAAGACTTGTAGTTGCCTCAGCTGTGTGTCAGTCATGGTCTGCTGCAAAGTTATTGGCATTTCTCCCAGGATTGGCCTTACACTTTGAAGTTTAACATTTACAGAAAAACTTTTTCTTAGGGGTCAATTTTTTATTTAATAGCAAATTTTTTAAATGAAGTAGTTTACACATGTAGTCATTTTTCATTGCTAGCTACAGACATTCAGTCCTATTGTTAACTGGAAAATAGACTGTAAAATTGAGATGTCAGACACTCTCACAATTTTGAGATAAGATGTTTTGCCTTTTTTAAATACAAAGTTTTGATACCCTTTTAGTTGTGTTGATTTGTTTAATAAGTAATTATCAAGAGGTATTATTCTTCATCATAGATTTTTCAAGTTGTAACTACTTAAAACTGTTTTTAGGTTCAGAGTACTGAGGGAGAAGCTCCTCATGTTCCAGCCGCTTACCAGCTAGGTCTCACCAAGTCAAAAAGAGGTAAGTTGACTAATGTCCACTAGTTCCCAAGCACATTACCAAAGTGTGTCATTCATTGGTTTGGAAAAGGGGTTTACCTATCAGTATTTGAGTACCTGTTAGTGGAAAAGAAGGTTATGATGCTTAACCTTAAGCATCCAGGTATGGGCGCTTCATTATACTTTGGTTATAGAATTTTTTGTATCTTCTTGAAGACTTTTGTGCCCATAAAATAATTTTTGTTTGCTTATCCTGAAATGCAGTTCTGTGCACTCTAATTGTTCTTCAGCTCTGCCTAAGGGCTAGATGGGAAGTGATAGAGCAACAGATTCAGGCCTGCTTTTAACGTGGTTATGATTGAAATATACACTTGTATTATCCACCTCTGCCTTTCATTATTTAAACATGGCTCCTAATGTTTAAATTTAAACATGGCTCCATGATTTAAACATGGCTACTAAACATGCATATGCCTCTGGCAAAAAAATACCCATCTCTCAGTAGTGGTTAAAGCTAGTTAAGTTCAATTTAAACTATGGATCAAAGGTGAGTGTCTGCAGATACCATTCTTCTCTTGAATTATTAATTATTGACCAAAGAGCCTTTGAATTCATTTCTTTCACTTTTAATTTGCAACAAGAAAAACTTGCCTGATGTTTAAAATCACAAAGCTTTTGAGATTTAGAGAAAAGGAGAGAGGAAGGAAAGAAGTTAAAGTGGCCACTGAAGGTGGCTGTTTATTTTTAAAGCTTTACACATGCTGAACCACCCTGTTTTTTTGTTTTTTTTTTTAAACAAAGGATCATATGTATGTTCCTGGAATAGGAAATTGCATGTTTGTTCTCTTCTGATCTCTGAAATGACTTCATAAGAGAGAATTTGCATATAATTTTTCTTTTATTGCATCGTGGTACTAAGTGCTCCTGTCTCACTAGATCACTACAGTTCTGGTTGGACACAAAATGAGCTTTCCTGTTCTTTGTCCCCTTTTTAAGTCCATAAATGTATGTATGTGTTTCTGAGCTGTAAGGCAGGCTTCACAGCCATCAAGAATTTTTTCCTTTGGATAGGTTGACAAGGGGTACATTAGAAAAAGCAGTTTGTCTTGTGTCAAAAAAGGGATTAAAAACCGTAGAAATACTTCAGGATCTTTCAAGAGCAAGCTCCTTGTGGTAGAAAAAAACAGAATGTGGTTTGTATCCACATCTGAGTTTCTTCCTCTTACCAATAAGAGGTCTCTTATTTCTGGTGGCATATGTAAAAGTGTTAACATTTTTATGAATCACATTTTTATAAATTAACAGTAAAATCATTTCGTGTGTACATGAGAGGGAGAGGGAACAATATAGCGTTTTCATCATTTTTAAGCATCGCTTCTATCAAGTTTTGATAGTGTGATATGGAAGTATCTTTGATTAATTATAATTACAGAATTAGAATCACTGGTAAAATACTCATTTCACAAGTTTAGTACATATAGTGCACTATACATATATGCACTATAGTGCATGTAGTACATGTATATATAAAAAAAAATACTTGCACCTTAATGATAGGGCTTTTGAAGTTAGAGTGATCTTAATTCTCCTATCCAGTCCTGGGATTTAAGTCTAGAGAAGTTTAGTGACTCAACTCTTGTCACAACTAACATTCACTAAGCTATGTTGAAAGCTTATTCCTTATTATAGAAGAGGTACAAATTTTCTTTAGTCCTGCAGAGTGTACAGGTGTTCTGTTCTATTTCTTTATGATATTGGACAAACACAAATTCTAGGTTTTGTTTTGTTCTCACTTTAATGTTTTGCTCTAACATCCTCGTTTTTAATTAGAAATAGTGTTAAATCTCTTCAGTTAGGACAGAGGTCTGATTGTTTTTAATTCCACGTTTTTCTGTGGAGAACGGTGTTTTTTGTGAAATACCTGCCTAAAGAACATAGGTTGTGATTTACAGTTTACAGAATAGTTTCGCCTACACCCTACTTAGTTCCTGAAGTAGCCCTGTGAGATAGAAGGATTATTCTGTTTTGTGAAGGAGAGAAGTCACTGCTTATTATGATAAAGTAGGAACTTGAACCCAGGCCTCCTTGTTCTTTCCACAGCCCAACTCCTGCTGTGAAGGCTGAGTAGGCTGTAATCTGACCTAGTCTATGTGAACTCAAGGCTAACAACCACAGAGGTGAACTCAGCATAGACTGTATTCCGCAACAGATAAAACTGACCTGAGCGGAGCTAATCACTGGCTTCCCTGGGCTCCAGCCACTGCCCTTTGCCCAACATGATAGGCAATTTCACTTCTAAATCCTTTAAGGGACTTTTTAAATTTTATTGTTGCTTTAAAAAGAAAGTTATCGTTAGAGTGGGAGAGAGCCAAAGTATAAGAGACTCTTAAAAACTGAGAACAAACTGAGGGTTGATGGGGGGTGGGAGAGAGGGGAGGGTAGGTGATGAGCATTGAAGAGGGGATCTTTTGGGATGAGCACTGGGTGTTGTATGGAAACCAATTTGACAATAAATTTCACATATTAAAAAATAATAAATAAATAAATAAATAAATAAAAAACATGAGAAAAAAATAAAAAGAAAGTTATTGTTTCATTCAGTATACATTTATTTATTGTTTAATTGTTTTAGGTACTGGGATACAAAATAGAATAAATGAGGTTTCTGTCTTCAGAAGACTCATAGTCTAAAAAAAGACATGCAAACACATAATTATGGTGATAACTACTGTGACGTTAAGATGTTAATCATTCTCTCAGTTGATATAATGCATAATTAGTACCTATGGTAACAGCTCATTCCAGTTCAGTTTCACAATTGTTCCAGTTTACCTAGGCCTATCAAAGGTATGGATCAATTTTTTATATGTCATTATACAATTTTGTTCACTTCAAAGCAATATTACAGAATTTTTCTAAATTATGATGGGAAAAAATTACGCCATTCTGTGATACTCTTAGATTAAACCTGAAGCTACAAGTGGGATATTTTTCAAAGTGAGGCAAAGTTTAATTGATTTTGGATTTTATTAAAACATATTATCAGGTTTTTGGTAAAACACACTTTGTTTAGCTTGATGCTTTTATTTTTTAATGCTTGCTTATTTATTTATTTATTTTGAGAGAGAGAAAGAGAGAGCATGCATGCATACTGAAAAAGGGCAGAGAGATGGAGAGAGAGAATCCTAAGTAGGCTCCAAGCTATCAGTAGAGCCCAACATGGGGCTCAGTCCCACAAACCATGAGATCATGACCTGAGACAAAATCAAAAGTTGGACACTTAGCCAACTGTGCCACCCAGGTGCCCCTAGTTTGATGCTTTTGAAGTTCTGCAAAACTTGACCTTGTCATGAAGCTTCTCCCTTAGTAAATGTTATAGATAAAAAGTTTCTCCCAAACTTGCAGTGTGGATGGCCATGTGATCTGCTGTGCTTAGGTGGCCTTTTTATTTTAAAAAGTGTTTTCAGGTTATACTAACCAGGAATTAGAGTTTTTAGGCCAAAAAGCAAACAGGGTTTCTTTAAGATTAACAACATGTATCAGTTGAACCTATTTGAGTTTCATGCAATTGTTATGAAATCATTGTTTCATGACTTACAAATGTTTGCATCATTTGAAACATCAGAAACATTTAAGTACTCTTGCCTGCAAATTATTTAATTTATTGGCACCTTAAGTATATTCTTATTTTGTTATTAGGAAGATAATAGAACTTTTTTGCACACTACATTTAAACTTCGAATTTCACCTGCTGAATATCTACATATTTACATAAAGGAAGTGGCTTCCTTTGGGATTCCTGTTTTTATCAGTGTGGTTCTTGTTTTCAGCCAGTTGTCCTCCAAGGATAGGAAACTAATTGGTTATACCAAAATATATTAAAACCGGAACTTAATTAGCAACTGAACACAGAATTTCTGATAGATGTGATTCAGTTTTTGGTTGAATTCAAGCTGCCTTCTGTGCTTTGAAGCCACATTTTGCATAAGTGATGCATATTTTTCTAAGAAGGAATCAATACGTATCAGACATGTATCAGGAATTAGATATCTGTAAGACCTTCTTTCCAGTGAAGTCCTATTTAGCAGTTCTGCCCTAACTGCATGTCTTTTGATAGATCATTTGTTACGTACTGCAAGTCAACACTCTGACAGCAGTGGCTTTGCTGAAGATTCGACAGACTGCCTCTCCCTCAGTCATCTTCAGGTAAAAATTTCCATTGTAGTAGGCACTCTGATCAACTTCTTCCTATTTAGGTGATTTTTCACTACCTATATATTTCAAGACTGAATCTGTATAATCTTTATTTTTCAAATGACAGTAAGAATAAAACTCCAGGACGTAGGTGTTATCTAAGCATTTGATTACAGGTTTTAGTTTTCACTAATTCTGCATCTCTTTCTGACTAAGCACTGACACATTTTTTAAAATGTTTATTTATTTACTTAGAGTCTATAATGCAAGCAGGGGAGGGGCGGAGAAAGAGGGAGCGAGAGAGAATCCCAAGCAGGCTCTGTGCTGTCAGCATGGAACCTGATGCGGGCTTAGTCTCACGAACTGTGAGATCATGACCTGAACCAAAATCAAGAGTCAGACACTCCACCACCTGAGCCACCCAGATGCCCCCTCTCTGACTGAACATTTAAAAACAAAGAGAGTTCCTCCTCCTTTATTTTTTGACTTTCAGGAAATAGAGGTTATTTTGATCATTATTCTGTCTGATACTTTTCTTCTATTTTCCCACTATTGCTTCAGTTTGTTTGTTTATTTAATAGCTAACGTTGTGTTACATAGCTTTCTGGATATTCTATGACTTTAATGGTGGAGTGTGTTAGATAACCCAGGTAACAGGCACATCTTTATCCTTAAGGAGTTTATACTCTGTGTGTGTAACATATGGAGCCCTTGTATGCGAAGGTACAGAAGCATTTTGAAATTGTCTAAAATATCTAGGAGCAAACTTTAAAGAAAATTGGAGGTAAGAGAAAAAGAGAACCCACAAGAGCCTCCAGGAACATAGTACCTGAGGGGCACACAGACGAGAAGTGTTTAAGGAGACTCAGAAAGAATAATCCAGTGGGCAGAACAACTGGGAGTTGGAGGAGAGCGTTTTTTAAAAGGAAATCTGTGGACGTGAGCATAGAAAGATAAGAATTCAGCTTTCTGGTGAGTGGTTGAGTGAGTGGTTTTGAGGTAAGAAATGAGGCAGAAGCATGAGGGCAGAGTAAAGTGATAAGGAAAAGAAGGTACGGATGTTGACTGTTTTTTTCAAATAAGGGTGATAGGTCTTTGTGTCTTTTTCAAAGGGGGATGACTCAGGAAAGTTGTTTGGCTAAGGGAAGGAGCTCTAAGAAGACAGATGCAGAAAAATCTGGGATAAAATTGTGCAGAAATACCACAGTCCTGGAGAGGATGTGATCAGACGTATAGACTGGAGGATTTGCTTTGAAAAAAAGCCAATTTCCTTTCAGAACAGAGAGGAAGGAATGGCAGGGAGAGGTAGGGGAACATTTGTAGGTGTTGGGGAAGAAAGTTAAGAAATTTCGGTCCATCTTCTCAGTAACTCAGTGTCATGTGTTGGAAGAAAAGGAAATGGGTGCTGAAAAGGGGACCTGAGGTAAATAGTAAAGGTCTGGAATAAGCTTTGTGGGAAAGTGAAGGAGTTGCTGACTAGGGGCAGTAAAACACAGTTTTGAGCAGCACCAGGGCCGTCACCAAGGTGGAGACCCTGAAAGTATAGAAACGGCATATCAGTTTGGCATTTTGTTAGTGATCCCTCTTATCCAAATTCTCCATTTTTCCACCCATTTCCTTTCACAGGTTCATGAGTCCTTGCAGGCTATGGGGAGTAGTGCCGACAGTTGTGACAGTGAGACAACAGTCACCTCATTTGGTGAAGACCTTGTCACACCAACAGCACAAGACCAGCCTTATTTTCATGAGTCAGAGGAGGAGTCTCTGATCCCTCTTCAGAAGGGAAGAGAGAAGGCAGCAACAATTGCTGATAGAAGGTCAGATAGCCAGAATTTCCCCCAGTGCGAGACTGTTGAGCCTGCAGGGAACACAGAGTCCCCCTGTGGGGGAGGGGACCACATTACTGCAATTACTGAAGTGAAAGAGGATTTGTCTCCAGCACAGCCAGTGGATCTGCTGGGGGAAGCAAGTGCCGAAAGTGATGTGGATAAAAGCAGTGAATGTGAATTTGCCCAGTATACCACACACCATATTCTCAAATCACTGGCTTCCATTGAAGCTAGATGCAGTGAGAAGAGCTCGGAAAATACAACTGGGCCTCCCTCTTCTGTGGACAGAGTTAATACCGCTTTGCAAAGAGCTCAAATGAAGGTTTGCAGTCTGTCTAATCAGAGAGTAGGGCGTAGCTTGATAAAATCGAAAGATCTGTTAAAACAAAGGTACTTGTTTGCAAAAGCTGGCTATCCTCTAAGAAGGTCTCAGTCTTTACCAACAACCTTATTGAGCCCGGTAAGAGTCGTATCCTCTGTCAATGTTCGGTTGTCCCCAGGAAAAGAGACCAGATGCAGTCCACCGTCCTTCACTTACAAGTACACACCTGAAGAGGAACAGAAATTAGAAAAAGAGGTGATTGAGCACGATGGTCAGTCTTTAGTTAAATCCACTATTTTCATCTCTCCATCATCTGTGAAGAAAGAAGAAGCCTCTCAGAGCGAGGTGAACCGGTTGGAGGAATGCCATCATCGAAGGACTCCTTCCTGTTCGCTCTATGCTCCGGCACCAGTATCTCAGTCCACCTGTTCTCTTCACTCTGCCCACTCGGAGTGGCAGGAGAGGCCCCTGTGTGAGCACATGAGAACTCTGAGCACTCACAGTGTTCCCAACATATCAGGTGCCACCTGTAGTGCCTTCACTACCCCTTTCGGGTGTCCTAACTCGCATCGACATGCTGCCTACCCTTACCGAGCGTGCTCTGTGAACCCCCCTTCCGCCATTGAAATGCAGTTGCGAAGAGTATTGCATGATATTAGAAACTCACTGCAGAATCTTTCACAGGTATGAGGGGGAAAAAATGTTTTTTTTTCTTTTACTGATCTGAGCACCTTTTAATTCACTAAGAAGCAAAGTCCCATCAGGCATGAACCACCTCAGCCTCATTTTCTTACATGCCTAAACTTCTCTGAACCTGCCCTCCTCCTGTATTCTTCCCTCCTATCTTAAGGGAAAAGCTATAATTAATCCTGAACAAGGTTAATTTCTCTGCTCATAATCTCTCTCTCTTCTGGAGAAGAGATTTTGCTCATTAGGTAACCTCCCTTCTTTAGCCTATCCTCCATTGTCTTTTTTTTTAAGTCAGGTTGTACCTATTACTAAAAAATCTTCCCTCTCAAATGCTGCCTCCCTTTCTCTGCCGTTTGATCATGTTTACTGCCTCTTTCCTTTCTAAGCTTTCCTTCTCTCGACCTCTGTGTCGCCGTGTGTTCCCCTGGCTCTGCTCATAGCTGTCTAAGCTTCCCCCTTCATCTACTGACTCCTGATGCTGGTCTCCTGGCACAGAATTAGTCTGCTTCCACTGGGTTCAAAGACTGGAACTGCCCCAGAAAAGAAAAAAAATCAGGTAAAGTGTGAATTTGAATAAAAATAGTCTGTCTTGTCACTTTTAAAATTACTGCGCTCAGATATGTTGGTGGGCTGCAAAAAATTTTCCAAAAAAGCTTTGAAAACAAATTGTCTTTAGGTTTGCCTTTCTAAATCTGTCTCCACTCTACTTGTGTTTAGATAGTTTGAGGAAATAAAGAAAATGACAGTGTAATGTCCTGATCACAGAGTTCAGCTAGGAGTCAGGAGGTTTACAGTGTATATAATAGATCTCTTATGATGACATCATAGGAAGGATGCCACTAGGAAAGGCAAAATCAAATTTGCAACTTATTAAGTGGCAAAGTATACTTTCTTTTAAATACAGATTTTATCCTCATGAGGATGGTCACCTAATGATTTTCTCCCGGTCTGACCAGAATGTGGGTATTTTTTCTTCCTCCTTATAAAAATCTGTGAGATACCTAACTCTCCAGCTGTAATTACGTGAAGCACAGGGTTTCCAGGGCTCAACCCACCTACGCTTTGATGGTGCACCTTTCTAGACCAGCTGCTCTACATGTGGTCTGCTCCTCTTGGGTGTCCCATCAGTAACTCAGCTAAATAATCTTCTCACCACCTCCCACCCCCCCAGTAGACAGATGCTCTTCATGACTTGTCTCTGACTATCTGTCCAGTCTCGTTCTTCATGCGTGTGCTCCAGCTGTGTTGGACTGCGTGCAGTTCTTTAAATAGGTGTGCGTTCCTGTGTCTGTCTTTACAAATGCCACTGATTTTGTTTGTTTGTTTGTTTTAACCTGGAGTCCCTTGCCCTTGCCTTTCTCTGCCTGATCAAGGCCTGTTTCCTGTTAAGGCTCAGCTCAGGTGTCATCAGTGCCAGGATCATTCACCTAATCTAGATTTTTGTTTGTTTCCATCACTGCACTCCCCTCCCCCACCCCAACATTGCTCTGTGAACAGAGAATGGGAAAGGGAAAGTTTTTTCCCACTTCCCTTTTTTTTTTTTTTCCCTTGCACTGTGAAAACATTTGAAGGCTGGGAATGCCTTTTGTGCTTTCTTTTGTCTTTTTTCTTCACTGTCTAAAATAATGACACACAGTAGATGCTCAAATGTCTGTGAGCAGTATGATGACTGCCTGCTACTCTGGCCAGCCAACTCAGTAATTTCCTATAATCCGAATCTGCCATTGCTTCTACATTTTTGAGTTTTGTTTGTTTTCTTCTTTCTCAAGGCAAGAGGGAAGTCCCGTAAGATGTAGATTTGAAATATACCTGTTTCTTTGCCTCTTCTTTGTTCCATATAGACAGACTTCTACCTGACAGATAGGAGTAATATAGGTAGCATTGGGGACTGAGGTATTTGGTTCCTCCTTACAATATGAAGTGGGGTTTTGGTTTTTTGTTGTTGTTGTTGTTGTTGTTGTTGTTGTCTCCAAGAGAACTATATATAGACCCCCAATTGCACCTTTTTAACACCTTAGATAATTTGGAGGTAAGCACTTTAACACTGATTTGTAATCAGACTCTTACTTTTTTGAAGTACCCTGTGACGAGAGGACCCGATCTTGCTGCTGCTCCATATAGTACTCAGAAATCATCTGTTCTACCTCTGTATGAAGTAAGTGCTTATTTAGATTTTTGTGTTACAAAGTTTTTTGTCTGATTTAGAAGTATAACTTTGTCATATTGTATTCTAGAATACTTTTCAGGAGCTCCAGGTAATGAGGCGGAGCCTGAATTTATTTAGGACGCAAATGATGGATTTAGAGTTGGCAATGCTACGTCAGCAAACCATGGTTTATCATCATATGACCGAGGAGGAAAGGTAAAAAGTTCATTTTGTCTTAATGTAACTCAAAATACTTTTAATTCTGAAAAAGCATCATCAGCCTTTTTTTTTTAAGCTGGATTTTATGCCTACTGCTGTGTACCGTTTTTTTTGTGAACTCCTGTAAGTGAAATTAGGCAGAGTGTCTTACTAATGAAACCGCTTTCCATGTATTGAGGAAGACGGTGGTTGTAATCTTTGTTCACTGTTTGGGAGAGAGGGTAGAGGAAGAAAGACCATTTGTCCTCCTGGTCCCACCTGTGGCAGTCACTGTTGTGCTAATTTTCAGAACTTGCAATCTCAGTACCTTCTAGCAGTTTGTGAGAGAGTTGTGAACGTGAATCTCCAAACTGCTCTTTTCAACCTTGTGCCTATCGTTGTACTGACAGGTATGAAGTTGATCAGCTTCAGAGTCTGAGGAATTCAGTCCGAATGGAGCTTCAGGACCTGGAGCTGCAGTTGGAGGAGCGCCTGCTGGGCCTGGAGGAGCAGTTCCGTGCTGTGCGCATGCCCTCTCCCTTCCGCGCCTCAGCTCTTGCGGTAGGTGCCGTGGGGGTTGCCAGCGGATTTCACTTAGGACTTACCACGGGCCGCACAGTTTAGGGCAAATGCCTTAATGTAAAACCACTTATTTTAATGGCAGTGAGGCAAATGGAATGTTTAAGGATCCTTTCCCACAAATCAGTTGAATGTACAAGTTGTGATTCTTCTCTTAAATATTTAGTGTATTTAGAAATATATTGAAAATTGTTAATCATATTTTCTTAATAATAATAAGGAGCAATACAAAATTTTTTAGTTTTAGAAGAAAAATGATAGTGGATTAACACATGACTAATATAGATTTTAATCACTGCATGTAACTAACTGCCAAGAACATAAACATATATTTCACTCAGCTTTTTTTGCCTTTGAGTAAATAACTATTCCCTATAAATTTTTCCTTTATTTTGGATTTTTTTCCAGTCTTTATGGTTTTTACAGAATCAGATGAGATCTTTTTAAAGGCAAAAAACATGTATACAGCCAAGAAAATAAAACACTCTTTATTTTGTATCACTGTTCAAATTTCTAATGTTTCTTTCCATGAAATTTAAACTTCAGCATTGGATTATTTTTGCTATGACCTTTGCAGTCATAAAATGCATTGTTTTGAAATGTTGAAATTGTGAGCTTTTCTCTTTGTTATTTGAACAACACAGTTGTTTTTGTTAACAGTGAATGATTCCGTACATACATATGCATATGCACACATATGGAGTAGAATAAGAATGTGTGTGTATTACATGTGTATATGTAGAATAAGAGTAGCATAGAATAAGAGTATTATTTATCATTGATGAATATCTTTTTCCATAAAATGTTTCAATCCATTATTCTGAGAAATGTGTGTTGGTGACAGTGGAGAACCAGAACATCTTTTATGCACTTAGTCATAATAACACATTTTATAGGGTGCCATGTTGAGAGTGACCTTTGCAACATAAAGGAATGTTTCAGGGTAATAATTAGCCAATTCATTTTATTATGGAACACTTGCAATTTGAAAAAAAAATTTATTCATACACACACACATATATACATATATATATATATATATATATATATATTGTTCTTATTTTTCCAGGGAATGTGTGGCAGTAGAAGCGCTGATAACTTGTCATGCCCTTCTCCATTGAATGTAATGGAACCAGTAAGCCTCTCTCCTTTCAAATCACTGGGGAAGGGAATGATAAAACATTTCATAAACACACAGTTTTCCTAGTGTATGTGAAATGTTTTTTGTTTTTACATACAGAAATAGGTATTATCTAAATTTATTGGAAGGGAGTTTGGCACTTGTGAAAGTCTATTGCCATATTAGGCCACTAGTAGAAAGCTAGTTAATTGCAATAGTGATTTATCTTTATGGTGTAAAGGAAGTAATGCAGTATAAAAAGTGTTTATGCTGCAGGGGAAATATGCTTTCACAGTCTGATTACGGGTCCTTTAGGTAGTTGGATCTGTAAGATGACTACTTTGTGAACAAAAGTCTGATTTTTATTATATTTAAAAAATTTGTTTAACGTTTATTCATTTTTGAGAGAGACAGACAGAGAGACACAGAGCGCGAGCAGGGGAGGGTCAGAGAGAGAGAGGGAGACACAGAATCCGAAGCAGGCTCCAGTCTCTGAACTGTCAGGACAAAGCTCGATGCAGGGCTCGAACTCACAGACCATGAGATCACAACCTTAGCCAAAGTCAGACGCTTAACCAAGTGAGCTGCTCAGGAGCCCCAAATTTTTATTATCTTTTAAAGAAATTGGTTAATTTGAGGGCAGAAGCATTATGAGTAGCTATTTTGTTTTTCTTTACTATTCCTTAACAAGTAATTTGGATACCATGTGGTAACAAGTAAAATTTCATCCACCTGTATAGTCCAGTTACATACTTCATGGTTTTATCTCACCATAAATTTATATTTTCCTATATTGTTGCAAATGCAACTGATTAGTTCCTAAATGATTGAATTAGAATCATGTCTTTACAAGCTAAGTGATTTCTGGCAGTCATCACAGCTAGAATTTTAATCTTCTTTTAACTACCAGTCTTAATTTCAAGAGAGAAGAATTGCAATTTTTCTGATTTCCAGGTCACTGAACTGATGCGGGAACAGTCCTATCTGAAGTCTGAATTAGGCATGGGACTTGGAGAAATGGCATTTGAAATTCCTCCTGGAGAAAGCTCAGAATCCGTTTTCTCCCAAGCAACATCAGAGTCCTCTTCTGTATGTTCTGGTCCCTCTCATGCTAATAGAAGAACTGGAGTACCTTGTAGTGACTCAGTGGGCAAACCCAAGACCCATCTGGTACCAAGCAAGAAAGTATTCCGAGCGTCAGTGGCCCTGACGCCCACTGCTCCTTCTAGAATGGGCTCTGTGCAGACACCTCCAGATGTGGAAAGTTCTGAGGAAGTTGGTGCAGCTGAAGAAGCGTCAGAGGCTGTAGGACCTAAATCTGCAGTGGAAGAAGGAAATGGAAAAATCCCATTAATGCCAGCTACTGAGGAAATGCATAAAAATGTGGAGCAAGATGAGTTGCAGCAAGTCATACGAGAGGTGAGTAAAATCTATGCCTAATTTATCTGGAGATATGAGTTGGATAATAATGTTACTTGAACATTATAAGATACTGCTTTGATTCACTGTATTCAGTAATTTTCTGAGCTTTTAAATGAACTTTCCCATTGATCTAGCTCGTGTCTATTAAGATAGGGTTTTAATGGCATTTCTACAAATTTTATACTCCAGTGTGAAATAATTGCAATTTTCTATATTCACTCTGATGAAGAAAGTGTTTGTAGGATTCAAAGTATCTAAACATGTGACAAAATTCTTAGACCTCTTATTTCTACATTTGTAAAATAGGGACTATGATTTAGATCTCTTCCAGGATTAAAAATCATCACTGGGTAATGTCAACTGACATGAGAAAATAGTGTTGTGATTTGTATAAAGAATTTGATTTGGCTTAGTGGGTGGAGATATGTGGAAGATACATGAGTTGTTCAAAGATAGAAATACAGAAGGAAAAGGTTTATCCTGGGTGACAGTGTGTAAACCTGAAGCATTTAACCATAGTTCTAGGTTACTACAAGGACTGTAAAAAGTTAGGAAGATTAGTAGTCAGAGGTCAAAAGTTAATTGAGAAGATTAGTAAAATAGCTGTTTCAGGCACTGGGAACTGGCAATTAGGAGTAATATATATATCTTTTTTTTTTTTTAACGTTTATTTATTTTTGAGACAGAGACAGAGCATGAACGGGGGAGGGGCAGAGAGAGAGGGAGACACAGAATGGGAAGCAGGCTCCAGGCTCTGAGCCATCAGCCCAGAGCCCGACGCGGGGCTCGAACTCACAGACCGCGAGATCGTGACCTGAGCTGAAGTTGGACACTTAAGCGACTGAGCCACCCAGGCGCCCCTATATCATTTAAAATATGAGACTACAGATCAAAAGTTTTGATGGTTTTATTTTTTTTCCTTTCCTTCCCACATACACTGTGCTTGGGAACAAAATGCAGTAGCATGCGCAGGATAAAAATAACACATGTTGAATATATTTTTTTTACCATTGATATATTAAAAACATGATCAGAAAGGATCTTTCCATTAGTTAAAAGGGGGAGATAGCCTATACATTTAAAAAAATCATTTTATAAGAGTCTTAATGAGTATATGCTCTGAAAGGGATTTCATATAAGATATGAAATTCTTGGGGCACCTGGGTAGCTCAGTCAGTTGAGCATCTGATTCTTGATTTTGACTTGGCTCGTGATCCTGGGGTCAATGAATCAAGCCCTGTTTCAGGCTCTGTGCTGAGTGTGGAGTCTGCTTGAGATACTCTGTCTCTGCCCCTCTGTTCCGCTCCTATGCTCTCGTCCTCTCACTCACTCTTTCAAATAAATGAATGAATGATGTGAAATTCTTAAGCTTAAAGACTAGTAGGAAGACAAACAAGACTAACTCAGGAAACAATCCAAAAATTACACAGAAAAACATGTAGTATAATGTATTTAAGAACTAAGAATTTAGAAATGGAAAAGGTCAAAATGGGCCAGAGAAATTAGGGTCAGTGGCTACTTGTTTTTAATTTGCATATTTACAATAAATTCAGCAATATGAGCCTAATGTATTTTTGGAATTAATTCGTGAGTAAGAAAGAACAAATTTCTAGTGGTTATAGGTTAAGAATGGTGGCAGCAGACCAGACTCTTCCCTCAAATGGGCCATTGATCCTCTGGGTCCAGAGATTAGTTCATGTGTATTGGGTGCCATCATTCATAGCTGCATAATAGTAGCTTGAGAAGTATGTTAAAAATAAATACAGTCTTTTTTGCTATGATATGAGATATATATATATATACACACACACACACACACACACACACACACACACACATACATATATATTCCTAAAAATTGTTGGGCTGTGCACATTGGTGCAGTAAAAAACCACAGAGCTTATTTGGAAAATAGAAGCATAACTAAAACTTTGTACGTGACATATTTTAAAAAAGATAGAAATCTAGCAAAAATAGCACAATAGTATACATGTGAAATGGTTAATAAATATTTAAGTACTACAATAAATATGGTACTTGACCTTGAAAAATACCTGAAATTTGCTTGTAGAACTGGGGTTTGGAAGGATTGCAGCTTGTGAGGTGTTGCAAAGTAGCAGAGGAGAGTAAGATGAAATCCAACGGAAAGTTTTAATAGCAGATGTGGGTAGGTGTGGCTCCTAACACAGTGACCTGAGATAGCTCGTAGATGTTTCTATGTGTGCACTTTGTGTGTTCTGTTCCTGTGTTCAGCTGAGTGCAGTTCTCTGCATTCGTCCCGTGTTTCTTATGGATGAAACTACATATAAGCAGACATGAAATTTATATTATACTCAACTTTCCTAATATTTCAATAACTCATGTTGAGACAAATTTACATTTTAAAAATATGCATTCTAGCAGAAGAGACTACATGTTTGTAATTTCTTTTCATGACATGAATTATCAACTTCAAGTTTAAAAGGTCCTAGGGGTGCCTGGGTGGCTTAATCAGTTGTGTCTGACTCTTGATCTCAGCTCAGGTCTTGATCTCAGGGTTGTGAGTTCAAGACCCGCACTGGGGTCTGTGCTGGGCATGAGGCCTACTTAAAAACAAAACAAAACAAAACAAACAAACAAAAACATATAAAAGGTTGTAATTCTTGATATTGATTTGTTCTGTAAACGTAATTCTTATAAGTTCATTGTATGTACCTGGTGAACATTTAGCAAGCTCTGTACATCCACCTTGCTCATTAGGTGCAAATGATTATAATCCATTCTTATTTATATGTTTAATATCAAAGATCAATTGTCGAGTAAAATTAAGTAATTATTTTTCTCCACACTATATTAATTAACTGAGGAAGTAAGTTTTAAGGTACTTTTTCTTTCTCTAGAAATGTGGTATTTTTGTTCCTTTTAGCTTGCTTTAGCTAATAGGTTTTCCTTGAAAACTCAACTTAATATTGCTCATTTGGCATAAATATTCCCTTAATGCACACTTGAGTCCTCATTTTTAAAGTTGTTTGTTAACAGGTGACCTGATATGTGCTGTGAGTAATTTCCTAGGAGTAAGGTATTCCTAGACCAGAACATTGATTCTTTGGCTGATACAACACAGCATGTAGAAAAGATGGTTGTTTCTTGGTCCCACAGTAGTACTTAATCATTTATAAGAACTTCCCATAAAATAAGAACGATCTTTTGATTTTGAAGACATTTAAATTGGCATGCAAGGCAAATGTTTGAGGAATTTTTCAGAATTTGTTACTATTCAAAATTTGGCAGAGTCTGTAGGACGTTGGCCTTAACATTTATCCTTTTGCTATTTACAAATAAGGATTTATCAAGCAAACTATATAGATCAAACACGGTGTTAAGAGGAACATTGATGTACTTAAGAAAATAAGCTGTTTTGAAGCGCTTTAAAAACATATGTTATTAAATAAGTTAATCCAATCCCATTTATAATTTTAAAAAAGTAATTTGCGTTGATACGATCTTAACTCAGTTACAGTGGTGTTCTGTTCAACTTTATTTACAAAATATGTAAAATTCAGATTAGTCCTGGTTCTATTCATTTCAAATCCATAATCTTTTTGCCTAAATACACATGGTACTGAATTCCAGTTTTTGTCAGAGCTATCATATCAGCCACGAAGAAAATTAAATTAGACTCTGCTTTTCCAGTAAATTCTGTGCCCCTGACATCATTAACAAAGCCGCTCTTCAGGACAGCAAGATTTGAGCTTGTGTTGAACAGTTTTGCAGGTGAGGATTAGGCATGTTTGGGAGACACTTAACAGGGAAGTTTTCTTCCTGCACTCATGGGTGCATGAAAACAATGATGTCTGTCAGGCTTTTATTTGCATCATTTCACCATCTGTGATGTTTTTAAAAAGTGTGCTTTCATTATAATGTGTTAATACAGCAGAATTCTTTTGAAAGAGAATTCTGAAAGTCCTTTCAGACAAATATTTAATATTCTCATTCAGTAACAAAGCTTTTGTCAGGTTAAAGGTAACCCATTTTTCACAGATTGTATATGTTGTTGGAGGGAAAACTACACTGTCTTAGAATTTGCCCAGGTGGTCTGTGATGTATGTAATCAGTGGCCTGATACTTAAAAAAAATAAAAAGATTACTTAATAGAATAAATGAGCATGTCCCATAGAAGCAGATCAACAGAAGTTAAATATCAAAGAATAAACATAGATTGCTTTTCTCTTTAGAGAGTTCTTTTTGAATGAAGTTCCTAGGTTTGGTTCATGCCTATATGTTTCTTACAGTCTATCTAACACACTTGAAATGTGTATTTTGGTAAATACATAGCTTGTCTGTATTCTTAGTGTAACTTCTTGTAGTGATCACGTGGTCTGATGGCTGCCCCGAAGTAGTCACTTAGTAGATGCCTGTTGAGTAGATGTAGTTAGTACCCCACACTTCAGACTGGCATTCATTCTGCTTATATTGCCAGTGAGCATTCTTTTCTTAATCTCACTCACATCTGTCCTCCCCCTGTGCCACTTCTTCTGGAAATTGTGTTCCTAAAGGCAATTTTCCCATCCCAGTGGAGTTTTCTTACTCCTAATCCGTAGGATGCGAAACTTTGGAGCTAATTTATTTGTCCATATGCTTCTTCCTTCAGCATATTATTAAGTGCATTTTGTTGTTTTCGGTGCTGGTTTCTCTCTAATCCTTTGTTTTTCTACTTTCTGTTCCCTTTAGTGTCAGATGTCTCTCTCTCCCCCTCTCTCTCTCTCTCTCTCCCCCCCTCTCTCTCTCTCTCTCCCTCTCTCTCTCTCTCTCTCTCTCCCTCTCTCTCTCTCTCTCTCATTGGTGCTTTCATTTATGGAGCACTTACTTTATTCTGGGATACATTAGTGAGACCCAGTTCTCTCCCTGAATTACAACACTCATAGCACAGACACTCCCCATTTGGCCTCACCCTTCCTGTTCCAGTCTCCTTCTCCCTGGTAGGAACCATCTGTTAGCTGCACTCCTTTCTTGCTCCCCTCTCATCCAAGCTGCTCTTGCTACAGTTCTCTGTCCTATCATCTGAGATTGCCCTTACTTTTCATGGCCTAGTATTTTAAAGTCTGTTATTCTCTAAACGCTTTTTATTTTTTCCTCTTAATATTTTATGAAACAATATCTATTTTGTGCCCATTCAGATTATAACACACTTTTGTTATGCTTTATTCTAGTAATGTCCGCACTGGACATTACTCAAAAAATGTTGGCACACATTTTGGTTTGAAAAGAATACTTTTTGGCTTTTGTTTTGGGGTTTTTTTGGATGATAACAATGGGGGCATCTGGGTGGCTCAGTTGGTTGAGTGTCCGACCCTTGATTTTTGCTCAGATCATGATCAGGTTCATGAGATTGAGCCCTGCATCGGGCTACATGCTGAACATGGAGCCTGTTTAAGATTGTCTGTCCTCTCTCTGCCCCTCTCCCCTGCTCATGCTCTCACTCGCTCTCTCAAAAAAACAAAACAAAACAAGGAAAGTTAATAAAATTACCATATTGCATGGAATAACAGGACTGGGAAGACTGTGCTACTTATTGTCTTTTGTAAATACACATTTGCAGAGGTTCTGATTCAACACATTGTGTTTGTGCATATAGTACATTGCAGCAAAGAGATTCTGGTTTTCATAATATTTGTATCCAACACGTACTCATTTAAAAATAAATCTCAAGTACTGTGAAAGTCAGAAACTTTCATGATGTTTTAAAGTTTAGAAATATTGGTAGGAGGTAAAAGAATCTTGTATTTATTTAAATATATTCCAATACAGATGGTTGGTAACTAAGGAGCATTTTTTTATGAATACTTCTGTATAAGTCTATGTATTATGTACCAGTTTTGCATGACAGATTAATACAGAACCATTCTTGGAAAGACTTCAATTGAGATGTGTTCAGGATGTACTTAGGAACATTTTAGGAAATAGATCAGGCTGACAGGAAACCGTGGATATGTAGAATTTTTAAAAGCTGGTTTGAAAGTGTCTCAAGTTCTAATTTGGGAACACATTATCAGTTTATTTCAGGAAATCCACATTTAAAGCCTTCACAAAGAGCTATTTGGAGGTGATGCTGTATCATTAGAAAGAAAATGGCATGGATAGGCATGTGTAGCGTTTGAGCATCTGGACAAGAAAATCTTGATGGAATTATCATTGTCCCTAGGTCTATGTGCCTTTTCCAACAATAAAATAAGATTTAATATCCTTATCTGAAACAAAGTTTTTAGACAGGTGACAAACTTACCATACAAGTAAAGAAAACTTTATTTCTTTAAAAAAAAAATTTTTTTTAATGTTTATTTTTGAGAGAGACAGAGACAGA
Organism: Neofelis nebulosa; assembly: GCF_028018385.1. Taxonomy (NCBI): domain Eukaryota; kingdom Metazoa; phylum Chordata; class Mammalia; order Carnivora; family Felidae; genus Neofelis; species Neofelis nebulosa. The sequence continues at coordinate 52,183,385 of NC_080783.1, read as the reverse complement.
ATGCGAGTGGGTTAGGGGCAGAGAGAGAGGAAGACACAGAATCTGAAGCAGGCTCCAGGCTCTGAGCTGTCAGCACAGAGCCCGATGCGGGGCTCGAACCCACAAGCTGCAAGATCATGACCTGAGCTGAAGTCGGATGCTCAACCGACTGAGCCACCAAGGCGCCCCAAGAAAACTTTTATTTCTTTAGTTTATGGTTGTTTAGAGGATGTTTTTCATGTTTTAAAATAAATTGTACTAAATTTTCATTTTTTCTTTCCACTTCAGATGTGGATGTTAGATCCTAATATTTAACTTCTTTAGATACTTTGCCTTCAGTTGGTATAAACGGGCAATATACCTGTATATTATTTTGCCACTAATGAATTTTCTTAACAATGAGAACATTTGAGTATACTGTTGATTACCATACAAAAATAGACATTAATAAAAAACATAAAAGTGAATCTAACGTTTAAACGGTTCTTGTGGGTTACTTTGTGTCATGAAGCAAATAAAGTTTTTTAATCTATGGAGTAACACTTTTAATGTTTTTAACTTAAGAATTGTGATGTTTCATAGTGGAGTTATCTGAGTTATGCTAGACTGCACAGTGACCTCACAGTCTGACCTGGGCTTGAGGAGAGATGGACATGATTCCTCACTATCTCTGTATTTCCTGAGGGTTTCACATGAAGGCTATAGTTTTCTCTGTGGCTTAGCTGGCTGTATGAATTAAGTGCTGTTTATGATTTTCTGAAAACAAAAAAAGTAGATTATGGTCATATTGTTGAGTTCTCATTTTTCTCTTTTTCTGTTCTAGATTAAAGAGTCCATTGTTGGGGAAATCAGACGGGAAATTGTAAGTGGACTTTTGGCAGCAGTGTCTTCAAGTAAAGCATCTAATTCTAAGCAAGATAGTCATTAAATGGAATTTATAGGTAACATTTTCTGAAATTTTTTGCTTAGTCAATTATAAATTATTACTTATTTTTAATGCTTTGTTTTCTTAGTACCCAGGACTGTTTCTGTGGCTAAATTTTAACTTTTAATGTATATAATATGGTATCCTACAGTGTGAAAAACTACAACCCCTTGCACTGGAAATGCAAGCGAGTGAAATCTGATAATAATAACTTCTAGGGGATTATTAATAGTGTGTTATCTTACTGAAACTTCATTATAGTACTTAAATTAGTACTGGAATTGAGGAAATCAGAACTTTCAGGGGCTCCTGGGTGGCTCAGTCAGTTAAGTGTCTGACTTCAGCTCAGGTTGTAATCTCCCGGTTCATAAGTTCAGGCCCCGCATCAGGCTGTGTGCTGACAGCTCAGAGCCAGGAGCCTGCTTCCAATTCTGTGTCTCCCTCTATCTCTGCCCCTCCCCAGCTTGCATTCTGTCTCTTGCTCTCAAAAATGAATAAACATTAAAAAAATTTTTTGAAAAAAAAATCAGAACTTTCAAACCTGGGTATTATTTTGATAGCATTGATTATAATGCTATTTCAGTGTACAGTTTATGGACCAGCATTTTGAGAATTAATCACAAATTCTTAGTATGATTCTTAATTTTTTTGTCTAAAAGTGTGTGTGTATGTGTGTATACTGTTTATATACATATACTGTATATAGAACATTCTCATCCTGTTTTTGAAGAACCTTTTAACAACGATACTTCAAACATGATTAACGTTCACTTCTCTTTCTTTTGCAAGGTTGGCATGGATCGTGCTAGCTGTGTGATGTTGGAGTGATCAGTGACTGACACTGGTGGAGGTGTTACTTGTGCTTCAGAAGATACTTGCTGCTGAGCTGGGCTACTGTATACAGTGTATAATGTTTATTTCTTCTATGCATATCTTTTTTAAAAACGTACATAGAAACTTAGGCACTTTGCTGACTTTATTTCTTTTCTAAACTACCAAAATTATAGCCATTTGGAAAGCCTAATATTTATTTGTATGTCACTATTTTCCAGTTGATTCCCTATGTAGAATTAATTTTAAAACTTGAAAACTTCCAGATTTAACCAACTTATAAATGACCTATTTCTTCAGACTAGCTTCTTAAAACACTGACCTCTATGAGGTATTTACTGTGCAATAACTGATTCATTTTTTGAGAGCTTGAAGCAACCAATGATTTTCCCTCCACTGCTGTTAATTAGTGTCACTTCCAAGAAGAAAAAACTGTTCTGTTGTAAAAATTGCTCTTAATTCTTGAGGAGGTTACTAATAGCAGTAGGATAGAATTGTATGAGGTTACCTACAACTACTTAATGTTCTTACACTGTAAGCCTTGTTACTTTACCAAGACAAATGTAATTTTATTATAGCTTATGTACTATTTTTCTTTTGGAAACATGCCTTATGTTAAACACTATACTTTTTGCATTGTCCAGACTTCCTATAAGGAGATGTTTCTTCTTCTGTCCTTTAGACTAATTAAGTAGAGTATTGCCAAAATAATGGAGCCTTTGACTTGAATGGATAGAAATGAATAAGCTGGTTTTGTTTTGTTTTTTTCAAAATGAAAGTAATTTAGATTTGTTCTCCTCAAAATAGATGATTTTAATTCAGTTTTAACCAGTGAGAACTATTTGTTTTTAGGGACAAAAAAAGGAAAGTGGTTTCCTGGTTGGTTTTGTATGTATTAAATAAATGTGTAAAGTAACAACGAAATTTATTGGAATTATTTCTTTAGCATTTATAATTTTCAATTCTTATTCTGTTTCTTTGTGTGAAATTTTAATCAAAAGTGGTTGAGATGTTAACAATATTCTTTGAAAGAATATCTAGAAGGTTTATAAATGTTTGAATTATCACACAAAGGCTGATTTCTAAAAATAAAACAATAAAGTATTTATTTTGCCTAATGTCTTTTAATAGTTTCTTTTCTTTTAGTATAATTTGAAGAATTTGGATTAGATTTGATGAGTAACAAATAAGGTCCAAAAGAACTGGAGCATATAGGTAATAGGTTAATGTTCTCATTTCCTAAAGAGGCTTCTATGAAGCTTTGAAAAATACAGCTAAGACTAGACCACCCTGGAGAAAGAGCTTGTACTGATGCCTCTTGGTCTCATCTAGTGTTGTGGTCCTAATGATTACCATCTGAGGCCAAATAAAACTTTCCTTAAAAATTACTGTTAAACTCCAAAAAATAGACATTAAAGTATTATTTTGTTCTTTGGTCAAATTAATTCAATTTAGTTGATTTTGATAATGATACATATAAACCACACACCCCATATTCATAGTAATACAGGCATAAATGCTTTTCACTATTCAGCTTTGTAGCCACTTACAGTTCCTCTCTGACAATACAAGATACCCAGAATCTGATAAAATTAGAGATATAACAGTTGCAGTAATAGACTGAGCCAATGGGCGAATCATTTTATATAGCATATAAATGAAATAAAATAAACTTCACGTTAGAGTTTCATCTTTCTTCTCTCCATTTTAAAACTTTGTGTTTAAAAGCCACCAGGCTAGCTGCTGCTATGTAGAAATGAATGAGAGAGGGTCTACAAACTATATGGAAGAACAGGGCATCTTTTTTATATAGGTAAGTTTACAAGTACCAAATGAAAAATATGAAGAATCATGAAAGGAATTTGACAGAGTGTAGCCTGGGTGGTCCAAGAAGTCTTTACCGAGAAGATAATGGTTTGTGTAAAGTCTTTTAAAAAAAAAAATTTTTTTTTAATCTTTATTTTTGAGAGACAGAGAGAGAGAGAGAGGGACAGATTGTGAGCAGGGGAGGAACAGGAGAGAGAGGGAGATACAGAATCTGAATCAGGCTCCAGCCTCTGAGCTGTCAGCACAGAGCCCAACGTGGGGCTTGAATTCATGGACCGTGAGATCATGACCTGAGCCGAAGTTGGATGCTCAACCGACTGAGTCACCCAGGTGCCCCTGGTTTGTGTAAAGTCTTAAGAATGGGAGGTGGAAAGGAAGGGGTTAAAATAATCAGTATTAGTAAAGGTTATTCAGAATGTATAAACTGAGTTTGAATTACTCTGTGCACGATGAAGAAATGTTTTTAAGAATCCAAGTTGTCTATAGCTTTCACATACTTTGTTAAAAACCTGAACAAAGAAAGCATAGACGAAAAAGAATCTTGAAAATGGTGATTTGGAAGTTGGGACTCACCGTGAATGATATACCATGGACAAAATTGGGCAGCTTCTCAGACTTGAAGGACATATTGTTCCTCTAAGAACATTCAGTTGAATTTCAGTAACATGTAAAATATGCATTACATCAGCTAAGACTATTTGCTCAGCTGGCCATCTTCAACTTAAAAAAAAACAACTACATATTTTCAGAGCAGTTTTAGGTTTACAACACACTTCAACTTATTTAGAGGACAATGAAAATGTAGTAAAGTGCGTGTAAAATAATGTAAAGAAAAAGTACATTTGAGGGATTCCTGAAGAGGTGCTCCTCACCTGTCCAGATGGGTGTGTGGTGCTTGTGGAAGAATAGTACAAATAATACAAAATACAAAAATAATAAAAAAACCAATGCATAGGTTCTTTTTTCTTCTGGAAAAGAACTGGTAGCTTCTAGGTAGTGAGAAGAGGAAACATTCTATCTTCTAATTAAAGCTGAGGATCTAAGTTATAGTAAGTTATGTATGACTGGTTTTCAGAATCTTTTATAAATATTGAAATCATTTAATTAGCACTTAACTCTAGCTGCATTCTAAATGTAGAAAGTTAGGATGTTATATCTCATTAACAGCTCCTCTCCTATATGGTTTTTTATTACCGTTTATTACTGTTAAATTGAGCTCTTTACCTCATTCATTTTATTCTCATTTTCACAACTGATGCTCTTTTACACGTTGAATAAATAATAGCTTGCATACAGAATGTCAGTGTGCTCAGCAATACATTAGAAGTGTACTCAAACATTCGTACCAAACAGTGTCCTATCCTCACAAGGGTCTTTTTAGATTCCCCAAAGGAGACTAAATCTTGTGAACAATGATTAACTAGCTTACTTGCTCACTGTGTTCACTCAAAAGTTTGCTGGATAGCCACCCTTTACAAGGCTCTGAGCTTATGAAGATGGATCTGTAAGGAATAAGATCACATTCCAGGGACAGGCAATAGAGTACATTGTTCAGACCTTTGAAGAAATTGATAGTTTTAGGAATTAGATTGTCTCTTTTTTGTCCATTTTTTAAAAATCTAATGAGTTCTTTGGATAAAAAATATATTAAATACATTAAAGGTAATGCAAGTTGTAATGATATGAAAGCTAATACATTTTTAACTTTTAAAAAATTTTTTAATGTTTATTCTTTTTTTAAAATTTGTCTTGCCTTTAATCTTACAACAATTGTTTAAAGTTTTTAGTTAGCAGTTTGTATCTGTATTTCTAGAGAGTTGATTTCTGCTTTTTTTAAAAAAAATATGAAATTTGTCGTCAAATTGGTTTCCATACAACACCCAGTGCTCATCCCAACAGGTGCCCTCCCCAATGCCCATCACCCACTTTCCCCTCCCTCCCACCGCCCATCAACCCTCAGTTTATTCTCAGTTTCCAAGAGTCTCCTATGGTTTGGCTCCCTCCCTCTCTTTTTTTTTCCTTCCCCTCCCCCATGTTCTTCTGTTAAGTTTCTCAGGATCCACATAAGAGTGAAAATATATGGCATCTGTCTTTCTCTGTATGACTTATTTCACTTAGCATAACACTCTCAAGTTCCATCCATGTTGCTACAAAAAGCCATATTTCATTCTTTCTCATTGCCAAGTAGTATTCCATTGTGTATATAAACCACAATTTCTTTATCCATTCGTCAGCTGATGGACATTTAGGCTCTTTCCATAACTTGACTATTGTTGAAAGTGCTGCTATAAACATTGGGGTACAAGTTCCCCTATGCATCAGCACCCCTGTATCCCTTGGGTAAATTCCTAGCAGTGCTATTGCTGGGTCATAGGGTAGATCTATTTTTAATTTTTTGAAGAACCTCCACAGTATTTTCCAGAGTGGCTGCACCAGTTTGCATTCCCACCAAAAGTGCAAGAGGGTTCCCGTTTCTCCACATCCTCTCCAGCATCTATAGTCTCCTGATTTGCTCATTTTAGCCACTCTGACTGGCGTGAGGTGGTATCTCAGTGTGGTTTTGACTTGTATTTCCCTGATGAGGAGTGACATTGAGCATCTTTTCATGTGTCTGTTGGCCTTCTGGATGTCTTCTTAAGTGTCTATTCATGTTTTCTGCCCACTTCTCCACTGGATTATTTGTTTTTCGGGTATGGAGTTTGGTGAGTTCTTTATAGTATAATTTTGGATACTAGCGCTTTGTCTGATAATGTTTGTTTATTCTTGACACACAGAGAGAGTGTGCGAGCAGGAGAGGGTCAGAGAGGGAGACACAGAATCCGAAGCAGGCTCCAGACTCCAAGCTGTCAGCACAGAGCCCAATGTGGGGCTCGAACTCACTAACTGAGATCATGACCTGAGCCGAATGAAGTTGAATGCTTGCCCGACTGAGCCACCCAGGAGCCCCTGAAAGCTAATACCTTTTGAAAAGTAGACTTCAGAATGATTTAGAAGTGGGACTGAGAAAAGAATGTTGCTTTATTTTAGAAATAAAAATATTTGAAGTAGTGATAAAATATTTTACTTTTTTAATGTTTATTTTTTGAGAGAGAGAGAGAGAGAGAGAGTGCAGGGGAGGGGTAGAAAGAGAGGGAGACAAGAGAATCAGAAGCAGGTTCCAGGCTCTGAGCTGTCAGCACAGAGCCCAACGTGGAGCTTGAACTTGGGAACAGTGAGATCGTGACCTGAGCTAAAGTGGGATGCTTAACCGACTGAGCCACCCAGGTGCCCCGAGTAGTGATAAAATATTCTAAGTAAAACAACTGATTTATCCGTATGCTAAGGAGAAAATAATTAAAGGAAACTTGAGAAGTTACTTTAAATATACTGCTTACATGAGGACCATACAACTATAGAGAAAGCATGCACTTGTAAATATTTGTATGTTCTTGTGGTTTTAGAAAACCTACATTCTGTTGTTTTGATGCCCATATTGATTTAGATTTATAAAAATGTCCTTTGAATCAACCTTGATGTCATACATTTTTTATGAAATCAACAAAAATACTATCGAATGACGAGTGCATTTAATTTGGACACTCAAACGGTATGTATAACATCAACAAGAAAGAATGTTTTAAAGCAGAGATTAATGTTTTATGCTAAGTTATTTTCTGTTCTTAATTCTAATGTGCATAAATCTTACAGTTTTCCTAAGAAAGCAATTTGCCATTGTAACACACTTTATAAAGTAAACCTCTTTATAATTTTCTTAGATTCCTTAGTGTTAAATGTTGTATCTTTAGCTTCATAAAATACAGGAAGTGTAAATGCTATTTTTTTGTTCACAAATGCACATATTGATAAAAACACCTCTTTACTCCAGTGTAATTAAGCTTAAAGCTAGTCATAAGGAGTGCTTTTGTTAAATAAAAGTGGTTAAACATTGTATTTCTAAAAGTGTTTTCTCAGAAAACAAGGTACCTGATTATTAGAAAGGGTAATAAAATGTTTTAGGCAAGAGAGCTAGTACATATGAGATGCAAGAACATCACTGACTTGATGTACACATTTCCAGTAGTTAAGGCTCAAGCTGCCTTCAAATTTCTGCTACATAGAACTGGGAAGGTGATAACAGTGCCTCTTTTATAGAATTGTTAGATGAATGTAAATGCACTTAGTACCATGCGTGGCACAGCTCAGTAAGGTTTGTGGTGATGGTGGTCATGACGGGTAGAAATAGTGTGTTAGGTATATGAAGTTTGACAAATTGGAAGAGAGAACATGAATTTATAGATCCAGGTCTGAATTTTTCATCTTCATCATGTTCTTTCAAGCAACAGGACCAGAGACTGGCAAAAGACCCCTGATTCTCCTACTGTATGAAAGGTGAACACTATTGTATTCAAAAGACAATACAAAAGACATTTAGTTCTTTGGAACAAAAATTTTTGCTCATGGAATACCACTTAGAGCAAACCTTAAAATTCACAGAAGTCAAATCACCTCAGATTGTGTAGACATGAAGGTTCTGTTTAAATAGGTGTGGGTCCTATTTGGGGGATCCAAATTTTTGTGTTTCTAGAAGCTTCCAGGTGAGATTGATCCTGCAAGGCTATGAATTGTACTTTTAGTAGCAAGGATTTAGATTAGTGGACTTTATTACCTATGTATGCTAGATGCTTTGAAGGGAGAAATTGGTTAAGCAGGAAAAGGACTTTATATCTCCAAGGAGATGTCACCTAAGAGGCTCCCTTCAGGAAACTTTTCATCACAGCCCAAATTCAAAATTGAGAACAAAGGTAAGCACAGCACATAAGGAGGAAGCTATGAGGGGAAGTACCTAAGGCCTCATGGAAATGTACAGTTGTCAAGACAGGCCTGTTGGCAACAACAGCAGCCTAAGTGCTATCGTGCTGTTAATGATAACAGGTAATAAGTCTTTATACCATGTTGATTGGAAATTAAGAAAATGCAGACAGTCTGAATGTTTTGAGAGTCAACCACTCAAGAACCAGGATGAGATCTAAAAAGGAATGAACTAGCTTTGGAGATGCTGCAGAAAGAGGAGATCATCTCTAGAGTGTGGAATTTGTTCCAGTCATTGGTGCTTGAAGAAGGTTACCACTCCTTTTGGGAAGGGATTAGTGAATAAAAACAATTACACCTGTGTCAAACACACTGGAATATGTTATTCATGTTTTTGATTAATTGTTTAGTAAATTCATCCTCAGGTGATTCATGGTTTTGTTTGGCACATCGCAAGTAATTCCTTTTATTATTTCTCCAGTCCCGAGGTAAAAATCCCTTAAAGGCACTGCAAAACAATTAGTATAGTATAGTATGGTATAGTATAGTATAGTATATTTATTATATATTATGTAAGCCTCCTCAGTCTATGAGGACACGTGGAATTGTATTCACGATGATAGACTTTTTTTTTTTTTAAATCTTTTTCCATCCCCTCCTCAGGACTGCTGAAGGATATCCTCTTCCGGGAAGAGTGTTTACTTGTATCTCATTCATTTATACTGGAAAGTGCTCAAGAACTATTCATATAGTGATCTCCTCTTCTCTTTATCGGGGGCGATAGTGCTCCGCTGCTCTTCTCCTGGGGTCCCCAACCGGCCAAAGTCCTGATGCTCCCGCGCCCTAGCAAGTGGAGAACTTCTCTTGCTGTCTCACTGTTCACTCTGCTGGCGGCAAAGCAGCACTGCTGATCACCCAGGCTTCTACGTGAATCCCCTGCAAGTGTGTCTTTGGTCACTTATGCTTTCATGACCATCTCCAAGGGGCTTGGCCATGGGTGAAAAGCACTTAAAACAGACACGTTGCCGTCCTTCCCATCCCCTGTTCTCCTCCGGTGCCAGCAAGCCCCCCTGTTGTCTTCCAAAACACCAAATTGACCTGGCTAAATATTGAGCGTGAACACACATTAGTGTGCATAGGCACAGACTAGTTCTTTTTTACTCCTGGAAACAGACAAGCATTTAATGACAGATGCTGAACATTCCTATTTTTATATTTTAATTCTGAAATTTCACCACAAATTCGTTGAACACACATTGAGTGAATAACTGTCGAGTACAAGGCGCTAATGACAAAGTTGGTTTTTATATGGCCTTAATTTACCGTTTGCTAATTTGCTAATTTTACTAGCATTTGAATCAAGTTTCTCAAGATTCACAAAGGAGAATTTTTACTTTCATACAATTTTTTATTGTTCTTGTTATCTTTCAAGTGCTGTAGAAGAAGCCAAAAGTAGAGCATAAATAATATCAAGGGTCAGTCAGGTGTAATCCTAATCAATTTTTTAGAATAGATATTAATTTCCTAGAAAAGTATTTACTTGGTCCATTCTACCTGTGATGCCCATAATGGGAAAGGGAAATGAATGAAACAGCTCATCACTTGTGAAATGTTCTACTTTTTTAGACTCTAGATACACATTTGACAGAAATTATTTGTAGAAAGGCACAACAGCGAAGGAAACTTCATCCATTATGTGAGTTATAGAACACACTTGTAATTATCACTCACGATTTTGGGGACAGTTTCCTAAAATAGGTTTAACCTCCCAAAGGTTTTGAATTTGGATTTGCCCCTCGATAAATGATCTTTTATTATTTTCTAAATTAATGCATTTGTTTAGAAATCCATGTAACAGAACGCCTGGCTTCATAAAAACCAACCCAGAACTCAATAAGGAACATCAGCAAAACTGATAATAGTCCATTTACACTATCTTTTGGTTTATGAATTAGCTGAATTATAGCAAATCTGGCAACAAAGCAAATTTCTTTATAATCTCCAATTAATAAAAAAATGGGAAGAGGAAGAGACAGTTGGGGGAATCAGTAATAGCCTGAATTTAAGCCATTTGGTGAGGAAATACTTCTATGATGGAAAAAATCTTAACCACAGGTACCTATTCAGCAATTATACAGATTTCTTTTACACTATGTTCTCAATTTCAGTATTTCCTTTCTGCTTTTATCTTCTTTTTTCACTTCTTTCTCTTCAAGACTTAGAAACTATTTCCTTACAGAGGGATTTTTTTTAATGTGTTTATTTTTGAGGAGAGAGAGTGAGTGAGTGATGGAGGGGTAGAGAGAGGGAGACAGAGGATCTGACACCAGAGAGCCCAATATAGGAATGGAACTCAGGAATCCCAAGTCAAATGCTCAACCAACTAAACCACCCAGGTGCCCCTTTACTGAGGAATTTCTTGCACTCCACGTTTCTGCTCTGAGAATATTGTTTTATTCTTCAAATCTGTGCATTACAGTATCTGATAGAACTGGATTAAATATCACATTTTGCCAACAAATATCCCTTTCAATATCATTCTAGTCTGAACACTAAATTTGACACTTCAGGTTTTATAAAACAAGTTAGGTTTTTATGTGATCTGGGCTGCATGTTTGAGTCTGTACTGCGTTTGCTAAAAATCAAAGACATTTATGTTTATTTTCAAGAAAATATTGCTAGAAATATACATAACTGAAGGGAGTAGAAGAACATAAGTAAGCATTAAGATGTCCCAATATAGAGGCAGACAGGCCTCAGTTCCAGGCTTAGCTCTGCCACTTTCTTACTCATTTTAGCCTCACTCTCCTGAAAATAACATCAGCACTTACCTCTTTGGTTTATGAGGGGAGATTAACAAGGCCTAATAACATAAGGATACTTAGCATACTGCCTAGCATATGGTAAGAGCTCAATAAGTATTAGCTATTAGCAAGAGGTAGTAATGATAGAGAAGAGAAAGCACAAACATAGCAGACTATTAAAATATCAGGATATACTGTATTGATTATCTGAATCAACTGAATGAAAATACAGCTGAAGTTATTCCATCTTTATGCTAAACCATTAACTATCAAAATCGTGTGATTTGTCCTGCCTAAGTTTTATTTAATTCAGGAAAAGCTCAATGTTAGATACATTTGTCAGAAGCTTATCTGTTCTGTTATTTTTTTGAAGTTTATTTATTTTGAAAGAGAGAGAGAAGGAGAGGTGGGGGGGGGGGGCGGGAAAGCAGGGGAGAGGCAGAGAGAAAGGGAGAGAGAGACTATCCCAAGCAGGCTCTGAGCGGTCAGCGAGGAACCAGATTCAGAGATCTGTGATTTCACAAACTGCGAGATCATGACCTGAGCTAAAAAGAAAGGTTGAACGCTTAACTCACTGAGCCACGCAGGTGCCCCTCTCTTCTCTGTTATTTTTAATACACTTAGCTGGCATCACAATAAATGACCAATTAGAATAATTGTCAATGATGAGATACTTTACCCTGTTTCATTTATTTAAAGGATTTAGGGCTTCAGAAAATTAGAATCCTTAGTTTTAGCTATTTGTAGACCTTTGTTGTTTTTTATATAAATGCCCTTGGTAACAACATTCTCTTAGCATAATTCTCCTGTTTCTTTTCCATCTCCCATTTTTAAAAAAGAATCAATGAACAACTGAGTTGAGCTTTTAAAAACCACCTAAGCATAAAAATTCTCAGCTGGACAAGAGCATTGCAGAATGTGTAGTGTGTGAGTTTGTATGTATGTGTACTTATGCACATAAGCATGGCATGTTGTTTTATTTAGTTTTATAATTGTGTATTTGGAGAAATGTTCTTTTGAAATATATAGAAAACGCAACTTTTTAAAATCTTCTGAACTGGCAGAGTATGGGTTTTAAAAAGTTGAGAAAAACTAACAAATTAAGCCAATTTAGTATCAATTTAGAAATATTACAAATAAGATGTACTATAATACACAGAGCGCATTATAATTTACTTTCGAAAGGTTCTACTATTTGCAATATTATAATTCTAGCTGGTTTGTAATAGCTAAGATATTTTCAAGTTAATATAATTCTGAAGGACACACAATTTAAGGTTGAATCAATATTCAACTCGTAGAAACTACAAATTTTGACACTCTTTAAAGTCACTACAATGGAACAGTTGGCATCTTCTATCTAGAGGGAAGAATTTACAGCTCTGGGTCACAAGGACTGCTAAGGGAGTAATAATTACTTAACCATGACTTGTATATCTTAGAGACTGAAAATCAGGAAGTGTGGACATCAGTATTTCATGACCTTGATATCTCATTACGGGCAAGAAAAAGAAGAGGCACTTTTGAGAAGTTATGGCTACTGTCAACTTCCTGGTTTCTTCTTTAAACAAGGAACATTTAGAGATCTCCAAAATATTCTGGTATAATACTAGAAAAACATGCCGTATGCAGCAGGTGTTTCTTCCCAGCCCACCTATATTTATGCTTGTTGGTATAAAATATCATCATTTCTCAAAGATGATGGGAATTCTAATTAACAATAATGCTGATCTACAAAAATAACTATGAAAAGAACTTCACAATATTTATTACAAGTCTCCGGTTATATAGTTATTAAGATATATATATTTGGCTGCTGCTTGGGAAGAAATGTATAAACGTTTTATATAGTTGAGCTCACATTTATAGATTCTAAGTACATAAAAATACATTTATAGATTGTGCCATGTCATTTCTTTCCCTTCTAGAAAAAATTTTATGTAGAGGCACCTGAGTGACCCAGTCCATTGAGCATCCGACTTCGGTTCAGGTCATGATCTCTGGTTCATGAGTTTGAGCCCCGCGTCGGGCTCTGTGCCAACAGCTCAGAGCCTGGAGCCTGCTTCGGATTCTGTCTTCCTTTCTCTCTGCCTCTCTCTCTCTCTCTCTCTCTCTCTCTCTCTCTCTCTCAAAAAAACATTAAAAAAATAAAAAATAAATATTATATGCAAATATCATATCATTTGAAGCACGAACCATCTCAGATTACCTTTCATGTTTTTCCCTTTTTGAAACAACTAAGTAAAAGTCCCACCAACTTCCAGTTCCACTTACCAAATACTAATTGTCTTTCTTTGCCAGGTACCTTATTTCTTCATAAGTCCTGAGTGTCTAACTCCTTCATATCTGATCATCTCCACTCCTAATACCTTAATTCAGGCCCTCTTGCTTCTTGCCTTAGTGCACTATTTGCCAACTAGGCCTTTCTGCCTACAGTAGTTCACCTGCGGTCCATATTCCTCCATACTACAAGAGTGACTGCGCTAAATGTAAATATGCTCTCATCCTTAACCCCTATTGCTCAAAGCCATCCAATGATGTCCCAGTCTTTTTGAGTTAAAGTCCAAATGCACCCCTTTTTGCATCTCCAAGCCTGTATCTGGAAAGCCTGATATAGGCAGCTGTGCCTTGGCCATACTCAACTATGCTGCTCCGTCCTTCTCTGTATTTGCATGTTCTGTTCTTTCTGCTTGGAAATCCTTTCCCTCTTCTCCAATGTAACCCATTGTAAGCATTTCTTCCTCCGAGAAACCCACTGTGGTCTACAAAGTGGACATCACTTCTTTGTCTATGCCTCCACTCTACGAAGTACATACCTTTATGTTTTAGTGTGTGTGTGTGTGTGTGTGTTGGATGTGCGTGTGTGTGTGTCTTTGTATCAGGTTTATTAAAATATAATTCACATACACATTTCACCCATTTCATGTGTAAATTCCATGGTTTTTAATATATTCACAAAGTCGTGCAACAATCATCGCAGTTAATTTTAGAACATTTTATTACCCCAGAATACCCAGTATACATTAGCAGTCACTCCCCATTCTTTCTCAACCCACCTCCATCCTAGGGAAGTGAAATTTACTTTCTGTCTCTATAGATTTGCTTATTCTAGACATCTCATATAAATGGAATAATACGTAACCTTATGTGACTGGCTTCTTTCATTTAACAATATTTTCAAAGTTCACCCATGTCACAGCATGTATCAGCACTTCACATTTTATTGGTAATGATATTCCACTGTACGAATATACCACATTTTGTTTATTCATTCATCATTTGATGGACATTGGGTTGTTTTCACTTTTTTGTCTATTATGAACAATGTTGCTAAGTACTTTCATGTGCAAGCTTTTTTTTTAGAGAGAGCTGGAGAGAGGGGCAGAGGGAGAGGGGGAGACAGAAAGAGAGAGAGAGAATCTTAAATTTATTTTTAATGTTTATTTTTGACAGAGAGAGACAGAGCATGAGCAGGGGAGGCGCAGAGAGAGAGGGAGACACAGAATCCGAAGCAGGCCCCGGCTCTGAGCTGTCAGCACAGAGCCTGACGTGGGGCTCGATCTCACGAACCTCAAGATCATGACCTGAGCTGAAGTCAGATACTTAACCGACTGAGCCACCCAGGCGCCCCAAGAGAGAGAGAATCTTAAGCAAGCTCCATGCTCAGCAGGGAGCAAGATGCAGGGCTCCATCCCATGACCCTGGGATCATGACCCGAACTGAAATCAAGAGTCAGCACTCAACTGACTGAGCCACCCAGGTGCCCCTCATGTGCAAGTTTTTGTATGGACATATATTTTTACTTATCTAGGGTAGAAGTGGATTTTCTGGGACATATGGAAAACTGTATGTTTAACTTTTTGAGGAACTGCTATGCTGTTTTCCAAAGTAGCTGGCTAAACATAGTTACCAAAGATTAAATAGAGTTACTATATGAACCATTTTACATCCTTACTAGCACTGTAAGAGATTCCAAGTTCTCCACATTCTCCATAAATCTTTTATTATTATTGTTGTTGTTATTATTATTATTATTCTAACATCCTAATGGATGGGTGATAGTATCTCATTGTGGTTTTGATGGGCATTTTTCTGAATGATACTGAGCATCTTTTCATGTGTTTATTTACCATTTGTAGATCTTCTTTGAAGAAATGTCTATTGATATCCTTTGGCCATTTTGAAAATTGTGTCATTTGTCTTTCTATTATTGAGTTGTAAGAGTTCTTCATATATTCTAGGTGAGTCCTGTATCAGATGTATGATTTATATTTGATTTGCAAAATTTTCCCTCTATTCTGTGTCCTGTCTTTCCACTTTCTTGATGATGTCCTTGAAGCACAGTTTTTAATTTGAATAAAATCATTGCCTAACCAAGGTCATGAAGATTTACTGTTATGTTGTCTTTCAAGAGTTTTATACTTTAAGCCCTTGCATTTAGATCTTTATGGATTTTGAGTTTTAATTTTTATATGCATGAGGTAGAGATCCAACTTCATTAATTTTCATGGAGATATAGTACATACCTTTAATGTTTTTTTCATTTATTTTACTACTGTGTAATTAACTGTATAGTGTATGTCTTTCAAACTACAGAAAGACTGGAACATGCCTTATTTACCTTAGTATACCTAGAATGGTGCTTGGCATGTAGTAGATGTTCAATAAATACTTGTTAAATGGAAGTTAACTGGATGGAAAACTTGACCATTTTTTCATTATTACCATAAAACAGTAAGTTATTTTGACTGAAATATGCAAAATTATTTGATTTTTAGGATAATTATATTTTACAAGGATATGTCTATTTTAGAAGGACACAAAAAGATCCCCAAGCTGGTTTAGATCTATAATCCATCTCAACAGATATTGTTCACTTTCAGGGGAACAAAAGCTATATTATAAAATGTTTAATTCTTCTCCATAATTCTGGCATCAGTGACAGGACTGATAAGATTCTTTTATTCTTTAATTTATATGTTAGTTAACATACCTCCCCCACCAATATTAATTTCCTTATGCAATCAGTTTTTACTTGATGTAGATTATATTTTCTGAAGATGGGTTCAACAATATCATCCTGTCCCACATAGTCTTCTAAACCTTTGCCACTTCCCCATCAAGAGCTGGAGTTTATATCTCTTTCCTTTGTAAGTGGCTGAAATTTTAAGACTGCTTTGAACAATGGACTATAATAAAAGTGAAGATCTATGATTTTCAAGGTTAGAACATTAAAAAAAAATGCCATGCATTGACATTTGGTTCTCTCAGGGTGCTTGATCTGTAAACCCAACCACCATGCTGTAAGGAAGGCCAACATATCTAGGAAGAAGAGGCCTATGTGAAGAGCAGAAGCTTTGGTCTCTGGCCTTGGATGAACTCCTACCCAACAGACAGCACCAAATTGCCAACCATGAGAATGAGTTTCCTTGAAATAGATTCTCCAGTTGTCAGTCATGCCACCCCAGATATTGCCATATAGAGCTGAGAAAAACTGTCCTTGCTAAGCCTTTTCAATTTGTACATTGATGAACAAAATAAACAATAGATGTTGCTTCAAGCCACTAACTTTTATGCTTCAATATGTAACTGCTAATTTTGGAGCCTAGAAATGGGATGCTGCCATAACAGAAACCTAAAATGTGGCACTGGCTTTGGAATTGTACTGTGGGAAGAAGTTGAAATGGTGTTGAGGAGGCTGTTGGTGAAACCCAAAGTGTCTCAAGTAGATTGTTAGTGGAAGCCTAAAAGGCCTAAAAGACTGTCAGAAAAACCTTAAAGGAAACAGAGGAAAATGTTGGAAGCTGAAGGAAGGGGAACTCTTGTTAAGTGATCACAGAGAGTTTGCCAACATAGTCATTTGTGATAATGTGGCAAAGAGAAAATGTACCTTTAATAAACTCAAAGATCTAGCTAAGGAGATTTCCAGACAGAATATTCAAAATGTCACCTCATTTTTTTTTCTTATTGCCTACAATAAAATGTGAGGAGAGATGAGCTGAAGAATAAACTATTAAACATAAAAGAGCTAGAACTTACGGGGTTTGAAATAAGATTGTTTCTTATACCCAGATTCTCTAAAAACAGTAACTTAAGAAAATGACTTCTGGAAAAGATCAAACCCAGTTATAAGTCTGTAAGATCTTTGTTAGTATCTCAAAAGGATTTAGGACAGTTACTCATAGAATATTTCAAACAGAGGAAAGGTACTTTAAGGATCTTAATGCCTGCCTGGCCACATCATTTCAGCTAAGTAATAGGGCTTCTAAGATTTCCTTTATTTTTTAATTTATATTTTAGTTAGTTAACATATAGTTCAGTATTGGTTTCAGGAGTAGAATCCCATGATTCATCATTTACATACAACACCGAGTGCTCATCACAAGTGCCTTCCTCAGTACCCACCACCCATCTCACCCATCACCCACCTACCTGCCTCCATTGATTCTCTGTTTGTTCTCTTTCATTATGAGACTCTTGTGGTTTGTTTCCCTCTCTTCTCTTTCCCCTCCACTTTCCCATATGTTCATCTGTTTTGTTTCTTAAATTCCACATCTGAGTGAAATCATACAGTATTTGTCTTTCTCTATTTGACTTTTTTTTGCTTAGCATAATGCATTCTAGCTCCATCCACATCATTGCAAATGGCAAGATTTCATTCTTCTTGATGGCTGAGTAACATTCCATTGTACATATACATATATACCACTTCTTCTTTATCCACTCATCAGGCAAAGGACATTTGAACTCTCTCCATAGTTTGGCTGTGGTTGATAATGCTGCTATAAACATTGGGGTACATGTACCCCATCAAATTTGTATTTTTGTACCCATTGGGTAAAAATAGTGCAACTGCTGGATTCTTTAGGAACCTCTTTACTATTCTCCAGAGTAGCTGCACCAGTTTGCATTCCCACCAGCAGCGCAAGAGTTTCCCCTTTCTCTGCATCCTCAAGATCCATTGTTTCTTGTGTTGTTAATTTTAGCCATTCTGACAGGTGTGAGGTGATATCTCATCGTGGTTTTTATTTGTAGTTCCCTAATGATGAGTGATGTTGAACATCTTTTCACGTGTCTGTTAGCTCTCTGAATGTCTTCTTTGGAAAACTGTCTACTCATTCCTTCTGCCCATTTCTTCACTGGACTATTTGATTTTGGGTGTGGAGTTTGATAAGTTTTTTTTTTTTATATATAGATTTTGGATACTAACCCTATCATATTTATCAGGTGTGTCATTTCCAAATATCTCCCATTCTGTAGGCTGCCTTTTAGTTTTGTTGATTGTTTCCTTCGCTGGGCAGAAGCTTTTTACCTTGATGAAGTCCCAATAGTTCATATTTGCTTGTTTCCCTGGCTTTGATGATGTATCTAGTAAGACATTGCTCTGGCCAAGGTCAAAGAGGTTGCTGCCTGTGTTCTCCTGTAGGATTTTGATGCTTTCCTATCTCACATTTAGGTCTTTTATCTATATTGAATTTATTTTTGTGTATGGTGTAAGAAAGTGGTCCAGTTTAATTCTTCTGCATGTCACAGTCCAGTTTTCCCATCACCATTTATTGAAGAGATTTTTTTTCCATTGGATATTCTTTCCTGCTTTGTTGAAGATTAGTTGGCCATATACTTGTGGGTACGTTTCTGGGTTTTCTATTCTGTTCCACTGATCTATGTGTCTGTTTTTGTGCCAGTGCCATACTGTCTTGATGACTACCGTTTTGTAATATTGCTTAAAATCCAGAATCGTGATGCTTCCAGTTTTGTTTTTATTTTTCAGGATTTCTTTGTCTATTTGGGAACTGTTGTGGTTCCATACAAATTTTAGGATTGTTTGTTCTAACTCTGTGAAGTATGCTGGTGGTATTTTGATAGGGATTGTATTAAATGTGTGGATTGTTTTAGGTAGTATAGACATTTTAACAGTTATTTGTTCTTACAATCTGTGAGC
This sequence comes from Neofelis nebulosa, assembly GCF_028018385.1. NCBI lineage: Eukaryota > Metazoa > Chordata > Mammalia > Carnivora > Felidae > Neofelis > Neofelis nebulosa. Next base: position 52,164,289 of record NC_080783.1, on the reverse strand, counting down.
AAGAAATGTTTTTTCCATTTCTTTGTGCCCTCTTCAGTTAGCTTTGTAAGTCTTTTATAGTCTTCAAAGTGCAGATCTTTTACCTTATTAGTTAGGTTTATTCCTAGGTATCTTGTTTTTGGAACAATTGTAAATGGGATTGATTCCTTGATTTCTTTGCTGCTTCGCTATTGGTATATAGAAATGCAACAGATTTCTGCACATGGATTTTATATCCTGTGACTTTGCTGAATTCATGTATTAGTTGTATTTTTTGGACTCCATCCAATTTTTTGATGGAGTCTTTTGGGTTTTCTACATAGAGTATCATGTCATCTGCAAATACTGAAAGTTTTACTTCTTCCTTGCCGATTTATATGCCCTTTATTTCTTTTTGTTGTCTGATTGCTAAGGCTAAGACTTCCAGTCCTATGTCAAATAGTAATGATGAGAGTGGCCATCGTTGTCTTGTTTCTAACTATAAGGGAAAGGCTCTCAGTTTTTCCCCATTGGGGATGATATTAGCTGTGGGGATTTCATATATGACCTTTACGATGTTGAGGTGTTTTCCATCTGTCCCTAACTGTCAAGGGTTTTTATCAAGAATAGATGTTGTGTTTTGTCAGCTGTTTTTTCTGCATCAATTGACAGGATCATATGCTTCTTATCCTTTCTTTTATTAATGTGGTGTATCACACTGATTGATTTGTGACTATAGAACCAGCCATGCAGCCCAGAAATAAATCCCACTTGATCATGGTGACTAATTTTTTTAATGTACTGTAGAATTCAGTTTGCTAGCATCTTCTTGGGAATTTTTGCATCCAATTTCATCAGGAATATTGGCCTATAATTCTTTTTTAGTGGAGTCTTTGGTTTTGGAATCAAGGTAATGCTGGCTTCAAGCATGAGTTTGAAAGCTTTCCTCCTATTTCTATCTTTTGGGAACAGTTTGAGAAGAATAGGTAGTAACTCTTCTTTAAATGTCTGATAGAATTCCCCTGGGAAGCCATCAGGTCCAGGACTCTTGTTTTTGGGGGGAGATTTTTGATTACTGACTCAATTTCTTTGTTGGTTATGGGTCTGCTCAAATTTTCTATTTTTTCCTGTTTCAGCTTTGGTAGTTTGTGAGTTTCTAGGAGTTTGTCCATTTCTTCCAGGTTGTCCAATTTGTCACCATATAATTTTTCACAGTATTGTCTTATAATTTGTATTTCAGTGATGTTGGTTGTGATATCTCCTCTTTCATTTGTGATTTTATCTATTTGGGTCCTTTATCTTTTCTTTTTGATAAATCTGGCTAGGGGGTTATCAATTTTGTTTATTCTTCCAAAAATCGGTTCTTGGTTTTATTGATCTGTTCTACTGTTTTTGGTTTGTATGTTTATTCTATATTGTTTATTCCTGCTCTAATTTTTATTATTTCTCTTTTTTCTGCTGGCTTTAGGCTTTATTTGCTGCTCCTTTAAATATAAGGTTAAGTTGTGTATTTGGGACCTTTCTTGCTTCTTGAGATAGGCTTGAACTGCAATATAATTTCCTCTTAGGACTGCCTTTGCTGTATCCCAAATGGTTTGGACTATCATGTTTTCATTTCCATTTGCCTCCATGTATTTCTTATTTCTTCTTTAATTTCCTGGTTAACATTTTTTAGTAAGATGTTCTTTAAATTATTTTTCTTTTTTCTTTTTTTTTTTTTTACTGTTTATTTTTGAGGGAGAGAGAGAGACAGAGCACAAGGGGGAGGGGCAGAGAGAGAGGGAGGCACAGAACCTGAAGCAGGCTCCAGGCTCTGAACTGTCAGCACACAGCCTGATATGTCGCTTGAAGTCATGAACTGCGAGATCATGACCTGAGCTGAAGTCGGACGCTCAACCAACTGAGCCACCCAGGTGCCCCTAGAAGGATATTCTTTAAACTCCATGTATTTGAGGGCTTTCCAAATTTTTTCTTGTGGTTGACTTCAAGTTTCATTGCATTGTGATCTGAAAATATGGATGGTATGATCTTGGTCTTTTTGTACTTGTTGAAGGGTTGATTTGTGATCTAGTATGTGATATATTCTGGAGAATATTCATGTACACTTAAGAAGAATGTGTATTCTGCTTTAGGATGATAAGTTCTGAATAAGTCTGTTAAGTCCCTCAGTCTAGTGTGTTGATTTCCTTGTTGATTTTCTGCTTTGATAATCTGTCCATTACTGCAAGTGGGGTGTTAAAGTCTCCTACTATTACTGTATTATTATCAATGAGTTTATGTTTGTTATTAATTGATTTATATATTTGGGTTTCTCCACGTTGGGGGCATAAATATTTAGAATTGTTACATCTTCTCGATGGATAGATCCCTTAATTATGATATAATGCCCTTCTTCATCTCTTGTTACACTCTTTGTTTTAAAATTTAGTTTGTCAGATATAAAATGGCTACTCTGGTGTTTTTCTTTTTTTTTTCTTTTGATGTCCATTAGTATGATAGATGTCTCCATCCTCTCAATTACAATCAGCAGGTCTTTAGGTCTAATGTGTGTCTCATGTAGGCAGCATATAGATGGATCTTTCTTTTTTATCCATTCTGATACCATACATATTTTGATTGGAGCATTCAGTCCATTAACATTCAAGGTGACTATTGAAAGATATGAATTTAGTGCCATTATGTTACCTGCAGAGTTGGCGTTTCTGGTGATATTTTCTCATCCTTTCTAGTCTTTAATGCTTTGTGGGGTTTTATTTGGGGGGGGGGGCTTTCTGTCTCCACCCAAAGAGCCCCCAGAGCAGGGCTGATTTAATGATCACAAAGTCCTTTAGTTTTTGTCTGGGAAACTCTTTATCTCTCCTATTCTGAATGACAGCCTTGCTTGATAAAGGATTCTTGGCTGCATATTTTTCCTATTCAGTACATTGAATATGTCCTGCCACTCCCTTCTGGCTTTCCAAGTTTCAGTGGGTAGGTCTGATGATAATCTTATGTGTCTACCCTTGTAGGCTAAGGATCTTTTGTCCATGGCTGCTTTCAGAATTCTCTATCTTTGTGTTTTGTAAATTTCACTATGATATGTTGTGGTGTTGACCTGTTTTGTTGATTTTGGGAAGAATTCTCTGTGCCTGTTGGACTTGTTTCTGTTGTGCCTTCTTGTTTCTTCTTGTGTCTGTTTCCTTACCCAGATTAGGGAAGTTCTCAGCTATAATTTGTTCAAGTAAACTTTCTACCCTTTTTCCTGCTTTTCTTCTTCTGAGACTCCTATGATACAGATATTGTTTCACTCGATGGAATCATTGAGTTCCCCAAGTCTCCCTTTGTGATCTAACAGTTTTCTTTCCTTCTTTTCAGCTTCATTATTTTCCATTATTTTATCTTCTGTATCATCTATTCTCTCCTTCATTTCTTCAGTCTTCACTGTAACTCAGTTATGTTGATTTTGCATCTCAGTTATAGCATTTTTTTTAAATTTTAAGCTGACTAGTTTTTAGGGATTTGATTTCTGTAGCCAAGTTTTCTCTGGTGTTGTCTATGCTGTTTTCAAGCCCAGCTAGTAGTCTTAGGACTGTTGCTCTAAATTCTTATTCAGATATATTGCTTATATCTGTTTTGAGCAAGTTCCGAGCTATGATTTCTTCTTGACCTTTCTTTTGGGGAGAATTCTTCCATCTTGTCATTTTGGCTAAGTTCTGTCTTTTGCATGTTTTGAAAGCTTATTATGTTTCCTGCACCTGAGAGTAATGCTACATTAAAAAGAGGTCATACACTGTTCAGGGTCTGGCACTTCAGGAAATATTTCTGGTGTATGCAGTGTGCCCTCTGCTCTTGGATTTGGGCTGCGCTTTCCCGCTGCTCAGTCCTCTACAGAGCTCCTCCTTGCTTGCAGTGGGGAGTTTCTGGAACTTTAACTGGGTGTGCTTTGAAATGTTTGTTAAAATAAGCCTGGGGGGAAAAAAGGAAAAAAAAAAGCCTCATCTCCCTCAAAATTAAAAAAGAAAGAGAAAGAAAAGGCAAAGAAATGAAAAAACAAACAAACAGACTGTCAAAAAACTTTAAGCCTGATTCCAAAGAAAAAGACTTGGTGGGAGGGAGAAGAAGCAGCCTGATTCCAAAAAACAAAAAAAAAAAAAAACAAAAAAAAAAAAAAAAAGGGAGGAAGAAAATGAATAAAACAAACAAGAAACTATGACCCTGATTCCAAATGAAAGAAGAAGAAGAAAAGGTAAGCCTGGTCCTATTTCTACCAGAACTGCAGATGCTGCTTTGAAGCATTTGAATTTCAGTGCACTTGGAGCATGGGGGTCTTCTGGAGGAGAGATCTGCTGCTTTGGCTGAGAGTCACTCTTGTCCCAGTAAATAACCAGTTGCCAGCCACAGAGAAGCAGGGTTTGGTGTAAGCAAAGGGTTTGGTGTAAGAGTTTGGTGTGAGGTTTGGTGTAAACAGGTCCCACCTCCACTGGGGGCTGTTGTGTTGCTCTCTGAAGTCCCAACATGTTGGTGTTGGGGGGGAAATGGTGCCACCCCACTCTCTTTTCCCTAGACAGGGGATCTCACACACACCACACTGTTCAGGAAACCCTCACAGAATAGCGAGGGCAGTCAGCTGGCCCTGTATGACAGCTCTACTGCATTTATTTATTTATTTATTTATTCATTTCCTTTGGTGAACAGCTGGCATTTAAAACTCGAAATCTTAAAGGACCCGGCACAGCGCAGGCCCACCTCCTCTTTTAGAGTAGAGCCTCTCCACGTTGTGTCTGACGTCTTTTGTCCCAGAAAAAATAGTCCCACACCTGCATGGTTCATGGAATCTATGGTGTATCACCGCTAAAAGCAGTAACAAGGTTATATGCCCTCTGTGTGTGCCTCTGCCCCCTTCCTACCCCCCTACCTATGAAAGGCCTTTTGCTAGAGCCTACAGGGTCCTTTGTCCTTGGAGAAGCAATATACCCTCTTCCAAATGTGCTCCAGGAAGGGAAATGTTCTCTGCTATTGTGACTCAGGAGATCCCTAAGCCACACTTGCACTCAGAGGCCAGTGCCCTCCTCCCCAGGAACACTCCCACAGCTCTACTCTGGAGAAAGTCATGCACTTCCAAAACCTCAAAATTTGACCTACATGTGCTCTTTGCAAAAAACCTGTGACATTTAGTACCTCTCTATCCCCAGTGCATGGTCCTGAGAGGGTTTCCTCTTGTGCAAACCCAACACTGCAGTCTCTCAACCTCTCTTTTCTCTCCCTTTTGTGTCTCCACGGACAAGTTTCCCTCCCCTCTGAGGCACCACTATTTTCCTCTTCCCCAATTCACTTCCATGCACCTTGCATCAGCCATGCTGTCTCCCTCCAACCATGGAGATCCTTCTCCCAGTGTCCTTTTCCCAGTGTTCCAAGTGATCTTACCTCAATATAGCTGTGTATGAGGGACAAGAAGAGCCTAGGGTCCCCCTACTTCTCTGCCATCCTAACTCCTAGGGCTTCTAAGATTCTTCAGGGTGTTCTTCCACATCGGTCTCAAAAGAAACCTAACTATGATGTGCTGTTTTTGTCAAAGGTCAAGGCAAGGTTGTGTCTTTTGTTTACCAAACTACTCTTGCTGATCATGGAGATGGTATTTGTCTTACTAAATTTTATGTAATAGAGATTTTTTAGAAATACCTTTAGCCATAAATCCCAGCACAAGAAGATTGCATAGTTAACAGGCTCTATTAGAAGCAGTTCATGGATAATGTGAGATAAAGCAGGAAGCAAGCAAGTATCATATCAACTGTGGTCAGTAGAAATAGTCAATATTGCCAGAATCCTATTCAAATACTGAGAAAAGATTATTCCATGTGTTTCCTTTTATTCACTTCAACTATGTTAGTTTAAGAAGGTGAATTCAAGTTTAAATATATCTGAAATACTTCCCTTTGCATTTGGCATTTTGGCACTGGAAACCAGTGTCACAGCAGGTACATATTTGGAATTGTCTCAGACCCTCTGTGAAGTATGTTCTTCCCTGTGCAGCATGCATTTGCAATGTCAACAGTAGCTAAGTACCAGTTGAGCTACATTCCTTGTAAAGCAATCTAATTATGGCAAACTTGAAGACCTGAGCCCTGGTGATAATTTCCAGAATGAAGTGTTCACAAGATGAAATGGAAAAGCATCAGCAGGTCATCCTTTTCTCTGTCATCCTTGTTTATGAAAGCCTAAAAATGTGAATGAGTTTCCATTGTTTGTTTCCCAAGCTTCATAGAGACACCATGATCTACTGTTTGAACAACTAGTTACTTTTTCTGGATTCAAAGTCACTTACTTACAAAGAAACAAGCCTAATTTGATCCAATGATTAATTCAAGACTTAATGTTGAGTAATGGTGGAACCTCACTTTTTAGTTGCATTTGATTACTTCAGTTTTGTACAGTTTAACAGAGTCATTATGTGTCAGATCTTTATTCCTGATTTACTTTGACGGGATAATATTTTCATATTACTTTATGTTTATTTCCTTAGTATTTTTCTCACTCCAATTAGAAGACAGCAGCCAAGACTTATAATCGCTTGCTCCGGGGTTGTGATTTAGGGGCTGATTCTCTAACACTAGAGGAGAGCCTGCTGTCCTGGATTCTGCACTCAAGAGAATTCCACTCTGGCTTTCATCTTTTGACTGTTTTGAAGAAAACCCACTAATACCACAAAACAGCAACCACAACCCTTCCAAGACAGGGTCTCTGGAGAAGTGGGAATGGTGTAGGCTGAATATTCTCAGACCAGATACATCCACTGCTCAACTCTTATGACTTATGTAGAACACAGGCTTTCAGAGAAGGACTTCTTTAGAAAGAAGCCCAAACATCCTTTTAAGATTATTCTCAGAAACTTTGTGAACTGCAAAGTTCTTACAGAAGTAAATAATCTAATAGAACTTTCTACCTCTAGGTAAGAAGGAAGTTAGGAACTCCAGACAAAGGATAATGTCCAAACCAATTTGAGGTGGGGGGGAGGGCGGTGGTTCTTAAATGTGTAATTTTCCCATGTTTTAGTTGTTTCTTATATCATCTGTTTTCCTAAAATGAACACCAGGGACACATATGAATTGAAAATTATCTGTGTATTTGTTCTGGGATCAGCTAGTGAGATTGTGCCCAGTGTGGAGATATTCTTGGGAGATAAATCTAAGGGACAATGTGGAAAATAGAAATTGAAAATAGAAATTCCCAAATGAGTTTTTAATTCATTTATTGTGAATTAAATGTGCAGAACTGCAGATTTTTCTTCTCTAAAACGGAGCTTGCTCATCATCTCTGCATTTGATACTCATCAAAATCTAATTTTCAAAAAAATAAAAAACATGGCTCTTCTATAAATATAAAACTAACAACCGTCAAAGTTGATTTAGTTCATTACTGAGGGAACCAGAGGGATAATAAAGCTAATTGAAAAATGTACTGGACAGGCAGAAATACTGTAATTGAAAAAAAAAAGGAAAAAGAATATAGAATAAGATTGTTAAACTGAATTCAAAAAATTGTGTTTTAATTTTTTCTACTATATCGAAACCATTCACATACCTATAGGACAAATTCATTTGCAATGCTAGTAAGGAAAAATTATTTGAATGCTATCAGTTTTTCTAAGTTAACATTTACTTTTTTTACAGTTGTAATTTACCCTAATTAATGGAAATTGTACGTCAAAACAAAACTATATACCCTTAAAGAATCAATCTTTTTCCTCTTCCCCCTTTGGAATTTTTCTTTTTACTACGCTGATGCAATTAATTATATTTTCTCTCAAAATGAGAAATGCAGAGATTTTTTTTCCCTAAGTTGTGATTCTAATAAGGGAATGAAATTATGACACAAATACGTTGGCATTTACTTTATGCAAATTAAAAACCACTATCAATGTTACTTTTTTTAATTTTGAAAATGTGTTCAAAATAGCTAATGAAATTAAATGGTTATGAGTCTAAATACAAAATTCATGAACAATTATAAATCATAAATTTGAAAATAAACGCAAAAGCATAAAGTCAATGATATTGTAATAGTGTTGGTGAAAGATGGTAGCTACACTTGTGGTGAACACAGCATAAAGTATAAACTTGTGGATCACTAAGCTGCATACCTGAAAATAATGTGGCACTGTATGTCAACTATACTCCAATTATAAATAAATAAATAAATAATAAATAAATGTTTTAAAATAAAGCTCAATGCATAAAAATATAAATGTCAAAAATTTTGTCACTCTACTATAAATTAATAAAGATGGAAGAAAAATTAAAATATTAAATCAAAGGTTCATAAAATTCTGAGAGTTTAATTAATCATAAGAAACAATATTATTCAATTTTTAATTACAATTAAAGGAAAAAAGTGCCCTTGTATACTGGTATAGTTAAATGACAAGGTTGTTTTTGTGTAAATTGTTGCAGATCTTGAAAATGTCTTTTTTGACTTTTATTTAAGGTAATATGAAGTAACTTCAATGAGCATTGTGGTGCTCTAAGAGGATGCTTTCTAAATGAGGGCACCGTTGTTTAATGCAAAATTTCAAAGGTGTATAGTGATTCTCTGGTAATATCTCAACATATAAATGATACCAATTCTATTCCTTACTCCTCAACACTGGCTGCTTTTAAGATTTTCCCTCAATACTAGTTTTCAGCAATTTGATTATGATTTGCCTTGGTGTGGTTTGAGTTTCTTGGATGAGATTCTTGGATATGTGGGTTTATATTTTCATCAAATGTGGGAATTTCTTAGTCATTTAATTTTTTTTTTTTTTTTTTTCTGTTCTCCTACCCCTCCTTTCCTTCTGGAACTGCAACCACATGTATGTTAAACTTTTGATATTGTTTCTCAGGTCACTGAGGTTCTTCCTGTTCTCCCCACCACCACCACCACCACCCCCCAGGCATCTCTATGCTTCATTTTGTGTATTTCAATTTCTATGTCTTCAAATTCATGATTTTTTTCTATATTATCTAATCTGCCATTAATATAATTCAATGAAACTTTTAATTGGCAAAATCATATTTTCATCTCTAGAGGTTCCATTTGGTTCTTTTTATAGCTTCCATTTATAGCTCTCCTCATTGTGTTTATGTTTTTCTTTGAATCTTTAAACATATTTATAATAATAACTGTTTTAAAGTTCTTGTCTTCTGGGGAGCCTGGGTGGCTCAGTTGGTTAAGCATCCGACTCTTGGTTTCAGCTCAGGTCATGATCTCAAGTACATGAATTTGAGCCCTGTGTTGGGTTCTGTACTGACAGTGCAGAGCCTGCTTGGGATTCTGTCTCCCTCTCTCTCTCTACCCCTTGCCTGCACTCTGACTCTTGATTTAGGCTCAGGTCATGATCTCACACTTCACAAATGGGAGCCCTGTGTTGGGCTCTGCGCTGACAGTGCATAGCCTGCTTGGGATTCTCTCTCTGTCTCTCTCTCTCTTTCTTTCTCCCTTGTTCTCACACACACACTCTCTCAAAATAAATAAACTTAAAAAAAAATGTTTGCCTTTCAGTTTTTCATACAGGTCGACAGTAGCCTTTAAATCCACTGCTATCCCTGAATCTTCTGGTTTCTCTAATGAAATGCCATGTGTACTCAGACTGATGTGAATTCCAATGATTCCCAAGTTTACATAAGTTCTGAGGATAATTTAATTTACACTTCCTAGTAACTATCTTCTCCCAGCAGTTGTTTTTTGTCTGGCCATGTTGAATTTCACCTTACACTCCAAAGACCTCTATGCAGATTTCTAGAGCTCATTCTTTTCATAGCTCCCTCTTCTCTGGTAAGCCTCCCTGCAAATTCTAGCTGCCTCAGATTCCCTCATCTTTAAGCTCTGTCTTCTCAACTGATTGTGACTGCCAGCATCTGCTTGTGTTTATCCTCCCTGGACGACAGTCCAATTGCTAAAGCAATCATAGGGTTCATCTTGGTTAGTTCTCTTCTTTCAGAAAGCACAGTTACTCAATGTATAAAAACACTTGTTTCATCCATTTTGTTCAGTTTTCTATTGTTTGTAGTAGGATGGTAAGTTCTGTGCACAGTTGTGCTTTGGTACAGGATACATTAATTTAAAAAAATTTCAGAAGAACGACACTATGCCAACAAAAATAAGTGTTTCCTTACATAAATACACCATGGTATATTGGAATAGTAGAATGCCAACAAATGGTAGCAGCCACTGTGTATGAACGAAATAGACCACCTTCCATTGTTGACTAGAGCCTATTTCAGCTTTGTTAGTGTTTCAGATCTGGTGAGTTTGTCCACGATTCCCATTCAATGCCTGGTTTAGGGGACTCCTTACAGTCTTCTGCTAAGGGTTGCAGCAACTCCAACTTGAGAATGTGGAAATTTCTGCGGATGGAAGGGATGGTGCTGCACGCAGGGTGCTATCATAGGTCTTCTCAGTCTAAATATTCCTGATTGCTTTCTAATTTATGGCACCCATGCCAGTTTGGCATGGAAAATTCTTTGAGGCTGCCTCTATTAGAATTCCAGCCCCTAATCAAATGCAAGTTCCTTTTGCCCATAGAACTGAAATATTTGAGAGTTTTCTGCCTTATTCGTTGTCTAATCCACTCTCCTCTTCACTTGGGGAAGAGGCAGGGCAGGGGGCTCTCTAGAAGCTCATCTATGACTCACTTACTTGCTTTACTCACCCTGAAGATCCTTTCCACATGCTCTGGACTGAATTGTGCCCCCCACCCCCGAATTCATATATCAAAGCCCTAACCCCCAGACTGGCTGCATTTAGAGTAAGGAAGTAATTAAGGTTGAAGGAGGCCATAAGAATAAAGCCTTCATCCAACAGGATTAATGTCTTTATAAGAGGAGACACCCACATGCTTGATCTCTTTGCCAGTGAGGGCACAGAGAGAAGATGACAATTTACAAGCTAGGAGGAGGAGCCTCACCAGGAACTCAATAGGCTGGCACCTTGTTCTTGGACTTAGCACCCTCAGAACAGTGAGAAACAAATTTTTATTGTTTAGCCTCCCAGTCTGTGATATTTTGTTACAGCAGCCCAAGCAGTCTAAGGTATCACACCTAATGGAGGTTTTGTTATTTTTTTGTTTCCTTTCTTTGGGCTAGAAAATTGCCTTCCTGACACCTCCTATATTTTTTTCATATTTAAAGGTTTTCAGATAAAAACGCTTTTCTCAGTCTTCCAGAAATTTTTTCCTAACATTTAAAGGAAAAATTATGGAGTTAAAAACAAGCAAGAAATCCACATTAAAACAAAAACAAATACAAAAACTTTCTCTATCTCAATCTCTTGCTTGCCTCTTGAAATTGAAGACCAAATTCAAGACTGTCCTTACTGAATATGATTTTGGGAACCTAATTCTGAAAGCCAAAAGCCAAACTCTGATTACCAACTCTTTTTCCTTTTCAATCATAACAACCTTAATCCTCTCAAAGGTAATGAACAGCCCTAGTTGAATGAGGATAAGATTACACATTAAAAACAACAACAAATACAAGGAAGTGCCAAAAAGAAAAGCATAGTAATGCAATTCAAAATATTACTTCATTGCACAAATGTAATACAGATTTCCTACCCAGGCATAAGAAATAATTGAGAAGAGGGTCGCCTGGGTGGCTCAGATGGTTAAGTATCTGACCCCTCATTTCAGTTCAGTCATGATCTCAAGGTCATGAGAACCAGCTCTGGGGCATGGAGTTTGCTTAAGATTCCCTCTCTCCCACTCTGCTGCTCTCTCTTTGAAAGAGAGAGAGAGAGAGAGAGAGAGAGAGAGAGAGAGAGAAGAACTAAGTAACAACAATGGTTAAAAAAAAAAAAGCAGCACTCTTTTCTAAGCTACTTCTCTTACCTGTCTCTATCCCTTGGTATTGCTAGAACTCCTATGATAAAGTTCTCTTCTCTGGCAGGGTTTTCTGGTATAGAGTTCTTATGTGTAGTACCTGCATGGCCCCCACATGGTCTCAGGATTGCCGCCTGTCTGACATTATCTACATCTTACCTTGGAGTATGATACAGGGTTTGCTGAGGTCTCCGTGTCTCCTCTTTGTCCTGAGTTCAGGTGAGCAAGGGCTGCTTTAGATGAGCCTACTAATGGTGATAAAAAGTGTACTCCCCTTAGCAATATTATTATTGTATGTAATTTCTATGTAGAAAATAAACACTTTCTATTTTTCAGGTCCTATTTGTATTACCAGATGTGACATTTTTCTTGATATCCTCTTTAATTTCTTCAGAGATTTAGATTTAGAACAATAACCTTCATTGGCAGAGTTAGAGGACAACCCATATGGGATCCCATAAGGTCACCTGGAAATACCATCTTTTACTACAAAATCAGCCAGTTTCCTATGATTCAATTCAAGCATCTTCCTATTCCTTTCCCTGAGTTTTGTGCATATCTGCTATATTCACTAAGAGGTTTTAAGATTGCTTTTATCCTCAGTTTGGAGGGATTTAAATCTTGGATTCTTTTTTTCTAGAGTCCTTTTATAATGTCCCCTTAGGGAATATGAGAATTGCTTGCAAATAGGGGCACCTCTGTGGCAGCTGGGTTGGTTAAGTGTCTGACTCTTGATTTTGGCTTGGGTCATGATCTCACCGTTCATGAAATCAAGCCACATGTCGGGCTCTGCTGACAGCACAGAGCCTGCTTGGGATGTTCTCTCTCCCTCTCTCTGCTCTTTCTCTCTCTCTCTCAAAATAAATAAATAAATAAACATTAAAAAAAAAAAAAAAAGGAATTGTTTGCAAATATACTTACTGACAGTTTGTCCTGACATGTTAGGATTTTGGGTGAACATACAAATTAGATCTTTCTGGAATCCGATCCAAGTTGATCAAAATGATAGGATTTTTGGCTCATATAAATGGAATTTGACATATAAGTTGGCCTTAGGGTTGGTTTGTCAGCTGCTCAATCATGTCTTCAAGGTTCAGTTTCTTTTTATCTCCCCTCTCTGTCTCATGCAGGTTCAGCTTCTTCTTAAGCCTGGTTCTACTTCATGGTCACAAGATGGTTGTGTTAACATCCTTGGGGAATGTGTTTCTCTAGGCACATCTATGGAGATAGAAGGGATCGTTTCCAAGAGTGTTCTTCTCAGGAGGGGGAGGACCTGTCCTTTGATTTGGTCAGCCTGAGATGAGTCATTCTGGGACAAATACTGTGACCAGGAGAGGGACTCTTGTGTTCATTAGTTTAAGCTTCAGTCACTCTTCCCACTGCTACTGTGAGATACCCAGTGGAGGTGAAGATATCAGAATGAATATTTCATTCGTGACTAAGGAAAAGGGAGAGTAATGTTGGGAGGCTAACCACAATGCCCAGCATATCTATTTCCTCAGAAGAGAATAAATGTCTTGAAAGGGGAGAAAAACACGTTAAGTATTCACTTATGCTAGGCCTCATGCCAGGTAATACATGTATTTCTAACACTGTTGGGGAGTGTCTACCCAGCCTATTACCTCCTTTCTTTGCGAATTTCCCTGCCTTCAGGGAGATTCTGATAACCCACCCATTGAACAAAGATGACTGGATCAGGGACAGACACCTGGTCCAGACTAGGCCAATTATCTTTCCTCTCTAGAAATTTTGAAGTGGGATTCAAACTAGTTAGTCTCTCTGCTGGTCTGTGGGAGCACACATAAAACATTGGAAGCTGTGGGGTAGCTGTTTTTTATATGTGCACAGAGAAACAAAGACAGTTTAGAGAGATTCTGAGCAGGGAGAAGCAGAGTTAAGGTTTGACACTAGAGAAAAGCTTCCTTGGTTCTTGATGACCTTCACATGCATGGTCCAGTTACTACTTAAGCCTACTATTTATGTAACACGTTGTTAAAATGGAACCCAAAGAACAATGTAGTAGATTCCAAAGAATACTTCTCTCCCCCCACCTAATGCCCTGGATACTAAAGTGAAGCGCTGGACCACCCGTGCATAATGTACTGAGGGATAATGAGATGCTCCTGCCACCTTGATCATACACTGCAGCTCATAAGACAGAAAAAAGCTGATTAGACAGATGTCCTTGTGTGAACTTGGTGTGATATTCTCTGCTCCCTCCTCATGAGAATAGGATGCTTTCCTTTCACAACTAGTCGATGAGTGAAAACCCTGAGGCGATTTTAGTTTCTGTGTCCTCGAGATTGAGGGAGACAGACAATGCTGTTTGACTTAAGTCTGAAAAGTCTAAAGTCAAGAAGTGTATAGCAAATCCACTGGGGTAGTATGCACTTCTACTCAAATTGGCTTGTGAGCACAAAATGAGACACTTTCCAAAAGTGAGCTGGCCCGGGTCATCTTAACAGAGAATCTCTTCTGAGAGGACTCCTCAGTGGGTTACAATACATAAAGAAATGGTGAGTTGCTGAATGCTCAGAGCAGAGCTACCCAGAGGAGGGCATGCCATGGGCAAAGGAATTTGGTGATCTTGAGTGAGAATCTCCGAAGAACAAAAATGTCCATCAGAGGAAAAGTCAGCAATGCTTCTACAGTCCTGAGGGCACTGAGGTCAGACTGCAGTACACCAGGCATGGAACCCGGTCCCTTTCCTCTAGTCCCTCTCTCCCTAGGTTGACTTTGGAGAGACCAAAACTGTGGCTTGCACAGTGAGAAAGCAGCAGAGGAGGAACTGCTTAAGCAGCCAACCATACCCACCACCTCAACTTGCTCTGAGGAATGAGGAAAGCTTGGCACTGAATAAGAGTTTATAGATATTTTCATTCTTTATTGAACTGGATGCCAGTTTTGTAATAATTAGACTAGACTGGAACTTTCAATACCAAAACATTATCTAAGAGTGAGTATAAAAACTATGGACAGACATACTAAAGTTTTATTTTTAACAGTGAGAAATAATATTTATTTTCTTTTTACATTTTATTACTGACTGAGGTGTCATATAATCATTTTAATGATGCTGCCAGGTGAGTATTATTATGTCAGTAAGAATTCTTTTCTCCACTCTGTAATTGGGGAGCCCATGAAAGGGGAGCGACTCATGAAATGGACTTTAAAAGATGTTCACTTTTTTAGTAAGTGGAAATGAGAGAAAGGGAGTTCTGAGAGAGGAAGAAATGGAGAAGCAGAGGCTGGTGAGGGTGTAGCAGTCTAGAAGGTCTGGAAGGGCTGAGGATAAGTAAGTCTGAAAACATTTTAGAGTAATGTGGCAGATCTTTAACATCACTTTTTGTCTTGTCCCTCCTCTACAACTGCCTCTTTCTCATTCTCTGACAAAAAATGAAGGTATTCTTCCCATTTGATCATGTGAGAATGTCCAATTTGGAAAGTAGGGATTATATGCTAGAATCTCACAAGGTACAGGGGAAAACTGCAAGAGATTCTGAGATAGGTAGATCTGTTTTGAATACAGTACTATTGCAAGAACGTAGTATTTCTGAAACTCAATTTCCTTGTCTGTAGAGCTGGGAAATTTCTATAGGTCTACTGTCAGGGATACATAACATGAGAATGAGGCAGATCCATAAAATAATTGTGTGACCTTCAGTAAGTCACAAATGCTTAGGTCTAGGTCTCTTGATGTGCCCATTGTGTTGTCAGTGACACTTCATGTCAATGTCTGAAGCACAGTTGAGATGGCTTTTTTTTTTCAGTATCGTTTTCTTATAAATGCCCAATAAATGTCAAGCCTGACTTTTTGTGTACAAAATCAAACCATTTGTTTTAGTTACATAAGAAAGGTCCTTTTGGTGAGGGTAAGAAGGACATTTAAACTGAAAGTTATGTATAATTGGGCCTGAAAACTTTTAATGGCTCTACTTAAAATGAATAGAAAGGTACTTAGGGAAGGTAGCAGTTGTAGGCTTTCTTTTCTTAGGAAATCAATACTCATAAAACTCAAGGTTGGAGTTGAGAATTAAAAACCACAATGAGTTTATTTTAAAACATGTAGTCTGTCATCTTTATTTTCCCTTTGGATAACATAGTGTTTATACCCTGAGGTCTATTTATGTTGCTGCAAATCTTTCACTGACTTTGAAGTGAACTTTATGTGGTGCTAGAATCAGAACCTTAGGGCTTAGAAATCATGAAGTCCAACCCCCTCATTTAAAAAAGGGTAAACTGAGGCCAGAGAGGAAAGTGAAAGTGCCTAACATCTCCTCCATTTCCTCCGAGTTGTGATGAGGAACCTCCTGTTGTTCTGAACCTCCAGGCCCAAATCCGATAGGCGAGAAGTCCTTTTCCTTTTCATCTTCTACCATGGGGCTTGATCTTCCACTCAACCTGCATGGTGCCTGGCACTTAGCAGGTACTCTTTCTATAGTTCTTATTTGAAAAAAGGACTGTATTTCACTCTGAACAGAGTATTCTGTCCTCACCAGAGCCTAATTAGAAACTCTCTGTCATTCTTGGTGTGGCTTAGGAGAATCACCGATCATGGTTAAAGAAAACAAATCCTTGATGCTCTTCTCCCAAATACATGCTTCGCAGACTTGCCTGTGTGAGAAACTGTTCCGTGGCCAATCCATGCCTGCAGTTTATGCATCCCACTCTTGTGACTGCTCACCTGCAGTTTCCTTTAAAACCATTTCCTAGGGGCTCTGTTAAGTGTCTGACTTTAGCTCAGGTCACGATCTTGCCATGGGTTCAAGCCCTGTCTCTGTGCTGGCAGCTCAGAACCTAGAGCCTGCTTCGGATTCTGTATCTCCATTTTTCTCTGCCCCTCCCCCACTTGTGCTCTGTCCCTGTCTCTTGCAAAAATAAATAAACATTTAAAAAAATATTAAAACCACCATTTCCTGTGTCCAGGGCATCTTACTGCATCCAGCACCTCTCATCCAACTAGCAAGCACACAGATGTGCTATCAAAGCTCGTTTTTGGGTCAGAGGACTACCTAGTTCTTTGGGGTGTCCCTTCAGGGTCCCTGGGAACGAATTGCATTTATGCTTATATTTTAAATCTGGCTGAACCAAACAAACGTCTAGTATTTACAAAAACATGTTTAGTTCTTTTTGTGTGATTCAGATACAAATAGAGACTGATTTTATTTGTATAGGTACAAAGGTCATGTGGGTTGGAGAATGAGTCATAGCCAATGCAAAAGTAAAACGAGCAAAGCAAACCAACTTAGAAGGTTTATAATTTTGGAGGTTTTCGTCTGAAGAGGAGATAGCTGAACCTCACACAGCAATAGGCTATTACATACTGGGTAGGAGAGACCAGCTGTTCCCCTCTCTCCTAGGGAGAGCACAGCAGTAATTAAGTTTAAAGGGCAGCAGTAGGCATTTTTATTGCAACCAGGTAACTTTCTAGAATTCCTACAATGAGAGAATGAGAACTCCGTGGAGTCTCTTTCACCTATTCTCAAATTCCTCCAACGCCAGCTCTGCTGTTCACTCCACCTGGTTCACAGATGATGTAGAGCCTTGGGTCCCAAATGGAACCCATGTGTCCAGTAGTCACTCACAAGGAACTGTCAGGAGCCCTGCGGGAGTTTAAATTGTCAGGGACGAGCATAGCACCATCTGTTGGGACATCACACCAACTACTATTATTACAGTGTTCCAACATAACTACTTAGTAAATAAAACTGTTAGGTATTTCTTTTTTTTCTTTCTTTTTTTTTAATTCCAGTATACTGAACACAGTTCACATTTATTTCAGGTGTACAATATAGCGATTCAACAATTCTCTACATTACTCAGTGCTTGTCAAGAGCACTCATCCCTTGACTTGCCTCCCCTATCAGTTTGTTCTCTATGGTTAAGAGTCTGTTTTTTGGTTTATCTCTTTATTTTTTCCTTTGTTCATTTGTTTTGTTTCTTAAATTCCACATATGAATGGAATAATATGGTATCTATCTTTCTCTGACTTATTTTGCTTAGTATTACACTCTCTAGTTCCATCCACATTGTTACAAATGGCAAAATCTTTCTTTTTAATGGCTCAATAATATTCCACTGTGTATACACACACACACACACACACACACACACACACACACACACACATCACATCTTCTTTATCCATTCATCTATTGATGGACACTTAGGATGTTTCCATAACTTGGCTAAAAACATGTTTCAATAAACACAGGGGTACATATATCCTTTTGAATTAGTGTTTTCATATTCTTTGGGTAAATACCCAGTAGTGCAATTACTGGAACATATGATATTTATATTTTTAATTTTTTTGAGGACCCTCCATACCATTTTTCACAGTGGCTATACCAGTTTGTATTCCCACCAACAGAACACAGGGGTTCCTTTTTCTCCACATCCTTGCCACCACTTGTTGCTTCTTGTGTTTTTGAGTCTAGTCATTCTGACAGGTGTGAGGTGATATCTCACTGTGGTTCTGATTTGTTTTCCTGGTAATGAGTGATGTTGAGTATCTTTCATGTGTCTGTTTGCCATCTGTATGTCTTCTTTGGAGAAATGTCTGTTCATGTCTTTTGCACACTTTTTAACTGGATTATTTGTTTTTGACATTGTGTCAGTTTCTTTTGGTGTTGAGTGGTATACTATTAGGTATTTCTTTTGCCCTAGATACTAGATACTAGATGCTAGATGCCATTTATCTATGTATATGGATACATAGAGAAGTTTTTTTCTAGAGATGTCTCCTTAAAAATTACTTCGAAAAGGTTAAAGACATAGCTTTCACGTTACAGAATGTGGAAGCTGTGGAGTTCTCGAATCCTAATAGAGACCATGATGGAGGGAGGTGTTGATATGGAATCAATCTCATTCTAGGTGACCTTTGTCAACTTTACAAGCTCTTTGATGACTTATTATCCATTTATAAAACAAAGAAAATAATGCAGATGTTGTTGAGGTTTTGTGTTTATAAAATATTCTAAGATGCTCAGATGAAAGGTGTGACTCACAGGAAATGCCAAGTACGAAAGAAACCGTCCCACAGATTCACAGCTGATCCCTTTCAGTGTGATGGAAACTTGATATTTAAAAACCTCCTTGATAAGAATGCTGTTCTCATCAGCTGTGCCTCTTCTCTGAAATTTGTTCCATTTTTCTCTCTCCTTTTCCATACCTTCAAATTGGTTGACATTTATAACTGCAAGGGAGTCATTGAGCAATTACTTAAGGGAGCCCTGCACAAATATAGTTTCTTTTCCACCAGGTAAAGGTCATGTGTGTATGTTTGGATGTATTTATCCTTTCCTTTTCAGTATTTGTCCATCAAGGAAACAGATGTTAGAAAAATATCTGATTGTTTAATCTCTCCACTACCAACAGTTCTATTTTGGTCTGCAACACTCCTTTATTTTAGAATGTTTCCTCGGCAGTATATGGTAATTGAAAGAGATCAAAGTGAATCTACTTAATTTGCACAAGCCTTTCTAATAATATATTTTCATAAAACATGCCTGTGATCAGGTGACATTCATCAAATAACTAAGCCATTATTTGAGGGAACTTTGATTTGGAGAAAGGATCTTCTATGATATCTTTTTCATAAACAACACTTTTCATGATGAAGGAAATAAATCGATCCTCAATCATTTTAGGATACAGAGAGAAACACAACTGAATTGCTGGTGCTTCAGTCTAGCCATTTTTCTAGGCACATATTTATGTTATACACATTTTTTTTTTGTTTTATTCACCTCATTGTGTGTCAGTTTTTTTTGTTAATGTTTATTACCATTTACTCCAATTAAGGCAATCATGCAATATTTAACACCTTTATTTTTTTGCACAAGCTATTTAAAAAGGTCAATCGAAGATTATTTTGGATACAAGTGAGTTTAAATTGAGAGATATAGATTTAAAATATATTATTTTGAAGATTCCTGTCTGAAATGTTACATAACTTAATGTTTATTGACTCACTCTGTAATTAATTCTAAAGCTCACACCACCAGCTGTTCACATTGTTAAAACTTAAAATGGATTTTGGGCAAAAAATATTTGATCTAACTCTTACTAAGCAAGCTCCTGAAATCTCACTCAATTCATGAAGTCATCTGGGTTTCCTGTGGGACAGGTAGTAATTTACCCATTCTCAACCACTGAAAAATATTATAGTATAATATATAATATATAATGACTTATTAAATCATAAAATGCATTCATTACATTGGTTATACATAGAATTAACAAACATTACTTAGTTCAGGGCTAGTCCTACGTAAAAATCACAAATGAGGTTGGATCATCTTCTGCTCAAAACTATTTCCGTTTTGGGTCTTCTTTCTTCCCTTTCTGCGGCCAAGTGATCAAAATCTGACACTGATGCTTATAGCCTGAGGAATGTGTCTCTCCTACCCTACTCAACTCACCTTTCCAGGCAAGGCTTGTGCTTCAGACCTTTCCTGAACATCATTCCTTGCCCCCATCATCACAGCCTTTGGTGGGTCTCCTGGTGGCTGAGGGACTTGTCAGATGACTGCGTTGCTAATCATACTGCATTTTGCTAAATTGCAAATCATTGACAGATGTTTCATAAATCATGCCTCCCAGATTGTGTTCCCATTCAGTTAATGGAAACCTTTCAAGACCTTGATCCCTAAAAGGAACTGTTTGGGGTATAAACTCTAGGCAATAAGAAAATTGTGGTAAGTATTTGGAAGGGTAGCAGGAGAAAGAAATCTACATCCATATGATACTGGATTTCCAATATGACCATTGGGGGATCTGATTCTCATTAGGTCTGATTCTCAAAGGAAGACTTTGACATGAGGATTTGTGAGCAAGAGATTTGTTAAGGCGGTACTTCCAGGAAAATCCAGTAGAGGCATACAGGAAGCCCAACAACGAAGGGAAAGAAGTTAAGCAAGAGAGCAGTTTTAGGTCAAGCTTCAGCCTGATCTTACAGGGAGCTATACAGAGGACATTACATTTCAGAGCTTACCTTGTCTTGAGGAAAAGGAGCTGGGCTTTCACTCTTCCTCATCGGTCAGTCACTGGATGTAGGCTGCCCTTTGAGAG
The DNA here is from genome assembly GCF_028018385.1 of Neofelis nebulosa. Lineage (NCBI taxonomy): Eukaryota > Metazoa > Chordata > Mammalia > Carnivora > Felidae > Neofelis > Neofelis nebulosa. Next base: position 52,143,423 of record NC_080783.1, on the reverse strand, counting down.
ACACAAGTTCCCTGGCACCTCCAGCTCTATGCAGGTTTGGCCAAAGGGTAGTCTTCTGAAGATTACAGCTGTGTGCTGTCAAAAGTGCAACATATAGAAGCTGAGGGACTCATAAGGAAGCACAAGACTTATGAGGAGATCTAAAAGGATATGGGTGGAGCACCTTCCATATCTGCTATAGCGCAGTGGGTGAGCAATGCCTATGCAGCCATACCTTGGGCAGTGGAGCCTTCTTCCCAGGGGTAATTGCAACTCCAGATCAGGATATGGAGTAATACAAGCACCCCAGAAGTCTTCCTGGTACTGCCTCGCAATCAATAGACCCTTTGAAAAGGTAACCAGTTCTCTGATTATAGTTTTGCTTGCATGTTTTTTTTTACCCTTTTATAAATGAATCTTACAGCATATACTCTACTGTGCCTGGCTTTTTTATTCAACTTATTGTGAAATTCATCCATGTTGTAGCATCTAGTGGTAGTTCATTCTTTTTCATTGCTTTGGAGTATTCCATTATATGGCTGTCTCACAATTCATTTTACTGTTGCTAGGCATTTAGTTTGTTTCCATGTCACATACCCTGTATGTGATACATACTCCTAGAAGATAGAGAATAAACTAACAATATGACAAAAGGAAATCACAGCAGCCAATGTGAACTTCTCTAGCAGTTTGTCAGCCCCCAGCGTAGAACTTAGAGTATCCCTAGAGATAAGCTAGAGTAGTTTGCCAACATCCTCGGAAAGACTTTGGTGAGGCCCAGTGGACCGAACTGACATGGCAAAGACCCTCAGGTGTAACCATTACACGCAGCTATACAGACTCCCTAGAAGAAGTTGCGGACTAGCAGCGGCTCAAAGACTGGAGGACCACCCATGCTGTACTTGTGGAGATACTGTTCCAGCTGGACTGCCAGAGGCTTTGTCAGCCCAGAAGGCAGCCTGACTACAATTCTGGCCAATGTTTGTCACAGGACCACACATGTGCCTCGCTCCTGGCATTTGATGCCTCCTTGCCAGATTCTCTTCCAAGTGGTTCATTAATTCCCTCTTCTACCTTTCTTGTGTAACTAACTTGTGTGATAAAGTTGTACAATACACAGCGTGATTCATGAATTTAATATTCGTGCTGCATGGTTTTTTGAAACATGTCTCAATCTCATGATTCATACCTGGCCTTGTGTTTGCCCTGCTTCATTCCAATTTGGGGCTATTATAAGTGATGCTGATATAAATTTCTTGGGAGTGTATTTTGAAGCCCAAATGTGTGCATTTCTGGGAGGTCTGTGGGTAAGTACCTGAGAGTAGAGTTGCCTGCGTGGACTGTGCATTTATTAAGCCTTGGTAGATACTGCCATTGTGCCCTTTCAATTCTCATTAGCACCGCATAAGAATTTCAGTTGCTCTGTATTCTCAGCCCCACTTAGTGGTCTTGGTCTGTAGCTTCTAACCATTCTGGGTGTGTAGATTATTTTTTAAACTGGGGTTAAATTGAAAACTCACAGTTAAAAATTTTGTAGAAACTTTTGAAGATAGCAACCTCATTTTGATAAATGCTGATATTGGTGAGTAATTTGTCTTCTCACAAATAAAATTGCGGGTGCTAAATATTTCTTCATTCAACTGATAATTTTTTTAAGTTTTTAAGTCATTTAGGTGTGAATCAACAAGATCTCTCTTATATTGTTCATTGTAGAAATCAAGGGTTTTATCTGTTTGAATTTGGTCTGTGTAGAGCAAAGTTTAATGCTATCAACTAAGAAAATTTATAAGAAATATTTCATGTTGACTAGCTTTCACCCTAAAACTTTCTAGCTCCAATTTAAGACTATAGCATCCTAGCAGAAATATGTGGAAATGTTTTGATATCTGTATGAATGCAAAGAATCAGAAACAAGTCATTTAGCCTCAAATAGGAAAAAAACAAAATAAAACACACTTTCAATGAAGATGCATAAGACTATTAAAAAAAAAAAGCTGTGATTTGCTATAGACTGAAACTTGACAGGCAGGAGAGAAATGTCTATTTGACCATGGACTAGAACTTGAAAAGGTTTACAGGAGTATGCCTGTTCTCAAATATCAATGTCACTGTATATCATTATACTAGCATTTCAGGACTTCTGCATTAATTATGTTTTTAATTTAGATAATCATGCTATAGAATCATGTGTCATTGAAGGAGGCTCCAATGATGTGTGTGTGTGTGTGTGTGTGTGTGTGTGTGTGTGTGTCTTTGATGGTAAATTTGTTCAACCACATTTTTATATGTTGATCTTTCTCCTTACAGCTGAAAAAGTCTTGGGGGCACCTGGGTGGCTCAGTCGGTTAGGCTTCCGGCTTCGGCTCAGGTCATGACCTCACAGTTCGTGAGTTTGATCCCCACATCGGGCTCTGTGCTGACAGCTCAGAGTCTGGAGCCTGCTTCAGATTCTGTGTCTTCCTCTCTCTTGCTCCTCCCCCATTCACGCTCTCTCTCTCTCTCTCTCTCTCTCTCTCTTAAAAATAAACATTAAAAAAATTTAACAACTGAAGAAGTCTTGAAAAATTTAAAAATTTTTAATTAAATGCTTTTAATTAAATGCTGCCTCAAAAAACTGTATATAACTCTATAAAGCATCTGCCCTCAGCCCTTACTAGCTAACACTTTCCTTATCAGTTAATACCTTATCAGAAATTTGTAGAATTAGCCACAAAGTAAATCACTGGGAAATCGTGCCTGAAAGAGGGAAAATCAAGAATAGTAGTGGAGAAGTGTCTGAGGGAAAAGAGAAACTGCTCACACATCACAGAAAAGAGTAGGTTCTCCCATTTTACTGAAGTCTGGTCCTACTCATTTTAGGATGAGTGCAAATCATATGGTTTCTATGTGGAGGGTTTTGGGAGAAGATCAGTGGTCTGATAAACTCTATTGAGTTTTAATATCTAATTCATACAATCACACAGTGATTTAAACAGGAAAAGAATATAGGTGTCTTGTAGCTATGTTCTCTTTCCCAAATGGGAGAATTGGGGCTCAGAAAAGGGTTACAAACAACCTGAATGAGGGGCACCTGGCTGGCTCAGTCAGTGGAGCATGCGACCCTTAATCACAGGGTTGTGAGTTCGAGCTCATGTTGGGTGTAGAGACTACTTAAAAAAATAATAATAAGGGACACTTGGGTGGCTCAATTGGTTAAGCATCAAACTTTGGCTCAGGTCATGATCTCGTGGTTCATGGGTTCGAGCCCCACATTGGGCTCTGTGCTGACAGCTCAGAGCCCGGAGCCTGCTTTCGATTCTCTCTCGGTCTCTCTCTGTCTCTCTCTGTCTCTCTCTCTCTCAAAAATAAATAAAAATTAAAAAAATAAAATACATAAAATAAAAACTTAAAAAAAGAAGAAAAAAAAGAACAACCTAAATCCCACATAAAAAGTTTCCCATTATTCTAGAGTTTTATTTTCTCCATATACACCCCTCTCCCTCCCATCCTTCTCACCAGTTTCTATTGTTTTCCATTAACAGAAAAATAAGAATTCTCTCTTCCATGAGGCCTCATGTTTTTCTATTTCTGTGCTGTTCATGCAGTCTCTCCACTTACAGATTACCACTACGATTACCATGCTGTCATCCAGGAGTGATTTTCCAGCAAATGAGACTTATGTGAGCAGAGAACAATTACTCTAGTGTACAATGCAATACATTCATGAAAGTTATGAATGAAAACAGGCTCTAGCTACTGTTTTGTACCTATAGGAATTGCAGAGATTCTACTGAAATACATAGACATTATAGAAAATGTTTCACTAGATAATAAATCCATAACACAGCCTAAATAAAAAAAGATAAACTCAGCAGACCAGAAATTTTGAGGAATTTTTTGATGGTAAGGAACAGATAAATAGTATCATCTAGCTGGAGAAAGCAGAAAAGAGAAAAAAATATAAAGGCTATAACTGGAGATGGCTCTACATTATTTAAGCATTTCCTAAAGAAAACTAGGAGAAATATGCTCAGACTGAACAAATCAGAGAGGGAGGGGCCCCTGTGGACAGTTAGGGCAATTAATTAAAGACTTATTTGAATAGCTTGGGCCAGCTGGCTGCCCCCCGCCCCAACCCGCCAAAGCGGATGGCAATAGTAGTGTTTGCCTTGGGATAAATCCTAGAGGACTGTTTCATATACACAGTGAGTTACTTCCTTAGGAGAGAGTCCCTTGTATGAAGGTTGGGGCTGGAGATGAAGGAAAGCAGAGTCTGAGCTAACCTGGAACTTCTGAATCCACAGCAAAGATGGAAGGAAGGAGAACCACTTATTCTCTTTGTCCACAGGAACAAATTGGGAATGGGATAATCTGAAATGCGAGTTCTGACACAGGATACCCCCAGATAAGGTGTAACAACCAGCAGGGCCGAGAAGCCCTCAGACCCTAAATAAAAGTTATTTGCACATTTTCCCAGTGTGACCCCCCCTTCCAAATATCCAAAGCAGTCATCTACATTCAGAATTTAATGGCACCTACTGCAAAAGCGGTTCTCCTTTGATCTGATAAAATACATTTCAAATATCCTGTTATGATAAAGATACTCAACCACAAATATAAATAGCAACCCCAAACTACAAACTAATTGAAGAAACTTAACCATGTAAGTGAGTCATTCAAAATACTGAAAGGATCCAAAAAGTAGCATGAAGAGAAAAATACTACCTACATTTTGACACACCCCAATGTAATTTCAGAATGCCAAATCTAAAGACAAAATCCTAAAAGTTTCTCAAGAGAAAAAAACAGATTGCCTATGAAAGAGTTCTAATTAAAATCAGCAATCTTGGATACAGGTTGACAAAAGAGAAATATCATCAAAATTCTGAAAGAAAAAAAAAATTAACCTGGAGTTCTTTACCCAGCCAAACTCCCTCATGTGGGAGAGCAAAATATAGATTTGCTTTTTTAAATATGCAAAGACAGAGAATTTACTACCTATGAATCATTTTTTTAAAAATTACTGAAGAACACAGCTCAGCAAAACAGAGAATGAATCTAAAAAAGTAGGATATAGGAACAATGTGGGCAAAGAAACCAATAAAATGAAACCGCCAAAATATACTATAAAGAAAAAAAAAAAGACACCCTGAAATTAAAATAAAAGATCCTTTTACCATCTCAGGTGAGTGAAGACTGGGAAGAAGGGCATGCTAAGCTTCTTGTTTTTCCGGGGTTGAGATGTTGAGAATGAATATTATTTATTACATTAATTATTAGTATAATTAATTTTTAAAAGGAAACAATGTATGAACAAAGACTCGTGAAAGCTCAGAGGATTCTGGGAAGACATTTCAGAAGAGGGGCATTTGAACAAGGTTCTATAGGAAGAAGTATATTTCAATAACAAAGGTGGGGTAGAAGGATATTCTGAACAAACTGTCCCCATGTAAAAAGGGTGCAGCACTGTGCAAGGGCCTGGATTATTCGAGATAGAGTAAGAAGTTCAGTGGTGGCTGTAGGATGCATGGCCTGAGATGTGTCTAGAAAATAAGGTTTTTTAACCTTTTGTTTCTCTAATTTGCCAGGTAATGATGTAAGTTTGACTTCCTTATCATACTTTCTTAATTATCTACTCTTATCATCCATTTTGTTCCATGACTCATTATGTGCACTGGAAAATAAGGCTCAGCACATTACAACCTGATAGATATTTCATGTTCTTTCTGAATTAAGAATATCTCTTTGCTTCCAAAATCATTATGCATATATTATACAAACAGTATAGTGAGTCATATTCTCTTAAAACTAAGTGGTTAGAAAATCATAAAAAAGGTTTATAACATTTTGAACTCTCAAGAAACAGAGACTGTGAGATAGCACTGATCATCCCCATAATAGGTTGCTAAGAAATAAATGTGATCAATAAGCAATTCTGATTTACAGACCAACTGATTTCCTGTCACTGCAGTCCAACACGACCAGGAAACCATGGCGAACGCCCTCAGCTGTTTAATATAGGTTTCATGTTCTTACTAAAAGGTTTGCATTTACTGGAAGTGACTCATCCTAATCAGTGAATTATTCTATTTTTTTAATTTCCATTACTTAAGATTACTTGTGGATACGAATTAGCCTATGTCATGTGTGGAAACAAGGCAAACACTCAAGAATAGCTATCATGTGCCTTTTTAGATTCCACTCAGACCCAGAAGATCGCTAAACTGCAACATGAAGCCAAAAGTTGTAATCATCTTAAAAATGAATTTACTTTTGTGTAAATGGAAGTTAGAACAAAGAGCATACACAAAGTACCAGATGTGTAAGTAATATTTAGGTAGTAGGAATATACATGAGCAGAAAAGTAAGACAGAAGAGAATGTGTATCAAGTTTTATACTGATAATAAAAAGAGGCAAAATGGTTAAGTGTTAAAGTACCAACTTAATTAATCATTTCTTGATTTAGTTTTTTTTTGGAAGAAAAGGATTTTTGCCAAAGCAGATCTTTCTCTGATACTGAGAGCACAGGAAACAATTGGCTTCCTTCCACAGAGATGTTCTAATCAAATATACTTTTTAAAAAGGGAAAACATACTCAATATGAACTGAATATTCATTCATATAATACCATGACTTCACTGACTTCTATATTACATGCAACTTTCAAATCACATATATACTTAATTTACATCTTGTTCTCTTAAAAAAAATTGAGAAACTTGTCAATTCAATTACTATTAGCATCAGCTTTCTGTTTCTGGAGATTGATGAATTAATTTGTGGCTTATGCCGACATTTGCCTCCAGTCTTATCTTCCCTGTATCCTGCCTTTTAAGCAATCTCCTAAGCATTAGCATTTTACCCGAGGCAGGAAGATTTAGGGATAAGAGATGAGACTTAAGTCAGTCAATTATGCCACCTTGGAGTACTCCTAACACAAGGTTTATATATACATGTATAGAGAGAGTTTTAGGTTTAAAAAATCATTATGGAAAGAAAATTGGAACCAATATCTAGAGTTGGTTTGAATTATGTATGTGCTGTTTGTCACTCATCCCACAGGAATCTGAGATGGGTGTGCATATTAATTAAAGTAACATACAGAAGATTATACTGTGAGACTGTTTCTTACTTGTTATATCCATTTCAAATTGGATTTCACAGAGTATATTTGCAGGTAAGATGATGTTAAAACATTTGACAGAACCACCAAAAATTCAATGAAAAAATCTTATCTGCTTTTTTATGTCATTACAGAACTTAAGTTCTATTTTTGGTCACAAATTGTAACTGGAAGAAACTTTGGTCATGCCTCTTCTACAAAGATTTAGTATCCACTCTGAGATGTGATTTTTCTAGAATTAAGATAAATCTGAAGCAATCACAACCTTACACACAGGATGGGCCCTTCCTGGAATTCCTCTGGGGAACTCAGGTTTTCTAGCTGTGTCCTGGGTTAGAAGAAACTGTGAGACAGTCCAAGCATGAAGGGGTGAGAGGGGAGATGAACTGAAGCAACAGTGGAAGGTGGCTTTTGGGTGTCAGAATCCCCTAAACTGAGAAGCACAAATCAGAACCCTCTCTGGTTCCCAGAATTAGGTTGGCGGCAGCAGCTGGATGGGATCTACCTGATAGGCTACTAGGTACACCTGAGTACCCTTTAAAAGATTAAATACATTTTATTTTATTTATTTTTAAATGTTTATTTTTGAGAGAGACAGAGAGTGAGTGGGAGAGGGTCAGAGAGAGGGAGACACAGAATCCAAAGCAGGCTCCAGGCTCTGAGCTGTCAGCACAGAGCCCAAAACAGGGCTTGAACCCACAAACTGTGAGATCATGGCCTGCACCGAAATAGAACGCTTAACTGCGCCACCCAGGTGCCCCAGAAAAGATTACAAAGATTTTAAAGTAAAGTGCCTCACCGTCTCAGGAGTACAGTCTCTCCCTGTCTTCTTCAATCATTTAAAAATAATCTCTCAATAAAGGTAGGGCACAAAATGTTTTTCCTGATATCTGTAAAATGAATGAAAGGATTTAAGAGTCTACCAAAATTTTTATGACAATCAAGATTGTGCCTGACATCAATCAAACTAAGTTATAAGACACTTACCTTAGGTGACTCACAAAACCCTACTTAGAAAAATTATGAATCTAAAATCTTGGCAGTAATTGATATTGATTGTTCTCTAGCTGGCATTTGATGACATGTTTAAGGAACTAAATTGAAGACAGTATTTTACCTGGGAGTTATCTGTTGCCTATTTTGTTTTCTTCAGAATGTATTGTCCATTTAAATTTCTCTTTTGAAAGGCGTCTTAAAAAGTAACACTGGGCAGGACTTTGAGAAAACTTGTTCCTTCAAGCTTCTCTGACTGATAAGTATTATCTGAATATATTTCACACTTTGTCTGATCACATTTTTGTATGTATGTAATACCATTTACATTTCGAACATTTCTTTTGAGTAGAAGACTTGAAACTCCTTAAAGTTTAAGGAGCTTCATTTTCTTCTGTGTTAATTCTCTTTCATTCATTCATTCATACTATCATAATTATGCAACAATAAAAGTAAGGATATGTTTTACTTGTTACGCATAGCTTAGAGAATGAAATCAACAAAGCTAAACAAGAAAATAATAGTGGTCTTCAAGGAGATTATAAGAAAACAAATTGCTCCTGATGTTTTCCTAATTTCATTGTAGCTTATATGCATTATACTGCATACATCAGCAAGTATATTAGAAATGGTTTTGTGTAGTTACAGTCTTTCTTGCAATATTGCTCTTATAGGTCAATATAAAAGTGTTAAAAACTGTGTTCTTTTGCATTTAATAGGTGAAGTAAATTCAGTATGCTTATGGAAACAATGATCTCATCCAAAGCAGTTTGTCTTTAATTAAAAGACAAAATACCATTTTTTGAAAAACTATTTTAGTTTAATTTTTCTGATTTTAGGGAGTATATAAAATAATCTCTTTATACATGAAAATTAAAACCTTTTAAAGAAAATATTATTTTAAAAATTATCTTTGTTATTATGAAAGCTGATTTTTACTACAAAATTAATACTTGCCCATTATATAAAATACAGAAACATAAAGAGCAAAGATAGGATCTATAATCCCATCATCTGAGATAATTCCTAGTAACATTTCAGAAGAGGTTATCCCAAACATTTTTCTCACATCACACACAAAAATACAAATATGTGTCTATGTATATATATATCAATATGTGTTTTATGCATTGTACTTGTGTGTGTAGGTGTTTGTGTGTATATACCCAAATAAATATGTAATGGAATTACATTAGACATACTTTTTTTTAAACTTAACTGTGGTTAACAATACACCATGAAAAATATTTAATTACTGAAAGCCATACCAACAACCAAGAGTGTGATTTTATCTCACTGCGTCATCAAAAATTGGTAAAATGTGAAGAATTTTACAAATGGACTGTTTATGCATTCATTTCCTTATTTGTCTTAAGAGGAAAATTTCTATGGCCTCCTAGAAGGAAAACTGGCCTACTATTTAGGAACCGTGAGTAGTAATTCCATTAACAGAAAATAGACGCATAATTTGAAATAAATTGCCTACATTTTATTGTCTTCAATTTAAATTATATTTACAATTCTTTTTAGAAATTTTCCCCTCTCTCTTATTTTCAGCCTCTCTATTGGTCACCTCCTTGTAACACAGGATATACTCGAGTCTTGTTCATCTATGAAACAAACCTAAAGATCCCCATTCTCACTCCTGCTGTCTACTGTTAGGTCCTGTGTTTGAAGGAGGCTTTTTTTTAACTGCCATGGTGTTTTTTGTTTGTTTGTTTGTTTGTTTTGAAGGACTAGTTTCAATTTTTGTTTTCACTTAGATAATCTCTCACTCTCTCCCTCAGTCTAGTTACTAAAATTCAACAGATATTTTTTAATGATCACAATTACATCCTCTACCATTATTTTTTAGTGCTGATTACAATGCTCCTAAATAAACTATCTTCAACTTTGATTTCCATGTTATGATTCTTCCCTGATCTTCTTACCTCTATAGATTTTTGTTTTTCATTCTGTCTTGCCTTTTCTCTTTAACCTTTGGGATTCTTAAAATTTTTGACTTCCTACTCTGCATTCTACATACGGCTTGGATTAATTTATCTACTTCCATGTTCCTAATTGCTTAATTGATAATAACTCATATATTTATATGTATATCTTTAAGACAGACCTTGCTTCTGAGTTATAAACACACATATAAAATGGCCAGCTGTAAGAAGTAATAATGATTTTAAAAGTAGCCAACAATTACTGAGTTTTGCCTCTATATCCCTGTTCCAAACTTAGTGCTACAAATAACAATCAATTTTCATCTAGATTCTATAGATCAAGAATTCAGGTAGGGTAAAGTGAGGATAGCTTATCTCTGTTCCATGATGTCTGGGGTCTCAGCTGGATCACACAAACAGCTGGAGGTGACTCACAGTTAAAGGCTGTAATCATCTGGAGGCTTCTTCACTTAATGTCTCATGGGATGGCTGTAGTGATTCAAAGGCTGGTCTTCACTGAGGCAACTGACTGGCGTCAACACATGACCTCTCCATATGGCTAGGGCTTCTCACGCATACCAACTGGGTTCTGAAAGAAAATGCTATAAGAGGGAGTATCTGGAGTGTAGACAGACAAGGCGGAGCAGGAATGCATTCTTTGCACTCTGATGTCATCAGCTCTGAAGACTCAAACAGCTGGGATGACTTGAGTAGCTAGGGACTAGAATGCTCTGGAGGCTTCTTAACTCACATGTCTGGCACCTTGACAAGGATGACTTGAAGGTTAGGCTCATCTGAGGCTGTCAGCCAGAGTGCTTACATGTACCCTCCATGTGAATCCCCCAACCTTCATAGTGCTGTGGCTGGTTTCTAAGAGGGAGCATTCCTAGATGGAGGGAGTCTCTAGAAAGTAAGTGTTGCAAGAGAACTAAGAGAAATTAGTATGGCCTTTTATGTATAGCTTCTGCAGTCATGCAGCATCACTTCCTTTGTATTCTATTGGTTACAGACAAGTCACTAAAGCCAGGCAGAGTCAAGGGCAGGGGAATTTGACTTCACTTCTTAATGAGGGAGCAGTAAGGGCACACTGCAGACAAATATGTGGAATGCTGCAACCATCCACATTTTAGTGCGTGATATCCCCATATGCAAAGCTGCTGAATCTAAACTATTAGACACATTCTTCCATTTATCTTTTCTCTTGTCACCATCCAATTCCATTAAATAACTGTATCTCCCTCTCTCCATCTTCACTACTATTTCTTTAGATAAGGCTTTTGTCATCCCTTGAGTAGAATACTATAATATCCTCAGATGTTCTCACCTTTGGTCTTGTACCCTTCCAATCTATCCTCCACACAGACATCACAGTGGCCATTCTAAGACTCAAGTCAGATCATAATGCCCTCCTACTTAAATCTCTCTAGTTATACTTGTTGCCTTCACAGTAAATCCCACATTTCTTTGCATAGTATGCAATGTTGTCATGCCTATCGTCCTCTTCTCCAGCTCAGAGGTTAGCTGAAGCTAGTTGGGTTATGTAGCAATACCATGCATATACTGTTTTAGAGTGATTACCAGTGTAGAAATCACCGCCATGCTTACAGAAGGTAGCTTTATGTCACTGGAGTTGATTGTAACCTTGTGGATATGAGAGCCCAGCCTTCTATCTATTTTAAGGGAAGCTGGATATCTTTTATTTTTATTTGTCTTAAAATGTCATCTCAATTAAAAAAAAATTATGTGTAGGCAAATAAAAACTGTTTGTGACCCAGAGTCACCCATCAACTTCCTACCAAGGTCTCTTTTCTATTTCCTATTACCTCTTTCTATCATAGCATCTTTAGCTCTATGCTGCTCACTTGTTTAGGATTTTGCTTTCTTCTGTTACCTATAAGTTCTCTGAAGGTTGAGACTTTATCTTGCTCATGTTTACGTACCAGTATTTGGCATAGAATAGGATGCTCAATACATAGTTGTTGAATGAATGAATAATATTTATAAAAATATTTTATAAATTAATACATTTTTATGTAAATTCAAGAATTACAATTTCTATAGTTCATATAATAATCATCTCCTCCAAATAAAAGGCAGGGGAAGAATAAAATTAAGCCATGGAAATGAATGAAAGTGAAAGTTACCAAAACAAATGAAAAAGGGGATGGATATGAAGAGAACCAAGAATGGATTCCAACTCTTCTTCCCATTACTCCTGTGCCTTTCCTGGACCTGAGCTAAAAATCTTCTTAATATTTCACCTGGCCTGACATTTCAGAGGTCCCATGGTCCACACCAAGCTGTGACTGACTCTGTCTTTGCATGCTGTTCCTTTGCCTGAGGAAATTGCTTCCTTAAGAGTGGCATGAACAAAATCCCATAGTCCTTCAGATGAGGCCCCAGCTCTACAAATCCCTAGAGTTCCCTTTCTCTCAGGTGAACTTACTGCTCTAGCCTCATGTTATGCACTTGCTGAAAACCCTTCATGAGCTTCTGATTTTCTTTAGTGAACCTGCCTCAACAAGAATAGAGATTAAACAATTGAGTGATGATCAGGAAAATATTATACATTAAACAACACAGTAGTGATTCTTCAGTTCAACACATATTGTAAAAACTGCATTAATTGATATGAGGATCCCAGAGTAAATCAAAATTTAAGTTAGAGGAAGTGAAGATAAAAACATGCAAACATAAAGCAATTAAGGAACAGTTTTAAGGAATATGGCAGGCACTAAATAAATGAAAGAATGTATCAATGATGTCAGCCTTTAAGCACAAGAGTGATTGCAAGTACATTTCTATAGTTAAGTAGTGTGGAGTTCAGATTTTATTATAAGATTGCAATATAGTGAGCTTAATCTCAGGAGTCTTCTTTTAAGTGTAGAATTTGGAAAAAAAATTATATAATATTTTAAGAAAAATTTTGCATGTTTATTTATTTTTGAAAGAGAGATAGAGCACAAGCAGAGTGGGGCAGGGGGGTGGGGGCAGGCAGGGAGAGAGAGAGGGAGACACAGAATCCGAAGGAGGCTCCAGGTTCTGAGCTGTCAGCACAGAGCCTGATACGGGGCTCAAACTCAAGAACCGTGAGATCATGACTTGAGCCGAAGTTGGATGCTTAACTTACTGAGCTACCCAGGCACCCCAAAATATAATATTTAAAATGGCATGGGTGAATTTAAAAGATGTTCTGAAGGAATTAATATGATTAATGATTTCTCTGGGAGAAATTTAATTTAAATAGGTATTGGGAGACAGTGGTCCATTTCATTTAGATTAGTGGTATCGACCACATTTTACAGAGGCACCTATTTGTCTCTATTAGGTATCGGTGCTTTACTAGTAATTTGTTAAAACAATATTCAAAGTTTGGGAATTCTCCATCTATTTTCATTAAAAATAATCAAGAGGGGCCCCTGGGTGGCTCAGTTGGTTAAGCATCCAACTTCGGCTCAGGTCATGATCTCATGGTCTGTGAGTTCGAGGCCCGCGTTGGGCTCTGTGCTGTCAGTTCAGAGCCTGGAGCCTTCTCTGGATTCTGTCTCCCTCTCTCTCTGCCCCTCCCTCATTCATGCTCTGTCTCTCAAAATATGAATGTTAAAAAAATTTAAAAAAAATAATCAAGATTATTCTACATGATCCCAATAATAATGTCATTCTTGCTTGCATTATGATAGGCTTTCTTTAATGGAAGAAGTGAATAAAGTTACAGCTAGAGCTGAAGGAGGGAAGGCAGTGCATCTCATATATGCCTGCCATCGTCAAAGTGTTGAACACATGAGGTTGAAAACCATTATATTAGGGCTATAAACCTTACCAACTAATATGTATCTACACACTTCGATATGTTGTCTGCTTTTGTTCATTATGGTATTTTCAGCATTTAATGTAATCCTACATATTTATAAACATGTGCAATAAATATTTGCTTTTGTTTTTGGTGATAGCCATCTGAATGTTAAATAAAATATCTCAAGATTTGTGAAATCAAGACATCTGAAACAGAACTTTGAATAGGAAGTACATTAAAAATTTTAAAAATTGTTTTATTTTCTTAGCAAACCTTTTTCTCTCCTCTCCTCTCCCTTCCCTTCCCTACCTTTTCCTTTTCTTTCCTCTTTCCAAAAATAAAGCATTTGTTATATGTCAGGTGAATGCAATGGACTGAATGCTTATGTTCCCTCCAAATCCGTACGTTGAAATCCTAATTGGTAAGGTGATGGTATTAGGAAGTGGGGCCTTTGAGAAGTGAGGTCATGAGAGTAGAGCCCTTATTAATGGGACTATTGTCCTTATGTAAGAGGCTCTGGAGAAATTCCTTGCCCTTTCAGCAAGGTGAGGACACAGTGAAAAGACAGCTGTCTAGGAGGTGGGTCCTCACCAGTCACCAAATCTGCTGGCCCCATGATCTGGGACTTCCCAGACTCCAGAACTGTGAGAAATAAATGTTTGTTATTTATAAGGCACTTTGTCTCTAGTATTTTTTACAGCCGCCTGAACAGACTAAGACAAGTGACAATTTATAAATGTCTACTGGAAATCATCAGATAAAGAAAAACTCCAGAACAGTCATAGAACTATATATCTATGGAATTTGGAACCAGTTAGGGTAACAAGGAATACCAATAGCTTCAGATGGCATCTTTGTATATGTGAGTACAACTGAGGTTTATATGAATGCTATGAACGAAAAAAGACAAATTGTGGTTGATATATACTCTTTTAAAAGGCACGAAAATACTGAATATGTTTTTTTTAAATATTTATTTATTTTTGAGAGAGAGAGAGACAGACAGAGGATGCGTGGGGAAGGGACAGAAAGACAGGGAGACACAGAATCCGAAACAGGCTCCGGGCCCCAAGCTGTCAGCATGAAGCCTGATGCGGGGCTTGGACCCACAAAGCATGAGATCGTGACCTGAGCTGAAGTCGGATGCTTACCCGACTGAGTCACCCAGGAGCCCCTGAATATGTTTTAAGTGTCCACTTAAAATATCAAAATAAAAGCCTGGCGTGGTGCTTAAAAGGTTGAACTGTAGTCTTGGGGAAAATTCACTATATTGAAACATCTCATTTCCTGACAATATCAGATAGGAGATTCCTAAGTAGAATTATTTGGTAACTACTACCTGGCCAACCTTATGCTTTTCTGGATATGTTTAAGATAGAACAGAAAAGGGTTTGCAGTATAGGAGGGGAGGCTGAAGGAACACATAGGACGTTGTAGAATAACATAAAAGTACATATAAGTAAATACTAGGAGAAGAATGAAAGGAGTGATGCATCTTATCTGGAGAATCTGAGGGTGACATCCTAAAGAAGTTCAGTCAGAGGATGAATTCAATTTGGAGAAAAGGAGGGAGGGCAGGAAACCTTCCCAGGAAGGTAGGGGAGGCCACAGAAAAGCTGGCTGTGGGGTCAAGTGCAGCCTGAAGGGGCTGTGGAAAATAGGGTCAGAGATTATAAAGTAAAATTAGGAAGGCCTAATGGACTATTCTCCTAATGTACTACCTTCTTTATTCACAGTATCACTTATCTTGAAGAAAGACTACAGTTATTGCTTGTTCTAGAGGCATTTTTAATCTTTAATGATAGAACCCATTACTTTAAAAGAGAGAGAGAGAGAAAGTAAAACTGTCTTCTTTCAAGTCAGCTTGGTGACAAAACCCCCAACTCTAGAGTTTCCATTTTATTCTGATATCTAACATGAAATGTAAGATCTTGATTACTAGGATCCTATAATCATGCTACTTTCTTTCCTTTTATTCATATGCCATGTCATCTTAAGATCTCTTACCATGGAACTTGAACCGGTAGAACATCTAACCATTGTAGGTTCTGGTACCTTCCACAACCCTCTCTGTAGGCCCTTATAGAATAGCAGCCATCTGATTAAAGCCCAGGCTCTAGGCAAAATTGATTGCATTTGAATCCTGTTTCTGCCAGATGACTTTGGGCAAATTACCTAAATTCTCTGATTCTGTTTCTTCATTTTAAATTAAAAATGAGGACAGCGATAATATTTGCCTGAAAGGATTATGAGTATTAAATAAATTAGTGCAGATAAAGCACTTCATATAGCACCTGGCATGTGCTAAGTGTTATGTAAGGGTAGGCTATTACTATTATCTCTAACAGGGAGAAAAAAATGTACACCTAATATTTAGTATAACTATACTGCCCACATAAACATATTAAAGTTTTTGATTATTTCAAATTTAAGTTGCATTTTAAGTGATACTTGAAATAGCAATTTAGCTTGAAAAGGACCCCAAGGATCTTTTAACACAGTTTCTTTTCTAATGCCATAGCAAAAGGCCTGGCATGGAGTAGATGTACTATCTACTCAATAAATATGCACTACGTGAATGAGTGACAATGTGAAATGCTAAACAGAAAAGATAAACTGGTAATTATTATACTAAGTAGTGGTTAAGCTGAGTGCTTTGGGAACACAAAGATGAGTCTAGACCCTCTGTGGATAGAAATAAATTTTACTTTATCACCTAGTGTTCTGATTGGTATCAAAATATTCCAAATAGGCAGAGAGCCTAGTAAATTCAGATTAAGAACGTACATCTTCAAGTCTTTTGAAGTCTAGTTTAAAAAAAATACTAGCTCTCTGAGTAGTTATCATGTACTGGCCTTACAATGAGCTCTTCTAAAGAATTAATTCATCTAAAACTCACAAGAAGAAAGTTCTCTTCCTGCCAAGTTGATAAACTGAGTAAGTAGCAGAGCCAGGGTTTGAACCCAAGGCTGCCAAGTGCATGCTCGAAATTACTCTGCAAAGTGAAGTTCTGGATTGATTATTCACTGGAAATACTGTCTTGTTTTCCTTTTGTATAATTTGAAGAAATAGAGAAATTTACTTCATTAATGATATTGATTCCGGTTCCACTCCGGGACTTTGTAAACCGTAACACAAAATGTAATTTCTAAGTTTCCCTTTGACACTGCAAGGATGAGTGCATCACAAGATGTCTTGCTGGTCAGCACTGTTCTCTGACTGAAAGTGCTTTCACATCCACATCTTCATTTGCTTTTTCCCCTAGTGGGTATAGAAAACTACTTGAATAATGCATACTACTTTCCATATTCCTTCAACAGAACACCACATACTTCAATCATTAAGATGGATTCCTAGTATGGACTCAGAATTTAAGCAAAAGAAAGAAAACCTCATTTTTAAGTGCCTGGTATAATATTCAGTGTCTAAATGTATTATATAAATGCAAAAACATATTAAAAATCTAATGTTCATCAAGCAAAATCTTTCAAATAAGAAAGTAGAGTACTCAAGTTCTCTCTTGCATTTAAACAGCTTCGTTTTCAGGCTACCTTCACAAATGGAGTTGAACGCAGGAAGGCCATCTAGCTATGCTGCTGCCTCCCCTTAGATATTAACAGATGTGGAGATCAGGCCACTGTCTCCCTCTACCTTCACCACTACCCACCATGACCATTATCCTCTATCATTCTGGAGATAACCCCTTTTATGCTTTTTTTTTTTTCAAGTCCTTTTCTTTACATATATCCCCACTATTGACAATAAACCACAATGATGGATCATTAGGTTGCCACTAATGTTTTCTAGTCACTTCTGTATTCTTCCAAATCAGAGGATATAACTGGCTCCACCAGGAAATGAAATAGAGGTCATTACAGCAGCAGTGACTTTCAAGCTATTTGCTAAATTTAGCTGTCCAATACTTTCCACTCTAATGAAACTGTGAACTACAATTATAGAATGCTGGAACAGAACAGGAGCTTAAAGGTCACCGAGTCCGATCTCATCGTTTTTCTGATGAAGGTTTGGGGGGCCTAGACATAGCCTGTGATTTGCCTCAGGGCACAGAGCTTATTAATGGCAGAGATGGAACTTGAACTAAAATCTGCTCAGTCCGGGACGACAGTGTCCTTACTATACCACAGATAGTCTGCTTCCCATGGTCAGTCTTACCTAACCAGATCTCACAGCGTAAATATTCCTGATATTATTGGTTGTGGCTTACTGTCTGTGACCATTCATCAGTTTGGTGGCTGAATGTGAAATGGCAAAGGTGTCTGACTTACAAGTTGCTACAAGAGAAATGAAATGATTTCATACCCAAACCCTGCCCCCAACCGTATAAACTTCCTGCTTTATGTTCATCAATAATGAATGGCCCATCCCTGCAATACTCAGAGGGAGCTTACATTGCACTTTTGAGCAGCCGGTTAGTAATGTACAGTGGATAGAGCCTTTCTTTCAAATCCCAGGGCAGCGGGTCCTTCAAGGCTAGCATTGCATTTTCAATTAGCTGCCGAGTGAATGCTTGGCATGTGTATTAGTGAAGAAGCACACAATTAGCTTATTGTTCCTTTCTGTATTGTGCTGAGAGGTTCCAAGGGATTGGTGGGGGAACAGGCAAGCCAGCCATCACTGCGGAGTTGAAGAAGGGATTTACTCAGACCTCCGCATCTTCACTTGCTCGCTCTGGAATTACAGCTATTTATTACGAAGTGCCCTGTGTGGCTGGGTGGAGTGTGCCTGAGGAAAGACATCCCAGACATCACCTGGGGTTAGTCTTTCTGAGCCCTTCACGTCTCTAATTCTCATCATTATCATGGAGCCCAACAGTCCCAAAAAGATACAATTTGCTGTGCCTTTATTCCAGAGTCAGATTGCTCCTGAAGCAGCAGAGCAGGTAGGTGGGGTTGGGTGGGGACCAGTTCCTGTATCTAAGGTAACATGGACATAGGTTCTTATTAACCGAAAGCTTTTCTGCTTCTTGAATCTGCCTCGTTGTGACGTTCCACGCTATGTGAACAAGAAATAAGTTGGTTTCCGTATGGCACTTGTATTTGAGTTGCATTGGGTGACCTATTGGCTAAAATGCAGCACTTCGTGTGATAAAAAATTAGCCCCAGTTAAGGAGAAAAATGCTTATATTAGTGATTCAGATTTGGATCCAGAAATCTGTTTGCTTTTGCTTACTAAATTAACATGTTTAACATTCAGAGAAACTTTAAAAATTCTCAGAATTAGCAATCTTTTATTTCATTATTTATAAAATAAAAAAGATTCATTTAACAATGAAAACATTAAACCTTGCAATAATTTCAGATTATAGGGTTAATATTTTTTAAAGACTTTTCATTATATATTCAAAGCAGTAATTATATGTAATACACGATAGACAGGATTTGTAGGTGTATGTATAATTTAACACATTTTATTCAGATATTAAATAGTAGCAAACATTTACCAGATTCCTTTTCTATGTTTAATATATCTATGTATCTATATTTCTATATTTCTCTGTCTCTCTCTTTCATGTAAGATTGATTTACATGTATCACCTTTCATATTCGGATTTACTTAGACTCTTGATGCAATGGAACCACTTAAAAGACCATTTGTGGTAAAATTACAACAGTAGGGGGGCAAAAGCAGATACAATTTATGGGGTCATCAATCTAATTCATTAATTTCTTAAAGTCTAAATTATCCCTGAATCCTTTTACAAATACTTTATACAAAGTCTTAAAAATGATTACTGAATCTGGGGCTCATAACTTTCTAGGATATTTTGATAACCTGAAGTAGATCATCCAGATAAACATAACCTTGAACATGTATCTATGTTGAATGGGACACTGGTTCTGTCGTGGACAAAATGTCATTGGTAAATTTTATCTTCTGTTCTACTGACATAGACTTTAAGAGTTTACCTGTATGTTTAAGAAATCAAGAGCACGTTAGAAATTCTAATCTTAATATGCTTCTGTAACTCTTAACTAAGAAAAAAACCTACATCAAACCTATTAGTTTTAAATTAATTACTCTCATAAAATCCATACTCATTCTTTATTTGTCCTAAATATTTTACTAGAAAATAAGAAAGCCTTATTAATTGAAATTAAGAACTAATGCTGTTAAATTTAACCTGCTAGAAATTTAAGTTTTGCAAGTGTCTTTACTCTGCTTAAGAATAAGGACAATGAATCTCGAAAGCATCATCAATATTATGAGGCTCCAAGAGAGCCACTGAAAGTCATCCTCCTACCTACACTGCATACTATTCTAGTGGCATCACTGGATCATATACAACTATTTCTTTTCTGTGGAAAGGTACCTTTTTAGATCAAAGAAGGTAATACTACAACCTGACTGTTCTATTATATTTCTATAATTTCCAATAGTGAGAACCTACTGTGTGCTCTCCCCAAGTTTGCTTTTTTTTTTTTTTTTTTATATTGGGAAAAGATGAGGATGGGATAGCTTTGCAAGCTGTAGAGTAACCGGGGGCAGTGTCTGATTCTCACTGACCTCAGCTGGGCCTTTTTTGTTTACAGATCAGAAAAAGAAGACCTACACCAGCATCACTTGTGATTCTCAATGAACACAATCCCCCAGGTAAAGAAGCATGATGTCTTTTGCACTGATGGGACAGACCAGAATTGTTTGAAGAACATGAAAGAGTGTGTCATTGCCAAAAGATTTCAATTTAGGATTTCAGCCAATTATAATCTAACAAGCTAGTCTATAAAATGGATCATAAGCAAAATCAGAAATAAATATAGGAACTATCTCAGTCAACAGTCTGCTTTTCCTCTAGATAATGACACATTTGTGATGATATGCTATAAAGTGTTTTGTTGTTTATGTAGAGTCTGGTTCAGTGCTTATTAATGTGGCTGGTGGAAAGTTGTTTAATTAGGTTTCAAAGCTCAATTTACAGTCCAAGAGATGCTTCTATCTTTACAGAGTAGGTTTTTTATTTATGAAAGGTTGTCATGGGCTGGGCAATGAGCTAGCACTGGCTACAGCTTTGTTTCTGATGTCATGTCTGAATAATGCAATTGACAAGTAACCAGATCAATTTTCAGCACTGCCCATTTGAGAGCCATTCTGAAGGGTTGCATCCATTTGTTGAGGTTTTGCTTTCTATTTCCTGTAAAAAAGTAAAGCTGCCTTATTCCTGATAAATGACTGTGATCTTCAAGATGCAAACATTATTAGTTACTTACTGAACGGACATGATTTTAATCACACATTTAAGTGCTGTTTCTAGAAATGCAAACAAGACAGCAGAGGTCATGGCATTAATTTGTACACAGGCAGGACTTGGTGTTGGGTTTTTGCAGGTCTAAATAATACAGGTGGACAAACGGAGTTTGAAAAGTAGAAACATAATAAGTCTAAGCTCAGTTATTTTAAGAATACCAAGGCAAAACAGTCTTTGATTTTTTTCAGATTCCTTTCTAATTAGAGAAGCATACATATGAAAGTGAAGCTGTAATAGAATATATATCATTGAGCCTAAATACAAGAAGGTCTTCAGCTAATGGGAAACCAAAGCAAAAATATTACTGATGAAAATAGGATTTTTTTTTCTATTTCTTCTTCCTTAAGGTGCTATAGCACTTAAAAATTATTTTCAGGGGTGGCTGGGTGGCTCAGTCAGTTAAGCGTCCAACTCTTGGTTTTGCCTCAGGTCAGGATCTCATAGTTTCATGTGTTCGAGCTCCACATCAGGCTCTGCATGGGCAGTGCGGAGCCTGCTTGGGATTCTGTCTCTCTCTCTCTCTGCCCCTCCCGCACTTGCTCTCTATTTCTCAAAATAAATAAATAAACTTACAAAAATTATTTTCAAATATATTATCTCACTTAATAAATGTTAACTTATTTTGGTTTAATAAGAGGTGCAAATAGTTTGCATTTATAGTTCATAAATAAATACAAGAAAGTCAACATAATACTAAAATCTCAGATTGAAGGTAATTTTACAGCAAGTTTCCACCACTGTCTTTGCTTACAGTGGCAATTTTTCCACAATGTCCTAGAACTTAACTCCCTAGTCATCCTTAAAAGGTACTGCCCAGCTTGATTTTTAAGTGTTCTGCTACGGGTATTGCTACTGTTTGAACACAGTGAAGCCACGTACACGACCCTTGTGGCTCTCATTCAAGCCCCCAGAATAGGAATTCATGTTTTTTAAAAGCCAAATATGTGCCATTTACAGATGAGGAAAGTAAGTAGCAGAGAGGTAAAGTAATTTCTGCAGAAGTTACTCCACTATAAGAGTCAGATTATACAGACAAACTCAGATAAAGGTCATTCTAAAGCCCATGCATTTTCTACTGCATGATGCTGGCCCTACAAATTTCAGTTTGCATTTCAGTATGAATTCTCTGTAAATGGGACCAGACTTGAGGCCCTATTGACAAGCGAACCTAAACTTTAAACAAACCTTCTGTCTAGACCACTACATTTAGCAGATTAGAATTATACTTAAAAAGCCCTGTGAATCATATTTAGATTTTCTCTAGAAATTTTTTTCTTACCAGATCTCCTAATCATGAGATGGCATTGTCCTATTTCCCTTATTCACTCCATACTTCTCCACGTTTTTAAGCAGCATTGCAGCAGAACTTAGATGCAAATAGCATCGCACCGAGAACCAAGTCATTTTAGTAATGTCATCTCCTTACATCTTCGTCTTTTTGGAAATCAGAACAGTTTAGGAGAGACCTGTCAGCCTATGCCTGTGTATAGCAATGTGTATGGCAAGCAGAGATTTTTGGACTCGGGTTCCTGCAGGAAAAAAAAAAATCACTTATATAGCTTCCCCAGTAAAAAATGATCTAGAACCATGATTACTAAAGAAATAAATCTAAGGACCTAACAAAACAATGGCAACAAAAGAACAAATACCACATTGAACCAAACCAAACTTGGATACTAATCTTTATTATCCGTGTGGTCTTGGTTGGGTAAGGGACAACATCTCCAAACTTTATGGTCTCATCTATAAAACAGAGATAATATTCATCCTTTCTACTTTACAAGGTTGTTGTAATGATTGACTTATTGTGAACACAGCTTAAAAACTGCAAAGTGCAACAAATATTAGGTGTTATTAGTTGATGTGCTCTGGGATACAACCTTTGCATGGGATATTTAAAAGTTAAGAATAGAATTTTCATAATCTCCTCTATACTAAATATTTCTGCCCAACCCAACAATTCTTTATGTTCCATATATTATCTGACCATTCCCTATCAAACAAAACAAAGCAAAATACAGCAACAACAAAAACCTCAAGTGTTAAATGACCTTCCTAAAGCAATTGCTTCTTTTAGCCCTAAAAAGCAGTATGTGCTGTGACAAATACAAATTGTGCGCAGCACTAAATCCTGGTAAGATAAACAAATCTCTTCAATTTTACTGAGATTCCCCAGGAAATAACTGAATGTTCTTGGAATCATCTGTCATTAATGCTGTTTAAAATTAAAATCCCCAAAAATCTTTATTTCCAATTAATGTAGCAAAGAAAATTAAATTTTCCATTAGAGAGACATAATTAACAAACCCTCCCAATTCATATAATGAGACAGGTATATTATAATCACTGTTAAATGAATTAAACATAACTTCCTTTTTTTTTTAATCTTTCCTGGAGTTTGCAGAAATAGTTAAAAAGTATCTGAAACAATTATTTGCTTTTTAAAAAATGTTTATTTATTTTGAGAGAGAGAGACAGAGAGAGAGAGAGAAAGTGCATGAGCAAGGCGGGGCAGAGAGAGAGGGAGAGAGAAAGAATCCCAAGTAGACTCCACACTGTCAGCTTAGAGCCCAACACAGGGTTCAATTTCATGAACCTTGAGATCATGACCTGAGCCAAAATCAAGAGTAGGACACTTAACTGATTGAGCCACTCAATGTCCCTGATTTGCTTTTAGATTCAGAAAAACATATGCATTGTTTATATCTGATAAAGGGGAAATAGAAGAGAAAGATATTTGAACATGTAAATCCAGATTGTTGGTTTGCTAGTTCATCTATGCTGGTCAAAACACATAGATGAGGTAGGCATGTGACTGGCAGGATTTCAGGCACAGCAAAATGTCTCCTTAGTCCTTTTCTAACCAATGGCCCAGAATTCTCAGCAGTGAAGCACTATGGAAACAGACACATAACCTATTTAGGATATGTCATCCTTGGGCATACATAAACCATAATTTAACTCAAAATAATGGGAAATATCACTAAAAAATTTGCGTTGAAGTCATCATGCCTGAAACAATTTAATAACAAAGGGTGTGTCTTTATGATAAAGGGAGCAGAAACTATGCGTTTGCTGCTAGGAATGACTCTGAAGAGCCAGATGGAAGTAAAAAGATACTTGAAGCTTAAGATGTAAAGTAGAAAAGCACCAAAGACAAATTTCATTTTTCCAAATGTTTTCTGGGGCTGTTAGTGTGAATGACCTTGCAACAAACTGCTTATTTTTCTCTATTTTCAGATCACCTTCCGATTAAGGGAATATTTATGATGAGCTCTCAGAGGCTATACAGCAGAGCTTCATTGCTCTTATACTGTGTGCTGTTTGCTTTTACTCTTGTATGATCTGTAGTTAACTGGTTTGGTTTCTATGTTTTTACTTAAAGGAATACACACAAATCCTCTCCATTTAGAAGTAAATGGCAATGCCATTTTCTGCAATTTATTTCATCACATTTCTAGATTTACTTAAACATTACTTTAAGTAGACCTATGACAAAACTGTATATTTGGCTACCACAATCAGAAATCTAGAATTGAAAAGAACTTCAGAAAATACCTAATCTAACCACACATCTTTGTGAAAGATGCATAAATCAACCCAAGTCCCTGAGACTTGTTTTATTTTGTATATGTCAAAGAAAAATCTATAATTACCCCTACTTTTCAATTCCAGATCCAGTAATTTTAGATGTTAGAAAATAGTTTCATCAAACATGAGTAATACCCCCACTTTATTCTAAAATAACTCCTTGTTCATGCTCTTCAATAAAAGTTTATTTACCCACTTCTTTAAATACACAAAAGAATTCTTCATTATTTTCTTTCCTAAATTGAATACTTTCAGTCCCTATAAGGGCCTTAATGAATTCTACCCAAATTTTCCTTGTCTTTCGGCCTTTGGAGACAGAGCTGGAGATGGTCTTCCAGTAAAAAGCCATCCTAGGCCTTCTGAATATTAAAGTTTGTGGCATTCATTCTCTCCCATTTACTTTAACCAGAGACAATATAGATACAATTAAACTTAACGGATCTGATGCCTATTATGCAGGAGTGAACCATAAGAGGTCTGGAGCTTAGTGAAGGTTTGGATAAGTACCCAAGGGTTTTGGCATCATTTAAAAGTTTGTTGTACATCTAAAAAGTGGGACCAGAATTACAATGTGTAATAGTTTTCTGGGGATATTTATTGAACTTTC
Organism: Neofelis nebulosa; assembly: GCF_028018385.1. Lineage (NCBI taxonomy): Eukaryota > Metazoa > Chordata > Mammalia > Carnivora > Felidae > Neofelis > Neofelis nebulosa. The sequence goes on along the minus strand of NC_080783.1, from coordinate 52,118,162 downwards.
TATCACAGCTGAATTTTGGAGAGATTGAATCTCTTTTTTATTTTTAAATCTTTTAATGTTTATTGATTTTTGAGAGAGACAGAGCATGAATGGGGGAGGGACAGAGAGAGAGGGAGACACAGAATCTGAAGCAGACTCCAGACTCTGAGCTGTCAGCACAGAGACTGACTTGGGCTCTAATTCACAAACCGCAAGATCATGACTTGAGCTGAAGTCAGACGTTTAACTGATGGAGCCACCCGGGCGCCCCGAGATTGACTTTCTCTTTGATGCTTTTGGCTTTAAACATTCTTAGAAATGAAGAATAAAACAAAAGCATTTTCACATAGGTGAGGATCCTGAAAATTAATTGAGACACATGAATTAAATATCACACTATCTCTCGTCAACCTTGAGAGAGTAAGACAGTAAGTCTAGTCAGTAGAGAGAACTGGGGTTGCCAACTGATCAGGCTCTTTGGCTCCACAGACTGAGAAAGAAGCCACAGTCCACTCTGGATGTAGCATATGACTTTCTAAATGAAGCCTGCATTTTCAGACTCCAACACTAAGATACCTAATGAGGTTTTGAAAGCTCTGGATTAATAACGCTGAGACAGTGGATGATAGATAGATAGCTAGAGAGTATTGCTGGACTGAGACTGAGTTATTTAACATAGGGGGCCCCAGGAATCTCTGACCAATGAGAGGTTTTTCAGGGTCAACAAAGTTAAAGTGGAAATTTATATCCAGTTGTTGGGGCATTCATATGCAAACAATCTTTTATCATGGAGACCCTCTATTTTACCAAATAAATGATTTGTAGTCAAAAGGCAATGGGCACCTTGAGTGCAAGCTCCAAGAATACCACTGAGGGTTTTCCTGGGACTTAAGGATGGGTAAGACATCATCAACCCCATACCTGGTGGTGCCTGTCACCTCCAAGGACCTTCAATCAAATGCACTCAAATAAGAGCTAAAAGGGATTCACAGTCCATACAGTTTTGTTTCATTCTCATCTTCTGTGGGAATGTCATTTTAAATCATTCTGATACACAATCCTTGTTGATTATTCAGCATTTATTTTGCCTTCTCACTGTGAATGGCAATATGAAACAAAGAAAAGCCCAAATTTGAAGGTTATTTAAGAGTTAACTGGTATTAATTTCTAAGGAATTTTCAGAAAAGTCTCAACATTTATTTCGCTTTTTTCTCCTCAGCATTTATTTCTATGAGTTATTGAATGCCAAACTATGTTGAATGATTTAAAGACAAGTGATGAATGTGGCTTTCAGAGATTCATGTACTGCACAACTGATTGACTTGTTTTCCCATAAAGACTCAATCTGTGCAGCAGCCAAATCGCCTATTCAGTCAGAATAACTATAAGCCAGGGATGAGGTTCCAGTTCTTAGTAATGCCAAGGTTTGCTACACTTTAAGTATTCAAAGGAACTAGTATAATCTTCGAATTAAATTAAAGAAAAAAATTAAAGGGCAAATCATAAAACTACAAAATAGTTCTATTTTATTTCAGCAAGATTACTACTTTTGCTTATTGTGAATAATAACATATCTTGCTTACTTTGTTGATTTTAATTAGAAATACCTTAGTGAAATATGAGAGAATTATGGTAGGGTCAATTCATTTCATTTTTCTGGTTTTCTGTCTGCCTGCTTGTGGAGGGATACTGCAGATGAAAATAACTCTGAGGTACTTTTGCATGATGTAAAGATGCAGTGTTGGTAGTAGGTAAAGCACTGACTGGAGTAAGGCATGGGTTCAAATCTCAGTTTTGTTAGTTACTGGTGGTGAGACATTGTGTGTATGGTCAACCTCCACGGGCTCAGTTTCCTCCTTTCTCAGTAAAATGAAATGCATAGCACAGTGCCTGCAACCAGGCAGATACTGAAGACATGCAACCCCCCTGCATTATTATACCCCTGCTGAGAAACACCATGTTCTCCTAAAACCTGTATTTCTTATTGGAAGATGGCTTAGCTCCTTTCTGATTTCGACTGCATTAGGCCATGTCAAACAGTGTCCTCAAGAGTTGGAGTTCTTGACAAGAGAGAAGATGTATCACATCTCCTAATTCATCAGGATAAGAATACACAATTAGGGAATTGTTATGTATCTTATACTGTGACATTTGTCCAACTGAGTTGTCTTGCTTACAAATATAATTTCCTGAAATATTAGTCCTTTAGAATTTTCTTTAAAAAAACAAGGTACTGATGTCTGTAAAGTTACAAAAAGCAGTGGAGATCCTCATAGCAGATTTGTATTTGACCAAAAATGAAATTCATATTCTAATGGTATGTGGACTGAAAGAAGGTTGATTACTGAGTATAAAAATCTTTCAGAGATATCTATCAAACATTCATTTGATTGCTCACATTTATTTCCACTCCATTTCTTCTCACTTCCTTCCATACACCATCCTAATGCCATATTTTGGCTAAGCTTTCTTTTTTTGGTTCCTTCTTTTGGTTCCTTTGCCAGATCTTAAGGCTTAGTCTAGACAGACTCATTTGTGTAAATCAGTCTCCAACTTTTCCAACAATTTCTTTTATTTAAATTACGGTATGAAACTCACTTAAATCTCAAAAATTTTCTCTGACTGGTTTCATCCATTGTCTGGCTTTTTTATTCTAATACTCTCTTCCCACTTCCAACTATTGAAGCTATTTATTGGATTATATATTCAATTCAATTCAATAAATATTTATTGAGTCCTTATTCTAAATCCTCCAGGGACATGTGATTTAGGTAATAGAGAATAAATAATATATCTCCATGAACCAGAATACAATTGTAATAATATAAATTCTAACTGCTCAGACCAGGGTAAAATTAATTCTGGCCAAGACCTAGAGGCACTTATTTCTCATGTTCACTAATCTACAAAGCATTTGTATGACTTACTTTGATCTTAGGGCTTTAAGCTTTTAATGACTAGGGTCAGAACTAAAATTCTACTATTTATTTCAAACTAGTATAATAGTTATATCTACTTAAACTAGTAGAGTGAATATCTAGTTGAGTAGATGTTATATACCGGTGAGCTATTAAATTTAAATGGATTAAAAAAAAAAACACATCCTCAAATCCGATGGCAATGCATCAAACTTTTTGGGTACTTACTCTGATTAGGACACAGCGTTAGCTGCTCTCGGAAATAAAACAGGTTAAGTCACTATCTCTGCCCTCATGGAGAAAACTACCTGAGACATCTATAATTTGATACATGTATATTGATAGTGGAATCAACAGCATGTGGCAAAAATACAAAATATATTTCAATTTGGCACAGAAATGTCTACTGATGGACATTTTGGGAAATTCAATTATAATATTAGAGAGTACAGTATAAAGACTAGGTGCTTGATAAATGGCAACTCTGATTTTGGGGAGGCAGGCACATAGCACTTAGAAGTAGAGATGTTGGAATCACTTAGGTCTGGATATGGATCTCAGATGGCCGTATACTCCCTCCCTGTCTTTACCCTAGGGAAGTGGCTTATCCTCCCAAGGCCCATTAAGTGAGGAAGCTGGGTTCAAGTGGCTCTGAAATGCATGTTTCTTTTTTCAACACTACCGTATTTCACTAAATATAAAATACATTCATTAGAAATAAGGCTATTCTGAGTCCACTGAATAAGTAGATGTACATTTTTGTGTCTGCAGAATAATACATATGGGCTACATATGTCATCGTCAGCTGTTCTGGAGAGTTTAAGGGCACATTCAGTTTCAAATTTAAGACTGAAAAAGTCACTAACAGCTCTAATTGTTTCTAGTTCATAGTCACATTTAAGGCAAATAGTAAATTAGTAGTACTTGACAACCTCTAATGAAAAAGTCTAGCCAAGCTGTGTAATGAATAGAGAGGAGTTATTTCCATGTTTATTTTAGAACTGCTCAGGAACAAGCCTTCAAGCTTTGGGACTTTTTTCCCCCTTTCTCCCACCATTTTCTACTCTTGAGTTCCACTAAACTGTGATCTGAAACTGTTCCAGAAATTCCAGACACAATTTGGTAGCAGAATTGAAATGCCCCAAGGGCTCAGGCAGGTGACATAGATGAGTACCTAGGCTCTGTGTGGGACACTGTGATGGGGACTGTGGTCTACTTGGAGGGTACAAGCTCCATTCAAGTCTTTCAAATGAAACATACAGAAATACGCAGAAAGAAAGAAAACAAAACAAAACAAAACAAAACAAAACAAAAACAACATTGTGAGCGATAGGGGCGCCCAAGTGGTCAGTCTCCATGCTACCTAAAATTGTACCTTTCAAAGTTCTTATTATTGTTACTATACCCTATCTTCTATACTGTAAGAACTTGATCAGATGTAACACATCGTCCCTGACACTAGAAAAGCAGTCTACCTGGAGCTCAGAAGGAACCTGTGAAAGCCTGAGGTATAGAGAGAGGAATATCCTGAAGCAAATATTCCAGCTGCAAAGTAGGGACCTCAGAGTTCATCTCCTACTCCCAGTCTGTTTGTGGTCATTGCTTTCTTCCCTTCAGGTCTTCCCCAGTATTTCTGAGGCCCCAAACCCATACTGGGAAATGTTACATCTGTATCTGTGAGTCTTCCCTGTGCTGTGGATAGAAGATTATCTTTGAATTTAACTCAATGACTTTGTATCACTCAGAGTAATTTGATATAGTGACAATTATAGTGCTTAACAAAACTAATTTGTTAAGCCAAATAAGTTGCCAAATCTGCATCATCAAAGGGAGATATATTGGCAGTCTGGTTAGAATACAATTACAGTTTGACCTTGGCAATAATGCTAAGGAAAAAGTACTATATAAAGTAAGAAAAGCTAGGAAATGGGTTGCTTTTCTTCCTCCTCCCTCCCTCCTACCTACTTCTTCCTTCCTTCCTTCCTTCCTTCCTTCCTTCCTTCCTTCCTTCCTTCCTTCCTTCCTTTTTCATTCTCTGGGAGTAATTTTCCACCGTTTATAGGAAACAATTTTCAGAATCACATTCTTTACATATAAATACATATTGACTTGCTTGTAAAAATGGAACTGAATGCACAAAATGAAAATTGAAAAAAATGTTTATTTTAGAATTCAATTTTTAGAATAATTTGGTTCAATGCAGTATTTTATGCTTTCTTTGCTATCTGACAAAAAAATGAAATATTAGGAAACATATCCACAGATATACATGTGCGCACACGCACACACACACACACACACACACACACATAAGTTGAATACCCAATTATGTGTACAAATATCACAGGAAATTTATTCATGTAATAAAATCCACCTCCACTAAGTGATCTGACTTACAAAAAGGCCAGGACCTAATAAAGTATCTAGAAAAGCTTTGTGAATTCAGTTTATAAATGGAATAAAGTTAAAAATAATTATTTAAATTCCCAATCCTTTGATTTAAAACCAATAGATCAAAAACTAATCATAATATTTGGAAAACCATGAATAAAAAAACATTGAAATTATGGATTTAAATGATGAGACTATTTTTTAAATCAAAAGAGCATTTAAAAATAAGTTACATGTATTGAATATTAATTGCTTTAAGACTATCTTCTCATTTGGGTAGATTTTGTATTCCCAGTTTCATAATTCGTGAATACAAGAAGTATTATAACAAATAAAAAGTGAGCTCCTCCTGCTACCACCTAAAAGTCAATGTCTAGCTGAAATGTGTCATCCAATTTAAAATCAACATTTAAACTCTTAACCTCAGCAATTATGTTAATGGTATCCCCATTCCTCTAATCTGAACCATAACAACCTAGGAATCACCTCTGACACCTCTCTCTCCCCACCTGCCCCCTAAATCTAGCCATGGCTTTTCTGTTGATTCTATTGTGAAGGTTGACTCTATCCCCCATGTTTTTACTGCCTCTGCTCAGGCTAGGACAGTTATTGCTTTATTCCAAAATAAAGTACAGTAGCTTCCAAACCACTTTTCCATGACTTTAACACTGGGAGGTAGTTTGTGTAGAGCTGAGCCCTAATGTTAGAATAAGTGAACGTGGCATGACTTAAAATCAAATCGTGGCATGACTGTGAAACGCTGTCTTAGTTTCTAATTCCACGAAGCACAGATCATGCATGGTAACTCCAAAACTAGTTTTCCTGCTGGATCAAGTAAGATGATGTATGCTAGCGACACTATTGGTGGTAAATTTGCTTTTTTCCACTCTGGCTTGTGTGAGAGGCTTTGGAAGATGTAATTATACAACGGGTGATGGACTGGGGCAGCTTTACTTTTCATAATTCATTTGTTATGAGCTCTGATTTGTATCCTATAATTTACCTGTCCAAGCTCTTAATTGGCTATGATAAGGCACATGAGGTCTTCCCAGGAGGAGCTCATATATTTAAATATCATTTACACATCATTCCTATTGCTTGCTTAAATAAGTCAATTGTTTCCTCCATAGTCTATGGAATCTTTGTTACCTAAATTGTTTATAATTGTACTAAGGCTGAGATTTAATTAAAGAAAAGAAATATACAGACAAAATGAAAATTGTGTTATATTATGGTTAACATTCCTGCTTTATAATTTCTTTTCTATTGCCTCCTTTATTTTTGGCTGAGGGCTCTAAAACTGAATACAGGAAACTTGCTCATTTGCCATAGGTACCTTCCTACTGAAAATAACTTTTCCATATGTGGAGGAATTTCAGATCAAGCAGGAGAGACTCAGACTGGATTTGGTTTCCAAAGTACTCTAAGGATTATCCACTTTCCCTTCATGGATCTTAAGCACTGCCCACTTGCCCCCAATGATTAAAAGGTTTTCAGGAAATAATGCCAGAGACCCACTCACCATCACATTTCAGTGAAGTAAAATGTCATGAATGATTGAGCTAAAATGGCTCATCTCAAATTCTGCCACAGGTCATTTTACTTGGTGAATAGCCCAGAATTCCTGCTTTACTCAGCCAATGAAGGGCACCTTTTTGCTTAAGGTCTTGGAGACAAAGATATTTTCATATGCTAGCTCCATGGTTCACAGCCATCATTGGAGTCAAGGCAAAAACCAGCTGTACTGTTTATAAGGACACTTACAGTATAAAAAACATATTCAAATATATTTTGAAATATCTTTAGGACATAAAAGACAAATACTTCTAAGCTACAAATAATTTTAAAAACCCGTATAAACTCAAAGGCAAATTTAAAGAGATTAATAGTAATTTATCTTCCTTTTGGTAGTTTTATACTTTGAAAACATATTTTTCACCTATGATATTTATCCTCAAGAACTCTGTGAAATAAATATTATAACCTTCATTTTACAGAAGGAAGGTGATAGGTGAGCTGCTCAAGGTTAAAGAAGCTAGTAAGTTAGTAGGTCTGAAATTTAAACATAGGTTATCTATCCCAGGTTAATGCACTTTCCACTTCAATAATAATATTTTTCCTTCTACAAATAAGCAACATTATTCTCTTGCTATTTTATTTCTATCTTCCTCATGGAAGTAACTATAAGCAAATTCCTCATTGTGGCTCAGCCAAGTGAGATCCTGTTTGATGTAATAACAGAATGTACTTCTTTCTATCCCAATGTAAGTGAGTTCATTTTGGAGAGGACATACTACACTTTTTTCTTTACTTTGATAATTTATTAGATAAGAGTTCTTAGAGTTACTAACACCAGATTTTTTTATTATATAATCAGAAAGATAGCCAAACAGAAAAATAAATCTCACCCATTATTCCACTCTTATAGTTGGATTCTGTTATTTATTCATGTTTCTGGTTGCCTACCTATATGAATTCATTTATTTAAAAAAACCACTTCTTGATTTAAAACTTTAGTTGGAAGGGTAACAGTTTACATTTGGATTCTAGTTAACTCTGAAAATGACTGATTTGTACACTAGAATGTCATCTTCCCTTCTTATCTGTATCTACTGTAGTTTTTCTTATCCTCCTAGACTAAGATCAAATCCCCCTTTCTCTGTGAAACCTTCACTAGCCACTCCGGCTGAAAGGCTTTATTCCAGTAAAAGTAACAAGTCAGTGGATCCATTAACTCATTTGCTCCAAACGATTGTCAGTGACTTTCTGTCACCTAGTAATGCACTGAAGGAATGGATTATAGAATTAATACATTTTAATGTGAGTCACAGGAAGAAAGATTGAGTCACAAGGCCCTTCCATGTGTTCTCAAGCTTTAGTAAGTCCTTTCTGGGTAGCAGGGCTGCAGAATAAGGTTCTAAGGATTGAAGAAAGTAAATTTTAATAGAAGACTTGAGCTGCTTGTTTCATTATTTTCACATAGAAAATGTTCTGAATTAAGCACCATAGGCAGCTAGTGACTGCGGATACATAGATCATTTTGCATAATAATAATATTTTGGGGATTTCTTATGTTTTATAGGATAATATAAAGCCTCAGTAGGTTTTGTTTAATGACCAATTTTATTCTTTAGCTGTCTTTAAATTATTGAAACTGATTTTAAAATGTCAGTAAAATGGTGATGGTGGAAAACGTAGTATTATCAGTTTGGTTGCTTTCTTCTAACAGCATGGGAGTTCAAGAGTTCAAATAGGAGCAATCTATCCCTCTGAATGGCTATGTACTTTCCTTCTATGTTAACTAATGTATGAGTCCATAAATAGGAGGTAGGTCTTCTTTTCATTTCCATTGAGTTGTGAAATAAACATTTTACCTAATAATTCCCCTTAAACAATTTCCTTTTTTAAACAATAAGCTACCAGGAAATAGTTAGTAACCTGTAGCCAATACTGAAAATCAAACAGTCCATTTAAATGTCAAAAGCATTTAAAATTACACAACTTTACCTAAAAAATCCATTCGACTGGTTTGCATATAAGATTCCTTTGTAAGCATAACTTAGTAACTACAAGAAAAATAATTTGAGTGGACCTTGTACCGTATTCTTCCTTTCCCTCACTTTTTACACAAGGAAACCATTGAAATAATTTACATTGGCCCCAGTGAATTATTTGTAAGCATACTGATACATAGTTTCACATTACAACATTCCAGCTGCTTTATTATTTTCTGACTGAGTCAGATAAGATTGTAGTCTATGTATTTCTGTTATCTGGGTACTTCTTAACATGTCCATCATTACGGGCATACTGTTGGTATATTACATAAAAATGAGTTCATTGCAGGCATCAGCTCCATTTCCGTATTTCTAACTCAGTTGGACATTCTTGGCAATTTTTCCAGACATACCACAACCCACTCTCTATTGAGATTCTTTTTTTCCCTTTTAATATTAAGTTTTTCTGTGCAGCAGCTAGAACTTGGAGCTGCTGTCATTGTTTTTAGAGCTATAGGTCTACGGTTCACTTTAGTAAAAAAAAATCTGAAAAACTTTAGCATCAAGCTCCTTATGAGAACACAGCTTTCTTAGATGTAAAAGAAATTTGAAACTCTGACATAAAAGAATTAAGATGAGGGGCGCCTGGTGGTTCAGTTGATTGAACACCAACTTTGGCTCAGGTCATGATCTTAGGGTTCCTGACTTTGAGCCCTGCGTCGGGCTCTGTGCTGATAGCTCAGAGCCTGGAGCCTGCTTTGGATTCTGTGTGTTCCTTGCCCCTTACCCCTCCCCTGCTCTCCCTCTCTCTCTCTTTCTCTAAAAAATAAAACAAACATTAAAAAAAATTAAGATGAAGTAGAATACGACTTCCTACTACAAATCTTACAGACTAATGAATATATGCAAACTACAACAAGCAAGACAAAACAAAAAATAAAACAACTTAAAACAATTTATATATGCCATCAGATTTATATTTTTTAATAATGCAACAATCAGTAAGATTTCTTAAAATAGGATACTCAGAGTTTGCTTTTTAGTAATAGCTTTAACATTTTGATGAAAGAAAAAAGAAAATGACTAAGACAGAAGGTACTGCAATGATATTTCCAAATTGGAAAATAAAATTATTGGCATTTAACATTGTTCATTAATATGCTCCATTATCTACACTGATTTACATGCTTTAGACACTTCAAATCCAGATTACAAATACGGTAATACCCATATTAATCGCCACCAAACCTTTGGTAGTAGGAAGTGTACATGAGAAAAGATGTGCTTATAAGTTGGTCCCAAGTATCTGTATGTTGTAATTCTTTTTCTTCTTCTGTAACTTGTAGAACTATTCCATGCAGAGTCATGGTGAAAACAAAAACAAAAAGCAATACCCAAAATACTGCCATCAACCATCCTGTTGGGACAGGATTGGTCTGTGTTTTCTCCCATAACCAAGCAGAGCAAGGAGCTTCCTCAGGTGAAAGGTGGTGGTAGTTAATAACATGACAACTACAGTTGACCCTTGAACAACATGGGTTTGAACTATTTGGGTCCACTTATACATGGATTTGTTTTTTGTTTTTTTTGTTTTTTTTTTGTTTTTTATAAATACAGTACAGTATTATAAATCTATTTTCTCTTCCTTATGATTTTCTTAATAACATTTTCCTGGGGGAGCCTGGGTGGCTCAGTCAGTTAAACGTCTGACTGTTGGTTTCAGCTCAGGTCATGCTCTCATGGCTCATGAGTGTGAGCCCCACGTTAGACTCTTTACTGACAGCATGGAGCCTGCTTGGGATTCTCTCTCTCCCTCTCTCTGCCTCTCCTGCTGATGCACATGCTTGCACATGGCACTCGCAGACACACACACTCTCTCTCAAAATAAATAAATAGATAAATAAATAAATAAATAAATAAACGTTAAAAAATAACATTTTCTTGTCTCTAGTTTACTTATTGTGAGAACTGCTTATAGTGCATTTTCCAAATGAGGGCTTTTTAACAGAAAATGACTTTGAGAATACTTACATGCAGCTGTATTTTTAGCACTCACAGCTGAAAATAATACATAATGACAAAAAGTGACAATAAAACCAGTAATGCTTGAAAATGCCATATTTTATAAGTACAACAGTATCTCCACTCAACTGAAAAATAATTACAGGTGCATGCACAAAAACAAATACAATTCCCTGACCACATGCAGGGTGCATACATTTCACAGACTCCTTGTCATTGTCATGGAAATAGCCTCTGTAGAAAGTGAAATACAAGTCAGACAGCTTTGTGATACACTGTATTCGATCAGAAGTTATTTAAATATGGAGGTTTGGAAAAGTAAAAATTCAGAAAAGAAGGTAGTCATAAATCGGTTAACAAAAGTTAAGAATCATAGTTTACATGTCACTTTGCCAGTAAGGCTTCCAAATCAACAGTATGCTATGAGTAATTAAATTTGGGGGGAGTCAAAAATTATATGCAGATTTTCGAGTGCAGGAGCAGTTGGCACCTCTAACTTCCACATTGTTCAAGCATTAACTGTTATCAACATGGTTGGAATTATAAAGGAACACCTAAATCGTCAAACTTTTAAACTATTATGATAAAGGCATATGTAATTTGTGCTTATATTTGAGATCCACTCTAGATACTCTTGCCTCATCTTTTCCAGATAGTTAGTACTCTTGTATTTCACTGCCTTGGCTCACTTTCTGCTCCTTACAGAAGAGTACTTAGATTCTTTCCTTAGCCTAATATCCAAATCTTTGACAGTCTGGATCCAGCCAAATTCCCCAACTCCACTCTATTCCTAGACTTGAGCCTGCATCTCCGGTCAGACAGGCTACCTTTCACCTCTATCTCATCTCCACCTAAAATCTCTGAATAGAAATTATGTCCTACTTAGAATGCCCTCAACTATGACTCTATTTTACCAAATATTTGCAGTTTTTAAAACACTCAGTTCTATTTCATTTCACTCATTTCTAGAAATAGATATTTATCAGAAATATATCTTCTAGCAGCTCAGAGCTGAAAAATACTGTAAGTGCAATTTGATAGTGGCTTAAATTCACAAGTTTCCTACATTTCATTACAGGTGGACATTAACTCAGTCTTGTGGCATCTCCAACTTAATAAACTCAATGATAACCTCTATGATTTTTGTCAAATTACCATGTTTTTTTTTGTATTTGTTTTTGTTTTTGTTTTAGTAAGCCTTACTGGGGCAACCTGGGCGGCTCAGTTGGTTAAACATATGGGTCTTTGATTTCAGCTCAGGTCATTATCTCACAGTTTGTGAGTTTGAGCCCTGTGTTGGGTTCTGCGCTGACAGTGCAGAGACTGCTTGCGATTCCCTCCCTCCTCTCTCTCTCGAAATAAATAAATAAACCTAAAAAAATGAATCTTACCATTTGGACTTGGAATAGTGTAAATAATCTTTGAAAAAAAGGAATGCTCAATAGCCACCCTATATTCCACTAAAACCATCCTTTTTCATTAATTTTGACAAGCAAAGGAACCATGAAGGAAAACTGGTAAAAACTGTGGTATTGGTTCTACTTTGGTTTCAACTCTATGCAGGATTACTTTCTCTAGGAATTCCAACTGATGATTAGTCTGATCTACTTGACCATTTTCGTAATGAACAGTTTAGCTCTTTTTGAAACATCATGGTTATGACTGGATAGCTCTAATCGTTATAAAGTCCTGCCTTATATCTAGCTGAAATATCCTTCTTGGATACTGGTATGTCCTTCTAAAAGATACCAGGAAAAGTTTAATACCTCTTCCAACTGAGAACCCTTCATGTGTTTGGGGACAGATATCTCCTTTGCCCTCAGTTCTCTCTTCTCTAAAACTTTCACTTACATTTAGCTTTACAATCATGATATGGTTTTCAGAAATCTCACTGTTCAGCCCCATGGTAATACTCATATTTTTCAGTGGAGGACCAAAATTTTACTCATTTAACAGTTAGTTATTGATCATCTATCATAGGCCATGTAGTGTGCTACAATGTGAGGCTTCGCAGTGAAATGCAATGTGAGTTTGTGCTAGCAGAAACATGAGATACTTTAGAAGCACACAGTAAAAGGACATAACTCAGTCAGTAGGCTTAATGGAGAAAACAAGTTTGTGGAGAAACTTGGAAAAAAAGAAAGTCAGGGAAGACTGATCATTTAAGACAAAGGGGAAAACAAGGATAAAGACTCAGAAGCAGGGCAAGGCACTGAAGATTCACGGAACTGAAAGGGGTCCAGTATGATGCAGCATGGAATGGCATCAGGTGGGGGTGGAAATCAAGCAGACACTATGTTGGGGGTTATTGTAAACATTTTTAAGGAGTTAAGATTAGGAACCACTAAGCAGGAGGGTTCACATGCTCAGATTTTATCCTAAAAAGGTCTCTGAGGCTGCAGACAAGGAACGGGTACATGGGAGAAAGTCTGAATGCATGGAGAGTCAGTGGACTTGATTAACTGAATGGCAGAGAGGGAGATCGTGATAAAAAAGAAGTTTGAGTTAAGTCTATGGATGCCAGGGCCTTTCCTAAGAAGGCAGAGCACATTTGCAGAGGAGTGGAGAAAGGTGATGACTTCACAGTGGAACACATTACTTCAGTTATAGTGGATAAAATAAATAGCTCTCATTCTAATTCCATATGAAATATTCATAACATCCCTGGAAGTAATACCTCAATAATGGAGCCACTGGTATTAAAAACCAATTTACTAGAGTCTCTTAAGAGTAAGCACGATGTGCTTATGAGAAGGAAATGTTTACCTAGTAATTACTATCTTAATAATGTTGGCAATACATCTACTATAGGCTCAGTATAACTACCTGAAAAACAATTATTGCTCTTAATCATTAAAAAACTCCAATTAGACACATACATCGCCAGTCAAGCAATTAACATTAACTACTCACATCTACTTATGTGCTGAGTCACTAACATGCTGCCAGTCTATCTAGAGCATGGCTATTATCCTGCCTCTGACAGCTGTTCCATATGCACAGGCTCCAAGGAATAACTTATCCCAAAGTGTATGACCTCATTTCAACACATCTACTTAAATTCAAAGTCCCGATTAGAACGGCATTTTCTATTCTTCTTTGATGAGTTTTATGTCCTTCGCATTTTCAACATTTAACAAAATGAGTATGTGTGACTGAACAAGTTATCTAAGTATGGATCTTGGAAGTTTTAAGGATTTGGGGCAGTCAGAAGCAGCAAATTATTTCAATCTGTAACTAAGGGCATTGTTATAGTCCATATAAACACACATATTTTCTATCATTTGTGTTATTTATTCTATCATTTTCAAGTCTCAAATAAATGCCTGACTACACTATATACTTTGTCATTCTGTTGTTCTCAGTCCATTTCATCTCAATCTTAGAAAAATTATAAGTCTAGAAGCATGGTATAATCAAAAGATGTAAAGTCTGGAAGCAGAAAGGCCTAGACCTGAATCTGAATCCCAGCTCTGTCATTTACTAGTTCTGTGGCTTTAAAGTAAGTCACCCATCCTCTCTGAACTTCAATTTGCTCACATATAAAATATAAATTAATAATATCTACCTTACAGAGTTGTTTTGAAAATAAAAATGAATAAAAATGGCATGTCATCACAGTATTAGAATCAATAGCAATAAGAATAAAACATTAATACTTTAGATTGTTGAAGCAAAGAATATGTGCACTTTACTTTCCTCAACTGGAAATCCTGTCAATCTAGTCATGGCACTTGTTGGTTGTGTTTAATGGTGATTTTAGGAATTGGGGGGGATGAAGTGTCCCCAAAGAATACTGGTTGAAATTAAGGAGCTGGTAACTCAAAAATCATTGAAAGAGAATTTGGACTAATATCTGTTATTACTGCCTAGGATTTCACCGAACAAAACAAAAACAATGGTATTTGAAAGCAAGGCTGTGGTTATGAAAGATCAAAGACATTTACTTTGATCTTCACTGGAACCTTCCCAAGATTCTTTAAAAATACGGTCTTGTAATTTCTTAGAAAAAAAGGATTAGGTGAGAGAGACTAAAAGTAGACTTCAAGTTAATCAGATCTTCACAAATCGTCTATAGCATTAACAGAATAAGAAGACTTAAAAAAAAAAGTGATACTTCAGCCAGTTTGTCTATATCTGATGGTGACAGATTGAAGGTTCTCAAGATTGAAGGATATATGTTATTGTTGAATGTGGTTGCAATTTTGAATAAAACCGCATGGACTAACTTCATAATTGTCTTTAAACTTTCCTGACATCTTTTCTGTTTTATCTTTACTTTTGTTAACAGTGGCCTTGAGTTTTAAGCAGTTTACTCTTGAAAGGCAGATGTGCCAAAACATGCATGTGAGGCCATGTATATTATGAGTGAAATACAAAGAAATTGAAATCCAACCTTACACATAAGCCATTATTGAAATATTTGAGGAATTACAAAAAAGCAAGAAGCTTAAAGTTGTGTGCAATGATCAAAGTAAAAACGATAGGCTGAAGAAACACTGACATATCAGGATCTGAACTGGTTAACTTGGCTTGTCTCACTGCTTGTTAATGATTTTCAGAGTACTCATCATATTAGTCTTTAAAATGAGGTGCCTGGGTTGGGGGTGCCTGGGTTGCTCAGCCGGTTAAGTGTCTGATACTTGATTTGGGCTCAGGTCATGATCTCGTGGTTTGTGAGACTGAGCCCCGAGTTGGGCTCTGTGCTGACAGCATGAAGCCTACTTGGGATTCTCTCTTTCTTCTTCTCCCTCTGCCCCTCCCCCCATTGCCACACATCCACACACACATGCACATGCACACACTGTATTTAAAATAAACATTTAAAAATTAAAAAATCAAATGAGGGTGTAGAGTACAAATTTCCTTGCCTATATTATCATGTTTTATCTACAGAAATTGTTTGCTTTTTGTTACCTTATTTATGCTGCAGCAGCATGGGAACAATTAAAAACAAAAGCAAAACCAGTGACTTGTACACTAGGATTCGGGAAATGTGGATTTAATTTCAAGTTGTCCATTAAAGGGTTAATCACCTCACGCCTTTGAGTGTCATTTTCTGTATCTATTGAAGAGATTTGATGAGATGACATCTTCTAACTTTCCCTGTATTGAAATTTAATAATTTTATATTATGCCAAATGCCATTAAATATTCAATTGAAATTCTGCTCAAAGCCTGGGCATCATAGGAGAGACCATTTATTTTATGTCTTATATATAATGCCTTGTACAGAATTCTATGCTTTTGAGAATAATGACATATTGAGGCATATGATGGTAAAATAAAACTAGACAACAGGGGTTCTCGTCCTTACTTCCACTAAGCAAGTAAGTTTGGTAAGGCAGTTTGTCTTTATTTTCTCAGTGCTGGCTTTTCCCCATTAGTCAATAAAGGTATAATGCCTGGAGACTGAGTTCTACTGATCTTGAAAAATGTAGGGCCTAAAATTTTTAAAGGGATTTAGTGTATTTTAAAATATTTCTTACTTTCTTAAAGTTTATTTATTTATTTTGAGAAAAGGGGGGGGGGGCAGAGAGAGAGGGAGGGAAAGAATCCCAAGCAGGCCCTGCACTAGCACAGAGCCCAACATGGAGCTCAAACTCACAAACCATGAGATCATGACCTGAGCCGAAATCACGAGTTGGTTGTTTAACTGAATGCGCCACCCAGGCACCCTTTAAAATATTTCAATATAAATCAATGTATTTGAGTAAATTTCTATAAAGTGTAATATCAGCTAGTTATCTGCACTCAAAGAATGTAGTTATAAACAAATTATATTTAATGTGAGCGGAGTATATGTGATATCCCTGATAAGATATAGGAGAGACCCCTGCAAGTCACTGCTTATACCTTTGGTAAAGGCACATTGTTAAAGGGGAACAGAATCAATGCCTTCAAAGAACATAATCAAAGGATTATGTTCACTTTTTAAAGTGCTGTTATTGTAATTATCGATGGTTTGCAATCAAAGAAAACTTACAAAATATTTTGTGATAACTTTATCTTTGAAAGTAGCAGGGCAAAGCATAAGGGTTTTGGAGTAAGATGGTTGTAGGTTTGCATCTCAGTTTTACCACTGAGTAGTTAAGTAGTTATGTTACAAAAGTAACATAATTTTTTTCAAGCACAGTTTCTTCATCTGGAAAGCAGTACAGGGTTATTCATCTCATGTGACTATTACATGAAGATTAAATGAGATAATAGTGACTGGCACATGTAGTTTCTTAATGAAATGTTAGTTTCCTTTTTTAAACATAAAATTTGATTAATTTGGCATTTTAAAAGAAATAATTATATACATAAAATATCTGAAAGAGAAACTGATTCCTATTCTTCATAGATAAAACATGTTAACATTACAGCTTCTTTAAACCATCATTTAGTCAGACTAAGTATCTAATTTTGTCTCTGTTTCTGATAACTAACAATGAGTCTAGGTTCCTGATTATATGGTCAATTGCACTTATCCGTCTATTAACTGCTTAAAAGTGGTTAGACATCTGTTTAATTTTTGTGTCATTTTATACGCCAGGTCCTAAAATATTAAATTTCTGTGATTCATAGCCAAATTTCCAATTATAGAACTAAAGTTTTAATCTCACTTTCATCCATGATCCAAAAGGAATCTTTCTTTGTCATCATAAATACATGACTGTATACAGTTTATCCATCTTTGCAGAGGTTCAGCCATCTTTGAAGTCTTTGCCAAATACTTGGCAGGCCAACAGGTTTTGTAAGTTTCCACTAGCGGTGAGCACTCCAAGTGGATCAACTCTACTTTTAGGTCATTTGTTTATTTATTTCATATGAATTTATTTATATACAAATAAAGAAAAAAAGCTACATTTCTGGAAGCACATATATGTAACCAAGATATGTCAATACATTTTAGAGTTAATAATTTACATTTTGTGCATAATACAGTTAATAGAGTTCTAGTCTAGGTCCGCTTCCAATTTGTTATGGTACTTAGCAGGTTAATAAACTTTTCCAGGAATTTGGTTTGCTTGTATATAAATGAAGGTGTGTCTTATTTATTTTCCTTGATGAGATGAGACCAGGGAAGGCTTTCAGAATCAAGGCTAAGTCCAAATCATGGTACAGCTAGGGTTTCGATGCTAGGCAAGTGTGAGGGTGATACTGGAAGTTTGTTCAACAGAGCAGATTTGAGGTATAACCAAAGACAGGAGAGAAAGCAAAATCGTTGTGCAAATCAAACATGTTCACGCCTGTGTGTGTGCATGTGTGTGTATGCTCACGTGATCACTCATATTCAGGAGAGGGGGTATGGGAGCAAAGAAATATTACTTGCCAATTATACCTCAATAAAGCTAGGGGGAAAATGAAAAAAGGCAATAGAGGAAAAAAATAAAGAAAAGAAAAGAAAACTATGGGGACCTAGGAGGAGGTTTCCGGAAGGCTAAGGTAGATCCTTAAGATGGAGGTTGCTTACTGCTTCATTAGAGGTTTTTTTTGTTTTAATTTTTTCAATGTTTATCTATTTTTGAGAGAGACAGAGACAGAGTGTGAGCGGGGGAGGGGCAGAGAGAAAGGGAGACAGAATCTGGAACAGGCTCCAGGCTCTCAGCTGACAGCACAGAGCCTGATGCTGGGCTTGAACTCACAAACTGAGAGATCATGACCTGAGCTAAAGTTGGACACCTAACCAACTGAGCCACCCAGGGGCCCCTCATTGGAGCTCTTCTTAGTGAATGTCGTGCTTAGCTATAGGGGGAGAGAAAAAAATTTTGTACAAAAACACAAATGACGGTTACATAATGTGAAGTAAATATGCCATGGTAGAAATTCTTTAAAAGAACTCTCAGAGCTGTGCCAAAGTATTCTTTAATCTTTGACAGAGCTACACATTTTGACTCTTTAAACCATTATCCAGTTACCTTTTCATAATGCTAAATTCAATATTATCAAAATAGATTTTTCATTTCACTTTTTATCCTACTTATTACAAAATTCATACTACTTTCTCCTTGTTCACTGTTCTTGCCCGTACAGCTTTAGGTTTCCATACAAATGAAAAATTAGTGATGTCAGAATGAGATTGGATAGGGGTATTTATAATTGCTCAAATCTCATGACTCTAGAACAGACCTCAGTTAATTCAATTTGATTGTAAACTACTGAAAAACAGTTCTGTCTTTTTCATCTTATTTATTCTTCATGGACTCCAGCCCTGCTTGCACATTAGAATGTTAACATTTAAAGACTTCCAGAATTAAATTGAAATAATTTTTCATTCATTCATTTATTCAATAAATTAATAGACTTTAAGCATTGACTACATGTTCTAGGTATTTGAAGATGCAGTGGTAAAGTGATGCATTCTTTTGATACACACATTCCAGTGAGAACTAGTGGGAGAAGGAGTCTAGTCACTAAGTCCTTATCTCCAGTATGAAGTTTCTGTGGAATTGTGTTCGTCATATCAGAGAAATAAGCTAAAATGTATAACCTGTGCTATATTTGGCAAAATACAGTCATTCACCCACATTTTTTACTACCAAATGCATTGTTGTCATTAAAACTAACATACTGCAAACGCTCTGTAGTCTCAAAATAGATGTGTGATGCTTAAGTTCTAGATTTCTGGGATAAGTCAACAAAAAGAAAAATCATGCTCTTTTGTTTTGTACTTTAAAATTATGTACTGTTTATATTGATGAAAGGCTGTTACTCTGAGTTAATGTCAGCAAAAAGAACATGGTTATAGTTCAAGTTTTTTGAGACTTTATATCCATTTAATCAATAATAAACATTTCTATTGCTATCTCTCAACTTTTGTCTTTGTGATCCTAGGTTCTTAAATATTTAAAGAAAAAAATGGTCACTAATATAAAAAAATGACTTCACACTGTATACCTTTTGGCTGTAATGATCTATCTAAATTAAACCAAAATAAAAATACTGAGAATGTAACAGACCAGTTTCTGTGCTATGTGTGCTAGATAAAATAGATTGCAAGGATCTGATTTGTGAGCTTACAAACTAATGTTAGGAAATGACATGGAAATTAGAACAAATAATAGAAGTGAGAAACAGTGTAAAGTAGGTGCAGTAAGGCAGATGATTCATTAATTAAAAAAACTCTTTAATGTTTAATTATCTTTGAGAGATAGAATGTCTCAAGTCTTGCTGGGGCAGAGAAAGAGACACAGAATCTGAAGCAGGATCCAGGCTCTCAGCTGTCAGCACAGAGCCTGACGTGGGGCTCGAACTCACAAACCGCGAGATCCTGACTTGAGACAAAGTTGGATGCCCAACCGACTGAGCCACCCAGGTGCCCCAATGATTCATTATTTAATGAATGATGTCAACAGTATATGCTTATAAGAGTTCAGAGGAGTGAGAACCCTCATTATGCTCTTATAGAACAGGTGGAGTTTCATTCCAGGCATGTCTTGTGGGAATTTTCAGAGGCAGAACATGTGAAGTTGATTGCTCAGGTCAATTGGACTGCAGCAGATGGTCCACACAGGAGACTAATGAGAATTTAGGTATGTGGGAGCCAATGTGTGGAGGCTAAAATGAGTAGTTCTGAATTTGTCTTGCAAAGTGGACATTACTGGCATTGTATGAACTAGTGCATGCTGTAATCAAATGAAGGTCAGTCTTACAGCACATGGTGCGGAATGAGGAATAGCAGGAGGGTCAGCTGGGAGACCAATAGTGGTCTGGGAATTCGTGGTAAGGTTCTAAACCGGGCAATGGCAAAGTAATGGATTGTGAAAGACTAAGTTGTGAGGCGTTGAGGAAAATGAATCAATTTATCACCTGAATCCTTGACTGCCTGAATGGGCATTTAATAAGGAAGCTCAGAGAGTAAAGCAGGGTTCCAATGGGGAGATTGGGAAACCCAGAGTAGGGAAATAATTTTGTATTAAAATTAAAGTTAACCATAAGTGCAAAAGTAATGGTTATGTAGCTACATAATGACACATTAAACAAATTCATATAGTATATGTAACATACACATTGTTGATATTTTTTAAATTTTTAACATTTATTTTTTGAGAAACAGAGAGAGAATGAGCACAAGCGGGGGAGGAGCTGAGAGAGAGGGAGGCACAGAATCTGAAAAAGGCTCCAGGCTCTGAGCTGTCAGCACAGAGCCCCACGCAGGGCTCAAACCTAAGAACCGTGAGATCATGACCTGAGCAGAAGTCAGATGCTTAATCAACTGAGCAACCCAGGTGCCCCACACATTGCTGATATTTTACATATATTATGGCTATAACCATATTTATGTCATGACATATACAGGCTTATACACAAAAATCCAACTTCAAAAATGAAGGCAAATGATAGAACCTATTTAAAAATGAGATTCTTTTTTTTAAGTTTATTTATTTTGAGAAGGGAGAGGGGCAGAGAGAAAGGGAGAGAGAATCTCAAGTAAGTGCTGCACTGTCAGTGCAAGCTTGATGCAGGGTTTGATCCCAAGAACCATGAGATCATGACGTGAGCTGAAATCAAGAAGGGGATACTTAACCGACTGAGCCACCCAGGTGCCCCTAAAAATGAGATTCTTTTAAAAAGTAGAGGTTTGTATTTTCATAGATGCAGCTTGAAGTTCTCTACATTTTGCCAGTCTATGGCTACAGATATTACTTTCTTTATAATAATTCCTAAAGTTCCCTTGTGCCATTACCTGCTAATGTGAGTCCTCCAGCCCCATGCAAAGTGCTTTCCCTAACCAAATATTTTCTTGGATCCCTTGGGTGAAGCATCACATATGTACCACTTCTCATTATTTTTACTGCTTCACTGGGCCCAGCTGCTACTGCTTTCAGCTGTTTCAACCACCAGGCACATCTTTTTTCAGTTAGTAGCCACCCTCTGCCCTGGGCCTCCATGTCATTCAATGGCACCGTGCTTTGTTTGGTCAAATACGTATCTCTCTTCTTGGTATTAACCCATTAGTGCGGCTCTGAAACACTTACGAGTTGTGTCTCTTTCAGGGTTTGTTTACAGCTGCTTTCCCCATTTTTGGATGAGGAAATAAGTTCAGAGAAATTGAGTAATGTAGCAGTTGCCATATGACAAATCAGTGGCAGAGGTGGGATTCAAACTCAGATCTGACTGTAAACCCTGTACTCTTAAACATAGAATTTTTAATAATTATGAATGTCATTCAGTCTCATAAGACAGCATAGAAATAAGATCTGGGGATCATATCCAGAGCCTTATTAAATCAACAAGACAGAAACAGAAATCCCTGAACTGAAGCCAAGCTTAGTAACTAATTTGGTGAGGTTTTCTTCAAAGTAGGCAATGACATGTAGATACATCTCTGCAACAGCAACTTAATATATCAGATATATAAAATAATTGAGAAGCTTCAGAAATCAGTTCCCTAAGGGGCACCTGGGTAGCTCAGTCGGTTGGGCGTCCGACTTCGGTTCAGGTCATGATCTCGCAGTTTGCGGGTTCAAGCCCCGCGTCAGACTCTGTGCTGACAGCTCGGGGCCTGGAGCCTGCTTCAGATTCTGTGTCTCCCTCTCTCTCTGCCCCTCCCCCACTCACACTCTGTCTCTCTCTCTCTTTCAAAAATAAATAAACATTAAAAAAATTAAGAAATCAGTTCCCCAAAGATATGAGCATGTTGAAACTGGTTTTAAAAAAATTAGATGTCTGTTTGACATTTAATATTGAAAACTCATTCGATATCATTGGTTCTCAGCTTAGAGCATGAGATTACAGATAACTGAAGGAAAGATGAAAAGGATTACAATCCCCTATAGGTATTTAAGTAAAAGAAGCATTATTTTGATTTTTGATTTGATTGATAATTGTTTTAATGTATTCATAAATATTCATACTATGAGTCTTCACAGGAAAACCTGAGGTAAATAGATTGTACTTTTTAATTTCCACATTATGATTGCATAGAATTAGAGGAAAGAAAAGTAATATCGTAAATAATAAAAACTGTTAGATTCTAGATTTGGGGTATAAGAACCCCAAAAAGACTATACAACCTGTACTTTCCTAGCTCTTTTTGTGAGAATCGCAGAAGGTTTCTTGACCATGAGGGATCTAAGGGTAAAGGTAGACATTTGAAGAAAGCTAAAGTCGAATAAGTAGCCCCTTGAGGTCTTTCCCACCCTGACCACTGTTTTGCATGTTTCCCCTGACAGCCTCAGAGGAAATCATAACTCTTCTCAACATGTAGTTTCTCCTTCTATTCTTAGACTGTTTTCCTCTCTTTTTATTAAAGTTCTTAGTCCCCCAGGCTCTGGCATCTTAACCCTCTTTCTTCTGCCTTGTAACACGAATAGGAGCCTATATCTTAAGAAGATAAAAACTCTTGTCCGATCTTGGCCACCCCTTTCTATACCACCCTTTCTTGCCTGATTTCTCTCTGGCCGGTTATGACTCAACTTTTCAAAGGTTAGCCTGCCTGTCCTTGCTTTTATGTTCTCTTTAATCACTCATTCCAGTTCCATTTGGCTTTCACTAAATCATCTAAGATCATTTTATCCAAACATACTTGACTTTTCTCTGTGCTTCTCTTTCTCAATCTCTCAGCTACTTTTGAAACTATTAACAATTTCCTTCTTGAAATTCTCTCCACCTTTGGCTTTGTGATTCCATGCCCTCCTTTTTTCTCATGACCAGGATAAATTCTCTTTCTCTGTATTGTTGACAGGTGGTTCTTTGTCCTGACCACCTCCGAGAAATGGTGATTTTCTAGGGCTCAAATGTTTACTTTAAAAAAAAAAATGTTTATTTTTGAGAGAGAGCGAGAGAGTGAGAGAGCGAGCATGGGGGAGGGACAGAGAGAGACAGAGGACCTGAAACAGGCTGCAAACTCTCAGTGCAGAGCCCGATGTGGGGCTCAAACTCAGGAACCTGAGCTGTCAGCACAGAGCCTGATGTGGGGCCAGAACTCACGCACTGTGAGATCATGACCTGAGCTGAAGTCGGACCCTTAACTGACTGAGCCACCCAGATGCCACTCAAATGTTTACTCTTTACTCTGCTTCAGAATAAGTGACACCAACTGCATGTCTTCCAGCTAAGTCTTTATGGTTTACCCACTGCATTTTGTATCCCTTCAGCATTTACCAATTTAAATAACAATTTTCTTTAATGCAAACAACTATGATGTGCTCTGTATACTCCAATTGACAGATTTACAGGGTGATCTACAGATCACAATCTACAGATTGACAGATTTACAGGTGTTCTACAAATGGTAGGGAGTTAATCGATGTTTGCTGACTATATTTCCACTTTAAAATAATTTAGTTATTGAAAAATCTGAATTTTCCAAATGTCTTTCAAATTTAGAGTTTTGTAAATGGAAAAATTATCATTCTAATTGTTTCTGTTCTAAAATTTTTCTGGGATATATCTGTCTGAGAGATATACCTGAACTTGAATGGCGCCCCAAAACTTATAGTCACAAAATATTTTTGAAATGAATTTTTAAAAAATAGCCTCCTGAGTACATTTACATCATAGACAAAATAGAACTGTATGTATATTTTGACAATTCCTTGAGAGTGGCAGTAAAGATTTTTTCTAATAATATCAGTACAATCTTAGAATTTTCCAACTAGTGAAAGTCAAGTGTCTTAAGGAAAGAGCACAGTAGAAACCAGCTGTGGACCTCAACAGAGAAAACAAACATTTAAAAAAAAACTTTTTTTAATGTTTTATTTATTTTTGAGAGAGATAGAGTGTGAGTGGGGGAAGGCAGAGAGAGAGAGGGAGACACAGAATCTGAAGCAGGCTCCAAGCTGTCAGCACAGAACCCAATGCAGGGCTTGAACTCACAATCTGGGAGATCATGACCTGAGCCAAAGTCGGAAGTTTAACCGATGGAGTCACCCAGGTGCCCCCCAAATTTTTTTAATGTCAAGGGAGCCCTTCTAATAATCCAAAATATGCATAACATAATAGACCAAGCAAAGTACATTATTTTGATGCAGACCATATGGGCTGAGGTTATAGGGACATATTTTAATGCAATATAAAGCATTACATTATAACAATCAAAGTCTCCACCATGGGAAATATGAGCTGGAATGGAAGTGAATCTTCTGTAACTCAAGCAGAATCCAGATGACTGTCTCTCAGAGATGTGGCAGAAAAGCGCCCTCCATTATTTAAAGAGGAGTTGGGGTGTAGACTCTTAAAAAGTTTCTTCTAGCTGTGAGAATTTATTACTAAAACTCAAGTCATCTAACCTTATCAATTAAATAAAAGGAGTGCTGGGAATACCTGAAGGAGCCAACCAAGTAGCCTGTCAGAAGAGACCACCTGCCCCACCCAGGAACAGAAGCAGGGGTGCCAGAGACTTGAAAACTGGTGAAGCTGGAAGACTGGGACTGGAACACCAATCCATGGGCAGCTCCCAGACTTCCCCAAACAATTAAGGACTTTGGAAGTTAGAAAGAAAGAAAAGATGTTAGAATCTCTAATACAGGAAAACAGTCATTAACTATTTCTTTTTGCATTTTTTAAACTTCTCCTAGAAAGAAGAACAATTAGGCAGAAGGGAGCTAATGATGAAAAATAATGTCAGACAAAGGGGCATTTGGGAAACTCTACAAAGTATCAAGAAAGTATTTATCCCTTTCCAGAAAAAAAGAAAGTGATTATTACAAAAAGGGACCAACATTTTAGATATCAGGGCTACTCACTGTAATACTGTAAGTGATCAATAATTATCTATAAATGAGACAGTCAGAAACAGCAAGAAAAGGAGAGACCACAGTTGAAAAGCCTAAGTTCATGCGGTTTACAATCAAGGTTAGATGATAAGACAGACTCTATAATGGGTTGGTTGTCAATGAATAATTTGTGAGTAGATGTTTCTTCTAGTCTTGTTTTAAACTGTATTTTTTTAATGCTTATTTATTTTTGAGAGAGAGAGCATGGGCACAAGTGGGGAAGGGGCAGAGAGTGAGAGAGAGACACAGCACCTGAAGCAGGCTCCAGGCTCTGAGCTGTCAGCGCAGAGCAGGAGGTGGGGCGGTGAAGCTGGAAGCCATGAACTGTGAGACCATGACTTGAGCCTAAGTCAGATGTTTAACCCACTGAGTCACCCAGGTGCCCCTAAACTGTATGTTGTCTTCAGAAATATTGAACAGAATTAGTAGCCAATGCTTAGTTAATTTATGCTATTATTTAAATGAAATGAATAGTTTAATTAAAGAAGTCCCCACCATACGTTGTAGAAAACAAATAGATGAAAAATTTTGGTTAATACAGTCTTTACACTCAAGTCAATTTACATTTTCAATGAAATTCAAAATGTATTTTGAACCACTGTGCTAGGTTGGGGGGGGTGGAAGGTGGGTGCGGGGAATCAGAGATTAAGAGAGCATAACTCATAAACCTGGGTAAAGAAAGTTTAATGAAGCTGCATTACATTCTGTACCCTCTCAGTTCTTCAAAATATTCTTTTTAAATAGTAAAACCAGCAAGAAAATAATAAGATAAAAAGTAGCAGAACCTAAAAGAGTTAAAAAGTAAAATCACATGCCATGAATTTTAAAACGTGGCAGCCAAGAAAAGAAATAGATGATTCTATCTCAACTCAGAGTAGCTCCTCATTCCTCCTCTGTCCTCAACCCCACCCGCATAAGAAGTGCAATAATACATCCTTATTTTTATTTAAAAACTTCAATTTGGAAAGACCTCTATTCTGGGGCATCCAATAAAAATCACAGGGAAGAAAATAAAAGCCTGATGAGTAGGAAGTTGTCATCCACTACTATAAAATCTCAAGGTTTCAGTAGAAGCTTGAAAATCCATTAGAGATCATCATAATCACACTTCCATAGATCATGGGAAGAATAAGGTTATCACCCTTATGAATAACATACATTACTAACTGGTGGGGTAAATCCTGAGGTAGGGAATTTAATAAGATGTTGAAGAAATAACAGAGCCAAGACCAATGGAGTTCTCCCTCCCCACTCCTCCCTTATTAAATCCTTAAGTTACTTAAAAGTTATATAAAAATTCTCAGTCCTCCACTGTAAGCTGGTAAGAAGGTAAATAAGTCAAATATAAAGTGGGAATTCTATCAAGACTAATGATATATAGTTTATCATATGAAATAAAAATGTAAACATAATACAGAGAAAAAAATAAACACTACAATGCAGCTTGCTAATACAGATGAAGAAGCCAGTATGGAAGAACATAGTATGCAAGGAACAGAAGAAAATATACTCATCAATGCTTAATACAAAAATACTTACTAATAACAGGAACATCATGGTACCATAGCTAAAACTTCAGATGAGGAGAAAAGAGAATAAAATAAAAAGGAGAATATAGGCCAGCATGACACCACTACAGGATTGATGAATACCTTACCAACAGAAATGAAACATAATAGGCAAGCCAAGAATAGAATTTCCAATATGGAAGAAAAGCTTGAGATACTTTGGATTCATGCAAAGGGAAATTACAGATGGAAACAATTAGAAAAAAGAGAGGGCAAAGACAATCCAATCCAATTTAAGGACCATTGGTCTCAACTTCCTCTCTCCACCAAAGGACAATGAAATAAGAAACCCAAAGTTATAGCAGCAAATTTTTTATTGTAATAATGGAAGAAATAACTGAAGATTGAAAGGGAATTTGATGATCCAATAAAAGATTGTGTAGTGTGACTAAGATAAAATAACATTAGTATTACATTATTACAATTCAATAGTAAAATGATTTTTCCGATGTGCAGGCATATAAAAAAAAATTGCTCCTTCTCACAGAAGGTGGTAGGGGAAACATTTATGTAGTTCTAAAGGAAAATGTAACTCAACATATTTACTCTAGTCAAATTATCTTTGTATATCAAAGTATGGATATTCTCAAACATGCAAGAACTCAGGAAAGAGTTTTTCTGAACTTCTCTGAGGTCTTCTGGAAAAAAAAAAACAATAATGATATCCAGCGAACTCAAAGAGAAATTAAAACAAAAAATATTCAGGATGAAGAAACTGTTATGTTTGCAAGCATCTATATATTCTTACCATTAAGGTTAAACAACTATGTTTTGAAAAAGAATGTAAATATTACAAAACCTGAAATAAAAGAATTTGAATGAAAAAGTTCAGGGCTTAGAGAAGAAGCTCGAGGAAAGACAGAAGTTCTAATTTCTTCATTTTTCATTGTATAGTCACAATTGATAATAACTTGAAATATTAGTTAAAATAATGGTGTCTATTACTTTTTTTTCATAATGTTACAGTGATCTTTAAAGAGCTATTACCTCTTAGGTGAAAAAAAATTATTGAACTTTACCAACTTCTTTTTTTAATTTATTTTCTTTTTTTTTTACATTCATTTATTTTTGAGGAACAGAGTGAGACAAAGTGTGAGCAGGGGAGGGGCAGAGACAGAAGGAGACACGGAATCTGAAGCAGGCTCCAGGCTCTGAGCAAGAGGTCAGCACAGAGCCTGATGTGGGGCTCGAACCTACAAACTGTGAGATCATGACCTGAGCCAAAGTCAGACGCTCAACTGACTGAGCCACCCAGGCACCCCTGAACTTTACCAACTTCTAAGTTTTACAACCTCAGTATCTTTTCCTCCCGTTACATTGTAGAAATATTAGAGCATTTATTAAAACTAGAAAACTGTCAAACATATACTAATGACTTCCAAATCAGTGTCTTGAGTCAAAAATATTGCCTGATGTTTAGATGTCTATGTTTAAAAATTGTCTAGACATCTTATTTTGGGTGTCCCAGAGGTATATCAAACTTAACATATAAGAAAGTAAATTTAACACTTCCTTGCACTTCCTCACAACTGCCACTTCTCGTGTATTCTTTGACATCCAACCAATCCCCAATTACTGCCAATTTTATCTTCTATTTCTCAAATGTACCCCACATCTCCATTGCTACCACCAATTCTTAAGTCAGGCCCTTACCATCTTTGTTCTGCAATAACCTTGCACGACTCAGGCCAACTCTGATTTTATATTTCTCTTTTCTAACAGAGTGATAGTCTTAAAATAAACATCTAACCAGATCCATGCCCTATTTAAACACTTTAAAACAGCCCCCAAGAAATGCAGAAAAGGTCCAAGTTGCAGAAAAGGTCCAACCAAGTTCATTTGCATGATGTTAAAGACTCCCTATGACAGACTTTTTATTCTCATCCCTACCCTAAACCATTCTGAACTGCTTCTAGGTATCAGGGCACAGCATACTATTTTATAAATGTATCCTTTTATTCATGCTGTTTGTTTCTGCCAGGCTTTTCTGAATCTTCCAGTGATCTACTTCTTCCTCTTTGTCATGATTCAGGTATGGATTCTGGAAGCTCTTTTTTTAACTCTAGGCTAATGTGTGTGTCTTTTCCAGGTTTCCTTAAATTTGTGTGTACATAATATACTTAATCATTGATTTATTCATGCAATGAAACATTTTTGAGTGCCTACTATAGCTAGGAAACTGTCCTACTTGGGATAAAGGCTAAGTTCTTTCCCTTACTGAGTGTGTGTTTAGGAAGGGAAGACAAATATTAAATAAATCAGTACACAAATGATTAATTTATGATAATCATGATAAATGCTATCAAAAAGACTTAAAGGTGTCATCAGACTGCATAATGAGAAATATATGTAGCCTAGTTTGAGGAATCAGAGGTCTTCTTCCAGGAATTAATATGTGATGTGTAAAAAGGGACCAAGGTAGAATACAAACTTTTTCATGTAGAAGGAAGAACATATGCAAAAGCCCTGACTGGGAAAGAGAATAGTGCTTCTGAGGAACGACAAGGCCACTGTGACTAAAGAGCAAAGGTTGTGCAGCAAAAGTGTCATGAGATGAAGTGTTTACCATATTATATTGAAACTATTTCTCCATCAATACACCATGAGCTTTTGTGAGGGCTGGACTGGCCCAGCTGATCTTCTAGTCACTCATACCTATTAAACCAATTTGGGCCAACTTAAATAAAAAGTTTAAGTTGGAAGATATAAGGAAGTCATAGACATGGTGGGAATGCTGATCAACAGGTTGAATTCAAGTAGATCCTGGGGTCAAGAAAGCAAATTATAACCTCTCCACATTCATCCCAAGAAGAAAATCATTATTCCTCAAAATCTATCAGGTTGCTGTTGGGCAGAAAATGAGATGCTAGGTCAATAATTAACAAATGACTAGAATCAACATGTGTTGACCACAATCAACAAAGATTCACAACACTCACCATGGTCCTTGGCACATATTAGGAATGCAAAGTTTGTTGGATTGAACTGCGCTCCCATAGCCCTTACACACTTTTAACACACGACTTATTTCGCTGCACTGTGATTTTTTGGTCTGTGTCTTCTTGAAAGAAAGGACTGTATCTGATTTCACTCTGTATTCCTAGTACCTAGCCCAATGCCTGGTACCTTGTTGCTCAATAACTACTTGGAGAGGGAATGACAAGTGACTATGTGCCCATGTACATATCTGTTAAATATCTCAGCAGTCTAAGAATCTGGAATCTCCATCACTATATCACGTTGCTTCTTCTCACCCCCACATGGAGCAGGAGACCTGATTCACAAAGAAAGTTTACTGAATGAATGAATGAGTGAATGAATGAAGAAATGGTTGTTATGATACAAAGCTAGGTTTTAAAATCAAATGCCTAAGTAAAACATTTTTACAATGTTTCATCAGTTTTTAACAACTGCTCAACTTATTTTTTGAAGAATAAACCTCTAACCAATCATGTAAGTGCCTCAGTTATAAAAAATAATTGCCATGAGGATTTATGTATATATTTTTTCCACATACAGTTTACTTCTTGGCATTCTTACTGCCAACTCTAAATACGCTAGGGGGATAAAAGAAGCTAAATTTGTTTCTGAATCATCCAACAAAGGCTTTACTATAGAGACCTATGTTGTCCTCATTAATTTCATTGTGCTTTAAACACAACTTATTTTGCTTCTTCATAGACAAGGGGTTTGACTAAGTGGTGGAAGGGAGAGTAGATTCTCCAAAACAAGCCCCTTCCATGAAACGAGGTAGAAGGCTGGAACTACAAAGTCAATGCGAACTGGGTTTAAATTTATTTGGTAGAGGGGCGCCTAGGTGGCTCAGTTAAGCATCCGACTTCACCTCAGGTCATGATCTCACAGTCCGTGAGTTCGGGCCCACATCGGGCTCTGTGCTGACAGCCTGGAGCCTGCTTCAGATTCTGTGTCTCCCTCTCTCTGACCCTTCCCCGTTCATGCTCTGTCTCTCTCTGTCTCAAAAATAAATAAACATTAAAAAAAATTTTTTAATTTATTTGGTAGAACAAGAGCTCCTTTCCCTCTTACAGTCTGTAACTCTAGAAAGTTTCTCCTCTCAATGATTCAGTGGGTCTGCTCAGATCTGTTTTCAAATCCTGATTTTACCACTTACTATTTGATGTGTCCCTTTCATTGCCTATAAACTGAGAATAATGAAAACTACCCAATAATGTTGTTTAAAGGCTTAAATAGGATAACATATGTAAAGGACTTAGCAAGTCCTGATACAAAGTAAGTACTCAAACAGCAGTTATTAGATTATTTTATTATTATTTACTGCTCACTTCCATATGCATATATAAAATTAACAGACATTTTAAACATGAAATTACTACACAGGCATACTAATACTTAATTCTGATTTTCAGCATAATTTTTAGTATTTGGACAGCTGCAATAATCAACTGGAATATGTTCATTTAGAAGGTGATTCCTAAGATATTTCTATGCAGTTCCAATATCAACATTCCACAGTTCTAAATTTATTGAGAACAAAGACAATGTAATAATTATAACTTGCACTTCCTGACAAAATATTTGATACAGAGCCATAATGTATCTTATCAAAATATTGTTTTAAAGATCACTATAGGGGTGTGTGCATGTATATATAAATATGTGTATACAATGTGTGAATATATGTATATATATGTATATATATACACACATATATACAAAACATTAAATGATCCATTCATAAGTACTTACATTGTAAGTCACATTTTCAAGGTAAACTCACTAAAGGCCTATATTTCTTAGCCTATCCTTCTGTTATGCTAGTTAGCAGTTTTAAAAAGAATAAAGTCTTATACATTCAGTTTTGAGAACACAAAGATGAAAGAGGCAACATATTAGCAACACATAAATTTCAGAGAGTTTTGTGGATCTGTAAAAATTCTATCAGAGAGGCTAAATACCAGAACAAGTTGACGCTTGAAAATAAAACACACATATAAAATAGCTTTTAGATCCTTTAGGAGCAAGAAAAAAAAAAGGCATTCCCAATTGTCTTAAGATGCAGTAATTTTAGTTTAAAAACAAGAGCAAACAAACAAAAAGAGATCTTCAACTTTAATATTTCCTTCATCCCTTTCTGTAAGGAGAATTTACCTCTAAGTGACGATGTGCTATGAGCATTGTTAAAACAGACCTGAAGATAAGCTTAGTAATAAAGAGAGAGAGAGAGACAGAGAGAGTACTGCTTGTTACTTTAAGTTCAGGTTCCCAGGCTCAGAAAAAAAGTATATCATAATAAAAAAATAGCAATTATGACCAAAGAGCTATTGCTGTCAACATTTAAAGATACAAGTAAAATAAATGAACTGGCAGAAGACTGCAGGGAGTCTTGATGTTTACAGCTGAGAGAACAGCAGAGTTTAGAAACCGTGAACTCTTAATTTGACCTTAATTTGAAGCAAACTCTATTCCAGACTTCTCAGTAATCTAAAATGTTGATTCCTAGACACAAGTAGGTTCATTAAAAACAAATCATGTTCCCACAACTTTATTTTTACTCTTTTAGCAGATATACTATATTAATTGATCTAGGCAATGCTTAAAACATATGTATACCAATAAGATACCTAGCAAATATCTCCTGATATTCATATATATAGGATGAAAAATAACTTTGGATTATAATGCACTTAGTTCATAATTTTTTATGTAACCCTACCTAAAGATCAGTGGATATATACGGCCCTAGTAACTAAATGATTTGCCTCTTCTTAAGCCATTTTGTTTGACAGTTTTATTAATGACTCTAAGTGAAGTCTTGCTAAAGCCCCAAAGCTGGAAAGACTTATGTAGATATCGGATGGCAGAATCAAAGACAAAGGTTGAAAGCCTTCCAGATTAAATACATCAGGGAAGAATATAAGATCCTTTGTTTAACTACTGAAAGTGAAAGAAAGAAAGAAAGAAAGAAAGAAAGAAAGAAAGAAAGAAAGAAAGAAAGAGGAAGGAAGGAAGGAAGGAAGGAAGGAAGGAAGGAAGGAAGGAAGGAAGGAAGGAAGGAAGAAAGAAAAAGAAAGAAAGGTTTATGTGAATCAAATCCATAGACTTAGACAAAATAGGCTATGTGACCCTATTGTATATGGCAACTGATGTAGTATTTTGCAACATTAAGAGAACTATGATGTACCTCATTTGGGATATAGTGTTCAGTTCTGAAAATCAGCTTTAAGAGGGTCATTAACTGACAAAGAGTAATGTGGATGTGGGCTGAACCTCCAGGAGGGTAGATTTTAGCTCAGAACAGAAAACAATATTCTAATGGTTAAATTTTATAACAGATTGCATAAAAATTCCTCAATTCACTCCCTTTTACTAAAACTGTTTAAGCTGATATTGAAAGACAGTCTGTTAGGATTCACAGAAAAGATTCTTAGTTTGAGTAGGATTTTATTTTCCCAGCTTTATCAAAGTATAACTGACATATGGCATTGTGTAAGTTTAAGGTATAGAATGTGAAGATTTGATTCATGTACATACTGCAGAATGATCAATAATTACCTTTTGTGTGTGCTTGTGCGTGTGTGTGATGAGAATACTGAATATGTGCTATCCTAGAAATTTTCAAGTATATAATACAGTATTATTAACTATAATTACTAGGCTGGACATTAGATCCCCGGAACTCATTCATGTTACAATTGGAAGTTTGTACCATTTGACTAACATCTCCTTATTTCCTCCACCCCTAGCCCCTAATAACCACCATTCTACTCTGTGTCTATAAATTGAGGTTTTTTTGTGTGTTTTTTTTTTTTTAGATTCTACATATATGTGTAATCAAACAGTATTTGTTTTTCTCCATATGTCTTACTTCCCTTAAACATAATACCCTAAAAGTCCATCAGTGTTGTCACAAAAGGCAGAACTTCCTTCTTTTTTTTTTTTTTTGGCTGAATAATATTTTAATGCATGTGTGTATAAAATCACATTTTTAATCCAATCATCCATCCACAGATACTTAGGTTGCTTCCAGGTCACACCTATTATGGATAATGCTACAATCAACATGGGGGTATAGATACCTCTTTGAGATTGTTGGTTTCATTTCTTTCAGATATATACCCAGCATTGGGATTGCTGGATCATATAATTTTTTGATAAATTTTTTTGATCATATAATTTTTTAATAATTTTTTTACAAAGTACAACACAGTGTTCTATAGCAACTGCTCTCAATTTATAATCCCACCAACATTGCAAAAGGGTCCCCTTTTCTTTACGCCCTCACCAGCACTGGTTCCTTCTTGTCTTTTTGATAACCATTTTAACAGGTGTGAGGTGATATCTCATTGTAGTTTTGTAGTTTTGATTTGTACTTCCTTCCTTTAAAACTATGTATGCAACTCCAAACATTGAGCCACCAGAGAAATCAAAGAAGCAATTGACTAGGAAAGGATGATGGCCAATTATTGGGAGAGCAAAAGAACACACAAATCAGCATTTTAAAAATTCAGTATTTATAGAGTTATGTTTAGATGAGTGAAAAATGCATTTGGTCAACCACTTCATATTCAAATTCAAGTGTGTGGAAGTAAATTTGATCCATCTGTCCCTGAATTATTTTCTTAAACCACCAACATTTTGTTTTATAAGAACTGATTTCCAACAAGTCTTATGATATCCCCAACCTCCTGCCAAACCTGCTCAGAGTCTGAAATATAGTTATTGTACTGAACTTTCTCAAATATGCTGTTTTTTTAAATTAAAACTAAGAAAACAGGCAAAAGAGTATTTGATTTGCCTGTTACAATGCCACTCATACTGAAATCAAACATAAAATATGCACAAAAAGAAAAGGATCTACATAGTATCTATTTTTATTATATATATTCCGGATATGGTACAATACAAATTATCTAGACAGCAAGCTTTGTGTAAGCAGTTTACACATATGAGTTTAAAAGTGGAATGGGTGACCCAGGACAAATTCAGGTCCACTCTGAAGAATGACTTAAATCATATACATTGCCAATGGAGTTTCCCCATCTACCCTTTGGCTGCTCCTTTGTCTTATAGGCATGTCTTCCCCAGCCTACCTCTTCCCTTTGTTTTTAGGGCTGTCATGCAGGCCCTCTGCTTCTCTAATTCTCCACCCTCTCTCTCATTGTCATCCTTTCCCATGGCATCACTGACCACCTACATGCTGATGACTCCCAGATCTGTATCTTTGCTCTGCTTTCACTTCCAAGAGATGATTTCTGAATTCTTCCCACTGGAAACATTAATAAGTACCTCAAAATCAACATTCCATAAGTACTCCAATTATGATCCAGAAATTGATATAATATTTGACTTCCTTCTCCTTTGTCACTCCCCTCCCACATCCAGTCAGTCACAAAGTCCAGTCCATTCTTTCTCTTAAACATCTCTCTAACCTTGTTCAAATCATCATATTCCATCGTGGGAATTACTGAAATACCGTCCTAGTTGAATTAGCTATACATCCAAGATGGACCCCTGCAATCCATTCTCCACACAATTGTCAGAATAATCTTTTCTACAAGGGAAATCTGATCATGCCTTCACCTGGTTAAAACCCATCAGTGGTTTCTCATCACTTTAGAAAGAAGACCAAACTTCTTAATATCATTACAAAGCTCCAAATTATCTAGCTCCTTCTTAAGTTTTCACTCTGTTCTCTCTGAACCTACTCCTATCATTCGACAGTCCAAATATTTGAGTTTTGTTCAATATCTAAGAAACTGTCATGCTCTTTCACACCTCGGGATATCCCCACAAATAGCCTCTTCTGATTAAAATCTCTTCTCCTCCCCAGTCCCCTCATCTAACTTCCTTGTCCCATCAACTTTCCCTATCCCACCTACCTTTGCTGTCACATCAGCTTGGATGTCCTTTCCTCTGAGAAGTCTCTGTGGCTCTGCCAAAACTAAGCTTGATGTCCTTGGCATATGCTTGTACCACACCTTGTGCTTCCTCCATCACAGTCTTTATTTATAACACTGTACTGTGGTTGTTTCAGGCTGAACCCCAGTTCCTAGCAGGATTCCCTAAATGTATTATACATGCAATAAATTATTATTAAAATATTGGATGCATTTTAGATCCCTGGTGACAGCCTTCTAAAAAACACAATCTATCATATAACCGATAAACTGCATTTATGTGTTTTCATTTAATTTTCTTCTTATATCACATTCATAGGAAAAAATGTTTTAAGACTTAAAAATGTTTAAAATATAAAGCTATTTTTCCCTCCTGATACACACACATACAGACACACACATGATTTTTCTGTTTTCCTATCTGAACTTGGTGATAAACATGTTGAAGTAGTATCTAATTATAATACTTTTTCCTCTAATAGTTCTTCCATGTATCTACTATAAATAGTCATTGCTTTCTATACTGTGAAATCCTCAAGTAAATTATATCTGAGATAATTTTTTTTTTTTTTTTTTTTTTGAGAAACAGCATGAAGGTTAAGGTTTCCAGGACAGAAAAAATACCAAGAGTTGAAAAGACAACCTGACTACACAGATATTTAATTCCTTCAATCTTTAAGACTGAGTGAATGAGGGACACCTGGGTGGCTCAGTCGGTTAAGTGTTTGACCTAGGCTCTGGTCATGATCTCATAGTTTGTGGGTTCGAGCCCTGCATGGGGCTCTGTGCTGACAGCTCAGAGACTGGAGGCTGCTTCAGATTCTGTGTCTCCCTCTCTCTCTGCCCCTTCCCTACTCATGCTCTGTCTCTCTCTGTCTCTCAAAATGAATTAAATAAATAAATAAATAGGGTTTTAAAAAATTAAAAAATAAAAATAAAACTGAGTGAATGAAATATTTTTTGTGAGAAATATTACCTAGAATGTGAAATAATGTTTATAGATGATCTACTGACGAAAGCTAACTTCTGTACTTTCCAAGACTTTCAAGACTTTTTCTACAAAAAGTTATGTAAAGTAGAGGAGAATTATAGTTCCACTGACCTTTCCTTCCATAACTAACAGAAGCGTATTTACCATCAGTGATAGGAATGCCTTCAGTTGATTAAGCCATGAAAATATTATCGTGTTGTTTATATTATCATGAGTAGTACATGAGTACTCACATGTACTCAATGTGTTGAGTGACACCTTGTAATTTTTAGGAATTTATCTTCCATTTAAACTAAAAAAGGGATGTTTGCCTCTTGTTATAGAAAATTCTCATTAAAAGGAGACTGGTGTTTCATTTTAAGTCATTTTACAATGGTCTACTCATAACAGAATTACTCAGATAAAATTATTTTGAAATTCACAGTGGTGTGTCTACACAGTTGAAACACAGAGGAATCTGGAAAAAAATTAAATTTTTTTCAATAGAGAATATCAAATAGCATGATTAAGAAGTAAGAATCTGACTTAAACAAGAAATCCTGTAGTTTAGCAGTTTGATGAAGGTAGAGAGGCTCCAAAATTGTCAAATATCCACTTATATTTGGCTTCGTAAGAATACACGGAAGCCTAATTTTAAGTTTAGCTTTGCCTGCCAGTTTTTATGCATGAATTGTAGCCCCAACTTGACCTTTGAAAATTAGGAGCTAATAATTCAAATTAGAAATAATTTCAAGTTGAATAATCATGTCAAGTAATTAAATTTATAAGATATAAAGAAATATTTTTGAAGTTTACTTTATATTCCATTATCTTTTTTACAAACTGAAACTATTATATTTTCTCTAATGATTGATGTAAGTTGCAAAGCAAATTTACTAAGTCTTGTCAATTTTGACAGCCAGTGTGAAAAAAGAGGAAATGTTCTATGGAGTACAAAGAGTACTAAATATTCCAAATATTGGTAAACAGCCAATTCTTTTCCAACTCCAATGCCACTCAGATCCATCTCTAAAGTTCTCAAAATTTCTTCGAAATTTTCTATCATTACCATTCAAATGATTAACCTCTGAATATTGTTCTCATGTTCACCTCAATCATTTCTTCTACTCTTATTTATAAGGTGCCTAGTTATGGG
The DNA here is from genome assembly GCF_028018385.1 of Neofelis nebulosa. NCBI lineage: Eukaryota > Metazoa > Chordata > Mammalia > Carnivora > Felidae > Neofelis > Neofelis nebulosa. The sequence goes on along the minus strand of NC_080783.1, from coordinate 52,080,077 downwards.
ACTTCATTTGGGGACTCTGCTAAGAATATCTTTGTGACATTTTCTGTGATAGAATAATGAAATTTTAGTGTTTTAAATTGGTTAAAACCTATTCAAATCCTAACTAGATTTAATTTTATTAGGTCAAAATGACATAGAGCACATTGTGGGGAAGGTAAGTGTTCATTAAATAATTACTTGATTGTTGTCCACATTACCTGAAACATCTGATAATTATTTTTAAGTAAATGGATAAAATTGATGTAAAAATAAAAGGTATAATTTATCATCAGTTCTCTAGGTAATTCTAAGAAAAGGAGATGGAATTTTTCCCCCAAAGTTTATTTAATTATTTTGAGAGAGAATGCATGTGAGCACACAGGGCAGGGGCAGAGAGAGAACCCCAAGCCGACTCAGCATTGTCAGGACACAGCCCTATGCAGGGCTTGATCTCATGAACCTAACCATGAGATCAGGACCTGAACCAAGATACAGAGTCGGACACTTAACCAACTGAGCCACCTAGGCACCCCAAAGGATACGGAATTTTAAAAAATTAGAGCTACTAAAACAAGTGTGGGTGATTAAACTGATGTCATTCCCTACCCTCTCCTAAAAAAAAATTTTTAAAAACATGCATTAAAGGAGTAAATTTATTTTCCTGGAGCAAATGTGAGAAATGCAAACTCCAGATAGGCAGAAAAACTTTACCTATGACTGAGAATCACCACTGATGGGATGACGCAACAGTTCTTTGGCCCTCATGTAAGCTGATTCTGTGGTAGGATAAAATATGTTTTATAAGAGAAACCAAGTTTACAAAAATCAAGAATACTAATGAAAAGCAGACTTTTGAGGTTTTAAATGATCTGATTTTTCTGTTCTTTTTTTACTGTGTTTGGAAGTGGCAGCAGAAATGATGAAATATAAGCATAAAAGCAGTTTGGAAGATTTCTAACCTCTCTCATAAGACAATTGCTGGTTGAGAGTTCTTAATAAACCAACACGATCCATTTTGTTTTCCTTGTCATCTCCTTCACTATTTCCACATAGAATATATATCTGATTCTCACTGACTGCCACAAAAATGAACCATTTTGTAGGGGGCTCTGAGAGATAAAAACCTATTTGGTAATGAGGTTATATCCCAACTTCTATCAGTTAAAAGTAGAAAGCTATAAATAATACTGAAAGAACAATACAGCTGTGTGAATCTTGGCACAACAGGATGAAACTATTTCTACTGTTTGCTTCTTTTCCCCATGTCTCCTTTCCAGCGCATATAAATTCATTGCTCTGGTGGTTTTAATTTGGGCCCCAGTTTTGGCTAAATCTAAGAACTCAAAGAAAAACACAGCTGAAACCACTGCCTAGTGGCTTAACTCACAGCCTCAAATGATAGGCCTCCAACAGAGCCCAGCAGGCTTTCTGCAAAAAGGCCCCTGACTAGAGCTCATTTTGAAAAGTGGAGAGTTTGATAACAAGTCAGAAAGAGGTTTCACCATAGCTGTCTTAGGAGATTCTGCATTGCCCTACTAAAAAGAAACAGTGAGTGTTCTATGTAAGAAACACATGATAAATTTCTCTGGCACTTTTAACTGACTGATTCTATGCTGGAATGCTAAAACCACAAGGTAATGACAAATTTACATGCCCAATGAAGAGCTGAGCTGTGCACAGCAATTTCTTTCATTTGCATTTGATTTATCTTATTCAGTTCTGAAGGCTCATGGGTCAGTGACTGTTCTCGAACTAGTAGACCTAAAGCCATCTATACAATTTTTGTCTTTAACTCTGCCCTTCTCTGTATTACACAGCCATAGATGATCTCGTCGATAGTTGTGATCCAAGGGTTTCTGAGAAGATGTTCAACTTTCAAATATGTTAGATACCAAAATATAGAATCTGCTGAAAGGTAATCATTTAGATTTCACTGCTGTTTTCAGAGATCTGGTGGTAAATTCCTTCTGAGACTGTCAAAGATGGCACCAATGCCCGTGTGATTCAGTCTCCACGGCACCTCAGAAAGAAGACTATGAATTGCTTTTCTCTGCTGCTACTCCTCTATGGGAGAGAATTAATTCTTTTTTCACAAATTAGTGCTAGGAAAAATGAAAAGGAAACACTGACTGAAAATACACTAGGGATCTAGCATAGTATCTGCCAAGGCAGATAACTCCATTTATTAGACAAAAAGTGGAACATAGAACAGAAAGATATGCTGGGCAAGTCTTCAGTTTTGTTACTCCAGTCCCACATAATCACCAAAATCTCTGGATTCTGTTCCCCCACAGTAGTCCTCTGCCAGGGGCCAAATCGGACTTGGTGGCCTGGCCTGTCACTCTGCAATGTCTCTCTGGTCTCTGTAGTTTGCTCTGCAGATCTTCATGCATTCTTTACTTTATCTTGATTTCTAGTTGTGATAAGTGATATCACTGGCCTGTGGTGAACTGATACATACCACTCCAAGCAAAACCTCCAAATTTCATATTAAAGCATGTTTTATTATTCTGTTTACTTTCTTAGCTCTGTGACTATCCCATCTAATTTCAATTCAGTCTTTTAGTAATCTTTCTCTAATAGTCCAGACTCTCAGTGGCTGTTTCCCTAATCTTAAAGCTTAGTTTCATGAAAGCTGATCTTTGCCACCTACTTATATGACCCTGCCAGCTTGTACTATAGCTTGAAATCCCAATTCTGGTCTTTAGGACTGAATTGCCTCTCAGAATTCGAATCTATCTGCTGACATTGTTCCAGTTCGGTATTTTGGGTACAAAAATGCTGCCTCTACTACCTACTCAACACTGCAATCTTCTGCTTGTCCACGTGTTAACTCTTAACGGTACCTCCAGACCACCTGTTCGGATGCCACCCTCACCAGTTCTCTGATCAGTGTCACACTCTGGTAATACGTCATGCATTGATCCCACAGCCTGGCTTAATTACCTTATTCTTCCAGACCCCTGCCAAAATACTCATCTTGCTTCACTTAGTTATATCTGTCTTCCCGTCATCCATAAACCAGCACTTGTATTTTTACAATAAAGTGGAGTGCAAAACAACTGCAAAGCTGAGAGGAAACTTCAAAAGAAAAACATTTTAACGTAGAAGGCTTTTTCCACATCATTTATCAATTTGGGTGTGCTTTGCATACATTTCCTTAGAGTGTGAGTCCCAGAACACATTTGACCACAATTTCAACCAGATTGTATTATAGCAGTCAAACATTCTCTCTTGACTAACTTTACAAAGGAGAGAATCAAAAACATTCTCTCTGAATGTTCAGAGAAGCTTCCCATAGAGAAGGAAGTACATTCTGGTTTTAAACAAAAACAAAACGGCAGCTAAGCCTTTTATAATCCAGCAACACACACAGGTTGGATGCGAAAATAACCTATCCTTATCTACTTTGAATTTTACTAAGGAATTTGATGGCAAAAGATGGGCATTCACTTCGAACACTAGCTTAACAGGATAGAAAAAGAAATGGGAGAAAGAATATGTGCATGAATGAGATTTATTCTGCAATTTTATTAATATTTTCTGTTCCCAGTTTATTATTAGTGTTCCTGAAAAAGAGGAAGAATAATTTAGATGCTGGCTAGTGTGTAAAATCTGTGCAATTGTAGCGTTTACTCTTGGTAGATTAGTAGAAGAAGGGAAAAATCAATTTCTAGTAATATTTAGTATGGCAGCTGGAATATTGTGGTTTAACGAGGGACGTTTCAGAGTTCTCGAGCACAAAGTGGTAATGTTCATAAGAGCCAGTCCTGGTTTTTCTTGGTAACTAAATATCATTACCACATGGGTTGTAGTATTTCCATTGGTGGACATTTTTATTTTTATTTTATTTTTTTTTTTTTTAACATTTTTTATTTTTATTTTTGGGACAGAGAGAGACAGAGCATGAACGGGGGAGGGGCAGAGAGAGAGGGAGACACAGAATCGGAAACAGGCTCCAGGCTCCGAGCCATCAGCCCAGAGCCTGACGCAGGGCTCGAACTCACGGGCCGCGAGATCGTGACCTGGCTGAAGTCGGACGCTTAACCGACTGCGCCACCCAGGCGCCCCAAGTGGACATTTTTAAAAAGTAAAACTCAGTCAAGAAATTACTACTTTGTCATCACGTCTTGTAAACTTACATGACCTCTATTTTTCAATTCAAACTTTGCTAAACGCATATGCGATTCTTATAGATCTATTAGATGAATCTCACTGCCTCCGAAGACACATAGAAAATATTTTTTAATCAAAAACTTGACTAGCGTATAGGAGTGAATGTTGACAGCCAAAAAATAACCTCTCCATATCTATCTCCACTCTTTGAATATATTTAAACCATCAATTTTTGGATTTAAAGATGTATATGAAATATTTCAGGTTTAGTGAAGACAGATGGTTAATATTTTATAAAAATTTTTAAAAATGTGATAATATAATGATTCATAGTATATACTTTTCCTACATTTTTGAAAATACGATAAAGCACTGATTGTAGATTAATGATTTTTAATGATAAATTTAGTAAAGTATTAAATGACACTGAAACAAAAATTTTAGCAAAATAAATAAAAAAGGTAATTCAGGAAATTAGTCTGATCTCTTCCAGGATTTATTTTAAGGGATGGTTTTGAATAATTATAGTTTAAATATAAAGGTGTCAATGACCTCTGCTCCTACAATCGCTGCCTTTAGAAGGATCTGTCTGCAGAGGCACTGTCTTAGATTGCTTAATATGGAAGAGATGCAAGATTTTTTCAGTTATTAATGAAAAAAATTATGGAAAGTGCTGTAAGTTAATGGATTGAACACTTAATTCCACATACAACAAAACATTCAATTGATAGGAAATTAAGAACCTTGAATCAATCTTCATCCAGGTTTTTGTCATACAAAATTTTTCTAGATTTTAGAATCCTTTTCACTTGACTTTGTAACCATCTCCCTAAGTAGATAAATATATACTAGTTAGAACATCAAGTGAAAATCTCAAGTACACCTACAAAAAGGCAATCCAGTAGAAACTCAATGTGGATGGCAAACAGACTTTTAAAAGAGGCCATTCCAATGTTCATTCCTGAACTTTCCTTTGGTAGAGACAACAGGGATGGGAGAATCTGATTTTTCTTAACCTATTATTCCAACAAAGTCACAGGCAACTAACTAACAGATTAAAGCATGGTTTTTATGGCAATTGGCTACAGAGAAGAGAAACTATGGAAACTGAATTTATTACACTGCAGTTAAATGATGGAGTGGACACATTAATCATGTGAGTGTCACAAAACAATTCAAAATTGTTATTTGTAATAAGGTTTTGCATATGCTTTAGGTGGCCAGAGTTCTGACTCCATGCTAAATTGGACAGATAAAATAAGAATGCGTGAAAACAAACCTATAGTCTTTGTCATTGAAATAAAAGGACATTGGGAAATCTGTTTCCTTCCTCCTGTTTGAGCAGTTATATTTGGCTGTTACCCTGTCCGCTAAGTTATGTTTAGACAATGCCAAAGGAATGCCGTAATAAATTAAACAATCTATAATTTAGCCGGGGTGTGTGTGTGTGTGCACGTGCGTATGAGACTTGTCATCATACATAATAATGGTGGTTTTGTCAAATTCAATCCTCTTATAATGAATTCTACTGTACTGGATGATGATTAGCCACACTAGTTTCTCCTATAACACTCTCCCACATCAATAACACAAATGTGAGATCATTGCAACAACACAGAAGAATGTTGTTTTGCTGTTTCAACCTGCAATTTTGTAAACTGAGAAAGGAAATTATTTACTGCTTTTTAGGATTAGTTACTCCTGATTTGGTCTTTTGGTGTGAAATTACCTAAAATCACAAAATATGCAGGTTTTTTTTATTGTGTTCTAATATTTTCAGTAAAAGAAAATGATTATATGATCATATAACAAACATGTATGATTATAATTTGTTGTCAAGTGGCTAAAAGAGACTCGATTCCTGTCTATTTTACTTATTCCTGTCAGCTAACTAAAATAAGTCCCAAATAAGTGAAGTGGGAAAAAAAAGATGTTTAAATTCTAAAAAAAATGTAATTCATGTTACCTTTTTTGATACTCCCCCAAAATTCAGAGAAGAAACAGAAGCTATTTTGGAATCATGAAAAACAGACTCATAATATAAAACAAAATTGTATATTTTTTAAAAGTACTTTTAACTGGCTAACTTAATCAGTTCGAGACTGATATTAATAAGAAAAACTAACCAACAAGAAAAAAACCTTTTTCGTTGAATTATGAAATGGTGAAGTCTATACAGTTGTCTTGAAAAGACATTATTTTAGTGTGTGTTATATTCAGACAGTAAGAAGGCACAAGGCTGAATGACTGGACACCATTTTGTTCTCAAAACAATAGGTTCTGAGTCCTGGGATAAATTTTGAAAACTTCTAAGGAATAAATAAAATCTTAAGAAACACAACTGACATTTAACCAACCAATGGATCACAGTACATGCATTGTTAAAGTGGATCATATTTCATATTTACTTAAAAGATGATAGCAAAAGATTTTGCTTTGATATAACTGCTCAATTCAGTGTATTCACAGTTACCTGATAATGACCTAGATACTTCCAGGAATATCAAACAATTGTGATTGCTGTCCTCAGCCAATAGTTCCTGTCTGCTCACCCCTACACAAGGGAGGGCAAATTTATTAGGTTCCATAATTCCATAACTTCTAAAAGTCTAGTAATCACGATATAAGATTAGAATAAATTCCATATACTATCCATTCTAGCTGCTTGTCTTTTGTTTTGTTTTGTTTTTGCTGCTTGTCTATTTTGGTCTCCTACTACATGAAATACCGACTGTATGCATTGTGGACTTCTATAGAAATTTTACTACCTATATACGTGTTTCTGTATATCCACACGATACGTATACATAGTTTTTCATTGTATGTACGTAATGTATGTTCACTAGAAAAAGAAACAGTACAGGTAGAGTGTTATTCAATCACCAAGAGATAACTACTGTTAACATATTGAATATATCCTTTTATGAATATACATGCACTTCTCTATCATCTCTCTCTGGGTTATCTATACTTTATGAAATAAAAATGCCATTCCTTTGGTTTTGAAATCCTTTTAGTACATGTTTTCATGTCAATTGATGCAGATCTGTATCACTGACTTGAGACAGTTATTCCTTGATGAACACCTCATTCAGTGTTTGGACCATGGGCTCAGCCTCTCAGCCTTGGCGCTCACCTGAGGGTCAGGAAAGGGTAACCGGGACAGTAGGTCAAGGCAGCGAGACCAGGGACGGCGGCCAAGGTGGTGGCGGCAGAGCAGCTTCGGCACTGCGCGAGGCCGGGTCCCGACCCGGCCCCACCCCACAGACAGTTCGGCGGTGGCGGTGCTTTTCCCCATCCCGGCTCTCTCCTCCCTTATCCGGACTGCCCACGCCCATTCTGGCTACAGTGGATGGACAAGAAAAGTTTGAAATTGAAGTCACCACGCTGGATAACGCGCTTCGTGTGGCATCCCCAAACAAGTTTGGAGAATTTTGTTCGGTAGGAATTCTTATTAATTCAGAATCGAGATATGAGACAAAATACCTTATTGGAAAAGTCGGCACTTTCGCCAACCAATGGATTTGAGCACAAGTGAAATTCTGCTTACCTCCAAAAGCACAGGTCTCTTCCGGGTGGCGGCCAGGTGGCGAGAGCACCGCGTGCGTGCGGGTGGTAAAGGTCCGCACGCGGCGGGCATGTCCGGCGAGGTCCCGCACGCAGGCTCACGGAGGAAGGCACAGAGTCGGCGCGAACGCCTGAACCTCGAACCGCGTCCTGACCCGGAACCGCTTCTCCGGGAGGTGACCCCTGAGGCTGCTTACCCGGAAAACACAGTTGGTCTCCACTGCCTCAGCGCCACAAAAATACAGCAAAGATCTCTGGAGAGGGACTTAATTCCCGCCTGAGAAACGACTACACGCCCCACCTCGTGGTGCTGGCTGGGGTAGGTTGGAGCATGAGCACCTGGTGGAATGTGCCAGAAAGTGCCTCCCGGGAACCCGAGCCGCCTGGGCATGTGAGAAGGCTGAGGACGAGGACAGATCGGTATTGCAGTGCACGGCGGGAGGCTGCCAGGCTGGAAGACGACAGGTCCAGCGTCAGCCCGGGCCCTGCCCTGTTTCCGGAGCCCACGCACTGTCAGGACACGACTGAAGAGCTGTTCCTTCTTGGAGGAAGATTCCATCCCCTGCGCGTGCTGAACTGGTTGGCAGGCGGCGGGGCAAGGGCATGTTTGCCAGGCTGTCCCTCAGCGATCTCAACAGGCACCACTGGATGTCCGGCACAGTCTCCCACCCCCACAGCCAAGGCGACTCGGACCTCTTGTGAGTCCACGCCTGCGCCCACCCTGGCCAGGTTCGAGGAAGCCTGGAAATCTTCATCAAGAACTTCATTTTAATGGCTGGGACTGTGGGTGTGGTGGAGCTGCGGGGAACGAAGACGTAGCCGATGTCCATGCACATGCTGAACCTGGAGTCCAGGCCTGTGATCTAACAGGATGTAGGGAAGCAGGTGCTGACTACCCGTTCCAGAAAGCTGCCCTGCGAGCCGTGCACACTCATCTCCAAGGGGAAGCCAAAAGACATCCGGAGAGTTGCTTCTAAAATGCTCCACAACAGGTCACGATCTCACAGTTAGTGGGGTGGATCCCGCGTGGGGCTCTGCCCCGACAGCGCCCCGCCCTCTCTCCCTCTCTCTGCTGCTACCCCACCCCTATCCCTTCTCTCTCTCTCTCTCTCTCTCTCTCTCTCTCTCTCTCCCTCTCTCTCAAAATACATAAATATTTAAAATGCTCCGCTGGAAGCCTACATTTGACTGAGCAGCTAACTCTTGAGCCCTCTGCCTGCTTTGTGGAGCGGAGGTGGGGGGGGGGGGGAAGGGGCGGGACTGAGCAGGATGTCTGGGCTCTTCCGGTCAAGGCCCTCTGAGATCCCACCCAGGCCAGGAGCTGTGGACAGAGCCGTGTTCACGCGCGTTTCTTTGGATGTGAATTTAAGGCCAAATTTCATAAACGGTGCCAAGGGTGGGACATTTCTCTTACAGTTGAACACATTTAATGCCACCGAACATAGCTCGGTTTCCTTTCTTCAGAATTGGATAAGCCACTCAGTGGAATAAAGGTTTATCTTCACCATTGCAGCTAGAAGTGGGGTGAAGTGCAGGTAGGTTAAACACAGCCTGCTGTAGGAAAACCAGGTCAATGTTCTTACCTCTGCCGGGTGTTCCCTGAGATTAGCAGTCACTGGTGGGTTAGCACCAGACTGTCCCTTCACAGAGGCCAGAGGGCCTGTCAGCCCTGCCCAGCCTCCAGTGGTCCCAGGGCTAGACAAGGACACGTGTTCTGCTTCGCTGAGCGTTTTTCTCAGCACAGTGTTTTCCTTCACCCTCAGTTAAGCACCGTTTTGTTCCAGGCCTAACTGTCAATGTTCCTAAGACAGGGAAGGCTCAAAGTGGGTGAGACACACCTTTGTCCCTGAGAGTCGCCCAGTTGGACCCAATATTGTGAAGCCTCTTGCCTTTTGTTTTTAATTTTAATTTTAATTTTTTTATTAAAAAGATTTTAATGTTTTATTTATTTTTGACAGAGGGAGAGACAGAGCATGAATGGGACGTGGGAGGCAAAGAGATAGGGAGACATGGAATTTGAAGCAGGCTCCAGGCCCTGAACTTCAGCACAGAGCCTGATGCAGGGCTTGAACTCACGAGCTGTGAGATCATGACCTGAGCCCCAGTCAACAGCTTGACCTACTGGGCAACCCAGGCGCCCCAACTTTGTTTTTTCGAGAGATAGAGTGCAAATGGGGGAGGAGCAGAGAAGGGGGAAACAGAGGTTATGTGCTGATAGCAGCCAGCCCTATGTGGGCTTGAACTCATGAACCCTGAGATCATGACCAGAGCCAAAGTGAGTTGCTCAACCTACTAAGCCTCCCAGGTGCCCTGCCTCTTGCCTTTGTAAGATGCCTTCCGATCGCAGATGTGCCAACATGCATGGGGCAGGGTTTCTTACAGTTGATGGCTGGGGTAACCAAAGCCTGTGAACGTTTTAAAAGGTGGGAAACTAAGGAGCTCTAGGTTCTCCACGTCTAGATGTTTAAGGAGAATCAAAGTCAGATGACTTTGCTAATATAGGATAGCTTTGTGATTCTCAAACTTGAGAACAACCCCTCTACCCCCCGGGTCCCATGTGGGAACCCACACTGACCACCCCAATAGTTGCAATGCTGTGGTTGTCCCTGGCACATGGTAGTCAGGGGATTGCACAATATCTGGTGGCAGTTTGGTTGGAGAAAAGAGTTTCCTAGTCTTTTTTTTTTTTTTTTTTGAAATATTGAGAAACCTAGCCTCTGCAGTACAGATGAGAGATGGAGGAATGTTTTAGGGAAGTCAAATAACCATTAAGAAAAGTCAAGATCCATATAAACTAGATGAGGGGGTACAAAAGAAACTCAGAAGGTCTTCCTTCTGTTGAAGGGGCAGTATGTGAGCGCCTCTTCCTCCTCTCTCCCCTTCTCATTTTCGATTTTATACAGACAGCATTTGTACTATTTTCCCTAGCATTGTCATAAGAAATATTTCTGACAAAGCAAATGATTCTTTCCAGGGGCATATAGACAAGAGGGTGCTGCCTGTCTCAGAATCAGAGTGATTGGGCAGAGTGGGAAAGGTGCTTTGTTCAGCTTAGCAGCAAACTTGAGGAAATTTGACAAGCTACAGTTGAGCAGACAGAGGCAGCAAAATCCATGGAGGAGGTTGTTTATGCCTTAGCACTATGAGGTTGGTGACACCAACAGTTGGTTCAAGGGCCATTTCCCTGGTTTCCTTTCTGATTTCTGGAAGGTGGGCAATTTGTATTTCAAGAGAGATACATTTTTTTTTTAAACTGCCTTTTTTAAAGCTTTGGGAGAAGGTTATCTCAGAAGGAAACCACCTCCTCTGTCCCCCTTTCCCTAAGCCACAGATGTTGTATAAATATAAGGTAATTATTAAATTATTTTTTATCATATTGTTAATGTTATCAAAAATGTTAATATGCATATTATAAAGAAGAAATCACCTTTCTAATAAATTGTATCTACTTCTGTTACAGAAATAGATGACAAGAGGGTGACCAACACACAAGCTGAAGTAAGTTTCCTTATATTTTGTATAAATAGGTGTTCAATTAAAGACATAATTAGTTTGGCTTGATGTTATATAAAATATATCAATATAACTAATGTAAAAACTAGTTTGCTTTTCCTGACCGAAGAAACAGTAAAATGGGGTTGTTAAATCTCTGCCTCTATGCTACATTGGTTCTCAACCTATGAAATGCCAACCCTGAAAAAACTTGTAAAATAAACCATTGCTTTTAGTGGCAAGGTATGGTGTTGTTATTTTCAATTTAGTGACTCATTTATGACCATCTACAGGCTAGGACCAGCCAATGTTGGAATCCTGGAGCAAGAAGACAGGGGCCGACACCTCTTAAAGGGTCTTCTGGTGTGTGAAGCCAAGAGCACACCCTGAGGCCAGAGGTTCACATACACATGTAGGAGTTCAGATGGAAAATAGGAACCAGGGGAGGGTAGGAAGCTAATAATATAGAATATAAGGAATACAAAAAAGTAAGGAAACTTGTACTCAGAAATAGGACAAGGATTGACTGCTGTGCAGACATACTAGTCAACTCCCATAGCTGTATTAGGCATATAGCAATACCCAGAGGAAATGTAGAAAGAACAAAATGCCAAATAATATCTAAGACTTTTCTAAATTTTTAAAGAGATTATAAGTGTGAAAATGCTTTGATAACTGAACTCTTACATAAATATAAATCAGTTTTTATTACTTAACAAATTGTACTACGTGTTACAAAGCAAAATTTTCTGTCGAATTAATTTTCTACTTGATCTTTGAATATATGTATGGAGATAAATATATAAGAAATACCAAAAGTGATTGCTTCTTGAAATCAACTGGATGAGACGAATACAGTAAAGGAACACCAGAACTATCTGTGTTCACACTACATGTTTAACATTAACATAGAGTCCCTCTGCCTGCATCTGGGCATAATGAACTGGTACTCACATATTCCATTCTGAAGAAATGTGCTTGGACCATTTGCTTGTTGATATGGATTTGGCAATATTTGGTTGGATTTTTCCTTTTTAGTATATTGTTTTTGCATCAGGTAAGTGTCTACATCTTCATGATACTTTTGAGGGCAATTAAGCTTTAGTATGTACAAGGAAAAATACCTCAAGTTCTATTTACTGTTCAATGAAATAGTTTCTAGTTTTTTTCAGACTGTAGGTTATGTTCTTTCTAATACACATGAAAGCCTAGAATAATCCCCAAAAAAGCATCTTGTTACCATTTATACCTGACCTTTTCAAAGCAAAAATAATTGCTCTACACACTAAAACTCATTGATTAAGACCCCTACTTTTGCCACAATGAAATATAAATCGATACACTATTAAAAAGGAATCTTTGACATAATCCAATTAGAAAATAGACTACATATGTAATTTATCATAATAATTAATATAGTCATATGTAGGGATAGTTTAATTTATATATACTCATATATATATATATATATATATATATATATATATATATATATAGTTTGTGGTTTTGACCCTGAAATATGTTTCTGTGTTCCAATTTTTATAATTTTTAATACAAAAATTCTCTCTTCAATAATCCAATCCTGGTCTAGTGTGCATAGGTAAGAGTGTTAAATAGCAGTTTTGTTAGGAAAGAACTTATTTATCTTTTACAAATAGAAGAGAATATTATCTCAACATTGTAATTCCAAGTCAATGGAAATATTAGATTGAACATGTCAATTCCAGAGGTATATAAATAGGTATTACTTACCAACGACCTTCATTATGTACCTAAAACCACTCAAAAATCCTATGAGCAGGTATAGTTATCCCATGGACATAGCATATCCCAGGACATACTTTGTCCTGGCCCTTATGTTTTTTCTCGCAAACAAAAAGGATTGGTGTCTCTTTTTCTGTTTCTTTTTAAAATAAACAAACATTACTAAGTGAGAAAATAAAAGGAGTAATTTCAAGACTGCAATGGATGAAGAGTTTTATGATAAAATAGCTTCGTATACTTTTAAAACTGTGATATCAAACCAATTTGACAATAAATTTCATAATAAAAAAATAAAAAATTGGGGCACCTGGGTGGCGCAGTCGGTTAAGCGTCCGACTTCAGCCAGGTCACGATCTCGCGGTCCGTGAGTTCGAGCCCCGCGTCAGGCTCTGGGCTGATGGCTCGGAGCCTGGAGCCTGTTTCCGATTCTGTGTCTCCCTCTCTCTCTGCCCCTCCCCCGTTCATGCTCTGTCTCTCTCTGTCCCAAAAATAAATAAAAAACATTAAAAAAAAAAAATTTTAAAAAAAATAAAAAAATAAATAAAATAAAAAATAAAAAATAAAAAAATAACAAAAATTAAAAAAGTAAAAAATAGGGGCGCCTGGGTGGCGCAGTCGGTTAAGCGTCCGACTTCAGCCAGGTCACGATCTCGCGGTCCGTGAGTTCGAGCCCCGCGTCGGGCTCTGGGCTGATGGCTTGGAGCCTGGAGCCTGTTTCCAATTCTGTGTCTCCCTCTCTCTCTGCCCCTCCCCCGTTCATTCTCTGTCTCTCTCTGTCCCAAAAATAAATTAAAAAAACGTTGAAAAAAAAAATTTAAAAAAAAAAAAAAAAAGTAAAAAAAAAATAAATAAATAAAACTGTGATATCAATGAACATGGATATAATTTCTCATTGATTTGCATTGTATTTCATGACGGGGAATCAGAAAGCTCTTTGAAATATGGCAGTGTATTTCCCTCACAGGGTCAATTTTTATTCAAATACGCCTTTTCCTCTTTTCTTTTTGTCCGCAGTCACAAAATGCATCCCCTAAGCAAAGGAAGCAGAGCGTGTACACACCACCGGCCATGAAAGGTACTGTTCAGGTACTGTTTTGGGTTGCCGTGAATGTTGAGCTCATGGCTGGTACGCTGTCTGTTCTCAAAGACCATATGCTTGAGTATAAGCTTGATCTGGTCGCAGTTTTACAACTTGGTAATGCTACTTTCAATAAGATAGTTTATCCATTTAAAACTTAGTTTCATCAAGAGTAAAACAGGTAACCGAAGAAGGAATAACTAGAGAGGTCTCTGAATTTCAGTCTGGAAATTCACATTTTCCAAAATAATAACAAAGGCTTTTCTTTTACCCTTCCTTATATTTTTTTTGAAGGGATCTTTCCAGAATCCCTAATTACTCTTGCCAGTGTTGCCAGAAAATTGCCATTTTTTTTCTAGGCTTATGCAAAGTAGAATAACTTGAATTGGGGTCACAGTTAATGTAAAGTGTTGCCTCATTGCCTTGTGTCAAGAGCAGCTCTGAGAAACCCAATCAAACAGTTATTAGCTGTACATGTAACAGCTGTTCAAATAACAACTAAAAATGCTAGCTCATATCCTGGCATTTTTCCAGATTTCTTCCCCCAAATTGGAACTGCTAAAAGAACATCTAAGGGTATCAGAATTTTGACTGACACCAGTTCCAGGGAAGGCTTCTTTTATTTCTCACACAAAAATGTTCCTGACGTGAGGCAGAGTGCTCAGTCCAGTAGCTCCTGCACCAGGCTGTCACCTGGGCCATTGGCCCGGTGGCTCATCAAGCTCCGTTTCAACTACAGGAGAGGCCAGCTGGGCAGCTTCCTCTGGAGTCTGGAGAGATGTCTAAATTGGGAGTGAAATTTTCCACTCTGTATTCTCTCTAGATTTGAGGCTTTTTCAGGGAAGTGGAATATAAATGGACACATTAATCGCTACTCTCAGTAAACTTCCTTCCTGTGCAGCTATAAAACCCCATGTTTGTTTGTTTGTAAGACTGCAGTAAATAACACAATCATCAACATTGTAGTTTATTCCAGGGTAATTGTTGAGATTATCCGGCTTCCCTCTCTGATGACAAATAAGATCATTTGAAGGTATATTTCCTATTGTAAGTCATCTTGTACTTTTAATACACATCAGTTTTGCCATGAGTGGGCAACAGTAAAAGATATATGTTCACTTGTTTAATGATTTCCTCTGTTCTATTTTAGGTTGGCTTAACTAAATAAAGTAATACTGTTCTCGTGTCCTCAGAGAATAATAGTATTATTTTTAAAGGAAATTCTTAAAATCAAAACCCCAAGGGCTTTCATTATATTTAGCTCTCAAATATCATAAGAATGTGGGATCCTAACATTTAGGGAAGTTAGTCATATTGCACATTTTCACAGGCGACCTTACTACTGTCGATCCCTCCAAGATGGCTATTCAGTGACAGTCATTTTGGTCATGAGTTAAAGCCTTGAGAAAGCACAGTAATTCTTTCAAGAGGATACTAGTGTGTTACTATAAGCCACCTAGGTCCTCATTTTAACCAGTAAATACCTAGGTAAATCTGCTTCTGATAAAAAAATAAAGAGAGAGAGAGAGAAAGCTAAATCCACATGTTTTATTCAGTCTACCTGTCCCCAAGAGCTAGAAATGAATATTTCAAGACAAAATTAAGCTATGGTAACATATGGTGCATTGTGAGCACATTAACAAGCTTCAATCATAAGAAAGATGAATTAGCAAAGGAAATGTTATTGAGATGCTAAATACAGTAATACAATTGCTCCAAAATGTGTAATTCTTCAAATTGGAGTGGAACGTGATTATCCATTATTGAGTATAAAAAAAAGTTTTCTGAGAGAGCAAAGCAGCAACAGATGTGATTAATAATTCTGAAAAAATTAACTCTGACAAAAAGGCCAACTAGGACTTCATGAAGGACCTAGCAAATAACTGGTTAGTGAAACAAAACAAATACAATGAAACAAACACAAACTAGCCAGATTCCTTCCTTCTCCCCTTCCTTTACTCAGTTGTGAGGAGTTGCCAGGTACAGAGATCAAAGTAGCAGGAGGGGAGAGAGGCGACATCCTACCTATAGTGTTTTGATTAATGCATGGACAGACTGATTTCCTCTCTCCTAAGTGCATTTAGTTTTTCCTTTTTTGGTAACGGTGGCACTTCTGTCTCCAGCAGGTTTCAGGAAACAAAGACATGTCCAGGTTACCTCTTGTGATGAGGGCTTTATATGAAGGTATGTGGATAAGAAATAGAGCAGAGGAAACCATTTTAACAGTCATACTGTCAAGACTGATATACTGATGACTTCCAAATTTATATCTGCAATCCTAACATATCTCCTGAACTTCAGATTGCCAATTCCAACCAACCTCCGATTTTTTTCCCCCTGATTGTTATTAGCCTTCTCAAATTTAGTATGTCCAAAGTGAAACTCTTTGGCGCTTTTCTGGTTTTCCCTATACTAATAAATTATATTCAGCTGTTGAGAACAAAAGCCTTCATGTAATCCTGGACTTCTCTCCCTTACCCAATTGACTGTTCTTGTTAGCTCTAATTTCAAAGTGCACCTCTTAATCTGAGTACTCCCCACATCTTCCACAGCTGCTATCTTATGCAAGGCACCATTCTTTCTTTCTTTTTTTAATTTTTTATTTATATTTGAGTAGGAGAGAGAGCAGAGCGTGAGTGGGGGAGGGGCAGAGAGAGAGATGGAGACAGAATCTGAAGCAGGCTCCAGGCTCTGAGCTGTCAGCACAGAGCCTGACATGGGGCTCGAACCCACAAACCGTGAGCTCATGACCTGAGCCGAAGTCGGACGCTCAACTGACCGAGCCTCCCAGGCGCCCCTGCAAGTCACCATTCTTTCTTGCCTGGACTGCTGGAGTCTTTTTCTTACTGGTCACCCTGATGCTGCTCTTACCTCTCTCCACTATCTAGTGCTCACCCAGATGCCACAGTAATTCTTCTGACTTACAGATGATATCATACCCTCCTCTTGATCAAAGTCCTCAATGGCTTCCTATCACATTCAGAATAAAATTGAAAATCCAACCAAGTCCCTAAATGCTCTGCACCAGTCTCTCTCTTTGACCTCATCTCCTTTCACACTGCCCCTTTTCAATGGAGCCCAACTTCATGGGCTTGTTCACTATTTTTAAACATCCCAAACAAATTCCGTTCTAGAACATTTGTCCTTTCTATTTTGTCTGCCTGGAATACTCTTTGCCCAGTGGCCTCACAGATGCCTCAGCTAATGTTACCTCCTTAGAGGCCTTCCTTCCCTGTTACTAACTCCTCCTATATCACTATGTCTTTACACACTGCCCTGTTTTTTCCATAACACTTATCGTGAAGGAGGTATCTATGATAAGTTTTGTTCATTTGAGTATCTGCAGCACCTAGAACAGTGCCTGACAGACACATTTAGCTGCTTGATAAGTACTAGATGAATAAATGAACTGTAATGAACTAGGAAATCCAGTCACACTGTCATCTGCTGAGAAGAGGATGTCTCTTAAGCCTTGTTCTACTAATTTTCATATGTGTATTCTGCTTATATTTCTCTTTGCTTCTCTCTTTGCCAGATTCTCCCTTAAGTCTTGTATTCCTACTTACACATATACTTCTGCTTTACTAGTTTTACTTTTTCCCACTCCTGTCCCCTCTGATCAAAGAGAAACATATAATTTGGTACATTAATTATCGTCCAGAATGGTGCATCGGTTGGGCTGGCTTCTTAAGAAAGATCATCTCAAGGACCACCAGAACCATTAGGTGGGCCCTGGATCAATAGTTTATGGCCAGGGTGGCAGCACCATATGATATAAATATGGCAATGTAAATAGAAGAGTCTGGATATGGCTCTATTCCTTCAGAGGTGTTTCGTGGTTCATTCAGCACATTTACTCTTAGGATATAATAATAGATTTGGTACTGTATCTGGCTGTTTTTCTATTCATAATATCATAGGCATTCAGTGTGTTCAAGGAGCTTAAAAGTTAACTAGTGTAACTACCCAGTGATGATTGAATTTCTTCCACTGCATATAACCTCAGGGTAATACATTGGCTGTGTTGTCTTGAGGATTCTAGTATATTAGGCCTGGAGGTAGAGCCAGATAATCAAAAGTTCCAAGTGATTCTGCTGCAGCGAGTCTAAAGATTGACCAGACTCAAATATCCAATCACCTACTTAACATGTCTCATGGAGATCAAAGAGATAATGAGATCAAAATTAATATGGTCAAGACTGACCTTTGAATTTTTTCAAAACCAGATCAGTTTGACCTGCACTGTTTCCCTTCTCAGCAAGCGGAATATCCATCTGCCTAGCTGCATATTGCTGAGTTCTGAGAGCCTCCAGTGAACCTCTCTCTTTCTTCCACTCTCTTCAATAATAGAACACCAGGTTTCATGGATTTCACCCCATTACTATCTCTTATCTCTCCCACCTTTTGTCTTCTCTTATCTCCAACATCATCACCACACTTCAAATCACAATCATGTCTTTGCCAGGATATATAGGCATACCTCGAAGATACTCTAAACCACCACAATAAGGTGAATAAAATGAATTTTTTAAGTTTTCCAGTGAATATAAAAGTTATGTTCACACTATACCGTAGTCTATTAAGTGTGCAATAGCATTATGTCTAAAAAATAATGTATATGCCTTCATTTAAAAATAACTTTATTGCTAAAAAATGCTAACCATTGTGTGTTTTCAGCAAGCCATAATGTTTTTGTTGGTGGAGGGTCTTGCTTCCATTGTGATGGCTGCTGACTGATCAGGGTGGTGGTTGCTGAAGGTTGGGGTGACTGTGGCAATTTCTTAAAATCAGACAACAATAAAGTTTGCCACATAAATGGACTTTTCTTTTCATAAATGATTTCTCTGTTGTATGTGATGCTGTTTGAAAGCATTTTACCCACAGTAGAACTTCTTTCAAACTTGAAGTCAGTCCTTTCTAAGTCTGCCACAGCTTTATCAACTAAGTTTATGTAGTATTTTAAATCCAATGTTGTCATTTCAACAATCTTCACAGTATCTTTACCAGGAGTAGATTTCATCTCAAAAAACCACTTTCTTTGCTCATACATAAGAAGTGACTCCTCATTTGTTCAAGTTTTATCATGAGATTGCAGCAATTCAGTCACATCTTCAGGCTCCACTTCTAATTCTAGTTTTCTAGCTATTTTACCCCATCTGCAGCTACTTCCTGCACTGAAATCTTGAACCCCTCAAAGTTTTCCATGAAGGTTGGAATCAACTTCTTCCAAACTTCTGTTAATGTTGATATTTTGACCTCTTCCCATGAGTCATGAATGTTCTCAGTGGCTCCTAGAATAATGAATCAAGAAAGTTGTTAATTGCTTTACACAGATCTATTGGAGTAATCATTATCTATGTCAGCTATAGTCTTAAGAAACACATTTCTTAATGAATAAGACACAAAAGTCAAAATTGCCCCTTGACTCATGGGCTACAGAATGGATATTATGTTAGTAGGCATGGAAACAACATCAATCTCATTGTACATCTCCATCAGAGCACTTGAGTGACCAGGTGTATTGTCAACAAGTAGTAATATTTTAAAAGGAATCTTTTTTTTTTTTTTTGAGCAGTAGGTCCCAACAGTGAGATTTAAAATATTAAGTAAACCATTTTATGAACAATGTGCAGTCATGCATGCTTTGTTTTTCCATTTATGGAGTACAAGCAGAGTAGATTTACCATAATTCTTAAGGGCCCTAGGATTGTCAGAACATAAATGATCATTGGCTTCAACTTAAAGTCACCAGCTACATTAGCGCTAACAAGAGATTAGCCTCTCCTTTGAAGTTTTAAAGCCAGGAATTAACTTTTCCTCTCTATCAATGAAAGTCCTAGATGACATCTTCTTCTGACAGAAGGCTTTGTCATCTACCTTGAAGATCTGTTGTTTAGTGTAGCCACTTTCACTATATTATCTTAGCTAGATCTTCTAGATAACCTGCTGCAGCTTCTACGTAAGTTCTGGCACTGTAATGTTATGGATATGCCTTCTTTTTTTAAACCTCATAAACCAACCTCTGATAGCTCCAAACTTTTCTTCAGTAGCATCTCAACTTTTTCAGCCTTCACAGAATTGAAGAGAGTTATGTCCTTGCTCCAGATTCGGCTTTGGTTTAGGGAGTATTGAGACCAGCTTAATCTTCTACCCAGACCACTCAGACTTTCTCTATATCAGCAATAATACTGTTTTGCTTTTTGTAATGTGTGTTCATTGGAGTAGCACTTTTAATTTCCTTTAGGAACTTTCCTTTGCATTCACAGTTTGGCTAACTAGGCACAAGAGGCCTAGCTTTTGATCTATCTTGGCTTTTGACATGCCATCCTCACTAAGCTTAATAATGCCTAGCTTTTGATTTAAAGTGAGAGATGTGTGACTCTTCCTTTCACTTGAGGACTCAGAGACCATTGTAGGATTATTAATTGGCCTAATTTCAATATTGCTGTGTCTTAGGGAATAGGGAGGCCCAAGAAGAGGGAGAGAGCTAGGGAACAGATGGTCAGTGAAGTAGTCAGAACACACATTTTTCAATTAATTTCACCATATTATATGGGCGCAGTTCATGACACCCTAAAACATTTAACAGTAGTAACATCAAAGACCCCTGATCACAGATCACCATAATGTGATAACAATGAAAATGTTTGAAATATTGCAAGAATTTCTAAAATGCGGTGCAAGACACAAAGTGAGCAAATGCTATTGGAAAAATTGTACCAATAGACTTGCTTGATTTAGGGTTACCACAACCCTTCAATTTGTAAAAAAAAAAAATGCAGTATCTGCAACATGCAATGAAGAGAAGTGCAATAAATCAAGCTATACCTATAACTGACTACTCAACATCCAGTCTTTCTCTCCTTGCTTCCCATGAGTTTTCTATACTGTAACCAAAGTGAACATTTAAAACTCAGAAGTGGTTATGCTCCTTCCTTGGTTAAAACTCTTTTATAGCTCCCCGTTGCCATTAGATAAAATCCATATTCCAGAGCAAAGCTTTCAAAGCTTACTGGCCCAAGGCTCCAATCTGCCTCTTCTCTTTCCACTAGGTCCCAGACATGTTGGTATTCTGCCAGCTTCTGGATGCACCAAGTTCTTCCCTGATTCAAGAAAGATTGACACATTCTTCCCTTCACCTAGAATGTTTTTCCCTACCTCCTCCTTGTCGTCATTCTTCATTGGCTAACATAGGACATTCAGGTCCTATCCCTAGAGATCAGTTCCTGAAAGAAGCTTTTGCTAACTCTCCATCTAAATTCCCTATAGCTATAAATTCTGTTGATAGTTATAATCTCTAGGGTTTTTTCATAGCAAGTAATTATGTCCAGTTATTTACTAATGTCTTTGTCTTCAACTAGATTGGAAGTAATGTATGTAGTAGCATCAATAACAGTGTCTATTTTAATTACTACTATATTTGCAGGGCTTAACTTAATGGTTGAGACATAAGCAGTGCTTATAAATATATTTTAAAATAAATTTTAAAAATATACTCAACACACAAATGTTGGTGAATGAATCATTTCCTGTGGATATCTACTTTATCTCTGGTCTATTAGAAAGGCCTTTTTTTTTTCTGTTGAGGCCCCTAAAAATTTGTATTCTTGTATTCTTGTTCTATATCTTATTACTATTTATGACAAATTTTAAAAATGGCAGCTATCTAAATATTTCAGGACATCTATCAGGTCCCTACCTCACCATTAATTTACTTCTTTCAAGGTTAAAATATCTCAATGTCAGTTATGCCTGCCACTTTGTTTTTTCACATTCTTTCTTGATCTCCTAATAAGCTCCATTTTGATATATAGAAGTATATCATTCAGTGTCAACCTAATATTTAAACGTGGTTTGATCAGAACAGAATGGAGACTTTAATGATGCCTATCACCCCCTTTTCCCAGATTATTTAATTATAATAAGGCAACCTAAAATCTTATTAACTTTTCTGGCAGGCATATACATTGGTGAAAAATAGTGAACTTACTGTAAATTCAAAACTTCCAAGTCTTTTTTATTATTTATTTTTGAGAGAGAAAGAGCATGGATGTGAACACAGGAGCAGTGAAGGGGCAGAGAGAGAATCTCAAGCAGGCTTCCATGCTGTCAGCACAGAGTCTGACATGGGGCTTGAACTCATGAACTGTGAGATCATGACCTGAGCTGAAACCAAGACTCAGACACTTAACTGAGCCATGCAGGGGTCCCTTCCCATTTTAAAATTATGTCTTTTTTGAACCAAAAAAGCAAGACAGTGCTGTCATCCCAATTGAACTTTCTCTTGTTAGAATCAGGCAGTCACATGAACATGTCATATTTTGTATTTTGATTCTGTCATCCATTTCTTATCTCAGTCACGTTTCATCCACAGATAAAATAAACTTATCTTTGGTATTTTTATCTACATCTGTAATAAACATATCAAACAGAACAGGGCAAAGAGAGGGCCTTGTAGCACACATTATCTCTCTCTAGTTGACATGGATCTCCCTGAATGCCACCATTCAAACAATTATGAAATAGACTTATATAACAGGACTCCAGTCCTTAAAACCAGAGGATATTGTGAAGGATATTGTTAGATACATTGTTGTGTTTCATTTATTTTTATGCTGACCACATTTTTTCATCTGTGCAGATGAATCATAAATTTATAATGTATATTATAACATAAAAATGACAAAAGTTGAAGTTTGCATAGAAAACAGATTTACTCTTCTATTACCTTTTGTAATATAGTGCTTCATAATTATATAAGTAGAAAGTTCTGAGGATTATCAGAAATTGATAGCTGATCACTGAATTTTCATGTGCACTTTTTTTGTGTTTATATTGTGGTCAGCCTTGTAATTTACAGAACAGCCAGTTAAGGTTTTGTTGAAGAGCTTGAATCACGTTTTCAGAAAAGCAAGGCAGATTTGAATCTTGGGACAGGAAATAGCTGACTCATTTCCATCCTCATTGTGTGTGTGTGTGTGTGTGTGTGTGTGTGTGTGTGTTTTACTGGAATGCAAATGCCTTTAACTGAAGAGAGCAAAGCAAGTGCTATCGATTTAAAAGGAAATTTGAACATGAAATGAATCAGCTGACTGAAAAATAGCATTGCATAGCAGGGTGTTACATTACCATTCTTAATGCAAAGCAAGTCAGATTTTACATGTGCTTCTGAAGAATATCTTCTTTCTCTCACTGTTTGTAATTTCTTTAAGAGAAAATTGTAGTTACTTTGGTGTCCAGAGATTGTTCTTCTCATATGTCTAATAGTTCATATATCAAACAGGTCTTTGAATGCTTGCAGCACTATAACTCCTACATTCTGTTTCTCCAAGGATGATTGTGATCTTGATATTTTATCTTAACTCAGCCTCTTTTCATAGTTAAGCAATAAATGCAAATAAGGAATAATGCAAGATGGGAACTAAATAAAACTGGATCAATAAAAAAGGCTAAGTAGGTTTTTAGAGCATGGCAGATGATAGTGGCAAGGATGTGACATGTCATATTAACTGAAGGATAATCTTCAAATCAGAGAAAGCCATTGATCAAAATGATTTTACTGGACCCAACATGAAAAGACATGGACTTTGGAGGATAAGCAGTCAGGGTTCAAACCTTGGTGTCAATGTTTATTAACTATTCAATTTCAGCAAGTCAATGAGTTTAATTTCTCCTTTATCATTGGTAAATGTTGATGATACCTACCCCAAAGGATTGCCCTAGAGACATAATGAAACAATATGTGAAAAGAGAATGTTTAGGGCAGGCATGCAGTATGTGGGAATTACTTTGAATAATTCTTTGAACTCTGGATTAAGTCAGAAGCACTTCTTTTCCATTTCCACTGAGCCCTGTATAAGGGAGGCAGGAGGTCAGGAGAGAGATGGAGGAGAAGACAAAAAGACTTGGGGAAGAATGAAATACCTGCCAGGGTTTTGCTCTGGTGGCAATTGAAAAGTCAGAGTTAGAGGTGCCCAATCCTATAAGGTACCCATCCACCTAAGAGTGCCCACCCAATAAGCATGTGGATTATCCAGCTGTGCAACATTTGCTCCACTTTTATTTGCCCCTGTCTGAGTTAGATTTGTGCAGCTAATCTTTGACCTTTCACTTTCTTTTCAACAAAAGCCAGCTGGCTTTTCCTTCATTTCACCTCAGGTACTGTGTACCTTATTTCCCAGCTAACAGCCCTCTCAGAAGTATTTATATTTAATTTAATAAATCTTGTGTTTCAAGAAAGCATAAGAACAAAGTGATGGCTAATGGTGAATTTAGGGATTGCTAAAGATTATGCCATATATATGTCTAGCCACAGGGATGAGCAGGAATCACATCATCTAAATTCAGCCTATAATTAGCCAATGAAGGTAGACTAACAATGATGACATGGAATTGCAACCAAGTCTCTCCTCCTGATTTCAAGTCTCTTATAATTGTGACTGAAAAAATACTCAGAAGGAATAGACCAGATTGTTCTTATCACCCCCTGCACAGTGAAAATCAAAGACAGGGAGAGAAGACAAGATCTTTTAATTTCTCATCAGGCAATCTCTACCATACTACATTCTTTTCTTAAACATTTCTATCCTTCTTTGGGTATTTTGTCAGGTATTCAGCACATTTGCCTTTCTAACACTTAGCTGTTTTTTTTTGTGCTGGCTTGATTTATTTACTAGTAGGGTACGGCTTATTTATGCAACTCAAGAAACATTTCAACAGATTTCTAGATAATAAGGTACACAAGTCTTGCTTATTTCTAAAAAAAAAAAAAAGTAAAAAAAAAAACCCAAAAACAACAACAAAAAAAAACCCAAGTATGCTTCTATTTCTAGATCCACTTCCTTCACTTCTCTTTAATTTCTTCCACTAAGTATTTGTACATCTTTCCTCCTATCTTTAAATGCAGAAGGTGGGGTTAGGGTGGAGAACTGATCTGAGAATGTACTTTTCCTGAAAGCCACTAAGATGTCTTTTTTTTCTGAGTTCAACATTGAGAGAGAGTAAAGCAAGTGGAAAAGGCCAGCAAAAATGAGTAGACTTCATATTCCTTAGCATTGCTGATGATTATTAGGTTGAAAGGTCTAAAAGATCTTGAGATGAATTAAGTTGAAAATTTAGTATTTGGGACAAGAAACTTAATCTCATGTGGTGCCACTTATACTTTGAAAAGGAGACCACTGTTTGTCAATATGGTTCCATTCATGCGTTTGTGTATATAGTAAAACCTTGATTTGCAAGCATAAGTCATTCCAGAAACTTGCTTGTAATCCAAAGCACTTGTATATCAAAGTGAATTTCCCCATAAGAAATAATGGAAACTTAGATGATTCATTCCACAACCCAAAAATATTCATATAAAAATGATCACAATACTGTAATATAATACAAAATAGTAAAGAAAATGCAAAATATAAGGAAAAAGAAAAAAAATTAGCCTGCACCTACTTTTGAAAACCTTTGTGACTGGTGTGAGGGAGACAAGAGAAGAGGGTTATTGCGAAGGACAACTTTCACTATCACTAACAGAATCACTGCTATTTATTGGCTCAATGGAATCTTTCTGCATAGGGGCCATTGTATACACGTGCATGGATGTTGACTACAGTACAGTATTAATAAACTCTTGTCATATACTGTATTTAATGTAACTGGCAATAAGGTGCAGAGGAAAGGGTCTATATCTGCAGGCAGCCTGACCTAGAAGGAAGCAGAACATTACTAAGCTTACTCTTGTTTGGAAAAGCAAAGGACTGTCCATAGGTGCTTTGAAGTGACAAAAAAATAACACTAGTGCCAGTTGTGGGTACCTTCCAACATTCTGAAAAATCACTGATTTCTGCCAAACACCATAACCCGAGACTGAGCATCTGAGCAGCAGCACACTGAGAGAGTGTGGGGGAGGGGCAGAGACAGAGAATCTAAAGCAGGCTCAGACGTGTCAGCCCAGAGCCTGATGTGGGGCTCGAACTCATGAACCATGAGACCATGACTTGAGCCAAAGCTGGACGCTTAACCGACTGACCCAACCAGGTGTCCCAATAATAATGATGCAACTTTAAAAGTTGCTTCCTATCTTAGAAGCAGGGAAGGAGATGAACTTTTGCCTTTGGTTGGAACAGATGAATTAAGATACAGTGTCAAGATGTTTTCCAAATATGCAAATAGTAAAATTCAGTTATATAAGCACTAATCATATATTGCCACAAATCACATATCAGCATCCACTGCGTACCAAGTACTGCAATAGAGTGCCATTGCTACAGAGATGAAAAGCAAAGTTCTCTGCCCAATGGGAGACCAGTCTAGAGGAAGCAACACATAAGTAGACAGGTAGAGCACACCCAAATGAATCTTGGAATAGAGATTT
This sequence comes from Neofelis nebulosa, assembly GCF_028018385.1. Lineage (NCBI taxonomy): Eukaryota > Metazoa > Chordata > Mammalia > Carnivora > Felidae > Neofelis > Neofelis nebulosa. The sequence continues at coordinate 52,053,714 of NC_080783.1, read as the reverse complement.
GACAGAGGTATCAGGGGGTCTGAAAGGACTCACTAGGCCTGGGGGACAGGAGATTGAAGTCACTTTCATATTACAGAAGGAACAGTTATCTTTACACATGTGCCTAGAAAGTAAAATGGACCAGGTCATGGAAAAGTATAATACATGGCTCATCATTTTCATTCCTCTTGTTCATATGAACTTAGAAAGCATTTAAGATGATACCCTAATATAGAGTGAATTTCTGCATGGATCATTACAAAGACCTCTGCTGAAGTACAAGGTTTAAGTAGGTCCCACGAATGGACTGTGTAGACAGCGTTTTCCAAAGTATTTGGAAATCCGTGTGCATTTTATTCCATTTTAAAAGTTGCTTTATTTGGAGAGAAGGTGTGCATGCATGAGTGGAGGAAGGGCAGAGCAAGAAGGAGAGACAGAATCCCAAGCAGGCACCATGCTGCTAGCGCAGAACCCAATGTGGGACTTGATCCATGAATTGTGAGATCATGACCTGAGCCAAAATCAAGGGTCAGTTGCTTAACCGACTGAGCCACCCAGGTACTCCAATAATATTCTTTTCAAAACAGTAATTTCCAGCTCAAATTATGCTTTAAAAAACAAACTTTATATTTTAGAACAGTTTTAGATTTTCAGAAAAATTATGACAATAGTACAGAGTCCCCATGTACCCTGCATCCAGTTTCCCCTACCATTTACACCCTATATTGGTATAGTACATTTGTTACAATTAATAAACCAATGTTGACACATTATTATTAATTAAAGTCCATACTTTATTCATTGTTTAGTTTTTACCTAATGTCCTTTTTCTGTTCCAGGTACTCACCCAGGATATAATATTACATTTAGTTATCAAGTCTCCTTAGCCTCCTCTTGGTTGTGACAGTTTCTCAGACTTCCCTTGTTTTTGATGACTTTGACAATTTTGAAGAACAGTGGGTGGGTATTTTCTAAAATGCTCTTATATTGCGATTTGTCTAATGTTTTTCTCTTGATTAGACTGGGTTTGTGGGTTTGGGAGAGGAAGACTGCAGATATAAGGTGACCTTTTCATCACATGACATCCAGGGTACATAGAGATAACCTGACTTATCACTGTTGATGTTGACCTTGATCACGGGTGAGGTGGTATTTGCCAGGATTCTCCACAGTACAGTTACTGTTTTTTGCTTCCTGTCCATACTGTACTCTTTGGAAGGGAGTCATTATGTGTAGCTTACATTTGATGAGTGAGAAGTTGTGTTCCACCTTCTTGAAGAATGTATAAATTATTTGAAATTCTTCTGCACAAGACATTCGTTTCTTCTCCATTTATTTATGTATTCAATAATTTATTTTTATCAGTATTGAGTCATAGATATTTATTTTATACTTTAGATTATAAACCAGTGCTACTTTATTTTGCTGCTCAGATTATTCCAGGTCTAGTTCTGGGAAGCTTTTCCAGTTAATTGCCGTTCCCTTTGATATACCCATCATTACGGGGTTTTTGTTGTCGTTTTATTATTTTTGTTTGTTTGTTTTAGCATATTGTTACTTTCTGGTACTACAAGATACTCCAGGTTCATTTGTGTATTTTCTGCCCCGGTCTAAGAATCAGTCATTTCTTCAAGAAGCCCTCAAGTTACAATTTTGTTTTCTATTTGAGTCAGTATACTGTAAAATATATGTTTGCATCGGGACATAGTTACTAAAAATAGAGAAATCTATCTCTTGCTCTGCAGAAGTGGATCATATCCATTAGTGTTTAGGAGGGTTAATGCTACACTATCAGCATACAGATGTACACTCTTTACTCTTATTAATGGTAATGGAAGTTCCTGGAAGGAAAGAACAGCGGCTAAGAGCAGATGTCATCTTCATGGGCTTGCCTTCCTTCATTTAAAACCTAATACAATGTTTTCTGGGATGGCATTTGTATTGCCACTTTATAGATGTGGAATGAGTAACAGATTTGCTTCTTGGAGATTGGCTATTTTCCTTGCTTAAATCAAAGATTTTAGAGAGTATCATTTATAACACTTTATACGTGTGTAGTGCTTCAATATATGCAACATATGTGTTTTTGATTAATTCATTTGTTTTTACAGAAAACTTGTAAGATAAATAGGATATTTATTTTAAAAGAAAGGTTCATGGAATAGCAGAATCCCCATTAAATGTCACTCTTCTTGGGGCACCTGGGTGGCTTGGTCGGTTAAGCGTCCGACTTCAGCTCAGGTCATGATCTCACGGTCCGTGAGTTCGAGCCCCGCGTCGGGCTCTGTGCTGACAGCTCAGAGCCTGGAGCCTGCTTCAGATTCTGTGTCTCCCTCTCTCTCTGCCCTTCCCCTGTTCATGCTCTGTCTCTTTCTGTCTCAAAAATAAGTAAACGTTAAAAAAAAAATTAAAAAAAAAATGTCACTCTTCTTTACAAGGCTAACTTGTGACATGAGCCTTTCTTGCTTTTCTGATGGAATAACAATAGAACTCATTTTTTCCATTTATTCTACCCATCTATCCTGTTTGCCCTAATAAAATCCAGTGATCCCTCAACTTTATAACTTAATGGAAAGTTTTTACAAGATCTTTTATATCAAAGTTACTACAGAATGCTTAGCACCTTTGCTCTTAATTATTTTGTATTTTAAACTCACATTATAGGTCCCTATATAATAACAGTTTTGTACTCAAACTAAGCTTGCCTTTAATCTTGTCTCTCTCCAACCCACCTCCCCCTGCACCCCCCCAACCTAGCTCCCAACAGCTGAACCACAGAAATCTGGCCCCATGTCTTTTTGTTTTACAACCCTTTAAATGTGCACTGATTCCTTTAGAATAAAGCCCTGGAAAGAATGTGCAGAGCTGTTTAAGATCTGGCCCCTCATACCTGTCTAGTCCCACCTTCTGCCACAGTCTCCTTGTATTTCAGGCTGCAGCAATGCTGAGCTGTATTGAGCTCCTTGAAAATAATACATGGTTTCTAGCCTGCACATTTGCTCTGTAGCTTCATTTGCATGAAAGACTTCTCTCTCTTCCCCGTGCTTCTAAATTCTTTGAGCTGTGCTGCCTTGAGACTCAGAATGTATTACACACACTTATTTGTGTGTGTCTGTAATCCCACGTAGCTAGACTGAATTCCTTGGGGACAGAACCAGTGACTTACTTGTCTTCCATTTGTCTTCAGAAGGCTTTTAGTAAATGTTGAATCAGTGAGTGAATGAGGTTTCTGGTTTAAAAATGTGAATTTAATAGCTTAATTTTAGCCATATGGAAAAAGTTATAAATTTGGTGTATATTTTATTCAGCCACTTACTCATTCTGTAACCGTTTATAGATTCCTACTCTCTGCCCGGTCATGTAGTAGGCTCTTTTAGTTTGGGATGAGCTAAATGCAGTCTCTGTCCATAGGAAAAAATGTAGTCAAGTGAAAAGGAAAGTTATGGAAAAAAATAACAATAAGTTCTGTATGATTATATGGACAGCAGTATTTGGAAGCAGAGACGGAAATTGCTAGCTCTCCCTGTCACCGATATTGAAGGCTTCACAAAAGAGATGAACTTCATCTGTTAGTTGAGGGAATGAGTAAGATTTTCATTGAGAAGCCCAAGGGATGGGTTCCAGGCAAAGGGTGGAGCAGACGTGGAGGCACAGAATGTGAAAGGGCTCATGAACCTGGAACATCGTGAAGCCAAGGGTAGAATGTGTGGACGAAAGAATACTGGAGAGATGCTGGGGACTTGTCAAAAAAAGGTCCTTCCTGTGTGTCTTGTGCTCAGGTGTTGGGAATTTATCCCAAGACCACAGAGGACTTTTGGACAATTCTTAAGAGTCCTTGATATGTACCATGTTCTCTTGAGTGCTTTGAAAATATGGGGCAGGGAAGGGACAAAGAAGTCTATTTACAGAGCTAACTTTTAAAGATTAGTCTACCTTAGATCTTATTTGCCTCAGTTCATCTGCCTGTTTCCAATGCTCTTATTTATATAAGAATGGCTAACTGCTAGTACTAACCTCACTTTCTTTTTCTTTAATGCATTTAGACTTTCTAAATAATAGTTATGACTTGTGAGAAGCCGAAATAGTCATTATATTGTCTTTCCAGATAAAGTAATGGAAACCCAATTAGCAATGTGTTGTAATATAAAAATGTCAAGATAAATTGAGAAACTGGTGCTTAGTGGGGAAAATTTAAGATAGAATTACATTCTTTACAAATTTGTGCCAGTCCGTGTAACTTTTCTAAACATTTTCCCTTAGAACCTTATATTCTTGTCTAAACCTTAAAAAAAAAAAAAAAAAGGAAGAAAAGGTCTGATCCTCAAGATAATTTTTAAAACAGCTTCACTAATTCCTTTCTCAAAAGGTCCTCATGACAAAATAGCCCACATTTCAATTGCCAGATCTGGCTGTACTCTTTCTGTGGCATGTTTATTATAGGATAGTAGAGGAATCAGCATTGCTGTCAATCAGTATACAAATATTTACTTAACTCAAACTCTGTGCTAAGCTCTGAATTGTATGTTACCTTAAACAAATGACCCTAGGTCAAATTTTTGAGGAAGGTTTACTGTTTCAGTTTTTTCATTAAAAGATACCAAGTAGAAGGTTACAGTTTTAGGAAATTAATAGGCCTCCAAGATAAAAATTACGTAATATGCATTGCATTTATTTATTTATTTTGAGAGGGACAGAGACAGTGCGAGCAGAGGAGGGGCAAAGAGAGGGAGAGAGAGAATCCCAAGCAGGCTCTGCACTGACAGTGCTTGAACTCCCGAACCCTGAGATCATGACCTGAGCTGAAACCAAGAGTTGGACACTTAACCAACTGAACCACCCAGGCTTCCCTGCATTTATGATTTATATTGTACATCTCTTCCTTTCTGGAGTAATCACCAATGGGGTCCATTCTGTACTTTCCTTATGCTTCATAGTTATGCTGAAGCTATTTTTTTTTTTGTTTTCTTTGAACAGAAATTTTACCCACTGCACTTTTGAGTAACTATGTAAGATTTTATTTTTAAAACCAAACTTAAAATTACCTTATTGAGGGGTGCTTGGCTGGCTCAGTCCATAGAGAATGCAACTCTTGATCTTGGGGTTATAAGTTCCAGCCCCAAGTTGAATGTAGAGATTACTTAAAAATTTTTTTTAAAAGTCTTAAAAAATTGATGTCTAAGAAGCTGTCTTAGGGCAAGGCTCTCACATGTTTCCATCAGTATAGCAGCCAAAAGACATCTTAGCTTTAAATAGAGCTGGACTAGAATTGATAAAGGACTTTGAGCATTTGAAATGACATCATCCTGCCTCTTCTGCATTTGAGGCTGTTGCTTAGTCTATTATTAAATGTTTAATTCTTGAAAACCTATGGTCCTCCTGGACCCTGGAAATCTGGAGGCAAATGAAAAAAGAAGTAAGCAGTAGAAGTAACAAGTAAAGTGACTGCAAGAGCTACAGGAGCTGTCTGGGCAGGGATGAAGCACAAGCAAATGACCCTAGGTCAAATTTTTGAGGAAGGTTTACTGTTTCAGTTTTTATTTTTTATTTTTTATTTTTTTTTCTTTAAATTTTTTTTTCAACGTTTTTAATTTATTTTTGGGACAGAGAGAGACAGAGCATGAACGGGGGAGGGGCAGAGAGAGAGGGAGACACAGAATCGGAAACAGGCTCCAGGCTCCGAGCCATCAGCCCAGAGCCTGACGCGGGGCTCGAACTCACGGACCGCGAGATCGTGACCTGGCTGAAGTCGGACGCTTAACCGACTGCGCCACCCAGGCGCCCCTGTTTCAGTTTTTAAACTATGCACATAGTTCTAGCACCACATGGGACAAAGGTGATCAAAACAGTGGCCTAAAGTCACTAAGGAAAAACTTGTACTATTTTAATATAATATGTATTTTCAAAGGTAGGAAGGGGTACCTAGATGGCTCAGTCCATTAAGCATCTGACTCTTGATATCCATTCAGGTCTTGATCTCATGGTTTGTGGGATTGAGCCCCATGTGGGGCTCTGTGTTGACAGTGCACAGCCTGGTTAGGATTCTCTCTCTGTCTCTCTCTGTCCTTCCCCTGCTTGCATGCTCTCTTTCTCTCTCTCAAAATAAATAAATAAGCATAAATAAATAAGTAGGAAGGTAAATCCTACTTTATTTATTTATTTATTTATTTATTTATTTATTTTTTTTTTTTTTTTGAGAGAGAGAAAGGGCATGCACAAGCCGGGGAGAGGGAGAGGGAGAGAGAAATTTAGGCAGGCTCTGTGCTGAGTGGAGTCGGAAGCAGGGCTCGATCTCAGGACCTTGGGATCATGACCCCAGCCGAAATCAAGAGTTGGACACTCTACTGACTAAGCCACCCAGGTGCCCCTTTTTAGTAGTTTCTATTCAGTGTGGTATGTGCTTCTCATTCCATGGAAATACAAACACGTAGACTCTCTCATGCTTCCTCTTTCTGAAGCCTTGATGCCCAGCCACTGTTGTTATCTTGAAGAGTGATGACAGGGTTAATGAGAATGTGAAGTGACAGGAAACAGGGAGGGGTCTAGAGCTCAGTAGCTCATCAATTGGCCTTCTAGTCATTCCGGGACATTGGGAAGGGTATGTAAACAAATTTGGCCTACTTAAGCAATGTTCCTACATCAGCACCTTACCTCCTACTCACAGCAGAGGTTTCCTTTAAGATCTTTCTCAGAAATCTAGAGGTAAAGACCAACTTTCAAGTTTTATTCCAGTCCCTACAAAGAGTTTCATCTGGTTTGGAAAATTTATTAAAATAAGAAACAGTAGGAAGTATTTTTATTTTTCACTTTGGAGTGGTGAGCGCTCTGGAGCCAAATTGCCAATGCCATAGGGATTCATTATCACAGATAATCACATTGAAATGGTCTTTTTATGGACTATTTCAGAAAGTAAGTAATAATTAGAGCAATAATAAATCTTTCTTCCATACTGTGATGCTTGGAGAAATATTTCACCTAATTTAAAATTCTTATTGACTGTCGACCCTCTGCAAGATTCTGTCCATTTCATGTGAAACTGTGAAGTCTAAGCATCTAGTTCAAATTTTGAAGACAGTTTCCATTTTGAGTTCATTTGATAATCTCTAGATTATCAGTTTTGCCTTTTATTGTAGTTAAGTGAAAAATAAATGTATTTCATGTATTGAAAATCGCCACTGCATGATAACCCTTACCTTGTGTAACAATAGGTCTCAATACAGCTTTCTGTATGGCAAAAAAAAAAAAGTTTGAAAACTGATTAAAAATGTATTTTTACTGTGTATTTATAATGAATGTTATTTTAATTTTAGCTTTTTAATTTAGTTCCACTATTTATTATTTTGATGTTTGCCTTGAAAACATTTATTCTATTATTGTGGGAATTAGTCTGGATCTTTCGGGACAGTTGTTAGTGTCTCTATCAAGGATTTTGAACTTCTAGAAGAATGGGGCAAGAAGAGAAGTCCTCTCCTTCCATCTGTTCATCTTTTTAAAATTCACAAGCAAAAGGTACCTGACCTTACCTTTGATGTTATGGAAGGAGAACACATGTAAAAATTAGGTCAGAGAGATGGGGGGAAGGATTATTGGAACTGAGATTTCCAGTACTGCTCCCCTTTCATTCTTTCAACCTTCATGGTTAACGAAGTTGATCAGAGTTTTTCAAAGCTTCCAACCCTACTATTACTCTTTGATGCAATTCCTCCTCTAAACAATAAATTAATTAGCAGTTGGGTAATAATTTCCTCCAAAACTTTTCCTATTGCTCATTCCCAATTATATAAGCCTATAGTATTCTGCTTATGCTATTTTCTTCAACATTACAATTTTTCTACTATTAAGTAATTCACCTGGATTTTTATACCACACCTGAAAATTCTAGCATGAAGAAATATGGGAAAGAGATTTGTTTGCCAATCTTAGAATATTTGATAATGTTGAACTCTACATTTTGTACCCATCTTGCTCATCCTAAACATTGTGAAAAAAATAATAATAGAATTAATATTACTTTGGGCTTTCTTGGAAGATGATAGGCAAAATGTCATTTGATTATTATTTAGTTAATCTTCTGTAATTACTAGAACATACAGATATATTGTAGAAATAATGAAAACTTTAGAAACCTCTACTCTATATTCAAATTTAAAAAGAAGTACAACATGAATGCACACTTGAAAAATGAAAACTAAAACTGCCCTTTATGACCTCAAAGAATCACAAAGCATGGCAAGATATGCTTCAAATTTCATATTACTTAAGCATTGCTACTTGTTTTTGAATAACTTGAAATGTCATGAACTTAAATGGTTTTTTTTTGGATTAAGATACATTTTCTAAGAGCTGAACCAAGATAAAATAGAGAAACACTGGCATAGCCTTAATTTTAATGCACATAAATTCAATTAACATATCAATTTATTGAAGTTAGCAATGAAAAATATTCCAAAAGTAAATATCATAGGGCCTTGTTAATGCCAAAGCTTTCTTTCATCTTATTAAGATTAATTAATTGTTGAATTACCACAGGTCCCATGTTTTACTTGTAAGGCCAAACCAAAGAATTCTTTGCATTTATATCAGCATTCCTAGTTTTCCAGACAGACATTTTAATCCCTTTTGATCTCTGAGATAAATATATTTTTTCACGTAATTATATAGTTACTCAATAGAATAGAACAGATCCCATGGAGCCACTCCAGTGTGTGCTGTGTAAATAATGTTCTGTTCTACCCCCTGGTAATTGGCCACTAGACCCCCCCAGGAGGGTTTTGATCCCTTAAGTAAACACTATATAGGTTGGGGGGGGGGGGGTCATATTTTCTTCATTGGCAATGAAGCCAGAAAGAAGAGCTTCACATTCAGTACGTATTACATCATTTTAAAAAGAACAAACTGCTTTTGACCATATAGCTCCCTCTGCTGGTTCACAAAGTTTAAAAAGTACAAAAGAATATGTTCCAAGAACTAGAGCCTCTTGGGGCGCCTGGGTGGCTCAGTCGGTTAAGCGTCCAACTTCAGCTCAGGTCACGATCTCGCAGTTCGTGAGTTCGAGCCCCGCGTCAGGCTCTGTGCTGACTGCTCGGAGCCTGGAGCCTGTTTCAGATTCTGTGTCTCCCTCTCTCTCTGACCCTCCCCCATTCATGCTCTGTCTCTCTCTGTCTCAAAAATAAATAAACGTTTAAAAAAATTAAAAAAAAAAAAGAACTAGAGCCTCTTAAGAGACAAATGTGTCATTTCAGGTATGCACGGGGGTTAACTAAAGAAATAGCAATAGACAGGGCACTAACTAAAGAAATAAGCAATAGACAGGGCACCTGGGTGGCTCAGTCGGTTAAGCTTCTGACTTCAGCTCAGGTTGTGATCTCACGGTTGTGATCTCACGGTTTGTGGGTTCGAGTCCCGCGTTGGGCTCTGTGCTGACAGCTCAAAGCCTGGAGCTGCTTTGGATTCTGTGTCTCCCTCTCTCTCTCTGCTCCTCCCCCCATTCAGTCTCCATCTCTGTCTCTCTCTCAAAAATAAATTAAAAATAAAAATAAAAAAAAGAAATAAGCAATAGACAGACTTCTCATTTTTATGTTTCTTAAGTTGTGAGCCACCCTACTCACTTTCTGTCTTTAATCATTCTACCATTGTGTGCCTGTACTATCTTACTCTTTGCAATAAAAGGCAGGCTTTAGAACAGTAGGCAGACAACTTTTCTGGACAACTCTAATGCAAGTAAGATTCATGAGCCTATCAGCTGCACGCTAACAGCTCTATTCCTCCATAAGGCAGGGCATTATTCACAGGGAGCCTTATGTTACCCTTACTCCAGCTACAGGGGTGGTAAGTGAAACATGTAAACATCTTTTTCAAACTGATCAATTGAAATCCTGTGCCTCTCATTTTTATGGCATTGATGGCTGTCTTCATTTGGTATAGACTAAAAGCTATAGGCTGAACGTAGTCAAAAAAGACAGGACAGAAGTTGGAGAAACATGGCCTTGAGTCCCAGCTTTGACAAAATCTGTGTAGTCTTCTTCAAGTTATTTATTCTCTCTGTTCCTTCTTGTTCACATCTATAATATGGCAATAAAATTCCCAGAGAGTCATTGTTTAGCTTCAAAGGGCTAAATAAAGTAATGTATGTACAGTGTCTAACATGTAGCAGATGTATGTTAATTGTGGTTAACCTATTACTGAGTAATCTGGGTTTCTCCTCCAAGGAACCAAATGATCTAGAGAGTGTCAAAGAGAAACAACTTCCCTTCCAAAAATTCAAAAAGCGTGGCCACATAACATATGTTCAATCGTATAAAACATATAGTTTTTATTGAAAAAAAATATGATTTGACTTCACCATAGTCACTCAATCTATAATCTAATCCTATTTATTTTTTGATGTGGAGACAGGATCAGAAGTATAGTTGACCCTACATAAGTGTAGGTCCAAGAAACCTCTATTATATTGGGCTATAAAAGAACTTAGGTAAACAGTATATTCTGATGAGGGTATTTAGAAATTGAGTTGTAGAAGTTGTCATAGAGTGTGACAGATAAATTCATGTCTTTAATAGCTCCCTTTTGCTACATATGTAGTAAATGTGTTTATTTCATTATATCAAGTTTTGACAAGACAGTACCTAATGGTTTCACAATCAAGTAGCAGGATAGGGAAAAGTGGTTTGACCTTAACCTTTATATTTTCTGAGTAACAGTTTGCCTCTAGGGAACGCTGTGCTGTCTCTAGTTCTATATACACAGCTAGGTCACTCTTTATCATGAGGTAATCAAAAAATAATAGAGGCAGTATAGGTGGTGGTTAAGTGCAAAACTCTGAAGCCAGAAAAGCCAGGTTTGAATTTTAGTTCTATTTAGCTCTGTGACCTTGAGAGAGCACGTGGGATACCCTCATCTGTGCTTCACTGTCTTCACTTATAAAATGCTGATATAAAAGTGTACGCTTTGTATCAGTTTCCTAGGGCTGCCTTAGCAAATTACCACAAACTTGCTGGCTTAAAGCAACAGAAATGTATGTTCTCACAGATCGGGAAGCCAGAGGTCTGAAACCAAGTTATCAGCAGGGTCATGTTCCCACCAAACAGTCTAGGGAAGAATCCTTCCTTGCCTCTTCCAGCTTCTGGTGACCCCAGCTGTACCTTGGCATGTGACAGTGTAAGTCTAGCCTGTGGCTGTGTCGTCACAGCCTCTCTGTCTCTGTGTGTCCCCTCCCCTTCTTATGAGGACACTAATCATTGGATTGAGGATATTGGATACCCAATCCAGTAAGACCTCGTCTTAATCACATCTGCAAAGACCCTATTCCCAAATAAGGTCACTTTCTGAGGTTCCCAGTGGACATGAATTTCAAGGGGCACTATTTAACTTACTACATACCTCAGGATAGTTTTGAGGATTAAATGAGTTGTAATTAAAGCACTAGATAAAACAATGCCTGTTGTGGATGTTTTAGCTAAGGTGACTTCTCAAACTTTATCTGTAGTTCAGGCAGCTTCACTGACATTACAGATGCCCAGTTATGAATATGTGCTAGACAGCATCCCCTAGTGGCCCACGGTACTTTAAACACAAGCCACTTAAAACTGCTTTCATTTATGAGGTGCCTGGGTGTCTCAATCTGTTAAACATCCAACTTTTGATTTCAACTCAGGTCATGATCTCACGGTTCATGAGAGCTCCATGTCGGGCACAGCACAGAGCCTGCTTGGGATTCTTTCTCTCCTCTGTGCCCCTACCATGCTCACTCACGCATGCACATGTGCGCTCTCTCTCTCTCTCTCTCAAAATAAATGAATAAAGTTAAAAACAAAACAAAACAAAAAAAACCTGCCTTCATTTTCACCCCAAACAAGAACCACTGGATTCCTCAATTCTTATAAGTGGTATTACCAACCCCATTTACTTAGGCTATAACTCCTTCTTATTTATTATTTTGTTTAATCAACCATTTGGTCCTATTGAGTGTACCATGAAAGCAATTAACTTGTTCTGCTCCCGTTTCTCCTTTCTAGGTCAGGCTGCTTTAATATTCACCCGGATGAGAAATAGCATAAAACAGTCACACAGTAAATCACAATAAATGCGCGCGCGCGCACACACACCCACACACACACACATATTTCAGAGGGCAAAAATAACTACATTTCCGGGGCGCCTGGGTGGCTTAGTCAGTTGAGCATCTGACTTTGGCTCAGGTCATGATTTCACGGTTCATGAGTTCAGGCCCTGCATCAGGCTCTGTCCTGACAGCTCAGAGCCTGGAGCCTGCTTTAGTTTCTGTGTCTCCCTTTCTCTCTCTGCTCCCCCACTCGTGCTCCCTCTCTCTCCTCCCTAAAATGAATAAACATTAAAAAGTTTAAAAAAAAACTACATTTCCTTTAATTCAGACAATAGGTCTGACTTTAATGATTTAATGAAAAAATATAATATACAATAAAGAGGGCTTGGTGGCTCTGCATGTGAACTAGCTCAATTATGGAGAAAAGAGAAACTTGGAGGGGAAAAAAGGAAAATGTTTACTATGCTTCTAATCTGTGGTGTAAACAAAGGCATGGTGATCTGGCATGGATTCTGTCCAGACATTCCACAAGTCTGGCCTCAGTTCCCTTATCGTTAAAATGTGACTTTGAAAGGGTTATTTACATTTTTTAATCCTACAGATGATGCTTTGTCATTCATTAATTATGATTATACTTACCCACAAGTTTGACATAAGAATTAAATGAGAAAACCATATGTAAAATGCTTTGGAATAGTATTCTGCCCCTACTACATGCTTAATAAATGTTAGCTATTAGATATAATTTTAGATTCCTGTAGACATTGATTCTCTAAAAATCTTGCACCTATCTGTTGTTTCATTTGATGGCTCATTTCATTTAAAGTATATTTCCAGATTCTGTTGCATTTTAACAAAGCAGTGTCATGTGGGTGCAGTGTATGCAGTTGTTAGGAAGAACTTGGCTTCTCAGTCGTTAACTGCTGTTGGGCAAATCCTTAGGCTAGGGATGTACTCTTCCTGAGCTGAGTGCTCCCTGGTGTCCTTATGTATAAAAAGGGGTACGATGTGTTATAAGAACTTAACCGCACACAGTGAGCATTCAATAAATGGTGGCTGTCCATAATAAAGTTTTTTGGGTCTCAGATTCTAGGTAAATTCTCTTAACTTTTTTTCATTCTTTTGAAAAGAAGATGAGACCTGGGTAGGGGAGATGGGCAAAATGGGTGAAGGGGAGTGGAAGATACAGGCTTCCAGTTACAGATTGAAAAAGTCAGGGAATAAAAGGCACAGCATAGAGAATATAGTCAATGGTATTGTAATAGCAGTGTGTGGTGACAGATGATAGCTACAGTTGTGGTGAACAAAGCATAACATACAGAGGAGTTGAATCACTATGTTGCACACCTAAAAGTAATGTAACATTGTGTGTCAACTATGCTCAAAAAAAAATACTCAAAAAAAAATTTTAGAGGAGTATGCAATCCATTATGGCGCAGAAGTTATATGAGGTCTCTGGACAGAAAGAATTAGAACATTGTGATAGAAACTTTAAAAATCCCTGTATTTCTAATGTTGCAATAATCAACATACCTTCAGCACCTATTGAATGTTGCCATTCTTTTTTTTTTTTTTAATTTTTCTTTTCAACGTTTTTAAATTTATTTTTGGGACAGAGAGAGACAGAGCATGAACGGGGGAGGGGCAGAGAGAGAGGGAGACACAGAATCGGAAGCAGGCTCCAGGCTCTGAGCCATCAGCCCAGAGCCTGACGCGGGGCTCGAACTCACGGACCGCGAGATCGTGACCTGGCTGAAGTCGGATGCTTAACCGACTGCGCCACCCAGGCGCCCCGAATGTTGCCATTCTGAAGCATATTGGATCAGCGGAAAGTGATCACCTAGCAAAGGGAATGAGAGCCTTAATTCTGAGATAGAACTAGCAGGATTAAAATAGAGATGAGCTTTCATAACTTCTGGATGACTTCTTTTAAAAATGTCACACCATCAATAAAAACTGCACTTAACAGCAATTACATTAACTGAGTCTACTGTGTGTGGTTGAAAAGCCATTCAGACAGCATTTCGTGAATACCTCATATCCTATGTAAGGCCATGCCCATTTCACTACGGATACATATTTCATTCCGCGTATTAACAACATCCTCCATAGCACTAGGTCGTAAATGTCTGGGAGAGAAACCTCATGTACAGAAACTTTATATTAATGGGAAAATAAACACCCAAAAGTTCAAACTATATATATACACACATCCAATTTTAAAATACTTTTTCTACTCAGCTTAAAGAAATAAACGCTGAACTATTAACTTTGACAAAGCAGATAAGAACGTATTGAGATTTGCTCAGGGTTGTATATTGTCCTGTACCTACCCCCTCTGTCTCCCAAAAGGACACACAAAAACATATTTTTACTCATAAGAAGATTATGAGCTGGTTAGGAATTCTCCTTGCACCCATGCAAAGGATAGAAACACATCGTAAAGCAACAGATGAATATATGCATGTGATATTGTAAGTCATTTGCTTTTAAAGTGATAGAAATATGATCAGAGGGGGTACAGATAGGAAAATACTTTGTAGCAAAGGCTCACCTGGTTTTTAAGGATACAGATTGTATCTGACAAAATTAGGAAGCATTACCTGTAAAGCATAATTGCATGTATATGGCATAGAAATCACGGTTGGAAAGTTACTCCGAAGGACAAAGGTACCAACCTCACTGAGTTTCAGCTTGATACAGTAAGCCTTAGTCATAGAAGAGGCCTGCTCCTGTCACTCACACTTGTTTCCCGCTCTGCTTTCATTGACCCCATGTCTGAGTTCAGAAGAAGATGGGCTCATTTAGTGCTGAATATATGTTGACTATGCTGGCATGAAAGATATGAAAAGACTAAGAGATTCAAAGAGTTGTTTCAAACATGGAAGACCTAAGCAATGTGATAGAGGGCCTCTCTAATCAACCAGGAGATGAAGGGAGAAAGGGCATTTTTTTCCTACTCTGACCACCTTTTGCCCTGATGTCAAGAAGAGTCTTAGCTGACCATGGTTTATGGAGCAAAGATGTACCTGATGGGAAGCTGCAGCACTTAGTGGAGTCTGGTGACACCCAGTGGGAGATCGCTGTACCTGGTGGGACAGAATCCATATAGTCCAACTGGATTACACTTATGTGTGAACACTGTCACACACTTATACTCTAAAAAGTCCTGAATGCCTTGGAACACAAGATCAGGGCAGAGTGGATTTTAAAAGAGGCCTGAGAGGGGCGCCTGGGTGGCTCTGTCGGTTAAGCGTCTGACTTCGGCTCAGGTCATGATCTCATGATTCGTGAGTTGGAGCCCCGCATTGGGCTCTGTGCTGACAGCTCAGAGCCTGGAGCCAGCTTTAGATTCTGTGTCCACCCCCGCCCTTCTCTGCCCCACCCCTGCTTGTGCTCTGTCTCTCTCTGTCTTTCAAAAATGGATAAACATTTAAAAAATTTTTTTAAAGAGGCCTAATGTGGGTCCAACAGTCAAAAAAAGGATTTGAAGTATTGCTGATTTTAAGATCCCATTGGTTCTTCAGTTTGCTAAAGTCTAGAAAAAGTCAAATGATAAAAGATTAAATTTCATATTTCCAATTGTTTCTAGGTTTCTAGTTTGAGTCTTCTCATTGACAGAGTTAAATAATTAGATTAAGGATAAAATTAATTTTCCTTTAAATATTTTATTTTGCAAATTTTCCCCTATACACACTCATGTCCATGCATGTAAACACGTATACCTCTCTCTAATAAAAATAAAACATTCTAAGTATCTGTCCTTCAGTTGTAGGGAATATACAGCTTTCTCCAATAAAAGTAAAACGTTCTGAAAATCCATCCTTTCATCATAAGAAATAAGTAGTTACTAAAAATTGTTTGTTAAAATGTTTATCAGTATTTTATGTAGCTTTACCCTCCGGCCCTCACTGTAATAGAACCGTGAATATGGGTGCCAAAGATGATAGTTCCAAGAGATAATTAAATTCTGGTTCAATTCACTTTAGACAAACTGGGAAATATCTTGTATTTTATTGCCTCTAGCTTCTCACACTAAAACAATCCCTAAAGAATTTCCTGCGTGGAATGTTTTTTCTGTAATGCAACTGTCTGCTTTGACTGTATGACAGAGTCAACCCCAGTTATACTTCTTGAAGTTCAAATATTTGGTATTTCTTCAATGAATAAACTACACTGCAACATGCCACAAGGGAGATTGCTTTAAAACAGAGAAGGGACAGGTAAGAAAACTGATCATATAACACACGTTTGGTCTATTTTGCCCTCCAGTTTATTTTAGTGTTTTGGTCAACTGAAAGCATATTGATAAATACATTTTAAAAATGAATTCTTGGGACACCTGGGTGGCTCAGTTGGTTAAGCATCTGACTTTGGCTCAGGTCATGATCTCGCGGCTCGTGAATTCAAGCCCCGCGTGGGGCTCTGTGCTGACAGCTCAGAGCCTGGAGCCTGTTTTGGATTCTGTGACTCCCTATCTCTCTGCCCCTCCCCTGCTCATGCTCTGTCTCTCTCTCTCTCTCAAAAAAAAATTAAAAAAAAGAGTTTTAATGAATCTAGATGGGTCAGAGAATAAAACTTTTAAAATGATACTATAAAATCACCTAGAAGACTATATGGGTACATAGGAAATAATTGCTCTGGAAAAAGAAATATATTTACAGAATCTATCTAAGACATAAGTGAAAAGTTAAGGTGAGAATTTACAGAAAATAAAAAATGAAAGACAGGACTATAAAAATGAATACAAAAAAATCTGAAAATGAAAACATCTTTGAAAGGTAAGTGGCAGACTAGAAAACATGGCAGATAAAACATTATCATCATTATATCATGAGCTCTCATAAATCAAGGGGGAAAATATGTTAATACTTTGAAAGAAAAATGAATTAAAGGTATGAACACTTTATAGAAAAATGTTGTTTTCCCAAACAGCTAAATCTCCTTCATAATTAAAGAAATATAAGATAAAATAACCAATAAATTTAGAAATCTCTTTAAAAAGATAATATTCAAACTTTGTGAGAGTGTGGGAAAAGAAACGTTCACACATTGTTATTGGAAAATATAAATTGGTACCACTTTTGCAAGAAACAGAAAAATACTCAACCTCTTATTACAAAATTCTGCATTTATGAATCTGTTATAAACATGACATGGAAAAAATAACCAATTAAAACATGAAGTGAAAAAAACCTAGATTGACAATGATACCTACCTTATCTGAACTCAATTTTTTAGTGAAAATGGAAAAACTCTTGGTTTAGACTCAGGTCATGATCTTGCAGTTCATGAGTTCAAACCCCACATCAGGCTCTGTGCTGGCAGTGCAGAGCCTGCTTAGATTTCTCTCTCTCTGCCTTTCTCTGCTCCTCCCCCACTTGTGCTGTCTCTGTCTCTCTCAAAATAAATAAATAAAATTTAAAAAAGAAACATGTAAGTCAATTAATTAATACAGAAATACCTATGTAAGACCTATTATATGACTGATACAATTTTTAATGGATGGGTGATATTGAAGAAGTAAATTTTTCTTCTATTTTTCTTGTCAGGTAAAGAATATCGTCTGCAAACAAATTGGAAGTGATATATATCACTATATCCATAGTAATATAAAAGTTGTATAAAGAATCTCTCTCTCTCTCTCTCTCTCTCTCTCTCTGTCTCTCTCTTTCTCTCTCTCTGTTGAGGTAAGCTTATATAGCATTAACTTAGGATATTACTATATTTGACATCAAACCTTCTGCATTAAGATTAGGCCATTAAAGTTTGTATATGAATCAATGAGAGAAGAGATGAACACCACACAACTTAATATCTGTAGAGTTAGAAGAAAATTTATTACTAGATGGTGATCAGCTAGGACACATCACTGAGAAGTTCTATTGTGAACAGTTCTTTTGTGACTTTATTCGTATTTTTAATGATTTTTCTGGTCTTTCCCTTTTTATGCTAAATCTTGTCGTGAATTCTTACCACAAGATTTACTTGGCAGGATTTGACACGTGTGATTACTTCTTCCTCCACGATGTACTTTCTCTGGGTGACTTAGATCTAGGCACCACACCTACCGAATGCTCCTCCTACCTCACTGGTTATGCCTTCTTGGTTCCTTTTGGTTTTTTATCCTTCTTGCTCAGACCTCTCAATGGTGGTATGGCCGAGCAATTGGTTTGGGTCCTCATCTCTGTCCATATTCACCCCCTCGATAATGTCATCCAGTGTTGTAGCTCCAAATACTTTTATACTCAGATGATTCCAAAATTTATATCTTTAAATTCCATGTTCACATATCAAACCACCTTGGAAGTAAAAGGGTATTCACTTGGATATGTAACAGACACCTCAAATTTAACATATCCTTAACAGAAACCATGATCTCTAGTTCTGTAGCCACCTCCCTCACTAAGGAGGAAAAATCAACCCAACAAACAAAAAGCCAAACTTGCTGCCTTGCAACCTTCTTTCTCCCAGTGAATAACACTTCCATTCTCCCAACTGCTCAGATCAAAAACTTTAGTCTTCCTTGACTTCTTTTTTACTCTCACATTTTATATCCAGTCTAATAGGAAATCCCTTTGGCTCTGCTTAGAGAAGACATTTCACTCTTGTTTGAGCTATCAATACTCTTCACCTGGATTATGGCAATTACTTTTTAATGGGTCTGTTTTTAACTTTGTATACTAGAGTCTATTCTAACTACATCAACAAGAGTGATTCTTTATGGTTCTTACAAGACCTACAAGGCCTAGGATCTAGATCCCTGTTACCTCTCTGACCTCTTCACCTGCCACTTTACCACTAGCTCACTCTGCTTGAAGCACAGTGGCTTCAGTTATCCACTCACCTTAGTGCCTTTGCAGTGTCTATTCTCTCTGCCCCAGTACCTTCTTCCTCTAGATATCTGCATGGCCAACTCCTAGTTCCTTTGAGTCACCTTTGAGTCACATTTTCTCAAATGTGTCACCTTCTCAATGAAACTTATGTAGACTACTAGATTTAAAAGTACAGCCACTTGAACTGAACTTCTGAGACTCCTTTCCCTGGGTTATATTTTGACATAATACTTTTGTCATTCTAGCACGTTTCATCATTTATTTATTTATCATGTTTGGTGATTATTATTGGAAACTTTCTACTAAAAATAAGCTCCACAAGTGAAGAATGTTTTTTGTTTCTTTTTTGTTTACTTGCATATTCCAGTATGGAGAAGAATGCCTGGCATATAGCAGATACTCCAGAAATACCCATTGAGTGAATTAATGGACTATGATTGTCTATAAGCTGTGATCATGTCTGTGTGGGTCACTGTTGAATACTCAGAGCCTAGCCTAGCACACAGTTTAGCACTTAGTGTACTACATGAATATTGACTGAATGAATGAAAGAATGAAAATGAGAATTTAATTACAACACAACCTTTGGTCATAAGTCTATCGTTTATGATAAAATTTTTTGTTGTTGCTCAAAATTAGAAATACTTATAAAGCTTTATGAGCTACACAAAGATAGTACGTACTTAATGAATTCCCATAGGGCATAACCATAAACTAAGAAATGGAGCAAGGTAATCACCTGCTACTACATCATTTGTAGTAAACTGATCCAAATGCTATCCCTGTCCTCTGGGAGCAGAGAGATCTCTTGTTGCTCCACAAGAGTAATTTTATTTTACTATTTTTTTTTTGAGTAATAAAATTCTTTCCAGTAGTTCTTAGTAGCTTCTTTGAATTTTTGTAGTGGTTCTCTCTCTTAGTTTTGTTTTGAAAATTTTAAAACCTACGTGCATTCTCTAATTGTAGACAGACATTGCATGGAAGATTTAAAGCTTTGCAGATAGCTGCCTTTCTCAGGCAACTGCCTTGAACATTTTCTCTCTCTAGTTTACTGGGATAACCAGTAAAGAGACAGTGACGACTCCCCATTTCCTATGCAAGGACTTTACCATCAGTAGATTCTGATCATCATGCTTTAGAGTATTAAAAACAGTTTACACATGTTTTGGGGACTCTTGCTATAGAAATTTTCTAGTCCACAATTACATTTCAAGAGACTTCTAAACTGTCACTAAACTGGAAACCACAGTTGTATAAAGTTTAGAGGAGGATTGTTGATGCCGATCCATAGCTGCCTCATAAGTGATGTTTATCTGCCTGCACAGTCATCAGAGTTCTTGGAGACTAGTCAGGGTGATGGGGACACAGAGTGAGGCTTTAACTAAGGAACATGTGTGATTTCCCATAACAATGCAGACACTGACATTTGGCAAGGCTGGTTGAGGGTTTGGCAATTTTTCTTATCACTCAGTTCATCTTGCCCTGAAAAGCTTAATGGATATTTCTACTACATTGATTATTCCTTTACCCCTGTTCCTTGGTGGTGTGTTTCTTTTCTTCGCTCTACATGTTTGGCTCAATGTAATCAAAATTAATGTAAACAGTTTTGCTCACAGGGTTTCTAGTAGCAAGCATGCCGTAAACATGCTTACTGTAAATGAATCAGAATCATTACGTGGTGCACACAACATTTCTTACTTAAATTCATTTACACTATCTTAACAAAGTTCCACTAGGAACTAGACCTCTAGACCTTTTTAATAGAGTGAGATAATCTCAAATAGTGGAGGAAAAGAATGAATAAGCAGTTACGGTTTCTTCTATTTAGGCAACCGGGTCAAACTGGCCCTGTGTAGGAACACCATTTATGGCTTGGTTTTATAAACTTAATTCTGCGATTACAGTGAAAATCCAGCTCTGAACAGAAGGCCTTTTTTTCAAAGGCATATCCAGGGAAAGCCAGACAATTCTGAAATAGATTCCAGCTGTTTAGATTATTTCAACACGAGAACAGCTAAATACTGCCACAAAAAGGACTCTCAGTAGTAAATTCTGGTTTGGAGTTGCAGGTACATAAAAGCCAAATCCTTAAAGAGCACTCCCACTCAGCAGGAGCTTGGAAAGGATAGTAAGAGGAAGAGATTAATTCTTGCTTGTGGTTTTAACTGGCCCAACTACCTCAAATCTCTTGGTGTCTCAAATTGTTCCAAGCATGAGCATGAATATTTGCTACATGTGCATATTTCCAAGTTGAAAAGCTAGTCCTTTTCCAGGAAATTTTAAAAAAATTTCCAGTTTTGAGATAAACTTTTTATGTATTTCCTCAATAGTCATAATTGTCCGTGGATTGTACATTTTGTTTCACAATTAGCTCTTTTTACCTTTTTAAAGTTTTTATTTAAATTCCAATTAGTTAACATAAAGTGTAATATTAGTTTAAGGTGTAGAATTTAGTGATTCATCATTTACATACAATACTCAGTACTCATCCTTAATACCCATCACCTATTTAACCCATTTCCCACCCTACCCCCCCACCTCCCCTCAAGTAACCCTCAGTTTGTTCTCTGTTGTTAAGAGTCCATATTCTGGTTTGCGTCTCATTTTTTTTTTCTCTATGTTCATCTGTTTTGTTTCTTACATTCCACATATGAGTGAAATCATATGGTGTTTGTCTTTCTCTGACTGACTTATTTCACTTAGCATAATACTCTCTAGCTCCATACACATTGTTGCAAATGGCAAGATGCCATTCTTTTTTATGGCTAATATTCCATTGTGTGTGTGTGTGTGTGTGTGTGTGTGTGTGTGTGTAAAGAAGATGTGTACCCCATTTTCTTTATCTATGCTTCAATCAATGGACCTTTAGACTCTTTCCATAATTTGGCTATTGTTGATTATGCTGCTATAAGCATCCAGATGCATGTACCTCTTTGAATCAGCTTTTTTTAAATGTTTGTTTATTTATTTGTTTGTTTGTTTTGAGACAGAGAGAGCGTGCATGAGCAAGGGAGGGGCAGAGAGAGAGAAGGAGAGAGAGAATCTCAAGCAGGCCCCACACTGTCAGTGCAGAGCCTGATGTGGGGCTGCATCCCAGAAACTGTGAGGCCATGACCTGAGCCCAAATCAAGAGTCAGACACGTTATTAACTGACTGAGCCACCCAGGTGCCCCAGTACTTTTGTATCCTTTCGGTAAACACCTAGTAGTGTAATTGCTGGGTAGTAGGGTAGTTCTATTTTTAACTTTTTGAGGTACCTCCTCCATACTGTTTTCCAGAGTGGCTACACCAGTTTACATTCCCACCAACAGTGTAAGAGGGTTCCCTTTTTTCTGCATCCTGACCAATATCTGTTGTTTCCTTTGTTGTTAATTTTAGCCATTCTGAGGTGATATCTCATTGTAGTTTTGATTTGTCTTTCCCTGATGATCAGTGATGTTAAGCATCTTTTCATGTGTCTGTTAGCCATCTGTATGTCTTCTTTAGAAAAATGTGTATTCATGCAAAAGAATAAACCTGGACTGCTTTCTTATACCATACACAAAAATAAATGCCAAATGGATTAAAGACCTAAATGTGAGACAGGAAACCATCAAAATTCTGGAGGAGAACACAGGCAGGAACCTCTTTGGCACTGGCAGCAGCAACTTCTTACTAGATATGTTTCCTGAGGCAAAAGAAGCAAAAGCAAAAGTAAACTGTTGGGACTTCATCAAAATAAAATCTTCTGCACAGCAAAGGAAACAATCAACAAAACTAAAAGGCAACTTACAGAATAGGAGAAGATGATTACAAATGACATATCTGATAAAGGGTTAGTATTTAAAACGTATAAAGAACTTATAAAACTGAACACCCAAAAAACAAAGAA
Organism: Neofelis nebulosa; assembly: GCF_028018385.1. Lineage (NCBI taxonomy): Eukaryota > Metazoa > Chordata > Mammalia > Carnivora > Felidae > Neofelis > Neofelis nebulosa. Next base: position 52,030,970 of record NC_080783.1, on the reverse strand, counting down.
TCCAGTTTAAAAATGGACAGAGTTTTTTGTCTTTTTAAAATAGCAAGCAGGTATAGATATTTCTATGGATTGTCTCATTTTAATTACACAGCATAAAGTATGCAAGAATACAGAGCAACATGGTAGACAACCAGTTGGCAACTTCCTGTAACCACAATAATCATCACTATATTGCTAATGAATTAGTGCTCTTCTTGGTTATATACTGTGTTACTAATAAAATGAATGATAGTACATATCAATCTCTGAAAATTAGATTGAATAATTTTATTATCTAGGCAAGTAAGTTTCCTTAGTTTAATTCTGTGCCCAGCATTATCTTCCAATAGCACAAAATATTTTAAAATTTATATTTATTTAAATCTATTCCATGTTTACATGCTTATAGTTTATTTTGACTACTCACATATTTATAAGTTATACATTTGAATTTGGTTTTCATTTGAACATCTGACCAAAAGCAAATCATTTCAAGTATAAATATTTAGTCTCTCAAGAAGAAATGGATTTATTTTCTCTTAGTATTCATGCATAGTATATATGTTTCATTTGGACATTCTTGTCTATGGAGATTTAACAGACCTATCCAAAAAAATATTTTGTATAAAGATAAATACTAATTCTGATTAGGTAGCAGTTCAAAACCTAGGCCAAAATTCATTTTGTCACCTGATGTTACGTCAGATTACTATTAAACAATTCTCTTGAACTATAAATTTGTGTTTGTGTGTGTGTGTGTGAGAGAGAGACAGAGAGAGAGAGAGAGAGAGGGAGAGAGAGATAGAGAGTAGAGACAGAGATAGATGAAGCTATGTAGTTGAATATACTTTGTTAAAATAAGGTTGCAGGTGGATAAAAGTTTTTTTCAATCTTAAGTGTAAATTGGGTGACATTTGCTGTTTATAACAGATGAAAACCAGATTAGAATTTCTTTCTGCTCTAACCTCTGATGACTAGATAAACCCAGTTTCTTTAAATTTTGTGCTTAATATTTTTAAACTGAATATTTTGAAAAAGATAGTCTAGGATGAATAGATAAAAACACTCTGAATGTAATCTCCCAGAAATGGCAAGACAATCTTAATTTCTATTAAGAATTTCTCTAAAATTCTTAACTTCTCTAAGACAGTAAATTTAGGTAATATGCCAGGTTTTGAAAGTCAAATGCTTTCAGGTGATAACTGGTAAGTTTCCCATAACATGTTAAGCCTCAGGCTAAATTTTTTAACATCCAATTTTCCTATGTGCATATGCAGTCTTCACAGTTACATGAGACTATAAACCATTATTTTAAAAATAAAAACTTTAAAAAAAATAAAAATAAAAAAAATAAAAATAAAAATAAAAACTTTAAAATTTGAAAATGAAAATAGGTAACCTGTTTCCCAGGGCAGATCAAATTATTCAGAAGTTTTGCTTTCCTTTCCCAGAAACAAATATTAAAAGCAGTTAACCAAGATCAAAATTAAAAGAGAATAAATGAGTGTGTAGTTTTAGATATGTTGAGTTTATTGCCTGTATTGGTAAGGACATGTTTTAATCTTGAAGAAGTAATAAATTATGTTGGGACAATACTGACATTTAAGAAGTTAGTAAAAGCAGAAAAATGTAACACAAAGGGGACTGAGAAGGAGGACTAATCAAATGCAGCATGGGGGTTCCTGGTAGAATGATATCTTAGAAGGCAAGAGAGGTTGAATCCTCAAAAGAGAGTGAACCTTTAACAGTGGCAAAGGCACAGGGCACCTTGGTGGCTCAGTTGGTTAAGCATTGACTTTGGCTTAGGTCATGATCTCACAGTTCATGAGTTCGAGCCCCTCACCGGGCTCTGTGCTGACAACTTAGAGCCTGGAGTCTGCTTCAGATTCTATGTCTCCCTCTCTTTCTGCTCTTCCCCCGCTCATGCTCTGTCTCTCTGTCTTTCAAAAATAAATGAAACATTTTTTAAAAATTAAAAAAAAAAAAACAGTGGCAAAGGCTGAGGAATGGTGAAATAAGATGAAAGCTTAAGAAATGCCAGTTGGGTTAGGCCAGTCAAAGGTCACCTACAAACAGTTTTGGCGAAGAGATTGGAGTGGAAATCATATGGGAAATTTATATGGGTTGAGTGCACAGGAGGTTAGAAATTGGGCCCAGCAACATAAACAGCTTCATTTCTTACAGGATGAGATACAAGCAAGAGGAATATGCATGGTTAAAGGAGGTTTATGTTTGTTTGCTTATTTTTAGTATAGAAGATACTTGAGTGTGTATTACAAACTGAGTGGAAGAAAGGAGTAGAGAGAGGAGAGAATGAAGTTCTAGATAGAAAGCAAATGCAGATCCCTGAGCAGACTAGACTGGGGATGTGTATGGGAATCCTCCCAAGACAATGGGCACTCCCAATCTCCCTTACCCTGCTCTATTTTTCTTTTCTCTGTAGCATTAGTTACCTTGTATAATACTATATAATATATGTATTTGTTACATTTATCACTTGTCTTTTCCACCTCTCCACCCTCAACCTCCTTTGTGACCTTTTTAATAATATTTTTATTTAAATTCTAATTGGTTAATATATAGTGTATAGTGGGTTACAGGAGTAGAATTTAGTAATTCCTCACTTACGTGTAACACCCAGTGCTCATCACAACCAGTGTCCTCCTTAATGCCCATACCCCCCTCCCCTCCATCAATCCTTTGTGACCTTTTCATTTCCTGCTATTCCCACTTATCCTTTAAATGGAAGTGTCTTCCCAGGGCTTTATAAAGTTCACAGGGGCAGAGATGTTTATCTTTTATTTATTCACATATTTCAAGCATCTAGAACATGATGGGCACACAATAAATACTTATTGAATGAAAAGCTGTTGGATTGTAGAATTAAAAAAATAAAGTTGGGTTTAGCTTGAAATATTTTATTTTCTTACCTCCAAAGTAGGAATAATTAAGCTATAACTTATAAGAACGGTAAGGTGAAGAAAGATTTCATACATACTGAAAGTTAAACATTCTCTGTATCAATCAGATGTTATTTGTGGAATAACTCACAAGCCCTCTTTAAATAGCTCACATGCCCTATTTAAGTTCATGATTTGTTTATCTCATATAATAATTTATTTTTATTTTTAATAAGTTGTCATCATTTAAACAATAGACTTAACTCAAAGCTTCAGATGTATGGCTTGTTTTGGAAAGCAAGAGGATGTGGCAATACTTGACTCACACCTCTGTATGACCTCAATCACCTGGATCTGATTTGAGGCTGTCCCCTCACCACCATCCTCCAGGACATAGGCTCACAAGATAAAGCATGTGATCTTCATTTGCCAAAGTCCTAGCCATTCACTATTGTATCCTCAACATTTAAGTCTACTGTCAACCATCATCTATTATGGAACATGAGCTACTATTTTTTATAACATGGCTCCTTCATCCTGCTTGGCCTCTTTGGGCAAATGTGTCTGCAGTATTCAACTAACAAGTAATTTGTGTTCCAGTGAGGTTTTCCAGTACCCTTAGAAGTAGATTCAACTCCTCACCATGGCTAGTCAGGCCCTACATGAGCTGGCTGCTCCCATCCTCTGACTTCCATTCACAATCTCCACTTGACTTTAAATGCACTTCTGTTTTCTGTCGTCAGTGGCCCTCTTCCCTTTTCTTAAATATATCAAGCTCCCTCCAGTTTCTGTGCCTTTACATTTTCAGTTTCCTTTATTGCATTTGTTTTTTTTTTTCAGCTAATCAACATGGCTGGCTGCTAATTTTGCCACATGTGCAAACATTTATTAACAAGCAGCTCCTTCCCTCAGAACCACACAAGTTGTTCTGAAATCTCAGTGGATTTTATCTTTCTGCCCTTTTAAATTATCCAACAAGCAACTTGCATGAAAGGTTTACTCAAGACAAGGGGGACAGTTTCCTAGTAGCAGGATTAATTTAAATTGCTAGTCAGAGCCAAGTGACAAAGACTGCCCACAGAACATATTGGAATCCCTAGCTTCTACTTTGAAGAATGTTGCTATTAGGCTTACTAGATATTTAGACCTTATTCATGCAAATGCAAGGGTGCCCAGTCAATTTATCTAGCAGCAGAAATACCTTAACTACCACTCATTTCCCTGAAGAAAAACTATTTCTAGCACATTATATACTAATTAATAAACTTTCTTATATTGATTGGAGTTACAAATGGTGCTCTTCTGAAGTGGACTTTCCATTAGGGTCCTTCAAATGCTAACTAGCTCTCCCTGGAGTGTTAGCCCTGATTAGTGTACTTGAAATATTAATCAACTATCCTTAAGGGGTAGATAAAATTAATACATATTTACTCCTGTACACATACACTCACACATATCAAACTTTCTATTCTGATGTGTTTTGTAGTACATCATAAGGAAACATAATGATTAGAAATCAGTCACTCGGGGTCAAATGATGAGAATTCTTTCCTCCCCACCACTCCCAAACCAATTCTGATTGAATTGACATGGGAATAAAAAATTAGTTTACTACTGGGACTAAGAATGCAATTCAACCCTTTACTCCATCCGTGGAAAGAATGGAATTGGAAAAAATTATTTGCAAAACAATTTAAAATGTATTTGGTTATAGAAATAAGGCTAGTCTTGATTTGGCTTAAAATGGATATGCTGGTTTTGCATTTCTGGATCTTTATGGGTTAGATAGGCATTGAAGTCTTCCCTGGATAACTATCATGAAACCCAAACTATGTCTTCCCATTTTTCTCTTCCTGATCCTTCAAGTACATTTATTGCAGTGGTGTAGTATTTACTGATAATTTCATAAGATAAAATGAGGACAGGGTCTGCTATCAAATATTCCAAGGTAAACTCTCTAAATTTTCATGAGATACTGGTCTCCTTTTTCATGAGATACTGGTCTCTCTACCTCTCGTGTGACCCAACCGATATCCTTCCCTCTTCCTTTCCCTGAGATGCTGCCCAGGCCCTTCTGATTCTGTCCCTTCTCTTCCAAAAGTAAAAGGTTCCCTTTTCTTTCACATGCATAATAACCCTACAGTTTTCTCTGAATCCTGGATGCCAGTTCATAGCATAGTCCCCAAAGCCTCCACTATTAATGAATCAAAACAGCAAATGTAGGTCTATTCCTCTGGAGGTTTTGTATGTCAGCAATCTAGAAAAGTAAAACAAAATTCCCCACATTTTACATCTGTCCTTATAAAAAAATAGATTGAGTTCCAAACACCTTACAAACACATTTTTGGAACACAAACTCTTCTTAATTTGTAGACTTCTTGACTAATGGAAATAGAAAAAAAAATGCTCATTAATTTTGGATTTTTTTTCAAATATGATGGATGTGGCTTCTTATGATGATATTTGGTATGTAACAAAAAGGTACAAGCTGTTCTGTCTCAACACACACTAATCTACAGTTACTTGTGTACAGAGTATTAACCTAAAAACAAATACCTAAAAGTAATTGGGAGAATATAATAATCTTCCTAAAATAACTTTGTAGAAAAAAAAAAAACATGAAAAATTTGATTCTAGTAATCAACTCTCCAACAGATGTAATCTGTCTCTCTACATTCTTTTAGTGATGTTTTCTAGGAAAAAAATCAGGACTGAGGTTATCTGCAATTTTGCAATAATATTGGTGTAGGAAGTAGTTCAGGAGATGTTGGAATTCCTAGGACATTTCCATAATTTATGGAAAAGTACTTAAGAATATTTGAAAATAATCCTGTCCTGGAAAAATATCAGCCTTATTCCTAAATAGCCTCAGCCCTGCAAGCAGAGAACAGAGACTTATCTAAATATTGTGATGTAAAGGAGCAGTACTAATTTCCTATATCATCTCCACCTATCATGATCTTTCTTGACACCTGGATTAAAATTGCCATTACTTGAACCTTTCTTTAGAGGTCTGAGAAAAGAATCCATATTCTCCAGGAAAAAATAAATAAATAGTTAAAATGTTCATCATATTATGTCACAAGTGAATGGAGGAAGAGCTTGTGACTGGAATAATGAGATCTTGACCCAAAGGGAAAGAGAAATTGGGTGCCAGAGTGTAAAAATAACTAGATTAGAATTTAGAAATTTTGAGTTCTGATACCAGTTCTGATACTGTCTTGCTAGGGGATCTTGGGCAACTCATTTAATAATTGGCAGGCACAATTTCTCCAACTGTGAAATGGGAGTAATAACAGTAGTCCTTCCCACTTTTCAGCATTATATTAAGGATAGAAAAATATATTTATTGCCTTGAAAATTTGAAAAGTGCTATAATATGTTCTTACTATTATTAAACAGGATGATAGAATTAGAATCAGGAAAATAATAGGGAAAGCAGAAGGGAGGCCCATATTAGGTTAGTTCATGTTAATCACAAATATTGATAATACAGGATGAAGGTGCAAAAAAAGAAAAGAATGAAATTTCCAAAGTAATCTTCTACCCCAAGACAGATTGAATGTCCCACCTGGGGGTTGAGGTAAACCATGTCTAAACTGATTGCCTCAAATTGGCGGAGATCATGATACAAGGATAAATTAGGTGAATGGGAAAACATAGATGAACAGCAAGAAAAGTATGGCATCAAAAATTATAGATCCAATTTATTTGTATTTCAAAGCCAAATTGAAATAATGATAAGGAGGAAGCTAAAGAGCTAATTTGGGGATTTTAAAAAAGTTTTTCTTTGCTATGTTTTTCTAGAGTCTTCAGGAGATTGCTTTTAATGTGTTATGACATCATGTGTGTTAATACCTGGTATATCTTCACAATTTACTGAAGTAGATGTTTTGCCTGAGAAAACTGACAGATTTTAAGCATTATAAAGCCTAGGCTGTGATAATTCTGGGCAAAACACTTCTTTTAGAATCACTCAAATTCTGTCATCTGGTTGTTTACAGATCTACACAATAAGAGCTGACCATAAATGTTCAGGGTTTTGTAATAATAAAACTATTGCCTCAGGAACCAAAGAAAGCATGAAATAAGTTGCAATGATTTTGACCTCTGACCTGCAAGTTTATGATATCCATCCTTCAGAACTTGCCTTGCCATAAGGAGACAATTACTGATTTTGTAAAAAAAAAAAAAAAAAAAAAAAAAAATCTCCTAAATCTCCTCTATTACTTTACCAGTAATGAATCTAAGGTTTAGATTTAATTTGAAGGACACTCTTGAGACATATTGGGAACATTTCTCATTTTTGTCTGGTTCTGAGGTCATCATATGTTTCATTCAAAGCTGGAGGTAAAGGCAAAAAAAAAAAAGAAAAGAACAAAAAAGAAATATCCCAGTTGCCTTTCATTTCTCTCTTCTGTCTTCCATGCCAAGAGAAGATTCCAGGGAAGATACAAGATAAGGAGAATAGACTATTGAGGACACTTTAGGTTTTACATGTCAAAACCCAAACCTAATTAGTTCAGGCAAAAGGGAAATTTATTGAAAGATTACTCAGTTACCTTATGTTAAGGGTAAACAAACTAGGAGCAAAGGAAAGAAAGGAAGCAGCTGAGTCTCAGGAAATGGGTAATCAAAGGCTGCCTGTCTTCCATTTCCTTTACTTTGTCTATTGACTTCATCCTCCTTGTGGTCCAGGGCAGATGGGCCGTCTCCTCATGTAGGAAGTATGGTCATCAAGAGTAAGCAAGTTTAACTTTTTACACAACCTATAATTTCAAAATGCACTTGTAATGACTTGGTTTCAGACAGCAAAATCACAAAAGAAGCATTATGATTGGCCCAGCATGGGTCAGGTGCCCCTCCTGTTGGCAACGATGGCCACAGGGCAAGGTAATATAAGAACCAGGCAGTGCTGATGATTACCCCATGTTTGGAGTGGTTCCTTAAAGAAAATGAGTGAAGAGAAGAGTCATTCCCTGTAAGCAGGGGAGGGTAAGGAGCATCGTGTGGAAAAGACTAATCAATAGATACTCATTATAAAGTACAAATCAAGAATACATGGGTAATAATAATATTTGTTGAAAAGTAAACAAATCTTCCTTAGAAACTTAGAAAATCATACCTCTTATTTCTGCCCACTTCTAATTATATTCTGGTAGTACTATTGGTGAATTTTCACAACATGCAACCTCCAATTATAAAAAAGGATCGCATTCTAAAAATTGGTAAGGGATTTGGCTCTGAAAATACATAGAATCAATGCTACCAATGAGTGGTATTTTTTAAGTCAGTTTATAGAAGCAGAATCCATAATATGCCTAAATTATTATAGTAACAGTCCATTTCAATGTCACCAAACATTCATCAGAGTATCTTTCTAAAGAGCCCAGCTTCCACACACCATGGAATACATTTTACCTCTTAGTGATTTACCTCTTAGTGGACATCATGCAACTAGATCATGGTTGGGTGAGAGAGGGCATGAAAAGTAACTCTGCTGGGATCCCTAGGCACTCTCTATGTCTAGTGTGGTATGATGCAGACAGTATGGAATAAAAGTCTGATGACCTGTATTCTGCATTGAGTGACTGCTACTTGCTATGAGACTTCAGAAAATGGGCCTTGGTTTCTACATCTTAATATGATGGTGGTGCTGGTGGTGGTTCTGGTGGTATGTACGTGTTAGGAGGAAGCTGGACTGCTATTTATATTCAAGACTACCTTTTAAAGTTCTTTCAACCCTTAAAGGTTGTACTTCTGTGATTGAGAAAATGTGCTTTCTTACAGCACTATCGCTACTTAAGGGAAAGCAACTCTCTGGGCTAATAGTTATATGGGGAGGAGACTATAAGGGGATGGAGCAGGAACACAGGCTCTTCTCGTTCTGTGCCCATTGGTTTCTATGTCTTCCTTATTAAACTATCTGGATGACAGGAGACTCTGGCCACTTACCTTTTTTTGAGGTTCCCTATATTAATAAATGATGTAATACCAAAACAGGATTACAAGCATGATGGATTTGTCAATATTTTCATTTGACATAAAAATACTTAGGATATAATATAATTAAACTGTTCATAATTATGATATTTACAAAAAAAGAATAATTCATGGCATAATCCAGGTACTATGATCTAATAATCAGATGTGTGTAAAGTTTTATGAGATTTTTTAAAAAAAATTATCACTAAATTTGCCAATAAATATATCTGTGATTATATAATCACATATATACATATGAACCCATTTGGAGATTATATCAATAGCCCAATTCATGCCAAGTGTTGCATAAGAGGTCCTAGGCAAATGACCCGTCTCACATTTAGTGTGTGAGGTGCTGCTCCCTTGTGTTAGTAAACTGGAAACTATTTCTAGTTAGTATATCAAACCAAAAATAAAAGTGCTGTCTATTCTCAATAATTTCATTTTATTTCTAAAAATCTTGTGATTACCTTATATTTTTCCTCAGAGTAGTTTCCATTATTTGAAGGAGAAATAAAAATAAATAACTAAGAAGAGTTAAACAGATGAATGGACAGCAAATTTGGGGAACAAACTGAAATGCTTTGACATCATTTGGGGGTGTGATAAGCCATAAACATACTTCAAGAGAATTCTTCCTCTCCAACTGAGGGTTTAAATGAAATTCAACATGGGGTTTTGAAAAAACATACATTAATTTTTATTAATAATCTTAGAAGATAATTATACATTTTTATAAATTGAATGAAATGTTTCTACACTGAAAATAAGATTGTTTACCTTTTTAAGAGAGAAATTTGCAAATTCAAAAGCCAAGATTTTAGAGTAATTGATTTATAATGTTCGAGAGAGTTGGGGGTTCCAATTTTGGTAATGAAAAAAAAAAATTTCAGGTAAGTGTCGAGAAACTAAGGAAATTAGGTAAGTAAATGCTTTTTCCCCCTAGCTACTACATTTGAATATCATAAGGTAGAAATAACAGAATATTATCATTTTAAGCAAAAAAAATGTATTAATTATTTTTCTTCGTCATGTAAACTATGTAAAATTGCTACTGCCTGTAGAACTTGAGTGTACAATTGCTCCTTTGCATCAAGTATGTTTAATAAAATCAATATTTAAGAAGACATAAGAAAAAAAATGGTATCACTTCATCCGAGGAGAGTTTGCTAAAAATCTATGTAAAAGAAGAGATACTGTGATTTTACATCTGGGAGACAAGTGAAACAGACCAACTGTAGGGCAGCAAATCAAAGAAGAAAGTAGGTCAGTGAGCCCCATGGCAATACAAAGAATTGCTGTTATTTAAAGGGATGGTCAGAGAGTTACACTGGCTATGAACCAGAATGGCTAACAGAACAATGGTAAATGAACAGAAAAGCAGGGTCAGAGCAAAACAGTTGCAAGGCTCTGAGTGTGAACTGCATGTCCTTGGGTCGGGCAGAGGATGAAACAGCAGAACAATCTCGTCATTCAGAAGCTTCCTGGCGGCCAGCAAGCTGCATAATGAGAAGCAAACTGAGCTGAGGCCCTCCACAGACAAAGTGGAGGAAAACAGCCTCAGGATATAGAGAGAACTGAGCAGAGTTTTGAGACTGGATGTGAACTATCAACTCATCAAGATTAGCACTTTCCAATAAAAGAAAATGTTGAGTAACAAGAGAAACACTGAGGAGACCAAAATAATTAAATCCATTTGTTGTAAAAGCCATATGCCCAATGGGATTAATTACCTGTGTTTGGTGATCAGAACAACATTGTATACTGGGGAAAGTACCATTTCTTGTTTCCATCTTTAAGATTTACTACACATTTTCTTGAACTAGGTGGAATTTTAGAATAATAATTGCTAAGTGAGTCTAGACTGATAACCTAAAAAAGCATAGGAAACTGAGAAGAACAAAATAACTCCAGACCAAGAACACTCTACTTTTTCTATCATAGAAGATGTGACTTCAGTTGCTGGAAAAGAAGTTCATTCATCTGGGGAAAAAAAAATTGGCTAGATTGAAAATTATTTAATCTTTGAATAGGAAATGTTTTTAATGAAAGTGCGATTGCAGTCAGTTCTTCACTTAAAATGAACTAAGCATCTATGATGTTAAGGCATTGTTCTAGGAGTGAAAAAATTAAGAATGATTGAAACAGGAAAATGAAGTATATCTTTCAGGAAATGTTGAAGCTTACTTAAGAAATGTGGTTAAAAGTTTTATGTGAAAGCCATCTTCATGGTTGTAAGTTTTATGTCAGTTGTGTTTACTTGTCTAGGTTTAGGCATTAGGACTATAGAGAGTTGGGCTTTATATCAATTGTAGTTCCGTCAGGTATAATGCTCTACTTTATCTCTGATAATCTTCCTTGCTTTGAAGTCTGTTTAGTCTGAAAGTGAAACCAAACCAAAGTGAGTTCGCTCCTTGGTGAGTTACAGATACACCAGGTGGAAATGTCGCACAAAGTAAACTTTATTTTTGCAGCAAATAAGGAGATCACAGGGAATAACTTTCAAAGCCGTGACTCCCTGAACAAGGGTGGATGGGTTCCTTTTATTTAGACTTAGGATAAATATTTAAAAGCGGGAGCCTTGTCACCATATATAGAGGCAGGCATAAGGTTGTGAAACATGCCTATATATACATTGTATGTTATGTAAATGAGGCTTATATTCCTCCTTGAGTGGAGATTTTAGTATTATTATGAGGTAAATGTAATTGTCGGATATTCTAGAGCTCACTCCATGGTCCATCTGTGCAGGGTTGAGGTGGGTTTACTGGTCTGAGTGGTCTGGGCCAACTGGAGGTCTTGTTAAGAGCAGTTGGTATCCCTCAAGGGGTGATTTCACTTTCCATTTGCTTGAGTTTAGAGACAAGCTGGGGAAAAAAGCTTAAGGAAAAGTGTGGGACAAAGGTGGACGAGTATAAGCAGGTGGGCAGTAAAGGTCAGATCTTTGGGTCTAGCTGGTAAAAAAGTAATATAGCTACTCCTGCTTTCTTCGATTAATGTTAGCAAAATATATTTTCTCCACACGTTTATACTTTTAATCTGTATATGTCTTTTTATTTATTTATTTATTTATTTTTAAATGTTTGTTTATTTTTGTGAGAGAGAGCATGCACACACACAAGCAGGGGAGGGGCAGAGAGAGAGATAGAGGATCCAAAGTGGACTCTGTGCTGCTCTGTGCTGAGAACAGTGAGCTTGATGTGGGGCTTGAACTCATGAACTGTGAGATCATGACCTGAGCTGAAGTCTGATGCTTAACTGACTGAGCCACCCAGGCACCTCACCTATTTAAAGTAAATTTCTTACAGACAATCTATAGTTGGGTCTTATATTAATAAATACCATGCTTTCTGTTTGTTGCCCTTGTTCTTTGTCTCTATTTTTGTCTCCCACTCTTTTTTGCCTTTTGTAGTTTTTAAAAAATTTTTTTTTAATGTTTTCATTTATTTTTGAGAGACAGAGCACGAGTTGGGGAGGGGCAGAGAGAGAGGGAAACACAGAATCTGAAGCAGGCTCCGGGCTCTGAGCTGTCAGCACACAGCCCCACACAGGGCTCGAACTCATGGACCACAAGATCATGACCTGAGCCAAAGTTGGACACTTAACCAACTGAGCCACACAGGTGCCCCAGCCTTTTGTAGTTTTAATGGAGCGTTTTGTATCATTCAATTTTTTCTCCTTTCTTAGCCTATTGGGTATACTTTTTATTTTTATTTTTTATTTTTATTTTTTTAAGTTTACTTATTTTGAGAGAGAGAGGGAGAGAGAGAGAACATAAACGAGAGAGAGAGAGAGAGGCACACAGAGAGAACCCCAAGCAGGTTCCACACTGTCAGTGGAGAGCCTGATGCGAGGTTCGAACTCACAAACCACGAGATCATGACCTGAGCTGAAATCAGGAGTTAGACGCTTAACCGACTGAGCCACCCAGGCACCCCACTTATACTTTTTAAAAAAATTTTTAGTGGTTGCCCTACAATTTGCAGCATACATTTACAACTAATCCAAGACTACTTTCAAATAACACTATACTACTTCACAGATAGTATACCTTATAAAAATAATGCAGTAATCTTATTCCTCTCTCTTATACCTTAAATCATCATTGTCATTCATTTCACTTATATATAAGCAACATAAACATATATATATATAACATATATACATAAGCATATATAATTGAATACATTGTTGCTATTATTAATTTTGAACATCTGCTGTTAAATCAATTAAGAATAAGAGAAGTTAAGGTTTTTTTACCTTCATTTATTCCTTCATTGATGCTCTACCTTTCTTTATGTAGATCATCTTGCTGATCTATATTATTTTCCTTCTATCCAAAGAATTTCTTTCAACATTTCTTGCAAGTCAGGTCTACTGGCAACAAATTTCACTCAATTTTTGTTTGTCTGAGAAAGTCATTATTGCTCCTTCATTTTTGAAGAATAATTTCAGAGTACAGAATTGTAGGTTGCTGGGGTTTTTTTCTGTCAACATTTTAAATATTACTCTTCACTCTCTTCTCTCTTGCATAGTTTCTGAGGAGTAGTTGGATGTGATTATTATCTCTGTTCCACTATGAGTAACATGTTTTTTTTCCTCTGGCTTCTTTCAGGGTTTCCTTCTTCTTTTTGTCTTTCTTTCTTTCTTCTTCTTTCTTTTTTCTTTCTTCTTCTTCTTCTTCTTCTTCTTCTTCTTCTTCTTCTTCTTCTCTTCTTCTTTCTTCTTTCTTCTTCCTCTTCCTCCTCCTCCTCTTCTTTCTTCTTATTTCTTCTTCTTCTTCTTCTTCTTCTTCTTCTTCTTCTTCTTCTTCTTCTTCTTCTTTCTTCTTCTTCCTCTTCCTCCTCCTCCTCCTCCTCTTCTTCTTCTTCTTCTTCTTCTTCTTCTTCTTCTTCTTCTTCTTCTTCTTCTTCCTTCTGCCTCTTCTTCTTCTTTTGTTTTGTTTGTTCTCCTGTGTTTTTCCTTTTTTTTCTTTATCTTTGATTTTATGTAGTTTGACTACTGTATTTGTAGGTGTAGTAATTTGGGCATTTATCCTGTGTTGGAATTCTCTGAGCTTCCTGGTTGTATGATTTGGTGTCTGATATTAATTAGAGAGGAATTCTCAAGTCATGTCTTTAAATATTGCCTCTATTTCTTTCTTTCTTTTTTTCTCATTCTGGTATTCCCATTACAAGTATGTTACACCTTTTGTAGTTGTCTCAGTTCTTGAATTTTCTGTTTTGTATTTTTCTTTCTCTTTGCCTTTCAGTTTTGGAGTTTTCTATTGTCGTATCTTCAAGCTCAGACATTCTTTCCGCATCCATGTCCAGTCTGCTAATGAGCCTGCCAAAGACATTCTTTGTTTCTGTTACAGTGTTTTTGATCTCTAGTGTTTCTTTTTTTATTTTTCCTTAGAATTTCCATTTCTCTGCTTACATTATCCATCTGTTCTTTCAGGTGATCTACTTTTTCCATTAACATCCTTAGCGTATTAATTATAGCTTAAAACACAGTTTCTGGTGTGATAGTTCCAACATTACTATCATATCTGACTCTGGTTCTCATTTTATTCAGTCTCTTCAAACTGTGTTTTTTGCCTATAGAATGCCTTGTAATTTTTGTGGAAAGGTGAACATGATGTATTGGGTAAAAGGAACTGTAGTAAACAGACCTTCAGTAATGTGGTAGTGAGGGGCAGGGAGGAAGTGTTCTATAGTCTATTAATAGATTTCAACCTTTTAGTGAGCCTGTGCCTCTGGACTTTAAACCTCGGTCTCCTTCCTCCCCACTTAGGTAGGACACGATGGCTGAAGGGAATGGAATTAGGTATTTCTCTCTGCTGCCCCCACCCCCAAGTATGTTAGTCTTTGATAACCCCAGAAGGTTAAGCTCTGGTAAAAACCTCTTAAGAGCAGACCTTGTTAAGAAGAACAGAATGCTCTGTTTTTGAAAATGGCCACTATTTGTCTTCCTTGTCAAAAGCAAGAGGATGGGGCACCTGGGTGGCTCATTTGGTTAAATGTCCAAATCTTGGTTTCAGCTCTGGTCATGATCTCATGGTTTGAGCCCTTGCCTTGGGCTCTATGTTGACAGAAGCAGAGCCTTCTTGGGATTCTCTGCCCCCCACGGGCCCCCCCCACCCTGTCTTTCTCCCTCTCTCTCGCTCTCTCTCCCCCACTCATGCTGTCTCTGTCTCCCTCAAAAATAAATAAATAAACATAAAACATTTTTAAAAAGCATGAGGAGATTTTTTTTCTCTGCTTTTTATTGCAAGAATCTAGTAGAGCTCCAGGAGGTAAAATTCACAAAAAGGTGAGGGCCCTAAATGGCTGCGCTCCTCCCCCTGGAGTTTTTAATCTGTCCATCTTGTCCACAATGAGCCCTCAGCCATTCATCCAGTACAGCTCAGGTTTTCCTCCCTGGCAGTGCTTCCTGCATGGGTTTCTGCTCCTGTAAGTTGTGTTTTTCTGTATCCACCTTTCTGTGTTTCCATATTTTGGCAGTGGTTTGCTTTGTGTCCTTACTTCTCTAATGGTAGATTTAAGAGTTGTTGATTTTTTTTAGCTTGTTCAGCTTTTTACTTGTTACAATAGAGTGGTGACATCTAAGTCTAAACTCTTTATATCGTGGACCATAGAGTTATTCTTTGAAAATGCAGATCAGATCATGTTACTCTTCTACTCAAACAAACAAACACAACAAAAATATCTGTCAGTAGCTTCACAGAATAACAGCCAAAAGTGCTCATAATATCCCCTACAAGGTCCTACATTTTCCTACATCGTCAGGCTCCTCCTCCTCCCTGCCTGGATTCATCTGTCTGAGCTTACCTCCTACTGCTACCTCATTCCTGACACTCCAGGCTCATTGCTGTCCTTTGACCCCAGCAGGCATGCTTGAGACAAAGCCTTTACAATTTTTGTTCCATTTGCCTGGGACGGTCTTCTCCCACTTAGCTTCACAACTCACTCCTACCTTCTTTCAGTCCAGTCAGGGTCTTTTCTCCTTGTGAGGAAGCTCTGTTGTTGTCACAAGGCTTCTCAGTGAGATTAGAATCAGAGCCGGATGATTTGATTATGTTTGGGCATATATTGGCATCAGGCTATGGTAGCCTATAGTGATCATTGCTTCAACAGAAAAGTCCCCCGCTTAGAAGACAGAGCCTTCTAAAATGCCAGCACAGGACATCCTCCTGTGGGCATTCTTAAAAAACACAGACAGCATTAGCTTCTGTGGCTGTAAATGCAACTCCCCTTTCATTATTTTATTTTTAGTGCTTTCAGGGCTAACCACTGACTCCTGCTGATTGATGCATTCTTTATTTTAGACATGCTATTGTGTTCAATCAATGGCAGTCAAGTCTTGCAAGCTAGGGAGCCATTCTGTCCCTTTCTAAAGTGAAATTGCTCAACACATTTAGCTCCATTATATGTAGGCTTAAAAATTTAACTCTATTTCTGAGTTCATAGGAAATGCATTAGCTTAGAATCAAAAAGAGGTATTAGAAGGGCACTTGACTGTAGAGGGCAAAAGAGACACTCAGGCTATCAAAGTGATTCTCATTCTAGGCTGAGTAGCAGGACTCTTGCAAAATTCTGGCCCCCACCTGACACTTACTACAAAGATGTGGGCACTTTACATTTTAAGTAAGGCTAAACTGCTCCCCAAAGATATTATTTGAATTCACACTTCTAACAAACAGTCTGTAAGTATACCTCCTCCCCTATCTTCTTCTCTGTATTTACTGCTAAATCATTTACCTAGGGTTTACTCTTGGGCAACAGCTTTGGTAAAATACATCATAGTAAAATTACACATAAGACATATAATACTTACAAATAGTTATGAGTATCACATAAACATGCCACCCCGATTCCCATGTATGATGGAAAGAGAAGCATATCACATATCTATTCCTCTCCAGAAAAATGCTTCTCTATGTAATAGGGTGTCAAATGAAATGATCATGTGTTGATTTGCAGTTTATATTAACTGACCAGTCACCATTTCAGAACAGAGATTAACTATGCTGCATGTATGTAATTTATTTCAAATAAAGTAGAAAGAGATAGATTTAAGGTAAATTCAGGAGATGATATGCATTTAGCTGTGGAATGAAATCAATATGTCTCTTGATCTTTGTGACCCTAAGTGTATTACTGTATTAGTAGTGCATTACAAGTGAATGACAAGAAGATTAACAAAATACATGCAAAAGCATTTGGGGAAACAGCACATTTTCATCCTGAGGTATGTTGGGCCCTGCTATGCATATTATAGGTTACCTTACATTCCTTGAATATATCTAGTATGATTATTTTGATAAAATTTGAAGGCTCAATACACAAGGAACCATTAGAAAATCATCTTTGTAGGGCCACTAAAGACAGTCTTTTGAGATTTTCTGAAGTAGGCCTTCAGAAAATGAATGGCTGTTAATTGTATTTTGCAAATAGTTTTCATATATAGAACTCAGACTTGCTGTTTCCCTTACTCTATCCAGTGTATTCCTCAATAAATAGCTCTCCAGATTAATATATCCCAAGTTGGAACCCTTTTTTCTCATAGCAGAACTCTCCAAATGTTTTATTTGTAGTACTGGTCCATAACACATATTCACAGGATTAACTTCATGTGTGTATACGTCATCACCGTTTGACCTACATCCCCATCTAATCTGTAGTTGTGTCTCTCCCATGCTCAACACACAGTAGGGGCTTTATTACTTTATTATATTTAACTCATTTTGCTTGATGATTACTGTCTCATCTGCCAGACTAGACCATGATACATTTTTTGTGTCTCCCAGAGTCCTGTATCAGGTTTGAGCATAGCAGAGAGAAAGGCTGTCTTTTTTGTAATATTCTGAACATTATTTGTAACTTGGTTCTGTTCTGGGAATGTTCCTGGGTGAGATTAAATTCTACATCTTTTTTATTCTAAATTCCATTAAAAACAGCCACAATAACAACAACAGCGACAGACTGAAAAGTTACATCTAACTCTGTCAGCTATGTAAGGTCCTTTCAAGGAATGTGATAATGAAAAGGGCCTTGTGATCTTGTCCCCTTATTTTTCTTCAGTTTTTAACTTGGGAAAAGTCAATGACAGGGCAAGATTGAGTCTTGGTGACCCAGATGAAAAGACCCCAGTAGGATTTAGGGGCCAAGGTTTTTTTTTTTTTTTTAATTTTTTTTTTTTTAACGTTTTATTTTTGAGACAGAGAGAGACAGAGCATGAATGGGGGAGGGGCAGAGAGAGAGAGAGACACAGAATCGGAAGCAGGCTCCAGGCTCTGAGCCATCAGCCCAGAGCCCGACGCGGGGCTCGAACTCACGGACCGCGAGATGGTGACCTGAGCTGAAGTCGGCCGCTTAACCGACTGCGCCACCCAGGCGCCCCAAGGTTTGTGTCTCAGATCAGCCAATGACTTCTGTGTGAATTTAAGCAAGTCACTTTGCCATCTGAAATTGTTCCTTCATCTTTAAACTAAAGGGATTAAACCTGGATTCATGCTCACAATTATTTGTGGGTCAGAGACTCCTCTGAGATTCTACTGAAAAACATGGGCCTTTTCCCCCCCTAAAGCACAAATACAACTATAAATAGAATTCCAAGAGAGTCAGAGGCTCTGTAAAATCCGCCCACATATTCCCTAGAGGACTTTAGAATGATTTTTAAGGTCTAAAGTATGTGGCTTAAATAAATAAATAAATAAATAAATAAATAAATAAATAAATAAAAATCCATTTGCTACTCTCAATGTGAATTAGTTTTAAAATGTTGATTTGGGCCATTTATGTCATTAGAAGTCATAATTATTTTTTTGTAACTTAAAGTACTCACAGCAGAGCAAATTTTTCAGTAGAAGAGATCTCTTTTATGGACTACTAGTGTCTCAAGGCCAGCGAGGATGTCTGTCCCTCCTGCTCCACAATTCTGGCCTCCTTCTATGACTCTTCTCAGAGATAGACATTTAGGTTAGACTTGAACCCACAGAGTGATGAGAGCTCACTCACATGTTTACTGCTGGACATACATAAAGAGTTTAGGATTTTCTTCTTTGTACTAAACTATAATCTGCCCCTACCCCATAAGTGTCAGCTACTGATCCTATTTCTGCTCTCAGAAGCTACATAGATACATTTTAGTTCTTTTTCCAGTCTTTTAGGAATTCAAAGGCAGCCTCTTTTGTCCTCTCTTAATTTTCTGTGTGCCAGGCACTCCAGTTTCAGATACAATTGTTCTAGAAAAGTGATTTCATAAGACTACTTTTAATCTCAGTTAATGGAACTCTTGAAACAGAGAGCTCACAATTAAGCAGCATATTCCAGAAAAGGTCTGACAACCCACGGGTGGGAAGTAGTTCATTAAACTACTGACTGCTGTTAGGAATGCTGTGCTGACACCACCAAGAGCCTGGTCCCTAAACAGGTGATTCTACTGGGTCATGTTGGAATTGTGGTCACCTCAAACCTCTAACTATAATCAATTGAAGCTGCCCTCATTCTATATTTTTTAGAAGCAACGTAATTTTATTTATTGTTTATTTTTGGTTTTGTTTATTTTTTGTTTTTTATTTTTTCTTCAATATGTTTTTTAATTTAAGTTTATTTGTTTATTTTGAGAGAGACAAAGATAGCACAAATGGGGGAGGGACAAAGAGAGAGAGAAAGGGAGAGAGAGAATTCCAAGCAAGCTCCACCCTGCCCGTGTAGAGCCCAATGTGGGTTTCGAACCCATGAAGTTATGAGTCATGACCTGAGCTGAAACCAAGAGTTGGACACTTAACCGACTGAGCCACCCAGGTGCCCCTCTTTGTTTCTTTTATTTTATCTTATTTTTATTTTGATAGAGAGAGAGAGAACGGGCAAGTGGGGGAGGGGGATATAGAGAGAGAATCCCAGGCAGGCTCCGTGGTGTCAGCACAGAGCCCAGTGTGGGGCTCGAACTCATGAACTGTGAGATCATGACCTGAGCCAAAGTCAGAGGCTTAACTGACTGAGCCACCCAGGTGCCCCAGAAGAAACCCCCAGAAGCAATGTAATCTTTCTAAAAATGAAACTCCCTGTTGACCTGAATCTTCCTCCCATCAGCCTCTTCCCAGCTCTTAGAAAGCTTCTGGAGTATTAGTTTTGTCTTTCATTATGCCATCTTTTCCTCTAAGTGTTATGTCGTCTACAGATGTAAATAATTAGCCTGCCTTCCATCACTCCAAATTAACTGGTAAACATATTGACCTGTGGCTTGCCAAATAGAAGCTTCCCTCTGTGGATTCATTATTCATAGTCCCTCAGTCGCTTTACAATTTCATCCGACTCACATTTACTCACGTGATCTATAGACTGGAGAAGACCAGAGGGATTATGTCCTCTTTGGGGCAACATTTATTTCCTTTCCTTTCCTTCTGTTACTCACCCTCTGTTTTCTTCATTCCTTCATGCGTTCATACTGCATATTTTGGTCTTACATGGAGAAAAGAACCTCAGTTGTGTTTTGGGGGGTCCCTTTGCCTTCTGCCTGTGTGCAGGGCTGGCTGAGTCTGTGAGTGCTCCGGGAGACTCTTTGCCGCGCCATGCCGAGTCTGCTGGTGCCGCCAAAGTGTTTAAATACGTGCTTATTAGCATTTGGCAGAAGAGGAGGCTCTGAGGACTTTTTAGCAAGTCCTCAGCCCAAGTTATTTTCTTCCACCTCTACAATGACCTTAATATTAAACGAAGGTTTAAAGAAAATGTAAGCACAAAGTGTATGTGTGTTTGGGAATAGGAGGAGAGAGTGGGAAGAAAGAAATTATTAGATAGTCCTCATGGACCTCACACTTTAATCTTAGTGTTACTACCGCATGGATAAGCAAACAATTGTTGCTGATAGGAGAAAAGATTCAAAGCACAAGTTAACCAACTATCTGTTATCCAAGGGAAAGATGACATGAATGTAAATTGCTTAGAGATCCAAAGAATGTGTCAGTTCTGTGGAGATGTTCATATGTTATCAACTCCTGCCTCACCAAATCTTTCACCCAGAAATAGTTAATGTCACACCTGAAAAAAGGCTAAGAAAGGCATCTTCCAAGGTTTGCCCAAGTGAGTGATTTTACTTTTAAAAAAGCTTCCCATTATAACTTTGTGACCATTATTATAAAATAAATCAAATGTGGATCAGGATAAGCAAGTAGGTCTATACTCAAGTAAGGGAAGTGATTGACTAATGGTTTAGTAAGTTGGACTTTTTTGGTTACCATATTTTTTTAATGTTTGAGCCCCTCGTATAAACAAAGCAATGTTTCCATTAAGCTATTAACCCTAATTTAAAGAAAGTAGTCTTGAACACAACTTTATTGCTCTGTAGTTACCTTGTGGATGAAAGGGATGAGCTCTGGAGGTAATAGAACCTTTCAAACTCAGAGAGGTACAGACATTTCAGCTCAGGGGACTGACAGGTGGCTGAAAGATTACAGTTCTTTAATATTTCAGAGGCAATCCCAATATTGTCTGAGCCAGGTTAATAGGTACTGTAAATCTACAATAAATCTTAGAGAATGATAGGAAAATCTAGGTCAGCAACCAAAAAGCTAAAGGTGAAAATGAATTAGGGTCTCCTGACAATGAAACCTTACGCCTCATTCACTTATTCATCTATTCAGTAAATCAGTATATACTGCAGGAATATGATGTGTCATAACTTATCTTAAAACTACACTATCCTTGGGGCACTGGGTGGCTCAGTCGGTTGAGCATCTGACTCTTGATTTGGCTCAGGTCGTGACCTCATGGTTCATTAGTTCAAGCCCTGCACTGGGCTCTGCACTGACACTAGGGACCAGCCTGCTTGGGATTCTCTCTCTACCCGCCCTCTCTCTCTGCCCCTCCCGCGCTCATGCTTGCTCGCTCGCTCTTTTAATCAAAATAAATGAATAAACAGTAAAAAAATATATATACTACGCTATCCTTACAACCTTGAACAAATCACATACTTTCTTCAAGTCTAAATTTTATCATCCAGGTATCGTCATGGAGTTGTGAGGTTTAGTGACTCAGGTATATAAGACTCTAGCAGAGTAACTGATTGGATGCTGATTGAATGAATGAACTCTCTTCCCTTCTCCTTAACATTTAGACCTCTCCCTCCCACCCTGTAATTTGTAATAATATGAAATAAGTTCCATTTGTTAATAATAAGTGTCTCTCTTTCTTCAGTTTTGGGTCAACAGGAATTGTGAGTGATCTGTGTTTACAGATGAAATTAAAGTATTTAAATATTATTACAACTGATCAAATATTTTTGCAAGAAAATCCACCAAGCCCAAGGATGTCATTCTTTGCCAAACAGCACACTGGGGCTTGCTGACTACAGTGCATGCAAATCTACACTTTTTTTTTGAGTTTCTTTGTTTCATAGGAAACAAGAGCAAGGACTTCCTTTCACTTACCAATTCTAACTGGAATATTTTTCAGTAATACTTAGAAAAATCTCATAAACCAATTTTCTAAAATATGCAAAATATATAAAATTTTTCATTTTAAGTATCAATGCATGAAGTGTCAGCTGTTATGTGTTAACAGAACAGATCCAAGTGAAATGAAAGGTAATTTTGTAGATTGACTATGGTTGTGGTAATTGCCTTCTGGTTAATACTCAAAATTTGGATTAATTTGAAATTATGAAAGAAAAACATGCCAAGACATATGCCAAGTTGTTTATTAATTAACTATATCAGTCATTTATTCCATCAGTATTAACGAGCACCAACTATTTGCCAGGCATCGTGCCTGGGACCCCAAACTGAAACTACATAATTCTGACATCAAGAAGTTTGCTCTAATGAGAAAGATATGTAAACAAATCACTTCTATAAGGTAATTGATACAAGAGAAAATGATCCAAGAGCAGTAGTGAAATATAAGGAAGATCTAGCCAAGTCCGCTTGGAAAATAAGAGGAGCCTTCACAGAAGAGGCAGGCTGAGGCGGAGGCATGAGTGGGAGATTATCAGGTGGGTGAGTGGGAAGAAGCTATTTGGCAGTGAGAACAGAGCGAGAAGAGCTGGGAGGCTTGAGGGAGCCTGGAGTGATCAGGGAATGTGGAAGAGGTTAGTGTTGCTAACTCCTAACTCCTAAATTACTGTGAAAGGGGAAGCAGGAAGGGCTGGGAAGGAATGAGTCCACATAGGTAGGGAGAGATTGGATCATATAAGCCTGTGTACCTTGAGAGGGGTGCCAGTGTTTTGCCTCTCTGTGGGCTGTGGGGGAAGTTACTGAAGAATTTTGTGTACAGATGTTTTGTAATAAAAGGAGTATGTTCTGATTCCTAAAGGAGACTAACAATATCGTGATTCTTTTGTTGTTTACAAGGTATAGAAACGGCACACACATCCCTTTTGTTCCTAGGGGTTTCTTCAATGGTTCTCATTGTACTAGATTTCAGGGATGCCAAAAGAAATATTTGAACTAAATGATATATGAAAATTACAATAAGAGTCTGTGAGTGGATTTTTAGTTAACAGGTTTTTAATAGGCTGTGATGCAATTCTTCATGGAGAAGATATAATTACAAAGGGAGCCTGTCTCGAATGGAAATTTGGCTGGGTGTGTTTTTATTTCTCAGTGAATTAAAAGGTTTACATAGGGTTAGATTATTGAAATTCTTGGAGAAAACACATATACACCAGAGAATACTTTCCACTCATTTTCTTCATCTCTTGCAGCAAAGCAGTGAACCTGTTAGAAATAAATTTCACTTAAATAGAGCATAATTTTTTATAATTTCAGGAGTTAAGCATCTGAAGGGCCAGAATGAATCAGCATTCCCTGAAGAAGAAGAAGGTGTAAACGAAAGAGAGGAGCAGTGGGACCATTAATTACGGGTCTGCAGCAAGAAGGCTTCTTGGGAATAACTGAACTATTAACTTTTCTGAATATCGTATGGAAGGCCAGTCCTTGACTTCCAGAAGCATTCTCCACCTCTTCTCTCCACACTCATACAGTAGTAATACACCTCCTGGGAAGCTGTCCCTGATTGAACTTTAGAACTAAGTACAGATTGTTCGATATTACGTCCAATTAAAGAATAAACATTTATTTTATGGTGATTTTTCCTTTTAATGACATTTGCATACATGTGAGTGTTCTAACTTTAATACTGCCCAGCTTAATCCCTGATGTCCTACTGAAGCGGTTTGCCTTCTAAGGTCAAATGTAAATAGCTTCACTTTAAAGAGTAAAAAATAAACGCTAAATACATTTAGACATGACTGTGTGTCTGGGTTTAACTTACAGAAGAATGTTTAACGAAACTTTTAAGATCTGCATTTATCATATTTCTGTACACAGAGGGGTCCACAGTGTTTATTTCAAAATGAAGAAATGCCAGATTTCTTGATTCAAAAGATCTCAATATATGAGTCTTTAGATGCTAAACATCCTTTTTCCTCCAGCATGTTAATGGACAAAGGACAGCAGAACTTTCCTCACTTTTTGAGCTGTGAGAGATATATTTCCCATCATTTCCACTAGCTATTAAGAAAAAAAAATGCTAAATCTAAAATAAAATATGCCCAAATCTCCCCTGCCACTTTTTGTTACTTGAAATATGAGCTATTTCCTGTTGCATTTTAGGAAATCATTAGTATTTTATAAATCTTCAAATGAAGAAATCATCAAATAAGAAATTCCATTATCATCAAATAAGAAATTCCATTAATTCATACATATAGTCATTCATTAATTCAGTAACTACTTTCTATGAGTTTATCTCTAGCAAACCACTTTGCTGGAGGTTATACAAATAAAGGAAAGATAATTTCTCATTCTCAGAACTGGCAGAGACGATAAAGCATCAGTATAAGGTAAGGTTTTCCCAGACGGTATATGTTTATTGAACAGGGCTTTTGGTTATTCAAAGTTCTGGCCTCCAGAACAGTATTAATTATTTACGGCATTTCAAGGTAAAGTATCTATGCCACCAAATTTAGTGAGGACGGTGGCATGCCACTTTGGTTCCCACACTGATGATATTGGTGAGGTTCAAATGTTTCATGGATGAAAAAAATGACAAGATTTCTCAGACGTCAGTAAAGAGGAAATTAAGATGGGAAGAAAAAAAATCAAATGTAAAATCCCTGGTGGGATCTTATATCAAGATTCAAAGAAGTAGAAGTATTGTTTTTAATTTTGAATGTGAGTTTAATAATATAGAGATTAAGAGAAATATGTAGGTCTATAAGACAATGCAGTAGATAATAACAATCATTTTTCTCAGTATCTTTCCTTAAGACCATAGATGTCAAAACTCACTGATAAGTAGTATGAATGAGTACTCTGGTTCCAAGTGTCTGTCCTTCTTCTTTCCTCCTTTTCTTCTTTCCTGCCTTCCTCCCTTTCTCTCCTCCTCCCCACCCCCCACCCCCTGGCCTTTTTTTTTTTTTTTTCCAGTTTTTGTAGTTGATATTAAGCCAGTTTCAATCAAAACTTTGTCAGAGTTTCTAGACCACCTGCTGTGACTATTTGTTGGATTTCCTAAATTTTCTACTTAAAACATGATTAAGGCACAGATTTGTTTTAAATGACTTTGAATTATTTGTGTTTGGAAAACATTCCGATACCCCTTGAGATTATTTGAGACACCCCAAGGTGCTAAAAAATAAAATCTGCCCTCCCCTTTCGTTGAACACACTTTCGTATTTTTTTTTTTTCAAAAGGATTCAGGCAAACAAAAGAAACAAAAGCTTTTGCTGATTTTGTAACATCATTTGGGTAAATAAGTAGCATGGCTTCTGGATTCTTCTGTTCTCTATTAAAAACACAAAAACACAAAAATTAAAAGCATAAGTTTTCCTTAGGAAATGTTGGTTTCTTCCATTCTGTTCTCTACTCTCAAAACAGAGATTATAATTAAATAAATTTTCCTTGGGAAATAATGTTGGCTTTCTCAGAAATTTGAAGGAAACCAGCTGAGATAATGGCAATGGCTTTTCAGTTTCCTTTTCGCACAATTACAGTTTACAACAATTTTTTTTCAAGAAGACGGCTTGGCTTCAGTTTGGCCGAGTGGGCAAAGAAACTTTCTGAGCAAAACAAAACAAAACAAAACAAAAACTTTATCTTTCCCAGACCACATTTATAATATAACATAATGGTTAGTAGATGGGCTTTTTGAGTCACTCTGGCTTGAGTTCAAATTCAACTTCTATCATATTTTAGACTCAGTTACTCCATTTGTAAAATGGTTACCATCATACCTACCCCTATGGGTTATTGTGGAAATCAAATGAGATAAGGTGTATTAAAATGCGTAGTCCACCTTGGCGAGCATTTAATCATTCGTGCCTATTATTATTATCAGGGTGGGAAAGGACCTGATACTGTCTCTCCAAGCCTTACCCAGCACATGACCCTCTTCAACATCACAGACCAGTGATTGATCCCCTCACTTCTTGAACAGCTCCAGCTGAATCCCAAACCCACCCAAAGAGCTCTGTTCTCTGTGTGAAACTCTTTCTCTTGTACTTCACCTCCTTGATCACAGCCTTTCAACACTCTGATGTCATCTCCTAAGTGGCCTGGTCTCTGTGATGAAACACCACCAGTTCCTCCCTACCTTTCTCATCATCCCGGCCCCTTGCTGTTGGATCCTCTTTAATTGTGTATACTGAATAAGAAAGGTTATGTCAGATGGATATGTGGCTTTTAAAAAATCTCCCTAAACATGAGAAACTGAAGCATAGAGTGTGGCAGGGTGGAGCAGAATTCTAGACCAGAGTTCTTTCTAGTAGACAATAATAGTGTATGCCCTTTTTCTTCCCAGAGCTGTCCAGGGTAAAGGTCTTTTTAAAAAACAAAATGCTCATACTGTTCTGTTCTTAGAAAGTTTTCAATATTCATTTTAAATTTTAATTCAATTATGACAATGTTTTCTACATTGTAGAAACATTTTAGGTTGGTAAGGGATGAGTTATTTTCATCTTTATATTTATAAATACTGTCATAATACATAGTAGAAAAGATACATAATTGGCACTCCAAGCCTATGATTTTGTAGCTATTGTTGCTTAAGATGAGGCAAGCTTAATGTGTAAGTATATTTTAGATCAATTTAAAGAAAAATATTAACTATAGTAGAGTTGGTACCTCAATATCACAGCAGTGATATATGATTGAATGATGTTTGGAAACACTGGTTTTGGGTATTGTTACAGCAAATAACTTAAGTATTGCAGAGTTCATTTAGTTGCAATGTGGATTAATGAATTTATAAATAAACTACTTCTATTGCATTCATTTAAAATGTCTCTTTCTTCACCCACATCTAAAAGCAGTGTACAAAATGAATAATAGAAAATTATGCCTAATTACATTAATGTGTTTATGCTCATATGTAATTTTCAATATTTGCTTTCTCTGAATATGGAGGACGGAAGAAGAAGTGCCCTTACTTTTCTAAGTCCCTGATCCTAAATATCAGTCTTCGAAGCTCCAGCAGGTGTACTCATTTTTAAAAATGTCTATGTTGCCGCAATGAGAAATCTGTTTAAAGAGATAAAATTATTAGATTTCAAACATCATAACATTCTGGAAAACTAAATATCAGAGGAAGAAGAGTTTCAGGACAATGATAGAGGGCATCTTTGGTTTTAAATGACATTGTAAGTAGGTAAGGTACTAAAGTTTGCAAGCATCCCACATAATTCACACAGCAATGGGAGTACAGGTTTCTAGCTTGCTATGTTGTGTGAATTAAATGAAATAATCTACATGAATGCATAGGTGCTTGATGGCATTTTGTAAACAGGCTACCATCTGACTGTAGCACTCCCCTCGACATTTATACTGCGAGCCCTCTTCATTCTGTGGGCACATGTTGGTGCAGCCAATTTCCTCATTGCATTTCATACTCAATTTATGCAGATAAAGAGATTTGGTGTGGAAGGGAGACGACTGTAAGTATAGAGAGAGAAGTAGGCAAAGGAAGGAACTCAAAGAAGCCTGGAAACTCAAGGGAGAAAAACTAGAGAAAGTCAGTTAAAATGGTATTGGATTCATCTTCATTTTTTGTTTCTTGCTCTAAAATATGGCTTAGCATTTTCCCCTTTTCTCTTACTTTTAGTAACAGCGAGGCTAATTTGAAGGAATAAGCACAGTGAACCCCAGAATAGAATCCTAGAAGTAGCAGAATATTAAAGTATGTTTGGCAAATGATTCTTTGTTATTACTCAGAACAAGCATTTGGCAGCAAATAACAGAAAACCCAGGAAACAATAGCATAGAGGCTTTTGTATGTCATGCAATAAAATGTCCAGGGCCGGAATTGTGGCTCAAGACCCCAGTGGGTATCCAGACACTTTTCATTTTCCTTAATATGCTCAATGTTGTAAATTCATGGTCCCAAGAGAGCTACTGCTACAGGCATCCAGTCTGTTCTGAGCAAAAAGAAGACTGGGAAGATAAAGGGAAAGAATCTAGCAGAGAAGCAGAGCTATCCCAGAGCCCCCCAGCTAATGTCTTATGGATCAGAGCTGTGTCACGAGACCACTCCTTGATGCAAAGGAGTTGGAGAAAGTAAATATTTTAAACCAGGAACCTTGCCACCTTCCAACTCCAAGTCCTCTTTGTAAGTTATAAAGTGACCATGGATATCAGTTGAGCAACCAGTGCTATTTCCCAAACAGAATCTGGGGAATTTATTCTTCCCCGGAGTATCTAAAGAAAGTACAAACTATTCGATATATGTCAAGCAGTTGAAAACATTAATACTCACTAGATATCTTTGTTACTTAAAATGCATAAATTAGGTTAACGTTTATGATAGACCTGTAGCTAGATATATCAGTTCAGATATCCTTAATTATTCTATAGTATTTTTCATAGGATAATTTGGTACCATTTATAAAAGTATACTCTAGAAACAAGAGACCAATGTCCTAGTCTATCAGTCAATAAATATGAATGCCTATGACAGGCTAGACATGGTTTAAGTGCTGAGGATACAGCTATTAATAAGATAGCTAAGGTCCTTAAATTCATGGATGTATACTTTAGTGTTTGAAGACTGTCAGTGAGTCTTCAAATAAATTAATAAATAAGTTATTAATAATAATAAATAAATAAATTAGATCATTTCAGATAGTGGTTAAGTTCCTGGAAGGAAATAGAATCAGCGATGTGATACAGGGTGGCATCTCCTCTTTTATCGTAGCTGCATGACATTGGGGAAGCCCTTTTATCACTCTGGGAGCCAGTTTTCTGAACAGCAAAATGTAGAGAATGATCTGAGGAGGGGATCAGATGATCCTCTGAGGCTCCTTCCAACTCTAAGATCTGTTTCTCCTCTCTGATTCTCTTTCAGGAACTACCGACAAGCAGCAAAGGAGAAAAGAAGAGACAGGAATAGACAGAAAGCAGCAGCATTAAAAGCGAACGGGATCAGAAGAGAAAAAGGGTATCTTTGTATGCTTAGCTTATATGATAGTCAATAGAACAGAAGTGTTTTAGTTAGAAATCTACACACATGTGTATGTATGAATGTAACAGCATTAGCATTGTAACCATTTATGTTTCTGTCTTTTAAAACTTCTCCTTAGAAAATAATCTAAAAAATGGTGATCGTTTTTTTGTTTGTTTGTTCTTGTGGTGGTTTTGTGTGTTTTTTGTTGTTGTTGTTGTTAAGATTTCAAAGTCCTTCCAAGAAAAATTTCCTCCCACAAATTACTAATTGGATAATTTATTCTCTCATAGCACACATGCTTTGTTGCTATTAAGTGATACATACCAGATTTTTCCCTTTACAAAGATTGATGTGATGTGGTATGAAAGCCCCTGGAACATCTCCACAGTGTTCTGGAGGACTTTGTTATTTTCTTTTTCTCCACCAGGTGCAAAATGGGTTGATAATAACCAGCAGCTGACTTGTGAGGCTGTGCTCCTGTGTGAGCTTGGAAAAACACCAACACAAAACAAACACCACCACTACCACCATCGCCCTCCTGGATTGCTTTCTGAAGCGCTTTAGATATTTTATACACAAATATTGACGTTTTCAGAAACTGTTCCTTCGTTTTATATATATATTTTTAAATGTATATATGCTATGCTCTTTGCCAAGTTCTTCCTTTTTGTTGTAATTTATTTCTCTACTACTAAAAGGGAGATCTTGAATTTGGGTAAATTTTAAGCAATTTATTTTTAGTTTTTCTAATTTCTGGAATCTGAGCCTTCTTTTACAATAGGGAGAGGCTTTGACATATATTTCCTTTGTTTCTTTTCAAGTTCCATCATATGTATTTATTCTTTTCTTTCTTTTTCAAATCCATTGGTCTTGATGGAATTTAGTTCCACAAATATGTCTTGATAAGCTGCTACATACCAACCAGGTATTTACGCATCTGAGTTATAAAAATGCAAAGGCTTTTATTGTTGCTGCCGCCCTGCCACTTAATATTGGTTCAGTTCTTTACAACTAATAAAGTGGCCTCACCTTTGTTTCTCAGTTTACAATCACATTAAATATGTATGACAAGTAGGATTCATTTTATAGATCAGGAAACTGGAGTCTGAAGAAAATAAATGGCCCTAAATGAACTAATAATCCAACAAAACCCTTCTACTAGCTGATGATCTTTTTGAGAAGTTGTGACAGTTTTTCAGATGGAAAAGCCTATCTTCCTTAGAAACCAGAGGCTTTTACAGTTAAAAAAAATTTTTTTTTAATGTTTATTTATTATTAAGAGACAGAGAGAGACAGAGCATGAGCAGGGGAGGGGCAGCGAGAGAGGGAGTCACAGAATCTGAAACAGGCTCCAGGCTCTGAGCTGTCAGCACAGAGCCTGATGCAGCCTGATGCACATAAACCACGAGATCATGACCTGAGCTGAAGTAGGACGCTTAACCAACTGAGCCACCCAGGCACCCTGGCTTTTACGGTTTTTTATAGTGTCTTGTAGATTGCTTTGGAACTAATCTTTCTACATGTCAGACCTAAAGCATAAGGGGAAAAGTTTGTCAATGATGCTGGAATGGAAAGAAACACCTCAGTTCTACCTTAATTCTTTGATATTGTCCTCAAACTAAAATGACCTTTACCCAATAAAAGACGTACATTTGAAATTTAAACTATATGACTCACTTAAAAATATTTTTTATGTTTAAATCTGTACTTGAAAAAAGCAATCTTTAATATCTGAAAAGTAGGAGAGAACTGCTGAGTTTATGACAGTGTTGGGCATAAACTTTTTTAAAGAACAAGGCATCAATCTTTTTCAGTTGTTTCTTTTCTTTGATTTCTAATAAATTGAAAAGTCATTTCACAAATTACTGTCTTTGTTATGACCTTTCCCTTTCTCTGTACCCCACTGTCCCCAGGATTTAAAGAATTCTAATTTTTACTTACCGTTCCCAAATTTGTTCTGCCCCCAAAGTAAAAATAATATAAACAAGCATAATTACCATAGAACTTAAATGCATAATTGTGGAATAAACTATAGATATTATGGCATTAAAAAAACCATATCCTACTTAATGAGGAACCAAAGAGAACCTTCTAACTGCTGCTCTCCTCAGGCTAACTGAGGAATCAATTTTATTGGTATTTCAAAATACCTTTTATTGCTCAAGAGTAGTGATGGGGTTCAGGTCCCACTGCTGTAAAGTATGGCACCTTGGCATATTGAGTATTGTAAGCTGAAGGAGCTTGAGAAAAATGGCAGACGCAGGAAGGTCACCTTCCCTCTGTCCTTCTCCCTGACACAGGCTATAAAACCCTCATGTGAGAGGTGACTTATACCCAGAAGAAAGGAGCGCCCTTGTCTCTGAAGTCAAAGGGATTCAAAGAAGAGTCTGAACAAGACTTGCTAAGTTTCCCCCAGTTTACTACCCTTACTACACTCTCCTTAACTTACCATATTCTTCCGGCACACCATTCTTCCTCATTCTTCCTCATTCTTCCTCAGCACAATATTCAGGTCTGTTTCTTTGGCTCTTCATTTCCTTATGAAGGCTCCCATGTCATGTAAAACTTGTATTAAATAATCTGTATGCGTTTTTCCTATTAGTCTGTCTTTGTTAGTTTAACTTTCAGACCTAGCCAGAAACCATGTTCTACACACAGGAGCAAAGATATAACATGGCTTTATATGAATCAAGGCCACAGAACAATAAGAACCTAAAAAAAAAAAAAAAAAAAAAAAAAGCTCATAGATGGTTGGCCATCTCTTTAATAATTACAGGAGAATCTCTTTCTTCTTTATTTTTTAAAGAGACTGGCATTTGTCAAGGCATTGCAATAGATGGGCAAGTTTTCCCATTACATTTCCCCCGAAGCATAAATTCCGTGGATGTGTTTCTCTAATCATACTAATTACATTACCAGATGTTCTCATCTTTCCCTGTTGCCTTAATGGGACATAGATTTCCTATTTTGAAATTGTCACTTATTTGTGATATTTGCGAGTGTTTAAAGTCTTTATTCGCTTTTGAGAACACTTAGTAGTCTAAAAATTAAAACTTGATCTGAAGACCAGTGATGCCTAAGATGGGAATTATACTATTAATTATACTTACTAACTATACTGTACAATTATCCTGGACTCTCATAGGATAGCCAAGCTTGAGCTACCTATTTTCATGGTCAGTATAAACAGACTTTTCATGGGAAGCAGTTCAGTGGGACAAGTATTAATTGGAACCAATTGATATCTAAAGGAGATTTTTAAGAACAATAATTCTTACAGTATGGGCAGAGAAGTATTAAAAATTAGACATTGTCACCATAAGCTCCCAAAAGCTATTTTGGGGAAAATGTAATTGCCAAAATCAATAAATTTTTACTTAAGTCATAAATAAATCTGCATGCTTGTTTTCCTATTAATTTATTAATTTTTACAAACCTGTTCCTTTCATTGTGTAATGTGGAGTTAAAATATTTTCCATTGAGAAATATATATACGAATGTGTGTGAAGAATTTACACATATGTGTGTATACATGTACATATGCACATGTATATATAAAAAATATGTATGCAAATGCATATATATATATATATAATTGCACTGATATAAAAAAGGAAACTTTTTTATTATAAATTTTTATTTTTAATTTTGAGACAGAGAAAGAGAGAGAGAAGGACAGAGAGAGAGAGAGGGAGAGAGAGAATCCCAAGAATGCTCTGTGTTGTTAGTGCAGAGCCCAATGTGGGGCTCAAACCCACAGACCATGAGATCATGACCTGAACCAAAATCAAGAGTCAAACGTTCAGTGACTGAGCCACCCAGGCATCCCGAAAGGAAACTGTTTGAAAGAAGATAAGTGTAACCCATTTGCTATTAAAGAACAGAGAATTAAAACCCTATTAAAGAAATACTTCCCTAAATTCTCACTTCCATATTATCTTTTGTTAAGGAAAGGCTAAGTGAGAATGGAGGGAGATGTCCAGAATAAACTAGATGAGAGGAAGAAAGCGAGGACATCCTGACAGAAGGCGAAGAGCTGGCGGTAGCCAGGCGGGAGGTGGGAAGAGAAAGGCAGCCAGGGGCTGAGCTAGAGGCAGGGCCAGCTCCTTCTTCCTCAGGGTCCCTGGCCACACAACTTGCTTTTAGTAGGTTCCTGCCCAGGCTGCCAAGTCATCTCCATCTGAATGTGTCTTTGGCACCAGGGCTATTTCTAGCAGCCCTTTTCTCTGTGGTGGGTTTAAAGATTATGGTTTCAATGTTGACCCACTTGGCTTCTAGATTGCATCTGATTTACCACATTTAGTGGACGTGTCTGTTTATGGGCAATTTCCTCATTGTGAAAGGTCCTCTCCTTTTTTTGTTTCCTCCAAAGAAAGACCTTTTTGTTTTGCTAATGAAGGTTCTCTGAGATCTGTGGAGAGTGCAGGGGTGTGTGTACCCGTAGTTCTTTTTTAAGAAACTGCTATTGTTGCTCCTAAGTGCACCTGGATGTCTAATAATGTGTTTCATTTAACAAGCCATTTAGGAAGTCTACAGGTTATTGTTATTTTAATCTTTATGCTATTTTTCTTAATATTTGCATTAAAAAATTTCCCCTAGAATTAAACGTCTACATGACCTATATCAACATACACATCAATATAAGCATCTGTCCATAGATGTATACACTAATATTTCAATCTATATCTCCATCTATCTCTGTCTATCTATAGCACAGATATTTTGCCTTGCCTGTCCTCCATAAAGGACATTAAACACTGTGGTTAATGATAATGCACCCTCTACTATAGAATGGCCAGCCTAATCTTTACATGGAGAAATGTCCCCATCATGTGGACTCTTAGGATATTGCTACTGAAGTTAAAACCATGCTGTTTTCTTGCAACTATAATCATGAATTAATTTTTTTTAAAAAGGAGGACGATTCCTTTAAAGGAGAATCTTGGTAGATTCTTATTTTTATAGCTCATACTATTTCAGTATAGGAAAAATCTGTGTCAATATTCCCAGCATCTTACATGGGCCATTTCATTTCATCATTCCCATGATGGTATAAGATAGGTACTCTTACATCTCCATTTCATAGATAAGAAAATTGAGGCTTGTCTAAGATCACAGAGACCATGGCAAAGTCTGAAATGAGGGTCAAATTCAGTCCTTGGATGAGATATTTCTTGCCTCAGATCCTTCACATAAAATCCAACAAGAAGTAATGGTAAATGGATTAATATAAAAATAATGACATTAATTTATGTTAATTGAGGGCCAACAGGATGTCAGGTACTGTCCAGATCCTTTAAATATTATTCTTTATTATCTTGCCATTTGACTTTGCCAAGGTCTTCATGGTGAGAGGTTAGGAAATGTTAAGGTCAACAGCTACCAGCCGCCAAAGACATACTGTGAATTGAGGTCATTCCTGCTTCAAACTTGCATGGTTGCCACTGTTAATCATCAAGGCTATTTGAAATCACCTAGGAAATGTGAGCTTTGGTAAGATTTTGTAAGATTAGCAAATCTGGTAAGATTAGCTACAATTAATATACCTCTGCACCAGCAGACCCATCTCCCCAAGGGTAATAGGAGACAGATGGGGAGATCCTAATGTTTCTGTCATATAATTCAGGTTTGCTTTTAGTAGCTATTAAGTATTAATTAAGAATTAATGCACTCCCCTTGTGCCTGCTCTGAGAAAAAACACAAATGGCTTTTTAGAATTATGTCGATCTAAAGTGCTTGACGAGTGAGTCTCATTTTGATTGAATTAACTAGAGATGTTATCTGAAAAGGATTAATTCGATCCCATATCAAACACATAAGACGAACAAATACAAACTTTTCCTTCCTGCCTTCATTCATTATATTTACTTATTCCACAAATAGTTACCGGACACCTACTGCGTGTTAGGTTCAGGGCATCCTGACCTTAAAATCTGACAGCAGCTGTATGACTAGAGGAGCTCCGGGATTCAGGCAGGGAGGGGTGGAAGTTCCGAGTTCACCTGGAAGAGGGTCTAAGGCTCCTGACCAGGGAAATGAGAAAAGGCTCTCTGGGAGAGCTGGCAAATGTGCAGACCCGTGGAGGAAGCGAGCACGGCCACTGGGAAAGATGGCGAAGATCCTTGCCGAGGAGGCACCCCATGCAAAGGCAGACCAGAAATCCAGGAGCAGAGCGAATGGTGAAGTGAACCACACAGCCCGGGGTTCGACTGCGTGGGGCTCTGAGTGTTAGGGTAAGGAGTTTAAGGTTTACCTGTAAACCAGTGTTTCTCAGAGTGAGCTCTCCGTCCTGCAGCACTGGCATCACCCGGGGCCCCCAGGTCACACCTACCGACTCCGCATCCCTGGGGCGTGGCCTTGGCAACCAGTAGTTCAGTAGCCCCACCGGGTGACGCTGCCACAGCGGGTGGAGAACCCGTGCGGTGCAAGCCCTCCCAGACTCCCGTGTGTGCCGTGAAGGGGCAACGCTGATCTCCCCAGACCTCCTCGGGGGTCAGGCAACCCCCCCACCCCCACCCCACCCCCACCCCCCCGGGGAAGCTGCAGTCCCTGGGAGTGACTGCTGCCGGCACACGCATCCTCATTCTTCCACTCTAGGGTCCTGAGCAACTTGGATGGGGGGGGGGGGGGGGGGCGGGGGGGAGTGGGGGGGAAGCCCTGTGGAAAGCCGGGACAGGCAAAGGCTTCGTGGCCTGTTTTTGACGCCCCACCCCGCAAGCTGAGAATCACTTTTACATTTTTAAAGGGTTACAAAAGAAGGGAAGGAAGAGGAGGAAGAAGAAAAAATGTTGAGGGAAGAAGAGAAGGAGGAGAAACACTGTAATGGAATGTGGCCTCCAAAGCTGAAGTATTCCGTCTCATCCTCTGCAGAAAAAGTTTGCTGACGACTGGTGTAGACGAGGAGAAACTGTTTTTGCAGAGAAGAAGCAATAGGTCCAAACAATGAACTAAGGAACAGAAAAGAAAGAGAGAAAAGAACTGAAGGCAGAGAAGCCAAATATGGAGCACAAGGAAGACAGTCAAGGTGTAAACAATGCAATGCTCTTTGAAGAGAAAGACGTGGGGCTACAGTGCTTACACAAGTAGATTGTTTTAAGGCAGTTGGCCCAAGCACCATGCTGTAGTGAGTTCTCAACAACGGAGGAACTCCCAGTCTGTCCGGTTCAGCCGTCTCTCAGGGGTTGGTTTGGTGTCATTTTTGAGAGTAGTGATACGATGAAAGCATGAACTCTGGAGCCTCTTGTCTAGAGTGGAGAAAAACCACCTCATGTTTGAATGCTCTGTGGGCATTTAGATTCATCTTCCTAAAATTTAGTTATTGTCTCAAACAATGACATGTACAGGAATCACCCAGGCATCTTCTTAAATGCCAATTCCAGTTTAGGTCTGGATGGGGCCAGAGAGCGTTTACTTCTAAGAAGTTCCCAGGTAGGCGGTGGGGGCCACACTTTAAGTAGCAAAGGTCTGTACTGAACACCAGTAGGTTATTTGAAGAACACGCTTTTCAGGCCACATATTAAGCATGCAAAATAATTCTGTCCACAGAAATCAAAGGCACCTTCTCTGCTATAATATATGATTCAACTGTTCTCCAAAGCACACCACTCTCGCTGTTGGTCACTTGGAATTCTGCTCACTCCAAGTGGTAGGTTTTAAAGACAAGTACCTGGATATAGAATGAAAGGGAGAATGGAATAAAGGGGAGAAAAGACAGGCAATGGATATGGTGGGTGAAGTGAACAGAGGCAGTCTAGCTTCATGGTTTGGGGACTCACACTCCCTTCGACTTCAAATCTGGACTCTTTCCCTGATCAGCTGTGTGATCTCAAATTATTTCACCCTCTGCCATGACTCCTCACCCACAGCTGGGGATAACAATTTCTTAAAGAGTACTTATGGGAGTAAAAGAGACAATGTCAGAAAATAATGTAATGCCACAGTGAGACTATAATAAACACTAAATAATTGTAATGTTTAATTGTCAGAGATAAAAAATGTATATCAGCTTCAGATTCAAAGGAAGCTCTCCAAACATTACAAGAGTTAAGCAAATAGCCTAGAAATTTATTAATGTTACTAAAGGATAAATGGCTCCTAAAGGAGCTTTAAATATACAATGTTGGTCTATATATATAGGACTTGTATCTTAAATATTTGGGATTCCCTCCGAAGTAATAACATGTATATAACGTGGGACATTATTAGGTGTTTCTTTTTAACTCTAAACTATATATTGTCTTTATTGCTCAAGGCTTGTACTAAATGGTAGATAAGCTTTGTAATATTTAGAAAAGCAATTAGACGACCAGAGGCTTCACACAGCTTCCAAAGAAGATATGTATTTTATATCCACATTGTATTTCAGAATTAAAATATGCCCTTTAAGAGCTTTTTGCTATGACATGGAAATTTATCAGGGAATCACATTTAAAATAAAAGTTCAGTCAAATGTCATATATCTGATGACTAGATACGTTTTTATGTTTTAATTGAGTGATTTGGCACTGTGGAGCTAGAGTCTCAGAGGTGACACGGATTGTACCAATTACTCTTAATTCATTTAGTTGACACTCTCTAGGTCTGCACCTTAATTCGATGTTCTTTGCTTTTTTATTACTCTCAACTGTTACCTTATCCACATGGTTCTTCTTCACACAGCTTTCCTTTCCACTGTGCTTCTGCTCCGCCCCACAGAGATGTAGTAGAAAGAAAAAGGGGTTGTTGGTGACAGAGAGACCTAGAAGCAAATCCAGTCTGGAGTCCACCACTTGGGACCTGCATGGCCTAAATGAGGCTGTTTCTCTGAAACTTGATTTCCCTACTCAGGTCAATACACACTTTGCTGGATTATTGAGAATTAGAGATAATATGTGTTAAGTGTTTACACAGAGGCTGCTCATAGAAAATAGGCAATGAACATGAGCTTTGCTATTATTTGTTAAGTAAGTATCAACTCATGTGCAAGCTGTTCTAAGTCTTCTTAGAAGCCCTGAAGATGGATGCAATTTTTACCCTCCATAATATCCACAGGTGCATTTTACTTGCACCTGGTTACTTTTCTATGTGGCATTTTGGTTATTTATGTGTATGAATTATCTCTGCTATAAGATATAAAGTTTATAGAGAAAAGATCCAGGTTTCCAGATTCCTATATGCAACATGCATCTAGCCAGGAGCTTGTAAATAATAAATGTTCAATGAATTCTTCTATTAAAGAAAGAGCAAAAATCATTTTCTGACAGAACATATCAAAACTCACATCTGTCCGGTATTCCTGATTTCTCCAACTTTTCAGTGCCCCACCAAATTGAATTATATCAGACACCAAATGTTTCACAATATTTTCCCTCAAGTATGATTTATTTAACAATCATATGTAATAGGAAATACAGAGAACTACAGTAGAATAAAAACACAAGAATTGTAGCTTGTCAAGTTAAAAATTAAAACAGCTACTGGTTAAATAAAAAGGCGCATGAAATTGTTGAATATATGTTGTGGAGCTGAGGATAAAAATGCAAAGCAGGACATCCAAGATGCAGCGGCCTGACTCATTGACCCTCTCACCCATCCCTGGTGTTTGCAGGGGGATGGGCACTAGTAACCTCCACGCCCACTCCCTCTAGTCAGCACTAGTTAGTAGCCCTCTTGGAAGAAAAGAAAGAACAAGGGAAGCGAACAGGGGAGGGGAAGGAGGGAATGGAGAAAGGAGGGGAGATTAGAAAAGGAAAAAGCATATCAACAGCGTGACAATTCTTCTGAAGTGGAGCGTGTTTTCTCCACTCCCTCTGGAAATTCAGTCACAGTGCTTTATAAGTTAAATAACCTGGGAAATTAGGTGAAAGCCCATATACAGACACTGATGAATTCATTATATTTCTCAATTTTTGTTTTCGTAACAAAGCCTATAGATCTTATCAATAGAAACAAAATAGACAAGTTTCCTATGACAATTGAGAAGCGATGTTTCAATTTACTTCTCCCTGGAGAGATTCTCTAGCTTTCCCGAAAGACAACTGGCTCAAATAAGAACAAAAGTAATTACACTTCCCAGATAGTCAGATTCTATTTTAAATACAGAATATTTTCTAGCTGGTAAATAGCTACTTTTAAAAAGACTTTGAAAGCAGTAGTTATAATGTCTTCATAAATAGAAATAAAAAGTCCATTTTTTAAAAGACAAAAAGTCACCATGATGTACATATCTATAAATTTCCCCCAACATATCATCGTAGATCAATTTGTACTGCTTACATTTAAAATATCAATTGCATTATAATGTCTATGATACAATTCAGTTATTTAGCTCAGTTCTACACAAGATTCAGGTGAAACAAAAATTAAGGACCTTATTCACAGAACATTTAAAAGCATTTTATGCACAGTCTATGCATAAATATATCTTAAATTAGAATGATGCATACCTAATATGCATATAGAATATGGATTACACATTAAAGGAGATCTAAGTTGTGGGTTATAAAATCCCACCACTCAGACTTAAAAGCTTCTGATTCTATCAATTTCTAAAATATTGCTTAGCATCATGGAACCCAGGAAAAAAGCAGGTGCAACAGAAAACTCATTGGATGGATGGACCCTCCTTCACTTTATTCTTTAATTGATGGCTACTCTTGTTTTTTTCCATTCAGTTTCTACCTTTCACAAAGACAGATTCATTGCAGGATCATCGACGTGTTCGCACAGTGAAAAGTTACAACACCTAATTGTGCTTGACTTTTCTTGTCAGCTAATAACAAATAAAAGTAGTTCTTCAGTTTGGAGCAAAGGAAGGGCTCTGCACATGCTCAGGCAAAACATGACAAGGAAGCAGAGTCTCCAAGAATTGCAGTTCGTTTCTTGTAGGAAAATTATAAAGTCACACCCAATACTATTATCTTATTATCTGTACAGAAAAGTGTGGGCTTCCATCTTCATAGATATTTTTGAGTACAGACACACACACACACACACACACACACACACTTCTTGTCACTTATCCCTTGGCCTGTAATATATTTTGTTGTGTCCTAATGGGATCAACACCCCAGAAGGCAAATTCCATTCTGAGCACTAACATCTGTCTCCAAAAATGGCTGGAGGTTCTTGTTATCCCAGAGCGTAGGTAATGTGTGACTTGCATTGTGATGACGCCCGTGTGGGTGACGTATCAGTGCTCTGAAACCACAGAGATGGAGGCAAGTTGGTCCACTGCTTCCAGGGACAGGTTTCACTGCAGTTTCCCAGCTTGACAGTTACAACGAAGTGGTCATTAGGTTGTGGGACCAGGGTAAAGCTCCAGTGTCATCATGGGACTTCAACCACAGCTTCTGAACAGCCCCACCCCTCATGCTGTTCCCATGTATTTAAAAGAGGGACAATCTAGCCTGTTCTTCAGAGCTACAAAAAAATTTTTGCCCCTAATTTTGTTTTGCTTTCCTTTTACTTAAAACCTTGAAATATTTGTAATTACACAACTCTGCATAAAACAATACATATGAAAGTTAATTTTAAAAATGCCTCATCTTTTGCACATGTATCACATAGTCACCTATACTATTACCGGTTCAAAGTGATGACAATTTTAAACTATCCAACTTTTGTCTTAAAAATTTCCTTAACTTGATTGAAAAAGCTGGATGAAAACAACCAACACATTTCCTCCAAGACTGTCTTTTGGAGGAAAGACAATGGCAGAAGCACTGACCAAGAAAAATGGCAACTTTGAATGTGTTTGTTTGGCCAGAGTTACTAGCTCAGAATTTATGTTCTTCTTATTAGTTCCTTATATAGGAGTCCATTAAAATGGCTGGATCCACGTGTGTGTTGAAAAGGAGAACATCGCTTTGTGGAAAGTTGAAGATTTAGGATGTTTTTGTCCCGTTCTCATTATCCTGAAATAAAATCTAAATGAAAATGAAGATCATGTTTTAGTCATATACATGCATCAATTACTGTGTGGTAATATCACATTGGGCTTCATATACCTTGTCAGAAATAAAGGATTTATCAGTATATAATATATATTTGTTTTACACCCATTGGAATTCCTGTTATTTCGTGTGTGTGTGTGTGTGTGTGTGTGTGTGTGTGTGTGTATGTTTTATTTCTTTAATTCCAGCAAAAATTTGGATTCCTTGGGTCAGAAGTCACAAACTCAAGTAGCTAAAAACAAGCCTGGAAGGCAGTATAAATGAGGTAAGTGGGCCTGTGTGAATGTGAAACCAGTAGAGTCACAAGGACTGTGGTGAACTAATGAGCGTAAGTCCTGCTTAAAGATATTCAAAAAGATATTTCAAATCAGTGTGGAAGTCAAACAAAGCAAATGCAAAACTAAATCTAGACCACAACACATTAGGTTTTGACCTCTTCTTGGATAGTACTCTCAACATTAAAGGGAACACTTCCCTCCCAATGAGTACCAAATCTGATATTGGTTTGCTTTTGAAGTGCCAGAAACCTCTAATATATCCTTCAAAGAAGACAGTATAATAAATTATATGTCCACACCTTTTAAAATCTTTTGAAATAATAAAGCAGCAATGCATTGTACATCCAATTCCAATCTCATTCACTTGAATTAACAAAATCATTTTCAAAAAGTAAGCAAAACAAAATAGTTTTGTGGATAGAAATTTCTTAGAAATAGTAGTGAAGTTATACAACAGTGTTACAAGTAGATTTCAAAGGTTGATTTCTTGCTCTAAGTGTAGTGTTGCACATTGATTTATGGGGTTTCATCATGGTGCACGTTGAATTAGACGTGTTTCCTGGGAAAGTATCTCATACTGGGGCCCACACACTGAGAATGCAGCAGGCAATGGCTCTCAGAGATATAGCCAGGCTTCCATAAGATCTAAATTTTCCATGATGGCTGCCAGTGAAAGAGTAGCTATAGGTCACAAAGAAGGTGTGGTTAATATGCAAACTAGGAGCCTGTAGGCAAAATCTGACCTTCACACGTTTATTTTGGTCTACATAGTGTTTCAAAAAGTTTTTGAGTCAACATTAAAAATGGAAAGATTTTTTCCTAATTAGTGCATGGTGAAAATATGTCGGATGCAAAGACTGGCTAGCTGCAGCCTTTAGTCAGGTGTGCTGTGCCCTTTCTAGAAGTTTCCAAGGCTGACCACTGCTCTCACCTTCCAGACAGTGGGCCTGAGTCATAGTTATCAGTTGTCACCACTCCTGTTGGTTTTTTACTTCCCTTATATTAGAGACCTGCCTATTTCTTGAAGGCATATAAATTTCACCTATTGAAGGCCATGATTTCTGGAAGATTGTGCTCCAAAGGCAGAGTTTTCTCCAATTGAGAGGAAAACTACAGGATTTAGTTAGTGCTGATGGAAAAAAAAAATGTCTAACAGCTTGCCTGAGTTTAAATACCACTGTTTAGTTTGAGTGGGTCTCAAATCTTTCCAGCTTTGGAGCCTTTTTAGTTGAAAAACAAAAAAAGAGGCTTCAGTAACTGCCAGTTGAATCCCATTGAAGTCTTTTACTGATGAGATGCCAGAATTTTATAGATAATTTTTTTTTTTGCCTGAGACATCTTCACAGCTTAAATAGTCAGCTTTACAAATGTACTGGTGACCTGTGTTTCCTACACACAATTTTTGGAAAATGTTCATAAATATTCCAGTTCCATATCATAAATACATAAGAAATGCTGATTTTTAACTTTTTTCTTTTGAAGCTACTTAGTGTGCACTGGTCATCGAGTAGGAATGAAGACTCTTGCTTAATTTTGTTTCACTCAGTTTTCTAATGGAATTTATTTGACAGAAACCTTTTTGTACTTACAACATCTATAAATACTCCACTGAATTTAGTTTTTCCTAAAACATACTTTGAGGGTATGTTGTATGTCATCAGAACTTAAGGACTCTTCTGAAACAGCTGTGAGCTCTAAAGTAATAAATTTATAGTTTGGATGGAGGGATGAAAAGAAATTGCTGTAGCTAATATGAGACAATATGTTAAAATTGTTAAATGTAGACATACATCGGTTTTAGTTGCTGAACACCCACTTTGTGGGCTTGGTATCTACCCAAGCTTCATATGTAAAATAGGAATCACAACCACCGACTCTGAAATTGTTAAGAGAACTAAGTGAGATACTATATATGTAAGATGTTGATCACAGTGACGGACACTTGATAGTTGGTATTAAGGAAACTGTTATCAAGAAAAGACAGTCTTACAACCAACTCAAGAATACTGAGAGATAAATCATCTTAAAATCTAACCACAGTTTAACTCTTTCATATCTAAAGCAACATGTGAGGAGCTACTGATAACATTTCAACGACTTGGTATATGGCACTCAGCATTTTCTCTCTTGTGGCCATCACCCCCAAGAACAGGACTCATTATAGCACGTGGGGTTTGTTTCTTACTTAAAAAGTAAAAAGAAACACTAAGACATCTCCACTATAATTACACAACCTTCCCTTCTAACAGCTTGCACTTCTTCTGTAGGCCCAAGACAATGGTTCTCAACTGTAGTGTACAGAATTACCAACAGACGGGATTATTAAAAATTCAGATTTCCAAGGCATCATTCCCAGAGTTATAATTCAATCTATGATTTAGTAGATCAAAATCAGGCCCCAGAAGCTGAATTAAAAAAACACTGATGCAAACAAATGTCTATAGATTTTAGCAAATATTGATGTCTGTTTCATAATATGTACTTGCTTTGTTATCACCCAATGTGAACATTCATATTTCCTACGTGAAGTAGGAAGAGAAATCAGGATTAAACCTCTCCACAGCCTCCAGATTATTAATTTAAAGGATTAAAAGGTCTCACTAAGTATAATTTTTATTGATGAACAAATTAAATTCTTTGAAAAAGTAAATATTTAAGATTTTGCTTCAGAAAACAGGAGAAACTTTTTTTTTTTAAAGATTCCAGGAGGGCATTGAAATAAGGTAACTTTGCCTCTAATGATATCTACAAGCCATTCATTTCAAAAATTATGTTTCTTGCCTAAAAAATAAAATTACCTCTCATGTTTAACATGACAGAAGCCTTTAAGGTATTTCAAACCTATGAGTGTGTATCAGCATGTTTTTCCTCAGCGTTTACTAGGTCTTCTGAGTTCTTATGAAGATCAGGTTCACCTAAAACACAAGCAAACAGATGAACGGAAACAAAATAAGCCTGTGGAAAAAAAACCTCATGAAGTCAGGAATCTGAAGCAAATAGTGAGTGTTGAAGACTCCATTTTGCAATGGGTTTTGTGGCACATTTCTCCATGGTTACCAAACACGTTCTTTTCAGACTGTGCATTTAAAGAGCACAGCAGGTCACACTGTGGTAGTTACACAACGTCATGAAGTTGTAGTTTAATCTGGTAATACAGAACTGAAACTCATGAGACATGCTTAAACATCTACTAAGTCAAACATAAAAACTGTGCATGTTTTTTTCTTGATATTTTTAAATCAAAACATGTTGTTTCAAACAACCCTTCTACTGATCAGTGTCCTTTACCATACATGGTTTAGTTGCTAAGAATTTGAACACATGACTATTAGAGAATAGTAATTTTTAAGATAAGACATAATCTGCCAAAACAAACTAATGGAATTTACAGTCTCTGAATCACTCACCATTTATATA
This sequence comes from Neofelis nebulosa, assembly GCF_028018385.1. Taxonomy (NCBI): domain Eukaryota; kingdom Metazoa; phylum Chordata; class Mammalia; order Carnivora; family Felidae; genus Neofelis; species Neofelis nebulosa. The sequence continues at coordinate 51,986,058 of NC_080783.1, read as the reverse complement.
TACCTTGAAGAAAAAAATTAACATGGAAAATATGCCAACATTTCTAAAGAGGTTGCCTAGAATCTAATCTATCAAAAATAAAAACATAAAGCAGAAATGTACAGATAAAAGAGTCTTATTATATGGAAAAGAAAGTAAATAAAATAAGCAATTTCAATTTTGAGCCAATTACTCAAAATACCTTAATATTCAGGAAATAGTCATATATGATGGCATGTTCTTTCTATTTGAACTTAGATAAAAAATATACTAACAAGTTAAGCATCACACCAGTTATCTTTGGGATAATTCCTTTTATATATACTGTAAGACTGTGTCATCTCAGTTGCAACAGATTTTTTATTGAGGTTATAAAATTAATGAACATATAAGACTTATGGGGTGTTTTCAAGAAGCAAAATTATTTTGTCTCCTGCTTTCTTTTTAAAACACTCAAAAAGGGAAAGTTATCTTCTGTCCCAGGATGAAATTTTCAGGTAGTGTCATGACTTTTGCAATCATTCTTGCATAATATAAACATTGCCTGATCACGTGAAGTCGCCCAAGTCTTAACCAACATTAGAAAGTCTTGTCACCTATATTGCACATCAATCTTAAAACAAAGATCAAACAAAGATCATAGAAGATCCCTTTCCAACCTTGAGTTTGTGGCAGAGTCCAGAAATGGTGTGCGTTTGGGGACACATGGTTGGTATTTCTTTCTGGGTCATTCTTCCCCAATTGGCCACCTTAACTCCTGAGCTGGAGCAAGGGAGAGAAAGGGCTGAGAGGAAAAGCCAAGCTCCTACTCGACCAGCACACTGTAGGATGGCTCCACACTCACTAGACCTGGCAGGTGTTGAAAACTAATTCTTCTATGAGCACATTCATGGGCTCTTCAGGGACTCTTTGCCAGGGACCATGGCTGGAGACATCTCACCACCTTGCAATGGGCACATGAAACTCTGGTTATTTACAATGTTGACAGCCCCCTGGAAATTTATAGTTGCATCTTTAGCTTCCATGTGCTAAGGTCCTTTCATCCTTCCAAATAGGGATGGGCCACATCTGAATCACATGAAACACTCACGAAGCAACTGTTGCCATAAATTACTTGAGGAAAGACTGAAACCTACAGAGATTCCCCTCATTTGGCTCATCTGTCACCAGCTAACCCTTTAGATCTCATGTTTAAACGAAACTCCATTCCCAATATCTCCTGAGGGTCCTGGTGCAGCTCTCTTCTCTTGATTTCAGGTAGAGGGAAGCATTTCTACACCTCTCCCAATAGCTGATAGCTTGTTAAAGAAATTCTACTCGCAAATCCTTTTTCAACCATTAACAACCTGACCCTTTCATTTGTTTGAGTTGGGTAAGGATTATAAGCACCCTATAATTGGCTTTGAATCTTCTTTGAAATTCCTATCTCACAGGTTTTATTTCTGACATTTTAGACTCATGGCTTAAACTTCTGATTTAGTATTCTGTTACTTAGGACTAAATTAGAACAGAACAGAATGAAAAGAACAGGCTGAATTAAAAGAGGAATATAAGTAATTCTCTGGTTCTCAAAATTTTGAGAAAAACTTTTACAATGGGCAAAAAACACTAAGGAAAAGGAACTTACCAGTAATGAAAGTGGATATGGAACAAAATCACCAAATGGTAACAATACAGCAATTACAAGCTAAAATTCTTGTTAAAACCAGTCTATATGTATTCTAACATGAATGTGTTGTTATATTATTTGTTTATTAAATCATATGTGATCTAGGTAACAAAGAATATAAATTAATGAGTAAGAATGACAAATTTTATTATTATTAATAATAATATTAACAGCAGCAGCAAAAAGAGTAGTTAACATTTAGGGAATATTTACTCTGTGCTAAGCACTATGCTAAATGCTTCATACATTTTATCATTTAATCTCCCCAACAATTTTTATTACCCAAGTTTATATATCAGCTAAGGAGCAGAGCTAGGCATTCAACCCCAGAGTCATGTACTTCACTACTAAACCAAAGGGTTTGGTTGCACAGTGCTAACTCCCAGACCCAAAGGGGCAAATTTCTATTGGATTTGAAAGAGTGAAAGCATTCCTTGTTGCCTAAACAACAATGGCAAAGGTTCAAGTTGAGAAGTGTAAACATGCTATTTTTCATCTTCCTGCTCTGACAAGCTATTAGGATTCAAAATTCAGTTCTTCAGAGATGAATAATTTGATAGCAAGAATTGTGAGAAGCATTTTCTAAAGAATAAAACTCTTTTCACTGCCACTCTGTGTAGTAAAACCTACAGTAGGAGACAGACTAAGAAGGACTCAGATGCCAAATCCTATATTCAGGGGAATTTCAAAGCAAAGTGCTGCAAGAAAGAATCAAATGTTTTCTTGCTATACCATGGAGGAGAGATAATAGAGATTTGTGACTCCAGGAGCAATGAGAAAGTATTCAATTTAAAATTCAACACAAATATGTGACTGAGGTGCCTATTCTTAAAAAACCAAAAGTTGTAAATTAGTGAAAACCCTATTATAATTTTTGTCTTGATGATTTCCAACTCTCCACCCTGCAACACTATAGTCAACCATCCACTGTAGATGTTAAGGATCTCAAATTGCACTGTTTTCCCTGCATATTCATCCACACCAAGAGCAATGGATTGTTTCTAACCTAAAGACTGCAAACATCACAAGTTTCCTAATTTTTAGTGTTTATGATCCAATTCTTTAGTGAAGAGAAGACTGTTTTTGTATGAGTTTCCATCTAGAGAAGAGTCAGGAAAGCATATGTCCTTTGACTCTGTTCTTCATTTTTCCCATGGAGACAAAAACCACTTGAATCTACATCAAGCTGAATACATAATTATCAGCAATTAGATACCTGCTAAGAAAGCATATTCGGCAAATATTGGTGGTATGCATATTCCAAAATTCTAGGAGTCTTTAGATGTCCCTGATAATAGACTATAAACATTATTTGACAAATTTGTAGACTGGTTGAATTGGGGATACCAAAACCCCAAACAAGTAATTTTTTCCTCCATCTTACTTAGCTTTAAGTCATAAGTCTTAGAGGGCTTAGTTGGTAGCTATCTTGATTAAGGTTCAAAAATCAGCCAAAATAGAAATCAGTCTCACATATCTAGCTATCCTTTAACCTGGGATGAAAAAGGCTAGTGTTCTTTAAAAATGCCTTCCATGCTACTTTCTTTCCTCTCCTATGTACATGCTCCTATCTAACTTAGGCTGGCTATGATGAGAGGCTATTTGAAAGGATGTGTGAAGAGTGTCTCATCTACTTGTAGTTTTTTTTTCTTTAAGTAGTAGTGAAATAAATTGCTTCTCTTGGTCATAATGCAAATTGCTCCTATTAAAGTACACTTATAAATTGTAAATACATGCTTTAAAATAAAAGCACTTTAAGCAATTAGTCACACAGCACTTTATTGATCCACAACATTTAGCTAGAATTGTGGGGAGTAGTACAATCTCTAATCTATAAAGACTCATATAACAGGATTAGCCTCATGATGGAGATGAATTTATTTAAAATAAATCATAGGTGCTTTATCATTTCTACATTACTAATGCCAAAACTATTATCTTATTCTTGTTGAATTCCTTTGATGAGATTTCTATTTCTTACCAATGTCTCTGGGTTTTTTTTAATCAGCAGACTTGCTCCACATATGTTATAGAAGCCTAGCCCAAGATGGAAGGATGGGAACGTAGGACTCTTCTGAACGTATCCCACGTCCAGAGTAATGAGTTTATTGTACTGAATTCTTTACTTGCACAAAAATTTCCTGATACAAATAAAAATTAGTCAAAGCTTCCAAGCTTACTCACTACCAATTGTCTTGCTAAAGAATGGGCCTAGGTTGGGTTTTGAAGAGGTTATGGAAATGAAGTTTGAACATCAGATTTTTTGTTTTCACCATTTCTTCTTGAAGGCTTATATTTTAAACTTTAACTGAAGAGATCTCTTGGATTATTTTTTATTTTCCTTATTTTTTCATAATTTCTTCATAGAAATTAAATGTATGTAAAAAAAGATACAAAATTTCAGCTATAAATCTTTTTTTGCATGATTTCTAGGAAATCCCTAGATTCCTATAGTTAACAAGGGAACATTATATTAGCCAAACCATGAGCAAGAGTCCCAGAAGGAGTAAACTCAGAATTGAAGAATAATTCATCTAAACTCAGGCATACTTTGAGGAGTAAAAATATTAATGTTAATAGATTCTTTTAGGAAAGAAGTGAATTGCTGTAAACTAAGTTTGTTGGGTTAGCTAAAATCTTCTTCTTCTTCTTCTTCTTCTTCTTCTTCTTCTTCTTCGTTTTTGGGGCCTTTAGGTCTGCAGGATACTTAAAAAAATTTTTTTTTTCTTAAAAGGTTCTATGCCAAGAAAAAATAAAGGCAAGTAACTTAAGTGGCAGAATCCTCAACAGAAAGTATTTAGATAAAGTTTGTTCATGTTCAGCTTTTCAAATTGGGCCACTATACCCACCATTCAGAATAAGCCACTTCATTCCTTCACTCACTCCTGCAGAAAACTGGTTGAATTTGAGACATACTTTGGAGAGATACTCTATAGATAATTTTGATGGATTAATTAACAATGGAAAGGTGAGGGGCATCTGGGTGGCTCAGTCAATTACATGTCTTTGGTTCAGGTGTTGATCTCATGGTTTGTGAGTTTGAGCCCTGCTTCGAGCTTTGTGCTGACAGCTTGGAGCCTGGAGCCTGCTTCAGATTCTGTGTTTCCCTCTCTCTCTCTGCCCCTCCCCCACTCATGTTCTGTCTCTCTCTCAAAAATAAATAAACAGAAGTTACAGAGAGGGAAGGAGGCAAACCATAAGAGACTCTTAAATACTGAGAACAAACTGAGGGTTGATGGGGGGTGGGGTTGGAGGGGAAAGTGGGTGATGGGCATTGAGGAGGGCACCTGTTGGGATGAGCACTGGGTGTTGTATGGAAACCAATTAGACAATAAATTTCATATAAAAATAAATAAATAGGGGCGCCTGGGTGGCGCAGTCGGTTAAGCGTCCGACTTCAGCCAGGTCACGATCTCGCGGTCCGTGAGTTCGAGCCCCGCGTCAGGCTCTGGGCTGATGGCTCGGAGCCTGGAGCCTGTTTCCGATTCTGTGTCTCCCTCTCTCTCTGCCCCTCCCCCGTTCATGCTCTGTCTCTCTCTGTCCCAAAAAAAATAAATTAAAAAACGTTGAAAAAAAAAAAATTAAAAAAAAAAATAAATAAATAAAAAAATAAAAATAAATAAATAAACATTAAAATAAAAAAAAAAAGGAAAGGTAATAGAAGAGTCAAGATCAAATCACCATACATCAATTCACTTGATATTTTAAAAAAGATTTTACTTTTAAGCAATCTATACACCCAGTGTGGGACTTGAACTCACAACCCTGAGATCAAGAGTTGTATGCTCTACCTACTGAGTCATCCACTTGATTGATGGAATTGATCCACTGCATATTTTCTCATGAGTTAAGCTTTATCTCATATCAAAATTGTTATGATCAAGCAGTGTTTTCCCATAATATACTTCTTTAAGGAAGCCTTCTATAAGATCTCCATGTAGTTTGGAGGCACATATATGAGCCCAGGAGAGTAATAACAATTACTGTAGAAAACACTAAGTTCTAAATACTTTATATGTATAAACTCATCTAATCTTCACAACAGCTCTTGAGATAGACATAAGTTTTCTGATCCTCACTTTAAAAACTGCAGATTGAAACAGAGAGATTAAGTAACTTGCTCAAGGTTACATAGCAAGTAAGTGATGGGACCAGAATTGAATAGATAGTCAAGGCCCAGAGTTCTAGATCCTAACTGTACACTATGCAGCTTTCCTGGGTATAGTTTATTTAATAGCCGCTATGTTTTTGTGTTTCCTTAGTATGAGTTTATGCCTTATCTTTGAAATTAACTATCATGGTAAATTATAGCCTTTTTTTCCAAAGGCAGAGACAGAGAATAAGAATAAAAAAATGTCTTCGTGAAAATATGTTCTTCAATATTAAACACAAGGACAGTCTCAGCTAACTAATTAATTGGGGTGTTCCCACTAGTCAACTACAATTAACCATTAGGTCAACTGTTAAGGAATCACAGTAAAGAAGGTATATAAAAGCAGTTTTAAAAAACAACAGGTTTTTCAGGGGGGAAATAACTGGGCTAATCTGACAAATGGAATTATATGTTGTACAAGTCATTCTCAAATCCCCCCCCCAAAAACAGTATATGAAGCCATTTTACTCTTGCTGTTCACTCCTACTATAATGCAAACACTTTTCAAAAATATCTGTCCCTTAAAATTTTCATCAGTCATGTTTATTTAATGGCAGAGAACTATTAAGACATTTGTTCAGAAAAATGGTAGAATTAATTAAAAAACACAATGAGTTTATGGAAGTCACATTACCTTTATATTACCTAAATACTTGATGTTTTAGAAAAGGGACATCAAAGTGAAAATACAAGCTTTATTGCAGATGACACAGTGATTAGATGCTCAAAGAAAATTTATTGACACTCAACATATTATTTCAGTAAGGAGAAATGCTACAAAATGCCATTTAAACCAATATTTGAAAGCATAAGATGCTGGGGTAGCCATAGCAGTTGAACTACGTCAACCAAAGAATTTGTAGCTTTTATTTACGTGGTTACTGATGCCACTTGTGCAATCTGCAAAAAAAACAGGTTCTTTTTCTCTCACAGGGCCAGGTAAATTTCCAGCAGTGGAATGAAATCTCCAAGTCTTTTGGTCACATTAGAGCTGCCACCATACATGAGGTATTGTTTAAGGATGTTTACTGATCAGGAAAAGTTAATGCTTTGAATTGGTTTTTGCTTCTGAAAAAAAGGATACTCATTTAAAAAACCTTGAGACAATATTATCTAAGAGTTGGAATAATTAAACTGTACCTTAGCATTTATAATTATCCATGTTTGTAGGAATTGTGGAAAAATTAAGAAGATAAATATAATTGATAGTTTTTCTTAATTTTCAAAATATTTTACTTTTGCTCCTAAAACCGTTTGTGACTTTTGCATTCATCAGTAGTGATACTCAAATGATTCTTTTTTCACTTACTTTTTTTTAGTTTTTTAATTTTTTTTAATTATATATATATAGAGAGAGAGTCAGAGCATGAGTAGGGGAGGGGCAGAGAGAGAGGGAGACACATAATCCTGAAACAGGCTCCAGGCTCTGAGCTGTCAGCACAGAGCCCAACATGGGGCTCGAACCCATGAACTGCGAGATCATGACCTGAGTTGAAGTCAGACACTGAACTGACTGAGCCACCCAGGCCCCCCCCCCTTTTTTTCTATTTCAACTTATTTTTTTTCACCATTTGATTTATTGCCTAAAAAGCCGGGGTTCTAAAGGAGCTCAATTCTAGTTGATTTCAAGTAGAGCAGATACCCTCCGAATCTAATAAGAAGCTATCTTGAAGGATATTAATATTGTCTACTAACAAATAGTATACAAGTATTAGGATATAGGACTATATTATATAAAGAAATAATATGGAATCTGTGACTTATTTTAAAAATAAAAAATATAATTATACTTCCTTTTCTTTTATCTTCTTCCTAGTAATGTATTTTAATAATCCTAACAAAAAATCAAATTCTTTGAAGAAATAGAGTTAGAGGGACCAATGCCCTTATGTAGGTAATAACTTGACTTTCAGGTACAACTGCACTCTATCAATCCTTAATCTACTGAGAAAGCATTGAGAAAATCATTAAGCTTTTCTTATGTGTGTATCTCATAAGTTATGGTCACGTACAATATGATCCTATTTTTTATAATTTAATATAAATATCATAAGTAATTTCCTTAACTCAGAAACATTTGGTAAGCTCATAAACACTATGACAAAGTATAGGAAGACATTTTTGGCTGAATATGGGTTTCAGAACAATTCTTAACTCATTGGAGGTTAAGTTTCTTCCTTTTATTATTTATAAGACTTTATGTTGACTATGTCTCTAGTTTAGGAGAGTTATAGAAATATATTTTTAAGGAAAAGAATATCATACACTGAAAACATATACTGAAACATAGATACTGACATAGGACTTACTTATATTTATTCATTTGTATATAAATGCAGCATAAACTCTGTGTATGAACCAATATATGTCCTAAATTCTGAGTGATCCAACTAAAATGATGGTAAAGACAGAATTAGCTGAAATTGTTAAGCATAACAATGAAATAGTGCTCAAGAAAGAAAAACAAATGCTTTGTAATACTAAGGACCATCAGAGTGCCCTTAACAAAACAAAGAAAAAGAGGCGTGCCTTGGATGGAGAGGATCAGTGGAACCATCTGGAAATAACTTCTTATATCCTGACTACATCCAACTATGGATAAAATCTCAAAGTTGCCCCAAGATAAATCGGCTTCATTTCCAAATTAAGAGCACATCATACCACTTGTGCTCCTACCAATACAGATCTCACCTCTGCTTGTACTCATCCCAGTACCCAGGTGAAACCATTTCTTCATCATCCCTGAGCCAGCTCATCACTAGAGATGCAAGCCTGCTCCTTCCACCTTCCTTCTAACTTCTATTGTCCATGTAAATACAAGCAGAGAGTTCACACACTCTTCAACAATATCACTTTGAAGTGCCCCTAAGTTCTGCCGCTGTTACAGTTTCTCTATCAACTAACAGGTTGGGCAAGACTTCTGCTCTGGAAGAAAATTTAGAAAATGTAAATAAACCAACCTGTCACAACCAGCTTCTAGAGGATGATCTAGAAACTATCCAGAAGGTTACTGGCTTTGATTTGAGATGAATGAAGCACAAATCCCAGTCTTTTCCAAAACTAAGTGTATGGATTTAGACAATTTAAGTTCTCTGAGCCACAGTTTTATCAGAGTACAACTCCTACCTTGTGAGGTTGCTGTAATAAATGTATAAATGACCCATGGGAAGGTAAATAATGTAAAATTTCACTCCCAAATTCATAATTTCCAACATTTTAAAACAAAAATGTCTATGGGATATAAGTACACATTTGAAAGCTCATGGGATCAGTTGTGTTGAGATAAAAATTATGCTACTCTGGGGTAAGTTTTCACAAAAAGTTGTTACTTCTTTCTGGATTTACTACTGTCATGATACTATTTTCTGTGTATTATATGAAACTGAAAAGGAATGAGGAAGATCCATAAGTAATATGTGTACAAACCTGTAATTTGGACAATTTACATGCCCCTCACAGATCTCAGTTTTCACATTGGTAAAATGGTGATAATACCTAAATCACAGGGCTGTTTGGGGCGCCTGGGTGGCTCAGTCTGTTAAGCATCTGACTTCAGTTCAGGTCATGATCTCAAGGTTTATGGGTTTGAGCCCCACATCAAACTCTATGCTGACAGCTCAGAGCCTGGAGCCTGCTTCAGATTCTGTCTTCCTCTCTCTCTGTCCCTCTCCCACTTGCCTTCTGTCTGTCTCTCTCTCTCTCTCTCAAAAAAAAAAATAACATTAAAAAAAATTAAAAAAAAAGAACTCAGTATATTGTCTGGCAAATAAATGTGTACTTAGTAGGAAAGGAATCTGCATTCTATTTAGCATTAATACCAACATGATTACAAAAATCACTTACCATATATACTGTAATATACAATATTGCATTTTAAGATATTTCAAATATAAAGAACAAATATAAAGTTTAATAATGAACCTATCAATATATTAAAATGTCCTGTTAATCATAATGTAAATTTTATCTTTCAAAAATTTTAATACTTTCCCATCATTTTTAAATATTTCCTTATTTCTGGTGGGAAAATCTTTCAATTTTGTGTTTTAATTTTTCAAGCAATATTACAAGACCTATTTTGGAAAACTTTTTGTTTCCTGTTGAGAAACCTATGAAATTTTCTAGCAAAATTGATTTTAAATGAACCTGTTTGACTAAAATATTATATATTCAATACATTTCAAATAAATTATAAAATGTGCAAAGATAAGAAAATATTTAACTTATTAGTAACTCATATGATGATCTGCTGGTTACAAAGGAAGGCATAGATACAGTGATTAAGGTTTTAAAAAATGTCCTGATGCTGATAGGAAATAAAGCTTTTTATAGGAATGCTAATGAAGTTGAAGCCTCTAACTGAACCATGGTCATCCGAGACATGCCTAGGCATGTGTGAAGAACTATAGATATCATTTTAGACCGATAGTCAGGCTTTTGTTTTGTTGAATGGGTTCTTTTGAGGCCAGAACTAAACTGTTCTGTGCAACTGAGGGAGTTTTAGTGGCAGAGAGGGGAAAGAGAGGAGCTGAGGTCGTGAATCAAGAGCAATATAAGACTAAAGGTTTTGGAGACAGAACAGAGGTGAGTGGTGACAAAGAGATTTATCTTTTGCTCAGAGGTCTAATGTTAAGACAACAAAGCTTTCAATGTGCTTGGAATTTGGAATTATTGGGAGAATATGACAAAGTCTATATTGCACAAAGTAACATTAGAGCAAGTGAATAGTTTTTGGGTGTCTGAGAACATCGCAAGTATAGACATTGTGCAGTGGACTTTTGGGGAATACCCCCACATTTAGTTTCCCTTTTTCCATTTATCAGTTGTTTTTTTCTCTTTCGAGATCTTTTAACTAACAAAAAATATATGGTACAACATAATGGGTAATGTCATTTCAGTTATAGGGACTCACCACTAAAATCAGAGTTTTATGAAATGGAGTCAATTCTCCTCTACCCAACAGTAACCAAGTTTTTACCTGGCCTTGAGCAGGAACTAGAGATCTAAAGCTGAATATCCCATGAATTCTGTTCTCCAAAAAAACTACCAGCTTGTGTTTGGCACATAGTAGGCCTAGGTAAATATTTTTGTAGTGACTTCATTAGTAGTTCTCAACTTCTTGTCAGGTTCCATTAAAGCAACTTCTTGCTTTAATATGTGCGACACATTCTAATCACAATATCTTATAATATGCAGTGGTTCTCATGTGGAGAAATGGTGCACACCCCCCAAAAGGGAATCTTGGAATCTCCTTGAGGCATGTACAATTGGAAACACATCCTGAAGCTCCTCTTATTCCCTCTCTTACTCCCAACACTGATTTTGGGAGGTCCCTTTTGAATGCATTTTTCCCTTCACATTTAGAGAATGCAAGTCTGCATATGATAAATATCCCAACTGGAGTATAAATAACACAGCTATGCTTACATAACTAAGTAACAGGCTTCTTGGAGAAGGTGATTTAATGCAGTTTTGGAAGATAGGTAGGATTTTTTAAATGTTTTATTTATTTTTGAAAGAGAAAAAGAGCATGAACAGGAGAGGGGCAGAGAGAGAGGGAGAGATAGAATTCCAAGTGGGCTCCACACTGTCAGCGCAGAGCCTGTCATGGGGCCAGAACTCACGAACTGAGAGATCATGACTTGAGCTGAGATCAAGAGTTAGACACTTAACCAACTGAGTCACCCAGGTGCCCCAAGATAGGTAGGATTTTAATGAGCAAAGTGGAAGAGGGGACCAAAGGAGTACATTCCATGAGGAAGAAAGAACAAGGGTTAAAGTAGAAAGAAAGTCCACTGACTTTCCCAGTAGTAGAAGGCAAATGTTCCAGAGGAGATGTGTGACCCAAGACACAGATATTTTAAGGGATATCATTATCAAGGTACACACTGCTGTTTCCTGTGTACAGCCTGCCAGGGTGAAGCTGGCTCAGATTCTAATCTGTACTTGGGTTGTCTTGATCATGAAGTGATTAAGTTCCCTGCTCTCCCCCTCCATGTCCTCTGCATTCATTTCAATGCACAAAAGTGTTCTGTTTTGACCTACCTCTGTAAACTGGAGATAAGCCATATTGAACTTTAACTTTTTTTTTTTTTTTTTAGAGAGAGCAAGAGGGAGTGAAAGAGAGCACAAGCAGGGGGAAAGGGGCAGAAGGAGAGAAGGAATATTAATCTTAAGCCCAATGCAGGGCTCCATCCCACGACCCTGGGATCATGACCTGAACCAAAATGAATAGTTGGATAATCAACCAACTGAGCCACCTAGGGACCCCACATATCAGACTTTTAAAAAATAAAATAGCCCAGAAGATGCTAATGTGCTGCCAGGGTTGAAGACTATTGGGTTCTGCCATTACAATAATTGAATGAGTGAATGAATAAGCACATACTCACTGTTCAAACTGTTATGTAAGCTCTTCTAGGCTTAAGTAACTTTGGTGAGTACCACCTCTTAAAACTTTATAATTCTGATCTTCCAAATGTTCCATTCTAGCAAATGCAAACTCCTGCTCTATTGTACTGATAATATAATATAGAATGTCAGCTAAAGAGATTAAGTTGAAAACAGGAATAAAATAAATGTATAATACAGAATTTAATTTACTAATAATTTTAAATATACAATTTAAAAATTACTGGTAGGATCTCATTTAAACTGCTGTTAATTGCATTTTTAAACCATGATTAGAAAAAAAAATGAGAGCGAGCTCTAGTTTTTATTTGAAAGGTTTTGCTTCCCTCTGTTTGATTAATTGTCCCTTCTGAGCTCTAAATAATATGCATGTATTTTCTCAAAAAGATGCTTGGGTTTAGTCCTGGGAGTTTGAAAGTTGTAATTTTGTTTACATGATGAGTTTTGACTGATTAAAAAGATAATGGGAAGGAATAACTAAAACATTTTAAGAACAAGTATTTAGAAACATAAACCTTTAAAGTAACTCAATACAAAATAATATGAACATGTTTTTGTTGTTTAAAAACAATCTATTTTTATTTTCTCTAAGCAGCAGATGCAGAAGAGTTAGGAACACTATTAAGTACTGATAGAGATTGCTGGCAAATAAGAAAAAAAAAGGGGGGCGGGCAGAACTTTAGTAGAGATCTATGGGACAAAGTGCAGCGAAATATCACAGAGTGATATAGACATCTGGGAGGGAAAGTGCCGCTATGTGGCTGGTTTGGGTGTGATGCTTAACAATCAGGTCTCAGAAGCATTAGGAGAAAAGGAGGAGAGATCAAGCAAAAGGGGGATGGCAAAGCTTTGGTGGCCTACAGTGGCCAAACCCGGGGGTCACGTGTCAGAGGTAGAAGATGGAAGGAGCAGGAAGTAGACAGGAGGGGGTATGTCTAGAGAGATGAGAAAGAAGAAGTTAAGCAAGGTAGCCATCCCATGGTCACATTAGGAACTTTGATGCCACCTAAGAAGAAAAAGGAAATCAAGAACCCTCAATTGAATAGGCTTACTCTAATTCAACTAAAACATTTGAATGACAAGCTTATGTTTTCTTTAAACATGTAGCATGGAGATTTCAGCTAGAAACAAGCTTATGTTTTCTTTAAACATGTAGCATGGGGATTTCAGCTAGAAACTGTATTTGGTCACAGAAAAGTAAAAGAAGTTACATTATTTGTGAACCTGATATGGACTAAGAAATTGATATGTACTATAAATATATTACTTAAAAGACTTAACTACTGGGGCGCCTGGGTGGCTCAGTCGGTTAAGCGTCCGACTTCAGCTCAGGTCATGATCTCGCAGTTTGTGAGTTCAAGCCCCACGTTGGGCTCTGTGCTGACAGCTCAGAACCTGGAGCATGTTTCAGATTCTGTATCTCCCTCTCTCTCTGACCCTCCCCCATTCATGCTCTGTCTCTCTCTGTCTCAAAAATAAATAAACGTTAAAAAAAAAATTTAAAAGACTTAACTACTTAATATTTAAAAAAATCTGCATAGTATTTAGATACATTTTTTTTCTGCCTCATGTTTCTATCAAGATCCCCAAATTCCCTGGTGAGACAGATAACAGCTATTTACCTCATCATGGATAAAGCTCAAAAAATATGGCATTGGGTAGAAAGATATTCATTAAAGAATGTGTACCACGTGATTTCATTTACACTAAGTTTTAAAACATGAAAAACTAAATTATGTATTGTTTAAGGTTACAGAAAGAGGAATAACAGCTAAAAAACTAAAAAAAAACTAAAACAAACAAAAAAGAAATAATTATCATGAAATTCATAGTATTGATTAGATCATGGTAGGGAAAGAGGGAAAACATGATTAAAAAAGGACTTGGAACTTCTAGGGATGGTAATATATTTCTTGGCCTAGATGGTAGGTTTTCTCCCTCTGTCCCTTCTTTTCTCTTTCCTTCCTCTCTTCATTGCCATTTTCTCTCTCTCCTTCTCTCTCTCTCTCTCTTCCTCTCTCCCCATGTCTCTCTATTTCTCTCCTCCTTTCTTTCAATGCTTAATTGAGGTCCTACCTTGTGATAGTCACTGTGCTAAGAGCTTAAGAAACATCAGTGATCGACATAAACATCTTTATTCTCATGAACCTTATTCTGAGTGAAGGAAGACAGAAAACAAAAATTAAGCATAGTAAGTCAATTATTTATAGGTTAGACAGTGATCTGTGAAGTGTCATGGGAAAGTAGTTGAGAAAGGATCAGAGGTCAAGGGAGGAACCTGGGGGGAATTTGAAATGTTTGCCAGAGGAGGCCTTACTGACAAGTGACAACTGGAGCTAGATTGGAAAGTAGAGAGGAGGCAGTCACGTGGTGTTTGGAGGAAGCGTGTTTCTAACAAAGACATGCTGGTACAGGGGCGCCTGGGTGGCTCAGTCGGTTAAGCGTCCGACTTCGGCTCAGGTCACGATCTCACGGTATGCGAGTTCGAGCCCCGCGTCGGGCTCTGTGCTGACCGCTCAGAGCCTGGAGCCCGTTTCAGATTCTGTCTCCCTCTCTCTCTGCCCCTCCCCTGTTCATGCTCTGTCTCTCTCTGTCTCAAAAATAAATAAATGTTAAAAAAAAAAAAGACATGCTGGTACAAAGCACTTAAAGCAGGAACGTATCTGATGTGTTGAAAGAAAGAAGACAAAAGGACAGTGTAGTTGCACTGGAGCTAGTGAGAGAGAGAAAGAGAAATGGGAATTGAATCAGCAAGATAAAGGAGGCAGGGCAGATGTGGATCATATATAAAGCCTTATGGGCAGCAAAATGCTACTCCAACCTGTACAGGCTCCTATAACCTGATTGTTGCATTTTAGGAACTTTGTAAGTTGGTTGTTAAACCTAGTCATTCTTAAAAATAAAATTATAGGGACTTACAATTAAATAAATTGTATTAAAAGTAAAGGTGATAAGTGTTTAAAAATCATTTCCTAATTATTTTGACCCATTTTTTCATTATCTATGTCTTCAGGTTAATTATAGCTACCAAATCTGTATGATGCAAACATCTCATGTGCACCTCTTTTCCCAGTTCCCATGTTCAGAGACTTTATACTGACAGCTTGAAACTGGCCATGGTAGGAATATTTACACCATGGATGTCATCAAACTTTATGAATCAGGGCTTGATTTATTGTTTCATTGTTGTCTAAAGTGCTGGAGATAAAAAAAAATAGAGATTAAGTTTAAAAGTGTGTCATGTCTAAAACTGCTACATCATAAATAGCACAGAAGAAATTTGAGGAAATTTTTTCCAGTATTCAAAAATCATTATCCACTCAAGTGACCAAGAAGTCATTTGTATTTTTGATGAACAAGTGAAGTTGACATATGCCTTCTATGTTTTTTAAGTTTTGACATATGTTTTTTATACTTTCATCTTACTCCTTGATATACATGCAAATATCAATGTTCTTACCTGAACAACTTATGTTTGTCAGTTGCAACCATAAGTTGACCATAGACACAGAGTTTGGTAAAAATCAACTAAGGCATTCTGTGAAAACCAATCACCTATATAGAGTTTACAACAAAGGCTACTGCATATTTTATTACTACTCTCAAACATGTGTTACACTTCCTTTATGTGTAAAATATATGAGAAACCACATGTGTATGTGTGTGTCTATACTTTTTTGAGCCAGTTGTTAAACTTGCCAGCATACTATTACCTGTAGGCCACTGTAAGGATTGCCCATACTGTATTATTGACTTATAAATAGTACATATATGTTTTTATATATTTTTGTGGCATATTTCACAATATTTTTTTAAAAAACTAAACATTAAACAACTTAAATAGTGCTCTATGACTATTAAGAAAATTGAATCAGCAGAAAAAAATTATCCCACAGAGAAAGCAGCAGGCTCACATGGTTTTTAAAAGTAAATTCTGCCGAACATTCAATGCCAATTTAAGGCTCACAAACTCTCAAGAATTTAAAAACTCCAACTTATTTTCTGAGGTTAACCTCAATACCAGAAGTATAAGTATTAGAAAGGAAAATTGCAGGCTCACCTCACTCATATAGATTTTTTAAGTCAGCCAAAGTAACACATACATTTTAAAAAGTTATTACGTTACAATTAAGTTGGGTCTAATCAAGGAATACAAGGTGATTCACCATTAGAAAATCTCTTAATTCATTATATGAACTAATTAAAAAGAAAAATCATATGAATTATTTAAAAAGCCACAGAAAAGACATTTGATAAAACTAAATGTTTCATTTAAAATACATTTTCTTAACAAATTATTTATGGAAATGTAATTAACCTCATAAAGAGAGGATCAAAATAAAATTAAGAAATATCACACTTTATTGCTGAAACATTGAATATTTTTCCTTTTGAATTCAGAGACAACCTAAATGCTCTCACCATTTCCATTTCAGATGCTTCTGGATAAACTTGCTAATGCAACTGATTCAAGAAAAACAATCATTAGAGATATACATTTGGGAGAGAAAAAAACTGTCATTATTTGCAGAAGATCAGTTTTCAAAAGAAAATTGTATTTTTATACAGCAGCAAGAAACAGCCACTTGGAACAGCAACAAAAATATAAAATACTGATGGAAAATCCAACAAAATACATTCAAACTTTTGAAATAAATTATTATTAATTATAAATATTGATTACTTGATATATAATATGCTTAATGTAATGCCGGGCATCTAATAACGCTAACAAGTATTTTCCATGACCATTATTATTATTATTATGAAGGAAACGTATACTTTCTGAGAAACATGAAAGAAGATATATAAGATACATATGAATAGGAAGACTTGATATCAACGATGACAATTCTTTCCAAAATATCAAAGTAATTCTGACCAAAATCCTACTTGTTTTCTTTTTTTTTGGTGGAACTTATGAGCCACTAAAAGCAGCTACAAAAGCAGGTGTGAAAAGTTTAAATGAATAATATCATACCGAACATATTCTATGACCGTAGAGCAATTACATAGGAAGTAAGTCCCCAAAAGAAACTAGAAAACACTTGTGTATTTGCAAGTTTTAATACATATTCTAAAATGTCTTATTTGCCTTAAGCTAGCTCTAGGTTTCCTTCTGGTTCTAAATAGCTATTAATCATAGGGCGCCTGGGTGGCTCAGTAGGTTAAGCATCCGACTTCGGCTCAGGTCATGATATCACGGTTCATGAGTTTGAGTCCCGTGTTGGGCTCTGTGCTGACAGCTCAGAGCCCGGAGCCTTCTTCAGATTCTGTGTCTCCCTCTCTCTGCTCCTCCCCCATTCACACACTCTCTCTCTCTCAAAAATAAATAAAAGCATTAAAAAAATTAAAATAAAATAAATAGCTGTTAATCATTCACAATGCAAATCTCATGGCGTCTCAGTTCCCATATTGCCTCCTTTTCTCACTTGTTAATCGTCTTTAAGCCTAGTGTTTTGGGATTTGAATCTATATCAAATAAATCAGAAAATTACCCAGTACAGTAAGAAACATATTGTATTCCATTCCAGTATGACCCCACTCCCCACCCCACACTCCCAATTCCATTCTGGGATGTAATTTTTTTTTGTCAAAGACACATTTTCTTTGAGAAGATCAGAAGCAGATCTGGGATTAGTTTGCAGTTTTTGTTCCAATTAAGGTGGACTTGGTGGATCTGGTTCAGTTTGTAATTTTTGGTTCTAAACACAAACCAAACCATCAAGTGGCTTACCAAACTAACTCTTTTGCCTTGAAGGAGAACCAATATTAATGTTTGCCATTTGGGGGCTACTCTAAAGAGACATGCTTCTTTAACAATTCCAGGCATGAAGCTAAGCCACTCTTCCATTTCAGCTTGTGACACAGGATGGCAGGTCACCAACAAAAACAAGGTACATTTATCTGTTCCTTTAGAATTGTTACATTTCTTTGTTGCCTATGGTTTCCTTGCTTGCTAATTGCGGGCATCTGTCACCAACAGCCACCAGTAGAGGCAAATGTGCTCTTTTTTGTTGTCCCCCCCCCCCCGCCCCGCCCTCCTCACTTTCTTAGGTGCCTTGCTCTCAGAACTGCATCATAGACCTTCAAGTCTCTGGAACATAAATGGGAATTGGGAATGTCGGCTTCTTCATGGGGGTGGATATTACATGCCCAATAATCACATTTATTGAGGATACGGAAAGTTACGTGGTTTGCCTGAAACTTTATAGGTAGAAATAAAAGCAGAGAGCAACTTTTCTCACTATTTCCCTCCACTTGTGTCACTAGGAGGTTAGCCACAGGCCCTCTTAAATCTCTTGTCTTCTCTGTAAGTAGTGCAGAAAAAGGAAAGACTTTAGATGCTGAGGAATGCTGAGAAATAGATAATGAAGATATTTTCCTCATTCCAAATGGGTAAGTTTTAACCAAAACCAAAATAGTTTGGAATGGAGGAAAGCATTTTTTACTTTTTAACTTCTATCTCTTACTTTTTGAAAAGGAATGTATTTACATATAACATTCTTAGATGCCCCCAGATCCTTAATAGGAGGCTCCCTGAGTGAAATTACTGTTTTAAAAAGTGTCTTCTTTTACTGATGGTCTAGGAGCTTCATACCATGGGGCCTAAGTGT
This sequence comes from Neofelis nebulosa, assembly GCF_028018385.1. Taxonomy (NCBI): domain Eukaryota; kingdom Metazoa; phylum Chordata; class Mammalia; order Carnivora; family Felidae; genus Neofelis; species Neofelis nebulosa. Next base: position 51,967,229 of record NC_080783.1, on the reverse strand, counting down.
CCATACCTGCTTCGGGATTAGTGAAATGTTTTTAAGATAACTGTGAAATATACTGTCAGAGCTGATATGAACACCAAGAATCTGGGGTTCTGTTCAGAGCCTTATTGTTTAATTAATATTCTAAAACTTTAAGCATCATATAACCTGCTTATTTTCATCTCAATGCAATTATAATAAAGTAATTATCATCTTCAGTGTACTTAAGACTAGAGGTGATGGCAGCAGGAAATTACAATGGCAACATCTGATACATACTGGCTTTAAAACTGATGACTATTTTAGTAGATGTATTTTTGTACCAGATTGCATTTTTACTTTTTTATTATGAAACATTCTACTCATATAAATGGGTTATAGTTACACATATAAAGTATATATGTCAGGTATAACCATAATCACAAAATGAACATTTGTGAGATAAACTATTACTAAGGGTCCCATCACTCCCCTAGAACCATTCTGAATATTTTCCCCTTTCTTTTGTTTTATCATAAGTGTATTCTAAAACCTATTATTTAGTTTGTGGGTTTTTAAAATTTTTCTATAAATGGCTTCTTGCTCTATTGTGGCAGCTTGTATATTTTGCTTCATATTATTTGTGACTTCCATCTTTGTTGGTACTCACAACTAAAGTTCATTTATCTTAACAGTGTATGCTTTACCATAATATGAATACACCACAGCCTGTGAATTCATTTTACTGTTGTTTTCAGTTTTTTCTTTTTTGCTCTCAATACCAATGCTATAGTGAATATTTTGTTCATGTCTTCTGATGCACATGAGCAAAATCTCTCTAGGGTAAAAATACAGAAGTCAAATTATTGGGAAACATGGCATGTGCGTCTTCAGCTTTGCTAGAGAAAGCCACGTTTTTCTGGAGAATGATTCTATAAATTTACATATATACAATTAATGCGTAAGAAAACCAAAAACTCTGGCGTTAGTCTTGACTCTTTTCTTGATTTCATACTCCAGATATAATCACTTAACAAATCTTATCAGTTCTACTTTCAAAATATATCCAGAATCTGATCTCTTGTTGCTATCCTTTCTTTCTCATGCCTACTCATTCCAGTCACCATCTTTAGGCACCCAGAATTTAGACACTTCTCCCTCCATCAGTACTACCTGGTCTAAGTCCCCATCTTTCTCCTGTGTTATAAACCACAGCCTCTTTTCTCACTTCCTTGTTTCCTTTTCTGTCTCCCAAACAGAATATTTTCCATTCTGTAGCCAGAGTGATCCTTTTAAAACTTCAGACCATTTTATTTTTCTTCTTCAAAATGCTACATTTGGCTTCCTATCCCTCTTGGGCCAAAACCAATGATGTGGTGTCATGTCATCCATTTAACACAGGGCCTACATTAGTCCCACTTGCCCGATCTTCTGTTTCACTTACCTCCTGTTATTTTTTTCATGTCAGGCAAACTCCACCTCTCAAATATTGTGCTGATCATTTCCTCTGTTTGAAAATTTATTCCCCCACACCTCCTCATTGCTCTTTCTAATCTCTTTCTTGTATTTATTTAAATGATCACTTCCTTAAGAAAGCCTTTCTTGGCTACCTTAAAATGCAATCCTGCTCCCAGCTTCCACAGCTTCTTTCATAAATGTAGGGATTATTGTTTCTCTCTCTCTCTCTCTTTTTTTCTATATCCCTAATTCCTAGAACACAACAGAAGCACAGTAAATAATAATTATTTAAATGTTTATTTATTTTTTGAGAGAGAAAGAGAGAGCGTGAGCAGGGGAGGGGCAGAGAGAGAGGGAGACATAGAATCTGAAGCAGGCTCTAGGCTCTGAGCTGTCAGCACAAAGCTGGATGCGGGGCTGGAACCCATGAGCTGCGAGATTATGACTGGAGCTAAACACGCGCTTAACTGACTGAGCCATCCAGGAGCCCCAATAATAATTATAATAATAGTCAACTCATATAGTGCTACTATTCTAGGTACTTCTTTTTTTTATTATTTTTTTAATGTTTATTTTTGAGAGAGAGAGAGAGAGAGAGAGAGAGAGGGCCAGAGACAGAGACAGAGAGACAGAGAGTGTGGGGGAAGGGCAAAGACAGGAGACACAATCTGAAGCAGGCTCCAGGCTCTGAGCTGTTAGGATGCAGCCTGACATGGGGCTCAAACTCATGAACCCCGAGATCATGACCTGAGCCGAAGTCAGACACTCAACTGACTGAGATACCCAGGCGTCCCTATTTTAGGTACTTCTAAGCAGATTCTACAAATCACCTCATATAACTCCCAAAACCCAATGTGGAGAAAGAGGACTTCCTGTTCTAGTGACATAAAAGGGTCGAGTGTTTCCACAGAAAACAAGTACACAATTGGAAAATATTAACAAAAACAATTCCACCACAATGGAAATCAACCAAGGCAACACAACAATTTAAGAAGCATTTATTCTTGAAAAACTGCTAGCGATTCAGGTAAGGAAAACAGCAATTGGTGACCTTTTTGCCTGGAGCTACTCCCAATCTCCCTGCCAACCTCAGCTTGAGAATGGCACCGGAAACCAGTTTTACTGCCAGAGGCGGTAGACTCAATTTGGGATAGAAGCAGAGGGCAAAACCCCCTGGTTTCCACAATGTAAAACAGTGGGTTTGGTTTAGAATAAATGGGGAAAACGCACAGCTTTGCAAGCCTGAGGTTGCAGTCCAAGTTTGGGGTAACTGGTAGATGAGCAGGATTTCAAAGAGAATTCCTAGCAGTTGAAGAGCCATGGAAAGTCTAGATAGCTCTCTCCAATCTCTGGCTAACTGAGGAACTATGCAAGCATGCAAGAGATGTTGAGAAAGTCTTCCTGCACTACCTTGATTTTTGAAAACGTTGTTAAAAAGCTGTTGTCCTCATATTCTTGAATTTCAAGAATACGTTTTAAATTTTTTGGACGATTTTTAAATTTTAATTATTAAATATAAAATCTATTTTAATAACATTTTTGAACATCAGAGACAAAGTTTTCTAAGGTTTTTGTGTTATTTTGTGGAAGGGTAAAGTAATTAACTTCATTGTCATCTACTATTGATTATGCATTTAAAATTTTCTATTTAATCATGACAATAATAGGAATAAAGTGTAAATATTTCACACCATTAAGGAAATGAATTGGAATGGAAAAAATAAACAACCCAAGCAGTAAAAATGAAGGCAAGAAAAGCAGGAAAACAGAAATACTAGATTAAAAAGGCTCCTCTAATTTTAATAATTTTTATAATGAATAAATACTGAATTTTCCTGAATGTTCTTTCTGCATCTCTTAAGATCTTAGGTTTTTATCCCTTGATCCTTAATATGGTGCATTGCAGGGGCGGCTAGGTGGCTCAGTCAGTTAAGTGTCTGACTTCTGCTTAGGTCATGATCTCATGGTTTGTGAGTTGGAGCCCTGTGTCAGGTTCTGTACTGACAGCTCAGAGCCTGGATCCTGCTTCGGACTCTCTCTCTCTCTCTCTCTCTCTCTCTCTCTCTCTCTCTCTCCCTCCCTCTGCCCCTCCCCCACTCACACCCTCTCTCTGTCTCAAAAATAAATAAATGTTAAAAAAAATTTAAAAAAAATATGGTGATTGCACTTCTGGCATAAAAACCCTGTGTGGTGGTCAATTCAGTCTGCAAACCCAGGACTCCAGCAAAGGTAAGCAGATACCTTCCAGAGAGATTCTGGCTCCAAGTTTCTGTATCTCTCTCAATTTCAGTTTTATCTTTATTTGGATGGGTTCTAAGGACATCAATTTCTCTTTTTTTCTTTCTTTCATTTTTTGTTGTCGCAAGCAAAGTACTCTTCATTACTTGTTACAAGCAAGAAGACAGGGAAATAGTTCTTGAAGCACTGTCTCTGTCATTTTCTTGTTAGCAATATTTCACCCAGCATTTTATTTATTTATTTATTTTTACCATGAGATATTTCTTTAAGTTTATCTAGTTCACCACTGCATTGGAAACAGCAACCAACCATGCAATGTTACAAGTAAAACAAATCTGGCAGTATTTGCTTTACTCAAAACGTGTGTACCCTACACAACTATCCTTTGGAAATTATATTATCAAAACGATCCATGATTCTAATTTGCTAAAACCAGGCTGCCTGTGTTCAAATCTTGGTTCTATCTTATCTAACTATAGGAGTCAGATATTATCACTCAATTCCAGAAATGTAAATTGAGAACTTTATATAGATCTAAAGTTTACTGTGTGCAACAAAATATTCAGTAGAGCATAGTGGCAGAAAGTCTATTAAAAAGGGAAAAATTGCAGTCATTAATTCAATTCTGATAAAGAGTTTTCCTTCACAGGTTTATGACAGATTCCAGGTGACGGGCTGATGTTTGGGGCATAGTGTTGCTTATTTTAATTAAAACTTTCTTAGAGGAGAGTGTGTTTTGGTCAATTGGATTTTTTGGGTTCATTGAAGATAAAGGCTTCAAGTGAACTTTTTCAAACTTTTTTGAAAAGGTAGTATACTAGGAGGTGCTCGCATGCAGTGGGGAAAATGGGTAAAGAATCAGAACAGTTTTAACTCTACCGCTTAGAAGCTGTGTGATCCTCAGTTTCCATATGTAGCAAATGAGAGTAGTCACCTCTAGTTAGGAAGACTGTTGCAGGAGGAAATAGGATAATCCATGTCAAATGCCTGGCATACAGGAGGGATTTCAGAATTCTTACTCCCCTCCTCTCTTCCTTGCATCGCTGAATATCTAATATATCTATTTGTTTTCTTTTCTGAATAAATACATTCAAAGTAGAATTTAAGTATTCATTTATTCATTCATTCAAAACTATCCTCACTAAATAATTTTAAAGCAACTACAGTATGCCGGGACATGCTAGCTCTGAGAAAATCATGACAATGAGATAGACATTGTTCCTGTTTTCAAATGACTTATAGTTTTGGGATTTATATCTTACTGTGCTTCAGTAATTGTCCATAGAGAGGGGCAATTCTCATCATTTGAAGTCTCCAATTTGATGGATTTGACAATATTTTAGTTTGGCCATCTGAGTCTTATATTGCATTATATTTTTTATTGAGTGACAATAATGTATTACAAAGACCCTCTGTAATGGCTAAGGCTAGCTACATAATTACAGGTCCCCATATAAAATAAAACTGAGACTGAAAAATTTTTAAGAATTTCAAGATGATGATAGTAGAGGATTTAAGTACAGGGCCATTCTGAGTGTGTGTGTGTGTGTGTGGCGGGGGGGGGGGGGGCGGTGCTGTGTGAATACAGCAAGTGGCCCTCATGATAGCTGTATAGAGCCACCAAAGCCTGGGAAACTCTATTTCTTCTCAACAAAGATCAGACTTTTAGGAAAATGTAAGTTACACAGTCAGATGAAGACATTAGAATGCTATTTCTTTTATTTCCTAATAGCAGAGGTGGAGAAATAATGTGACACCATTAAGTAGTTATTTAATTAAATGAATATATACTGAGTGCCTATGATATGCCCAACACTGTGCTACGAGCTAAGGAATATACTGGAAAACATAACAGACCATGTCCCAACTTGTGTGAATCATATGTTCCCCTGTGGAAAACAGATGATAAACTTTAAAAGGAATAAATAAATATCATCAATTACGGACTAGTGATACCACTTTGAAGCGACTGAACTGGGCCCTAATCAGAGAAAAATAGGACAGACGACATACTTGTCATGGTCAAGGAGGGCCTCCTGGTGGAGCTGCCTACCATGAAGGTTTAGAGCACTGCATTGGGGAGAAAGAGTGAATTCTAGCTCCTTCACTTACTAGCTGTGGGATTTGGGGCAAGTCACATCACTGTCTTCTGCCTCAGTTTCCTTATCTGTAAAAGGGGAATAATAATAGTATATACCTTATAAGGTCCATGTGAAAATTGAGTTAATTAAGTGCTATTTTTCAAAATAAAAGTAAATACATACTACAAACTGCTAGCCAAGGAAGACTCAGCCTTGCAGAAAACTCTAAGGGGAGAATCTCTGGCTGAAGAAACAATCATCGCAAAGGCTCTGGGAGTATTTCAAGAACCTGCCAGAGGCCACCGTGCAGGGAGTACAGCACCTGAGAGACACAGGGCTATGGACAGGAGCGAGCATGAGGGGAGATGGGGGCCAGATTTGAAATCAGAAAGCTAATTTCCTGAACAAAGATAATGACTGCTACAAATTCACATGTCTTGTAAACAAAAACAACGAATGTACTTGAATCAGAAAACATGTCAGAAATGGCTAACACTAGCTTCCCATTTGTTTCCTTTAAGGGAAGATTTACAAATGATTCTTTCCAACACATGAATGGAACTGTCACCCAAAGAAGTAACTTAGTAAAATTGAACAAAAAAACACAGCCAAGTCTCTGACACTGAGTGTTACATTCCTAATGCAACACAAAAGCCATGTGCAAAGCCTAAAACACAGGCTCAAAAGCACTTCCAGAAATTAACAGGAGGTTAATCTGCCACGTAAAGTTTTGTCACCATTTTCTTGCCCCATCCTTTGCATTCATGTCACTGCCACCCACTGGCACAGATTTCTGCAGTTCACATGACATAAACACAGCAGAATCTCTTTAACAGATAAGCCAACCTTGTGATGAATAATCAAAGGGTAGCCAATTCCAAGCACCGCCAAAAGCTTGTGTATTCCATAAAAGAAGAAATCTAGGGGGGAAAAATCCGAAATCCCAGAGGAAGAGTTAAGACAGAAAGAGAGAGTAGTAAGGCTTCATAAACAACTATACCTTGTGCAGCTAACTCTTTCCACCTCTCTTTGTTCTGCTGGATGATGTCCACCAGGTTGTTTTTGAAGCTTTTCAGGTCCACGCTTGCAAGGGAGTAGTCTGGAGAATAGGTTCCATCGTTCATGGTGCCCTTCATATTTGATCGTCTAAACAAATCAACACTGGGTGAACCCAATAAAGGTGCATATGCTAATAGTAACAACCAAAAAAAAAAAAAGCCCAGAAAACACCAATGTCAAGATATGGAATGAGGGAACAAAGCCTGAAACACTTCACAAAGCCAGCTGCAGAAACAGGATGGCAGGTGCTCAGGCCCAGTTTTGAGCATGCATCAGGGCTGCTCACATCCCTCCTTTTCTCCCATCATGGAGAGGGCCAGGACTCTGGCTGGAACTCCCTGGGTTGGTCAAGGACTCCCAGAGCAGCAGGTTGGAGCGCTCTTGCAGTATAAGGTGGCTAGGCCTCATTAGAAAAGCAGATACTTGAGGTGAGCTGACTTGGTGGTGAGTTCACAGGTGAACATAACAAATGGGGCATCACGATTCTGGAGCGCTAAGTGGGGCCAACCTGAATCATTCTCAGGAGAACATTTCCTCAATTTCCTCATTGGGGCAACATTTTGGGAACCTAGTGGTGTGCTATTAGGAAAAGCTGTGTGTTCAGATAGACAAGAATTTAGCATGATTAATCTACAACTGGAAGTTTTAAATAATATCCCTTAACAAATTTGTCAATGAAAAATGTTTAGCTTGAAATATTGTGATCGCATATACAGTGGATACTACTGTTACCATTAGATGTTATATGGATCTGTTGTACTCACATCATCCGCAAGCTTTATTTTGATATAGGCATCTCTCTAGATCTACAAGTGGGTTGTAACTGGTTTCTTTGTAAGCAAACCAACACAACTATATATGCTAACATCCAAGACACAATACATACATTTGCACAAAAGTCAGATATTTTAATTCTTCTGGTATTGAATACTCTTGTGTTATATTCATTAGTACTTTGATATATTAGTTAGTTAGTACTTTGTTAGTACTTTGATATATTTTGTAGTGGACATGAAGTGAATTTCAAAGGCAGATGCAATATAATAGAGAGCCACTAGGTGGCAATACTATCTAATAATTCTAAGAATTTCCAACTTAGCTATAAGAGATAATGAAGATAATCATTAAAAAAAAAAAAAAAAAAAGACGCAAAAAAAGAGAAAATACCAAACCTGCTTGCCCCATAGGAAGGAGTTTCTGTTTTTGAGGCTTCCTCTATAAGAGGAGTAATAATTTTCTCTGTTGAATCTGTCAGAAGAGAAAATGTTGGCTCTACTATGAAGTCAATGAAACCTACAAAAGCAAAAAAAAAAAAAAAAGAGAGAGAGAGAGAGAGAGATGAATTGAAACACTACAATTTTCTGAACTCTAAAATCTGTAATAATGAAGAGTCTGATGCATCAGGTAGAAAGCATCAGCTACATACTGGTTTGGTTTACCCACTGAAATTATTTTTAACCCAATCTTTAGAGATAGTTTAATAGCTCTATAAAATGATCTCTCAAGCAGTGGAAGTGATGCAATTTAAGCTTGATAAGTATATTGGCTTTTCTATTTAATATTCAGTTTTTATACTCTTGTTCACAATAAATTCAAGTCTAACCAGAGTGATTATATTTTCCTCTCAGTGACAGGGATCATTACTTTTCTGAAAAGATTCCACTTGTTTGTTGAATTTATTATTGACCGACAAAAAATAATATCTAAGCTTCAAAGAAACAAGAGAATTGAAGTTGCTTCTCAGGCCACAGGAAGGCACCCACTTTTTTGCCCCCTCTGACTATATCAGTCAGAGCTTCCTGCCAGTGTGTTAATATTTCAAATTGCTGTTTATTATTCTCTGGATGTAAAGCGTTAGTTCACAGCACGTGGGTGTGTTCTGTCAAATCAGTAAAGAGAACAGTAACATCTCTGGGAGACAGCATTATTTCCACCACCTTGAGATGTCAGGATTGAATACAGACTTTAAATTTAAAGTACTCGTCAAGATATGAAATGACACACAGAGAGAACGGGGCAATGCCCAGTGTTTATGGGGAGAAGGAGACAACCCACTCTAAACTGTGTACACATTTCAACACTACATGTCCCTGGAGAGGTATGGCACTGGAAATCAAGTGCTTGTGGCCTTAAACACACCTGGGATATATGGACGATCATCTGAATATAAGAGAAAATTGGAGGGAAGCTTTTAAAGTGATACTGTACTCAGAAAGATCCACATTTGAAGAGTATTCCATCCATCAGATACACAGATAAAAGGAATTCGCATTTTAAGTAACTGGCTTAGTCATATTATACATTAAGGTGCATTTTTAATTCAAGAAAACTGCAATAGTTTTGTGTTTTAATTGATGCCTTCCACTCAAAGCAATGTTCATTGGCCACCAGTAGGCTATTTCAAGTTCTGTCTGTAGTTTTCAATGCCTGGAATTCGGAGACCGTCAAATGAGGTGTCACCTTGCTAACCGGGCAGCAATTTATATTACAGCAACAAGCCTCAGACACTTCCATTCTTTCCAGTTTCCCTGAGGAGGTTCTTAGCCTGTTATGCTCACAGCTGCTAAACAATGGTAGGTACCAGTGTTATGGTGGCTAGAAAAACAGCTGTTGGAACTTGAATGGGAAGGGGCAAAGGTCAGAGCGAGACTCTTTCTGACAGTTGACTACTGCTCTGTTGGAGGTGGTACTGGAGCAGCTAGAGAGGTAAGGCGGCAATCCTTTTTTTTTTTTTTTTTTTTTTTAAATTTTTTTTCAACGTTTTTTATTTATTTTTGGGACAGAGAGAGACAGAGCATGAACGGGGGAGGGGCAGAAAGAGAGGGAGACACAGAATCGGAAACAGGCTCCAGGCTCCGAGCCGTCAGCCCAGAGCCTGACGCGGGGCTCGAACTCACAGACCGTGAGATCGTGACCTGGCTGAAGTCGGACGCTTAACCGACTGCGCCACCCAGGCGCCCCGTAAGGCGGCAATCCTAATGTTTATTAATCTTGCCGTTCAGTAATGAGGGTGCTGGCTCAGGGGATAACCATTACAAATATTTGGAGCATGCAGCATAGCAACCATATGTTATAATAATGGGTTGAACTTGTTGGTTTATCTTCTTATATCATAAGAATTTTTTTTCCAAAGGAATGTAAACTGGCATATTGAATATATTATGCAAACTTAGTGATAACGGGACAGATATATTAACATTTTCATTGAATTGTTCTATATGCAAAGGATTAAATTATAGATTACAATAATCAGCAACACAATACAAAAAAAAGCTGTCTCTTAAACAAGAAGAAAGCCTGTCATTTGTAAGAAGGTTGTAAATAGAATAACAATTACGTTTACTAATACTGCTTGATTGAATTCATTTTGTGAGAATTTTTCAAAATCCTTATCATTTAGCACCATATAGATCAGTCTAAACATCAAATTGTTAGGAGTGTGAAGTTTCATGGATGTTTGCCCCTTTAAACAACATGGTTTCTCCATTTGAAAACTGGCACACATGTGCCCACCCTCCACAACAGTACCTATTTGTGACTGGGCCACCATCGTTGACTTCCTGTCACAAAGTGGGGAAAATGGAAGTCCTAACTCAGCTTCTTTATCTCCCTGTGGAAAGGAAAGCTCATTAGTACAGGCTTAGTCTGGAGAAGCTTAGACGACGAGCAGTCTAGATACAAAGCCTAAAAAAATTGCATCTTTCTTTTCTTAATTGGCACTGTGTATTTATTTATTTATTTTTTTATAAAACAAAAAAACTATAGTCCAAGTTGGTGTAATTTTACTTGGTCTCCTTTTGAGGACATACTTATTGCTGAAGAAAAAGAAATGAACATTTCAGCACCTGGAGACTCTGCTTTGGTATTACAAACCCCTTGATTATAAAGAGACAAACCTTTGCTCTTTGGAATTTTCTGCAATTGCCATAAAATAGTCATCCTAGTGTGTTATTTGGCATTTAATTAACAATCAAGCTCGTGGATTCTCATGCTTTTTGTCCCCCCATGCTAAATACATCACAGATCTTCACTATGAAGACTTAATGATTATATTATTTTTTGAAGTCAAAAGTATATGAATATTTTGAAACATCTTTCCACTTATAAAACAACATTAATTGAATCTCCCACAGCAAATGAAGAGTATCTTCAACATCCTTAACATTCTGTGTGCATCATTTTAACGTATTCTCAGAAAATGGAAATGTTAATGATTTTTATTACTTGATCCTATCCATAGTAAGTTAATTGAGTACATATGTTAAAGAATTCCATGTACGTTTGGGTTTAACATCACAAGAACTGATTCGATTTTCATCTCCTAAAATAAAAGTGGCTGCTGTGGGCAAAACTTTATTATCACAAGATTCATCCAACATCGAACATAGGTTCTTTCCTTGGCATTCAAGGGGATGTGCTTACAAAAGAAAGAGAAGCTACTTCACTTGTGTCTCTTCACCTTGATCTTCTGGCTATTTGAAGGATGCCTTGGGCTCTATCTTCTCCTAAGCTGTTGGCTGTATACCTTCACAGAACACACGGTGACTTATGTAAGACCACAGTTTAGGACACGTGGCCAGGTTCTCGAATCAGAAGACAAAAGGGAGGGACCATCACTTTTGCTGTGTTGTGGAGCCCATGTAACAATGCAGTGTCTGTCTTGAGGACCTCAGATTTTCAATCCCTCTGCTTCTTTAACACCTTTTCATTGTGATCTTTACAATAACATATCAGTATGTTTTATTGGCTTTAAAGTTATTCATTGACAATGTTTTCTGGTGCATTTCCTTGAAACCATACCTCTGATCATAAGAAGCAGGAAGTCTGAAATCAGAATCGTTTGGGGAAAAATCTGGATATGGTCACCAGAGAAGTACACAAAGTAGCTGTAAACAGGAACATTTGACTACGTCATAGCTTAGAGAAAATGGGGAGTAGAATTTCTGTGACCCCTCCCAGCAGCTGTGCTCCTTCCTTAGAGAATAACAACACCCATTCCATTTGGAGTTAATATTTACACCCAGCTTAAGGGACAGAGGGAAAGGAATTATTAGTGCCATTAGCCTCAGAGTTACAAGATACACACTTCAATCACTGCTTTTCATCTGGCTCTCTTTTATTTCAGACATATCACAAACTTGATGGAATGAATTTTCCTCATATGTTACCTCACTTGGTAATTTTGGTTAACTCAAATTAGGAATAAAGATATAATAGTATCTACCTAGTAGGACTATCCTGAGGTTATCGAAGATAATTTATGTGAAGGCTACACTGCCTAATATTTAGTAAATGGTCATTCAATATTAGCTAGTAAGAACCATACTTCATACAGGTGAAGAGGATTAAAAGTACACTTACAATGATGAGCACTGAGCTCCGTATAGACGTGCTGATTCACTATATTGTACACCTGAAGCTCATATAACACTGTATGTTAGCTATACTGGAATTAAAATTTTTTAGAAAGAACCATACTTCATAATAGCAAAGATACCGAGATGTGAGGTATTTATAATGTCTAATGCATATCTTAGATGGTTTTAAACCACGGGATAAATGACTGGTACTTAATTGAGCATGTAATGGAGAGGCATTGGCTCCCCACCCCTGTCCTCAGGACCTCCCCAGTTTTCTAGCAGGAAACTGACATGATAGGACTTTTACTTTTGAAATATCGGTTTGTCAGCAGTGTGGGGGATTGCTTGAAGTGAATTAAAGATGAATCTTGGGCTTCAAACCTGAATGAAAAGGAGTCTTTGGTGCCACTAATAGAAATAAGGCAATCTGAATGAGGGCTGTATTTGAAGACTATTATGCATTTGATCTTTAACATAATGAGAATAACGTGCAAGAATAATATCATTGTTTATATTAAAATATAAATAATAATATTGCTATTGTTAAAATAGAAATAAAGCTCCTCATAGACTTCATGGGAAATGTGATATTGTAGACACTTATCTGATCTATGCCTATATAACTGTTTTTATTGATTAGGGGGCTGCTATCTGATATTTTAATATGTATATTTTTATACTATATAATAGGAGTTCTTTGTTTGATCTAAAAATGATGATTTGGGCCTGAAAAAGGCATTGTGGTGATTTCCCTTCTATGAGCTAAATTTTATAGAATGCTAGATGGCAACATTTTCATATAGGACCTAGGCACTTGGCAGATATATATAGGGTCCACCGCCCAAAATTTGGAGGGAGAAATTTTATATTCTATTTGCTTCTTATATTCCACAATTGAATTAGGGTATTAAATTTCCACTGCTAAAGCACATTGAATACTAAAGCACATTAATTATTTAATTTATTTATAAATATTTCAGGGTGTTATTCTTTAGGGTGAATTAAGACCATGAGGGCAAGATTAGTAGGAGGCCCTATAGCCAGACTATGGGGGCACCACAAACCCAGTACGACAGGGGGGTACTACTAAGGGAGAGGGAAAGATATGTAAAGAGAAAGTTGGGATCCCTGAGTATAAATTTGATAAACGTTAAAATTTTCCTTATTGGGTCCCTGAATTGGGAGCATTTACTCTCCCTAACGATGAAATCTGGGGTCAAGGCAACAGACATTGTGTACGTCATCTAGTTTTCTCTTGGAGGATGTGCTTTCATTTGAGGTTGCTGCCTTCAGGAGGCCAAAATATACTTTCAAAAATCAGTAAAATACCAAATATACATATGTTCTGGTGTATTGACTTGTACAGTGGTTGGAATAAAATTACAGGGCCCTAAGGCCACTGACCTCAATTAACCAATGTCACCCAATTGTGCTCCTGGATCCCTGCATCTTTTCTTGGGGATGACCCTGCAGGTGGAAAAGGGGAGAAAGTGACCCCAGAAATGTGGAAACACAAGGCAGCCTGATGTGCTCAGACTTGTCCCTGTATCAGCAATTCCCTTGGAGGCCGTTGAGGTTGCTTCTTTGAAAGGCCATGACAAAGACCAGTAATATTTTTATGCTTTCCTAACAGTATGAAATGCTCTGGTAGTGGTCAACAAGTTGTCAAATCCAGTGACTTAATGGCACTTTTTTTTTTTTTTGCATTTTATCTGAAGCCAAAGAATTTCTATAGCTTTCAAAAACTGAAGACAAAATGGTGAAGTATAGAAATCTTGAGAACCTTCTTGCATTGAAAACAAGTTTTAATCACAGAAGCAACACCAACAACAAACATACAGGAAGCTTCTGACCACAGACTTGAGGGCCACTACAAGGCCAAGGGTGAATTTGAGGGGTCACAAGTTCTACAGGGACATTTAACTGAGGGAGAAGGGGAAGAAGTGATAGTTTACATTCTTTGGACAACTTATTTAAGGGATTTAGGCCATCTAATTACCTTCTTTCATTCTTGCTAAAAATTGTCCTTCTAAATTCTAGGAAGCCATCAAAACTGTTTAAATGTTTAATGATTACTATAGCTAACATATTCACTTGCAGCAAGATTTATATTGTATGATTGTATTTTGTGAGTTATAAATATTGTATAGGACATTAGTATCCTTGCATGCCTCTTAAAACTATGAGCTTTGATTTTTAAATTTTAAGTTATTATATGGGCTCATAGCTATGGTTCTTTATATTTATCAATTTTTGGTGGTGGTCGTGTCTGAATTTTTGATGCCAGATCCTTGGCTGAGGTTGCCCTAACTAAATACATTACTAAATAATACATTCCCCATATTACTATGGGGAATACAATCTATTTTGAAATAACACACTTCACACTACTTCTTGTAATTTTGAAGAACATAAAGGGGCCTGGCAGTATACAATTTAGGATAAAATAATCGTTTTGTCCTGCTCCCCAAAACTTGTAATTCCAATTATTTGTTTCTCCTTTTTTGAAAAGGTAGTACCTATTGGTAAATATAGATTTTACATAACTGACAATTTTTTTTTCATGTAACACAAAACAACCAGCTGAAAAAGGAAAAATTCACTTAGTTATTAGGTTTGTATAATATGAAGCAGAAACAAATTTTAGTAGCAGGAAGTATTTCTTTTAACTTTATTTGTATTAACTTCTTGTTATCTTGCCAACACCAAGAGTTGGGGTAACACTGATGTAATTTTAAAGAATAATGCAAATAACTTGGTTTGCATTGATTTCTCCTTCAGAAATACGGTGTGTTTTAAAAATTCTTAATGCCTATTTAATCCCTTTTGTTGGAGAAAATGAACTTAGTAGAAAAATTAATAAGAAATTGACTTAGAAGTCAACACATCTCAAAATTCCTCTGGATTTTTTTGAAACATTAAGTGATATGTGTGTAAATATATGTATGTACACACATACATATACACATATATGTTTCTGTGTGTGTAAATTTATATGTGTGTACATGCACACATACAGGCACACCTCCAAAAGGCTAATATATGGGATATGGCAGAGTAAGAGTACTGGGAGATTCATTTAGTTAACTGAATGCACAGAAACATTTTAGCTGTTGGCATCAATGTCATACATTAGCATACATCTCACAAAGATAAACTTGTTTTGCTTGTAACCATGTCTGTTGGTAGTACAGACTCACTTGTTCTGACCTTTCACATCACATTCTCCTGTTTTGCTCTATATATTCCTGCAGGGGATTTGAAAGTCACTTACTTTTAAAAGTCCAGAGACTGCGAAATAGAAGATTCCATTATTAAAAGCTCAAATCCTAAATCAACTTAATACAGTCTGAAAGGGATTTCATAGTTGAAGAGGGAATGCCAACAGGGATAATTTGATTTTATAATGGTCCACCATAACCTGTATGCTTACTCGTCTCAGAGCTGTAAGTTTCTTGCCTTATATATTAAGGTCATTCAAGAAAAGACAGTCATTTGTGAACATTTTGGGATGACACAAATGCCTATTGTTGCCATCAAGAATCCCGTCAAAAAAACAAATGAAAAACTTGACATTTTCATACTCTAAGTAACACAGTCTGAAAAATTCGGATCACAAAAACATGCAAATATCATGATGTTATACCTATTCCAAGACTTGACCTTTTGTGTTGCATGCATTTTTATCTCTATTTAGATATCTGAGTCACTGCTTATCAGGCGCTGAGAATGACAGAGGAACTAAGTAGCCTTATGGAACGGTTTACCTCTACCCTGAATTTCAGATGTGAAAAATCACTGCGTGTTAGAAGCTTCATTATTAATAGCAGTCACCTTTTCAAGAATAAGGTAGTGAATCTTGAAAACATCTTGACTCAATCTCATTAAATTCATTACTCTCATGATTCTGTCAGGTAATCTTTGTCTGGTTTGAAATTAATAAAAAATAGGGAGAATATAAGTCAAGATACTATTTGGATATCTAAGAGTAATTTTCAAGAGTTGCTGGAATTTATTGCAGACTTATATTAACAGGGTTTTTTTTTTAGAATTCTTTAAAAATTTTTTTTTAATGTTTATCTGTTTTTGAGAGAGAAACAGAGACAGAGTGCTAGTGGGAGAGGGACACAGAGAGAGGGAGACACAGAATCCAAAGCAGGCTCCAGGCTCTGAACTGTCAGCACAGAGCCGATGAGGAGCTCAAAGTCACAAACCACGAGATCATGACCTGAGCCGAAGTTGGACTGAACCATCCAGGAGCCTCTTTTAGAGTTCTTTAAGTCATTCTGCTATATTCTTCTTTAAATCAAGGAAAATTTTATGTACAAAATTTAAGTGCATAAATTAGGAACATATTTATGTAATTAACACGCAAGATGTAAAACATTTCCATCACTTCCAGAAATTCCCTTAACTTTTTCCAGTGAATCTCACCTCCTACAGGCACCCATTGTTCAGATTTTAATCATCATAGGTTAATTTTGCCAATTTTGAACTTCATATAAATGGAATCATATAGTATGGTTTTTTTTGAGATTTATTGTTGTTTGTATTAGTCCATTTTTTATTGTATAATATTCCATTGTATGACTATGCCATTATTTACTTATTCATTTCTATTTTGGATGCAAATTTGGACTGTTTCTAGTATAGGGCTATAATAAGTAATACTGTTATGACTATTGCACATTTGGTGGGCATAAGCACTAATTTATCCAAGTTATACACCTGTGGGTTGGCATGCTGGGTCATAGGGATATTAAGTCTTATGTTAGTTTCATTAAGTTTCATGGATGCTAGCCAGTAGTTTTCAGAGGAGTTGTAATTATTTATATTCCTACCAGCAATGTCTGATACTTCCAGTTTCTCCACATAATAAAAAACACTTAATATTTTCAATCCTTTTAACTTTGGTTATTATGGTGAGGATGTAGATGTATCTTACTGTGCTTTTAATGTGCAATCCTTTGATAAGCAATGATACTGAGTACACTTGTATGTATTTATTACCAATTTGTGTACTTTTTAACGAGGTGGCTGATCAAATTAGGCTGATTTTTTTTATTACTGATTTGTAGGAGTTTATGCAATTTGTGAACAAGCGCTTGGACAGATATTTGTAGCACAAATATTTTCTCTCACTCTATGGCTTGCCTTAATGGTATTTTTGGAAGAGAAGTGTTAAAATTCATTCTTGTCCACTATGCTACTTTTTTTTTTCGTTTTTAGGCAGTGCTTTATGTGTCTTTTCTAAGAAATATTTGGCTACCCCTAAGATTAGAGAGATATTCTCCTGAGCTTTCCCCTAGAAACTTCATAGGTTTAGGTTTTGTGTTAAGGCTGGAGTCAATCTTGAATTAATATTTATATATGGTATACATAAGGGATAAAATTCCTTTTCTCCCATATATTTAATAGTATCAGTCTATTGCCATTTATAAACTTTCTTTTCACTGTTTAACTATCTTATTGCTTTTGTAGAAAATCAAATGATCGTATAAGTATGGGACTGTTTCTGGAATCACTATTCTATTTTATTGATCTATTTGCCTGACTCCATGTCAATAACACACTGCCTTGATGACTTTAACTTTCTACTAAGTCATGTGATAAGAAGGTGTAAATTTTCCAACTTTCTTAATCTTTTTCAAAATTGTTTTGATTATATCTAGATTCTTACATTTCCATGTCAATTTTAGGATCAGCTTTTCTTTCAACTACTACAAAGAAGTCTGTTAACAGTTTTTGATAAGGATTATGTTAGGTATATTAATCAATTTTTTGAATTGACATCTTTTAAAAAAAATTTTAATGTTTATTTATTTTGAGAGAGAGAGGGGACAGAGAGGCAGAGAGAGGGGGACAGAAGATCTGAAGCAGGTTCTATGCTGACAGCAGACAGACCAATATGGGGCTCAAACTCACAAACCATGAGATCATGACCTAAGCTGAAGTCAGACGCTTAGCCAACTGAGGCACCCAGGTGCCCCTCGTAGAATTGACATCTTAACAATATTAAATCTTTTAATCCATAACATGGTATATCTCTCAATCTACATAGACAGATCTTTAAAAATCTCTCAATATTCTGTGGTTTTCAGTGTTCAGGCATTATATGCATTTAATTAAATGTATTCCCAAATATTTTTTTGTTTTTATGCTTTTATAAGTCATATTGTATTTAAATTTTTATTTTCAAGTTGTTTGTTGATAGTATACAGAACTACAATTGATCCTATAGCCCTGTTAAACTCATTTATCAGTTCCAGTAGCTTTTTATAGATTCCTTAAATTTCTATGTAGAAGCTCATATTTGTGCAAATAAAGACAGTTCTTTTTATTTTTATCCAATCTATTCTTTATTTTCTTTTATATATCGTAATGGCTAGAGCTTCAAATGCAATGTTGAAAGGAAGTGGTAAGAGCAGATACCTGGAACTTAGCATGAAAGTGTTCAGTATTTCCCCAGGAAATATTATGTAAGCTATAGACACCTTTTACCACAATGGGAGAGGTCCCCTACTTCTAGTTTGCAGAAAGTTTTGTAATTAGTGTCTTTTGGATTTTGTCAAATACTTTTTCTGCGTCTACTGAGATAATAGTAGGATTTTTTTCTTTTAGTATAGTAAATTATTTTAAATGATTTTTTACTTAAATCAACCCAAGTCATAATATGCACTCTTTTACTATATTGCTAGATTGGATTTGCTAATATTTAAAGAAATTTTCCACCTAGGTTCATGATAGATATGGGTGTATAAAATCCTTTACTTGCAAAATCTTTGCCAGCTTTTGTCAGGGTTATAATGACAATTTTCCCTCTCTCTCTGTATTATGAAATAATCTGTGTGAGACTGGCATTATTTCTTTTTGAAAAGTTTGAGAGAACTCACCATCTCTCACTTGAATTGAGAACTGAAATAAGAATTAAGAATTGAAACCACCTAAGCCTGAATTTTTCTTCATGGGAAGAGTTTAAAATACAAATTCAGTGTTTAAAAATAGGTATATGGATATACAAATTACATTTTTTCTTATGTTTGTTTTGGTATTCTATATCTTTCAAGAATTTGACAATTTCTCCTAAGTTGTCAAATGTGTTAAAACATAAATTATGCCTAAAATTCCTTACCCTTTTGTTATATGTAGAGTCCATAATGAAAACTCCTCTTTTACTTATGATTTGTGTTTTTTTCTCTTTTTCTTTTTTAAAAACACTTTTTTTTTCAACGTTTTTTATTTATTTTTGGGACAGAGAGAGACAGAGCATGAACGGGGGAGGGGCAGAGAAAGAGGGAGACACAGAATCGGAAACAGGCTCCAGGCTCCGAGCCATCAGCCCAGAGCCTGACGCGGGGCTCGAACTCACAGACCGCGAGATCGTGACCTGGCTGAAGTCGGACGCTTAACCGACTGCGCCACCCAGGCGCCCCTTAAAAACACTTTTTAAGTTTATTTATTTTCAGAGAGAAAGCAAGTGAGGGGGGCAGAGAGAAAGAATCCCAAGCAGACTCCCGCTGTCAGCTCAGATCCCAATGCAGGGCTTGAACTCACAAACCACGAGATCATGACTTGAGCTGAAACCAAGAGTCAGACGCTTAACCAACTGAGCTACCAGGCACCCATGTTTTTTTCTCTTTTTAAACTTGCTAACAATCTTATTATTTTTTCTGAGAACAAACTGCATTCCTTGTTAATTTTTGCTGTTGTTTTTCTTCTGTTTCATTAATTTCTGCTTTTATATTTTTACTTCCTTCCATCAACTTATTTTGGTTTTATTTCCCTAACTTCTTCAAATCATTGCTACAAGTACTGTTATTCTTTTCTAATATGAGCATTTAGAGCTATACAATTTCCTCTAAGCATTGCTTTAGCTGCATTCCACAGAACTTCACATATTGTGGTTTAATGATCATTTAAAATACTTAAAAATTTTGTCTTAACTTGAGCAAAGTCATTTTATCTGTTCATGTTTCTCTGTTCCTTTATTTATAATATGAGAAAATTGTTCTTAAAGATCTCTAAGTTCTCTTTAGATTTACCGTTTTCTGACTAGTGTTTGGTTGAATACATGAAATTGTAATTTTTAATTGGCCATAACACACAGTTCTAGAACTGGATAAGTTTTAACGTGTGTGTGTGTGTGTGTGTGTGTGTGTGTGTGTGTGTGTTTATCACAAAATGTATTAAAAATATTTTTAAGACTATTTTTAGTATGAAAATACTTAAATTTGGAAGATGCTACTGAGTAACTTTCTCTAGGACCATGCTATGCTATTTCAAAGTGAAACCATATAGCATATTCATTGACAATGGGAAACAGAAAACAGAGTCATCCAAATATAGTAATGTATTTGGTCTTTATGTCTTCAGAATAGGTATAATGTCAATTGGCCCTTTCTTACTGTATTCTTTATAATTAAAACTGTAACTTTCTTGAGTTATTTGAATCATTGTAACAAATTGTCAGACCTGAGGAGGGTCATGGGAATCCTGAATTTATAACCAGTGGTCAGAAGGGCTGGTGTCCTGGGGCCCCACTTGATGTTGGCATCTGAACTAGAGCCACTCTTATGGAAGACTGAGCCTTCACCTTGTGGGGTCTGATGCTAACTCTGGGCGGTTAGCATCACGATTGTATTGTGGTACCTCAGGTCGGAGTGGACTATTTTAAAAAAAAGTATACTGTGGTAGAGACCACTGGCCATTCCCCATGGCTAGGCTTGTTTTTTCATATAATAATCCACTTTTTACAAAGCATACATCCATCTAACACAAAACTGTATTTCTCAGTCTTCCTTGCAACTATGCATATATGACTAAGTTATAACCAACAAGATGGATGCAGCAGTGCTGTATTTTCTCCCCTTTCCCATTTTATGATGAAAGATATTTGATGTTTCTACTCTAACATTTTACCTCTTAACAGCAGACAACACTACTAATTTGTTTGTTTCTTTCTTTCCTAAGAGTGGCATCTGAGATCCAAGATTTGACTCTCTTTAAAATATATAGTATACTACGTAGGATTAGGAAATACATTTATCTGAAAGATAAATAGTAAGTCACAAGCCCTGAATTCGGAACAAAAAAAGGTGCATGTCAATATGCGTAGTTACTATTTCCAAAAACATGTGCACATAGTGTGAAAGAGGCACCTGTAGGAAAAACTCCTCCATCAGGGCCATGGTCCACCGGTGGTGCAGCTGCCAGGATTTGGCTGGGTGGCTGATGTCTGCTGCATGGAGAATCAGGGACATCGTTTTGGCTTTGTCAATCCTGTCATATCAAGGACATGTTCAAATTATTAGGGCAAAGTAAACAGTTCTAGTCTTTTTAAAAAAAAATTATTTACTTTTTATTTTTTGAAAAAATTTTCAATGTTTATTTATTTGAAAGAGAGAGAGAGAGGGAGAGAGAGAGAGAGTATACATGCAAGGGAGGGGCAGAGAGAGAGGGAAACACAGAATCTGAAACAGGCTCCAGGCTCTGAGCTGTCAGAACAGACCCCAACGCAAGGCTCGAACTTGGGAACGGCGAGATCAATATGTGAGCTGAAGCTGGACACATAACAAGCTGAGCCACCCAGGCGCCCCTAATTTTTATTTTCATTTTACAGAGAGAGCATAAGCGGGGGGCGGGGGGGGGGGGTAGGGCAGCAGGACAGAGAGAGAGAGAGAGAGAGAGAGAGAGAGAGAGAGAGAATCTTAAGCAGGCTCCACACTCAACGTGTAGCCTGACGCAGGGCTAAATTCCACCACCCTGAGATCATGACCTGAGCCGAAACCAAGAGTCAGACACTTAACAGATTGAGCCACCCAGGTGCCCCAATATCAATTACAGTCTTTTCTGAATCTAAGCCCACCAAACTTTAACATTATGAAAGAAAATAACCTACCCTTCAGGCTGCTGCAAACTGTTTCTTATATTTTTAATTTGCTGGAAGTGACCTGACATGTCTGTAGACAAAACCATTTCAATCACTAGGTTCCGAAGATCCCTGTGGAGTCATCAAAAGAAGAAAGGTTTATTTGGCCCTTGATGATTCTCAAGTAAAACATTTCTTCAAATATTACTACTTAAGTTTTATTTTTCTTAATGTGTATGAGCAAAAATATGCTACTTTTTAAATATAAAAGAGCTCGCAAACTTTGACTTTATTTCATCCTTTAACTCTAATGGCTTTAGGAAGTTCCCAGGAGAGCGATCTGTGAATGATGCTGTTTAACAACTCTCCTGCTTTCCCCACCCACACGTACAACCCTCCCCTACTCATAATTACTAAATATTGTTTTTATTTCTGAAAGTATCCTGACAAATCTAAAAAAATTACTTTTATTTTACTTATTTTTTAAAGTTTATTTATTTATTTTGAGGAGGGGGTGGGGCAGAGAAAGGGAAGAGAATCCCAAGCAGGCTCCAGGCCCAGCCCAGTGCAGAGCCCAATGCAGGGCCAGATTACAACTAACTGAGATTGTGACCTGAGCCAAAATCAAGAGTTGGCCACTTAACTGACAGAGCCACCCCCGTGTTTCCCAAAATTAATTTTAAATGCAGTATTTGCTATTATTAAAACAACCACTATTTATTCAGGTAAGTCCTGAATAAGTAGTGTCCTAAGTAGTGTCCTAAGTAGTGTCCTAGTGTCCTAGTAGTGTCCTAAGTAGTGTCCCAATTAGTGTCCTAGGTGCTTTTATATAGGGGGTATTATTATTTCACACCAGAGGAGATTGGGGTTTTCCCAGTCACACAGGTAGCTGGTACATGGCAGAGATAAGATTCAACACCAAGAGTTCCCACTCCTAAAGCTTACACTTAGACCACTTCACTGTGCCAACCTATCATCATAAGAACCCCAGAGAAGTCAAGATGCTAACGTGAGTGCAACTCTCTGTTTAAGCTTTTGGGACCCTGACACTACAACATATTGCAGACAGAGCTATTGAAAGTTTGATCAAATTTAAATCTGAGCTATAAATACAGTGGCCATATCACAAAACCTATGCATGAATAACTCATTCTCACAGTAAGTTGGAAATAAGTTACCACAGGAAAGGCTTCATTGCTCAGTATAGATAGGTAGAAAAGTCACTTATACTGGAAATCATATTTTATTTTCATTCTGTGGCATGGCCACTGGAGTAAGCTAAATAAAAGGTGTGTGGTAAACTTGCATTATAATCTTGTGTCGAAGATATTTTACCTAAAGGTGGTATGACTGGATGCTTTTTTTTTTTTTTAACAAAAGCATATTAGAGGTACTTGCTGAAAATTATGGGTCCTTAATTAAATTGCATTTTTCAGATGGGCACTGTGAGAAATCACTACGCTGATTACTGTTAATGATATTGAATAGCCTGCTTAGCATACTTGCTCCTAAATATTAAAGGAAACTAAAGATAATGAAATTATTTTTAATACATTTTTTTCTCTGGAATTATGAAGAGACCCATATTACAATAGCAGCTGAACCAAAATATTCATTTTAACTAAGAAAAAATGAGATGAATGTTTTATGAAATCTTAAAATTTAGTACATTTTACTTTGTAAGTGATTAGTAAGTGCTAGATATTATCAGTAATCAGCTAATAATGTATCAGTAAACTAGGCAAAATAGTGCACAAGGTAATGTTACTTTATGAATCTTCCTTACAAAATTTTTAAATTATTTCATTTATGGTTACTAAAGTTAAATTAAGAAATAAATAGGTATGCAAACCAAAAACCTACACAGTTTTTAAAAAGCTATCTATATTTTAATTTGTGGTAAAATATTATCAATTTTATACTAGCAAATATATCTTTTGTAGCTTTTAGAAACAGTGTTGTATCTATTAAATTCTACAATCTGTATGATATTATAGTATTAAAACAATTCTGTAAAACCATTCAATTAGGATGATTCTGAGAAGTTACTGTATAGAAATTTATAAAATATTATAGGAATAAATTATTAGAATACTAAAGATGCTCAACAACAAAAATGTAATAGGAAAAAAATTACATTGAAATTGCAACAGAATCAACTTTGGGAAGGAAAAAGATTAATTTAAAGGAATAACAGTAAAAATTAATAATATAAATGTTACTTCTGGGAGTAATAATCATTGATAAAAATTAAATTAATACTCTAAATGAGTACTCTGCAAAAGAGAGTACATTTCTTGGACCTTAGCAAATACCTCCAAACTTATCTCCCTGCTCCTACGTATACCCTTCTATTCTCCACATAGCCCACCAGTGGTAGCTTTAAAATCCCTTCACGATTAGATGGTGGCCTTCTTAGCTGGAAACACAACTGAGCTATTGTTTCTTTCAGAATAAAATGAAAGGCCCAAACTGGGTTCCCAAATTTCTCCCCCCCCCCCACATCAGATCTGCTTCCAAGGTTGCAAAAGCGAGCCCATGTTTTATACAGCTTCAAAAGTGGCCTTGAAAAACCAGAAAGCTTGAGTATTTGGAAAAGTAACCATCAGAAATTAGGGCTTGTTTTAAAAACCATTCATTCTTTAATTCATTCATTCATTCATTCATTCATTCATTTTGAGGCAGCTCTTCATCCCAAAGCATTTCTTTGAACATTTCTTTTTACCTTGATTTAAAGAAAAAAATTAAAAACCTGTGATATTTAAATGGGAACCTTTTCAGCTCACTAACTTTTAACAAAATCTTTGTTAAAGATAAGGCTTTTAAAAAAATAAGTAGGTCTCACTGAATAGTAGGGACATACATATTTGCACTAAATATCTCGATGTTTATCAGAAATTCATACTTAACCGGACACCCTTTATCTTTATTTGCTAAATCCGGCAGCCTTATAGTCAAATGAAGGTGTTGATGATGACCAAAGGTAGAAGGAGGAGGAAAAGTTACTCTGAGCAGTAGGGGTACATCTTGTTATCTCCCCCTACATGGCAACAAGTATCACCAATCCATGAATGTTTTTTGTTGTTGTTTTTTGTTTATCTTAAGCAGATGGATGCCCTGAAGAAAAGGTAAGATTTCCCTCTGCATCTGGGTGATTTTACCATATTATGTTTGTAATTTTTTCCTTCAAACAATGAATTTTTTTTTAAAAAAAGCTAAACTCCACATATAGAAAAATAATATAGGAAGGAATCTTTGAATTTATTTAGGACCACATATTGGTATAATTAAGCAGAGCTCCATTCAAGAGAGTACATAATTACTCTCTGGAAGTATTTGTTGTGTGGTATGTGGTCTTATGGGTTGGCTATGATGGAAACAGATGCTGAATTAGCCTGGAAAATAGTTTAACTCCCACCAGCAGAGACTGGCTCCTGGAAGTCTTCTAGGTACTAATCCTTCTTAGAGTCATCTAGTCAAAGGGAATTTTTATAACATGAATAAAAGATTGATTTTCATCCGTTTTCTTCACTTTAAATCACATCACTTAACTGTTTCCTGAAATTAAATTTTCTCTAGGCTTCCTCTGAAACTCACCTCCAGTCATCTTTGGATAAATTTATCAGAACATTCATTTCTTCTTCTTGCATAAGCCGATAAGCTGCACTCACATGGTGATTCTCAAGGACTGAGCGATCATTATATAAAAGGGCAACATCTGACCTGAGAATTAAAAACAAAATGTAAAGTACAGGATTCTTTAAATTTCATGAGTGTTGAATAAGAATACTCAAGTCACAAGATATCTATCTCACCAGTAAAAATTGATCTATTTGTCTATTCTTTTACCATTACCACACTATCTTGACTACTGTAGCTTTGTAGTGAGTCTTGAAGTTAGATAGTGTCAATTCTCCAACGTTGTTCTTCTCCCTCAGTAATGTATTGGCTATTCTGGTTCTTTTGCCTTTCCATATAAACTTTAACTCTGTTTGTCAATATTCACAAAATAACTTTCTGGGAGTTTGGTATTGCATTGAATCTGTAGATCAAATTGAGAAGAACTGACATCTTGACAATACTGAATTTTCCTACCATGAACATGGAATATCTCTCCATTGATTTAGTTCTTCTTTGAATTCTGTCATCAGGTTTTATAGTTTTCCTGGTATATATCTTATCCATATTTTGTTAGATTTACACCTAAGTATTTCATTTGTTTGGAATTTCAATTTTTTGATGTTAATATAAATGATATTGTGATTTTAATTTCAAATTCCACTTGTTCATTGCTGGTATACAGGAAAATAGCTGAATTTTGTGTGTTAACCCTATATCCTGCAAAGTTTCTGTAATTGCTTGTTAGTTCTATCAGTTTTTTCATCAATTCTTTTGGATTTTCTATATAAACTATCATGTCACTTGTGAACAAAGACAGTTTTATGCCATCTTTCCCAATCTCTATACCTTTTGTTTCCTTTTCTTATCTTATTGCATTAAGTAGGACTTCCACTGTGATATTAAAAAAAAAAATAGTGAGAAGGAACATCCTTGCCTTGTTCCTGATCTTAGTGGAAAAACTTCAAGTTTATCACTGTGAAGTGTGCTATTAGTTGTCAAGTTTTTGTAGACATTCTTCATCAAGTTGAGGAAAGTCTCCTATATTCCTAGTTTACTGAGCATTTTTATCATGAATGGTGTTGGATTTTGTCAAATGCCTTTTCTGCATCTTGATATCATCATGTGTTTTTGTTCTTTAGCATGTTGATATGATGATTACCTTAACTGATTTTTGAATGTTCAGCTTGGGACTAAATCCCACTTGGTTATAGTGTTTCATTTCCTTTTAATTATCATAGTTTGAATATATTATGCCTTTTCCTTTAAATTTGTAATCCAGATATCTGTGATTTAATTTAGATATGCCAAACAAAGGGAAAAAATTACTTGACATTTTCATTCAATCTGAATGAATCAACCCTCTGTTGATGAATCAACCCATTCCAGATAGTTGATTACCCACTATTTCCTATTAGCTTGGACTAAAATTACTTTGGGTGGGGGATGGAGGATGGAGGGGATAATATAAATCATTTGGTCTATTTATGATTCTAGGTTTTTTTTTTCTCCCATATAATGTTGCAATTCAATTTGAATATTTTGATCCCATAGCATTAAATTAACTGAGAAAATCATTTTTTAAACAAAATGTATGTTTCACCACCAATTTATAATGAACATTTTAAAATAATGAATTCATCAAGGGAAGTTTTCTTTTGTTTTTCACCTGTCCATATTTTCACATCATTTTATCATATCACTTGATCAAATAAACTATTTCAAGTTGCATTGTTGAAGTTAGTATTCTAGCATAAAGTTTGAAATATTCCAAGCATTCTCACATCTGTATAATGGAGCTCTGGTTGCTTATTCTTCTATCTTCTTAGGTTGCCAGATCATTTTGCAAGTGTGGAATGGAAGCAGAACCACTATGTTCAATGAATTAAAATGGTAAATCCATGTATATAAGTTGGCAAGTTGGAAGTAGGCAGCAAAAATAGCAAAAGGAAAGTCAATCTAAAACCTGTACAACTTTGCCTCCACTTTCCCCAATGCCCAGAGTCTTCATTTTTCGTTCCTTCTGGTAGGGATATACTTTTGTCTTACTAAGCCTAAGACTTACTGTTTGTTTTAGGCTTTTCAGTCAGTAGTACTGATTATAGCACTCACCACTGAATGTTTACCAAAAAAAAATAGGTGAGGATAAATAAAAGAAAGAACTAAAGAAACCTGGTTTTTGTTGTAAGTTACCTATTCGAGATTTGTATCTAATAATCTACCAGATAAACCAAGCTTAATTATTAATCCAGCATAGGGAAAATGACCTATTAAGAAGAACAATTACGTATCTTCTGTTTCTAGACTATCATAGAAGTAGAAAAACATATGTAATTAGCTAATAGTACATAACTTCAAAATAGTTTTAATTTCAACCATGGCCTAAAAATTCCTTAACCGATAATCATAACTCAATATACAGAAAAGTACACCTGCAATCCTTATTTAAAAGATAATTAAATATATGTTTCCAATCTCTAGAATTTCACTCAGATTATGGGAAAAACTGACTTGTAAATCACATATCATTTGTGTCATATGGCCTCAAATCTAGCCATGACAGTGTTATTACATGATATAGCTCCAAGTAATACTGTCTTCTGCTTTCAGCATCAAGCAAAAATGTATTTTTGAACCAGATTTAATTGTAAGAAACTATTATGATTTTGTCTCATAAATCAACAGGACTCTGAGAATACAGCACTGTCTTAATGTTTGAGATGGTCTTTGCTAAGAAAAGAACAACTCTAAGCAACATTCAGTATCCATAGTAACATGTAGCTCAGTATTTTCACAAAAAAATTATTTTTATTTATTTACACTTTCAAGGATTTCATGTATTTTAATGTGTGTATTGAACTCAAATTTAGCACTGCACTATGTTCTAAATTATTTTTCACTTTTCATTACCCAGTATAGAGTTTTCCAAATTAGAAAAGCATTTTAAATTCAAGTAAAAATGAATAATATAAAATACAATAGAATTACTGATATTAGTAACATAAGACCTTATTTTTTCTTGGACAAAATATAAAGGCAACAGAGTTTTAAAAGCACACTATATTGTTAGATTTGTGGTCATTAAAACTTTTTATTCATAGAATTTTCAAGTTCTTGTATAATTAATCCTTTAAATTGATCCTGATAAGCAATTTATAACAAAATAAACAAAATACTAGACCTTTTCTCTCCTTTATATACAATTTCTTAATGTAAAATTGGGGGGAAAAAAAGAACTCTTCTTCCTCCTCCCTCTCCTCTTCCTTTACTCTTTTTCTTCTCCTCCTTCCCTTCTTCCTTCTCTTCCACCACCTCCTTCTTTTTCTCCATTTCCTTATCCTTCTCTGCAGTCCAAAGTATAAGTAAGTTAGGACTCTTCCTCCAGTTGTAAATGGATGGTAAAGGAGAAAGCTAGAAGAGACAGCCTGACACTGCTGCTGGAGAAGGCCAGTCCATTGCCTTCACTTTTCAAAGTAGAAACAAGAAGTGTTCATTGGTAACAAATCTCTCACTCCTTTTCTCCTAAAACTATTGCCCTATACAGGGCTCAGTTCAGTAATGAGCTATCTTTAATTAAAATCTCACTCAATATGGATTCAGGGGATGTGGAAGAGTCGTTGACAAGAAAAAATGATCTGCACAGTCTACCTTTGCTCTGATGTTCAGCACAAAAATGGAACAACTCTCTCCACTCTGCAATGTGTAGGTTATTAACACCCCCTTCCACATGACCTGACCTCAATGTTTCTTTTTTCCCTTCTTGTTCTGCCAATCTTAGGGACTCTGAGTTTACACAGAATGCCTTCTTCAATATTTCACTGTATTTCAACTCTCCCTCTGTCTCCATCAAGGGACCATGTTTTCTAAGCCCATCCCATTTCAGGCTATAGAAGACTGGAACTATCATGCATCTGCCTCTGGCCATGGGATCAGAGTTGTAGGAAGAGGCTAGATTGAGAGTATCCCTCTTCTCAGCTTCTGAATTCTGCTACTGCCATCAGCTGACTATGTGTACATAGATAGATCATTTCACCTCTTGAGGTTTTGTTTTCTCTGCTTAGGTTGTGAGACTTTGACCAGATGATCCATAATGTGGCTTTCTGTCACTTAGTCACTTGAGGCACTAAAAATGTCTAATATTTCAATAAAATGTTCCTATGCTCCCCACATTGAAAAATAATTTCCTATAGCTGCAAAATCAGGTGTTAACAATATTGCTATTAAAAAACAAATGAACAGACCACACAAAAACCTGCACATAAATGTTTATAGCCTCTTTATTTATAACCTTTTTTCAAAAATTTGGAAGTAACCAAGATATCTGTCAATTGGTGAATAAGGAGAGAACCTTTGCCACATGCATACAATGTAATGTTTGTTGTTCACCAGTGAAAAGAAATGAGCGATATATAGCACAAAGATGACGCCAGAATATGTACTATGGACTTTTAGTGAATAATAATTACAAATAATATTTCATTAATTATAACAAATGTACCATACCGATGCAAGATGTTAACAATAGGGGAAGCTGTAGGGTGGGGAAAGAGTACATGGTAACTATGTACTTTTCAGTTTTTCTGAGAATCTAAAGCTGCTCTAAGAAATAAAGTCTATTAATTTAAAAAATGAAAAAGTAAAAAATAAATTTAATTTTCCCTCAACAAGAATAGACAGGTCTACAGTAGTTCCAGAGAAACATCAGTCTGTCAATGTACATCTCCATCTCAAGCATATTTGACTAGCAAAAGACAGAGAAATTTCAGGATCCAATGTATAGAAAGCGAATTGGATCATGATGGGTCCTAGACACGTTCTGCCTCCCAGGCACTGAGATCTCTGTGCAACCAAAAGAGCAGAGAGCACCTTTCTGTTACGAACTGAATTATTTCCCTCCCAAATCCTTATGTTGATGTACTCACCCTTTGTACCTTAGAATGGGACTGTATATGGAGATAGGCTTTTAAAGAGGTAATTAAAGTTAAATGAGGTCATAAGGGTGAGGCCTAACCAATATGGCGGTATTTTTCTGATAGGAAGAGAAAGAAATACCAGGAATGTGTACCCACAGAAAAAAAGCCATGTGAACACAGTGAAAGAGCAGCCATCTGCAAGCCAACGAGAGGGGTTTCAGCAGAAACCAAACCTGCTGACATTTCTTGGACTTCTAGACTCCAAAACTGTGAGAACATTTCTGTTATTTAAACCACCCAATCTGTGATTTTGTGATGATAAATATATCTCCACTCTGGTATTTTGATTCTAATAACTGCCATTATTACCATCACTAAAAAATATCATTTTCTAACTATTTTAAGCTTAGAACTTCATGCTGACCTGGAAATACAGTTTCTTTGATTTTTTTTCAGAAGTACAATTTTATTACTTTCAAATACATAATGATACTAAACTGATGCCTTAAACAATATGTTTGTCTAAGATTGTCTCAGTGAGCAGATGTCTGACTTGTGTGATAGTTCAGAATATTAATTCTGGGCAGAAAGAAGTTGTATGACACATTTTTACATTCTCTAAATTGCTAAATATGTCACCAAATATTTGTACAATTTTCTTGATAAATAAAAATCGTTTGTTAGCTTAAGAAATTTTGCTAAAATCTATTAAAACTATTCTTATTAGACATATTCGCTGTTATTTTTAAATTTTCTTAAAAATAATATGTGGAAAATAAATTTCAAGTTTTAATTAAAAGTTAATACTTTATATAACTTACCTAGTCTGAATGTGAAAGTTGTTTGTGGTTCCTGTATGCTCATAATCATGAATGGCAGCAGCAAAGACCATTGCTAAAATTTCCAGTTCAGTGAGCCAGTGCTAGTAAATTAAAGAAAGATACCATGGTATTTAGAAAGCAGAGCCATCTTGTATTTCTACAAAAGAGATTTTTCAGTGCATCCAGTATAAGTAGTCATATATATATATTAAATTATTTTTATTGATCTTAAAATACTTTTTTCCCTTATTTCACATACATTAATTGCATAATGGATGCTTCATGAAGTCAATGATTTGTTTCATGGCTTGTAAATTCAAAAAGAGACATTATAATGTTCCTTGCTAATCAGAAAAGGAGTAATTTTCTATGATTTAAAAGGTGAACCCTCACTGGGTTTTTGAATTCAAAGGGGTTTGTTGCTAATTAAAATTAGCAATTTGGGTTCTCATGAAATCAGTTATAGTGTAGTGATTTCTTTTAGTTTAGTAATTTTTAACATATAGCCCATATATCATTGAAATGTTTTTAGCTCAACTTTTGTAGAAGCCTCTTCTATCAGGAAATTTCCTAAGAGTTGAAAATATTCACTTTTCTCATTAGAGAAACTGAACTTTGTTTTTATATTTAAAAATTTGGAAGAGTTTCTAAGAATTTACTAAATTTGCTCTTCATAGCACACATACTCTTGACTGTGCATATAAGTTAGTAATAAAAGAGAGAATAAATGTTTCATATAAAATCCAGACCACCTGCTTCAATATACATTGATCGTTCTGTTATCCATTGGACGGTTTAACAAATTTCTCTGCTATTATAAGCCTACTTTGGTAATTTGATAGTTTATTCATCACTGACATTTAACATAACAGTTTTACTCCTCTATTATGGTAACCACATGTGACCACTTAAACTGAAAATAAATATAATTAAATAAAATTAAGCTCATTTTCCCAGTCACAGAAACCAAATTTTAGCTGCTTCATAGTCACATGTAGCAAGTAGTTACCAGATGGAACATTGCAGTGTTCCTATCATCACAGACAGTTCTATTAGATAGAACCACCAGTAGGTGGTACTTGATGGTAGTAATGGAGGATCCAAATGATATGGAGCTTGCTCTTAGTAGTCTCATTCCATATACTTGAAACAATTAAATCGTACAAAGCAACAGAAAAATATAATGTAAACTACATGCATACTTGATAAAAGATCACAGTTTGAAGTACAATCAAAGAGCAGATTGAATGTCTATTTGATGGCAGTGATCTTGAAAGAAGGATGGACAAAGATTAGTATCTAAATGCAGTGTTAGGAACAGAGAGATTCTAAATAGAGCAAATGCAGAATGAGAGTGTAGAGGCTGATATGAAAGCCGAATTGCCAATTGTGTTGGAAAGTCAAGTGGAATGAGAATGGAAAGAGAGTGCAGCTTATGGGAAGAGTTGATAGACTACTTTGATTAGAGCTGATGAATTTGGATTTTGTATAAAATGCAAGAGGGAGCCATTGTAGGTCCATGACTCAGGAATGAGAGGTGACAACTGTTGAATTTCATAATTGACAAAGGCATGATCTTACTAATCTTTGCTCCCCTTCACATAACCTATCATGGTAATTGGCACATAGTAGGAACTTAATATTTGTCTGTTGACTTGAATTTCACCAGTTTTGTATTAGGAGGAGGTAGTAAGGAATAGTTGAAAGAGATTGTGGAATCAGACAATTTCTGGTTTTAAATCTTTGTCGATCATTAGGCAAACAAGTTATTTACCCTCTCAGCCAGAGCTCTCATGAAAATAGAATTAGTGATCATTCCCTGTGGAATTTTAAAAGAAGTTTTAAGTTAATGTATTCGCTGTACTTTTTCACAAATCTTGTCATATAGTAAAATACAGAACAGATGCCATTTTCCTGAACTTATTACCTTAAATGCACTGTAGAAGGCATTGAGTCTGGGAAATAATAGTGAGCTAACATATCTTTAGTGATTGCAATTCAAGAATAAATAGTCTCACAGCTGGATGACTGAAGCAGAAATGATTTTCAGAACCAAAGGGAGTTGATATAGCTAGCTATTCTGTGTTTATGGGTGCATTTAATTGTGAGTCATTAAAAGGAAGAATGGGCTGTATTATAAACTGAAGTAAGACTGGGCCTCCAATGTCCCCAGCGAGACCGTGGAATTAAACACCATGAAATGAATAGCAAGCAACTAAAGTTAAACCAGTTCTTGAGCCCCCAGAAACCCATTGTTTTATAAAAAAAAATTATTCCTAGAAAAAAGTCACCTGTTTTCTTAAGTATTTCCTATTGATTATATTTAAGATTTATATATTTAACTGTGATTTTAAAAAAGTAACATTCAATATCTATAATAACATAGAATATGAAGTTGCAATTATACAAAAATACAATTAGGGCAGCAGAGATAAATTTTAATTATAGATTATCTCATAAGTATTTAAAATTATTATCTTCCTAGCTGTCAAAATTGATTATACTTATTTCCTGTTTTTAGTCTCATTATTCTCTGCTTCCCATAAATAGTACTTCTTCCATGAATCTCTCTTATTTATTGCCACATTATAGCCCTAATAAATAATTTTAAATTATAAAATGGTTTGGAAAGAGAGAAATGCTGAACCCTCACACTCAATTTAAAAGCACATCTATTCTGCATTAGCAAAAGTAGAATTTGGGGCTGATTTTTTAGCTTCTTGGTTGTTAATTCATTTTACACTGGTGCCAAATGAGAATTCTAACTCAGAAAATGAATGTTTAAATGCATAGATTTTGTAAATGATGCACGAGGACACGCCAGAGAAAATGAGACTGAATCCTATCACTCTTCCCAACTAGCATAGTGATCCATACGTAACCTATACTCTTCTGATTCCTCACGGACAGGCATAAAGGGTAAAAATGATGAGTCATGAGCAGTGCAGACACTGTGCTTCATCTAAACTACAGTTTTCACTTTGCATAGAGGAATGCTTAGGGAGACTAACTCTAAAAATGAGAAGTCCTCAAATTACATCATAGGGAGATACTGACCGCTATCAACAGTTCGCACAATGATGACAGAAAGAAAGAAGAAACTAACATTAACTAGACATTTTAGTTATATGGTCTCTAATTTGTATAATCATCCTATTTTCCATTTATGAGGTAAGTATTTTTACCTTCATCTGGCAGCAAACAAAGCTGAATCCTAAAGAATTGAATCAACCTGCCAAAGGCCACATAGCTATCAAGTGGAAGAGCAGGAATTCACCCCCAAATCTGATTTCAAAGTTTCTGTTCCTTCCAGAGATCAAAATATTCCTTCCATGGATGACAACAGCATTTGTTACTTGAGGGAGGTAATATGCAGAACACATTCTTCTAAGGTTTCAAAAGCAGAATTTCTAGATAATTTAACTGGGTATATTGATGGGTAGAAGCTAATAAAGCTCTAAGACTTATGATGTAAATTTTCATACCTCAATTTTTCAGTGTGTGTGTGTTTATGTGTAAGGTTGGGAGAATTTCAGGTCAGAAAATCACATTGACCTATTAGTTCCTGGTGTGTCTAAAAGAGCATAATTAATAACTCTTTTAGTTAAATTATTGGGTTGGGTACTTTTTCTCTATCCCTTTGAATAGGATGACATAGTTTGCTATAACTTACCCAGTATAGAAAGTGAGTGTTATAATAATATTAATACATAATACACATAAAGTAATATATAATAAAAATAAGTTAATAATTGTTATCGACGTGAGGGTGTGTGTTAATACCCATTATGTGTCAGGAACTAGGTTAGGTGCTTTACATATATGATATCATTGACCCTTCACTGGTGGTCAGTATTATTAACCACATATTAATGACAAGAAAACCAAGGTAGAGAGCAAGTGAGCTAGGGTAGTGGTAAAGCAGGATTTCACACCTATGTCTGATTGCCTTGAAAGCCTGTACCCTTTCCACTCTTCCAAACATTGCTGTCTGGGAAGCCGTTTGTAAAAACAGAATTCCCACACAGTTTGTAGAACACAGAGTGGTACATTTTCTGTAGACTGATTGGAGAACAATTGAGTCATTCCAGAGTGTGGGGGTCTATTTCTGGGTGTGGTCAGTAGACTGCAACTGCCAAAGGAAATAGATCTCACATCATCTTTCTTTCTTCTACTCTTAATGTTAGAACACAGTGCCAGGAGCCCTTAAATACAAGTGTTCCTTTCAAGACCTCGGATGATTTGAAATTCAATGAGATATTTGAAGGTGGCTTAGTAGCACTTGGTGAAGGAATTTGCTCTTTAGCAAATGGATTGAGCTACCACACACCACTGTCACCTTGGCACAGAACTACAAGTTAACTAAGTGATAAAGGATAGAAAGAGACAGAGGCTGTACCGACATCCAATCTCTCTGCAGTGTCTACTCCCAAGCCAAGAGTATCCCATCTGACATTAACAAACGGAAGGACACTGGCTTCATCACAATCCCCTTCAGGCACTGGTCCTTAGAACACTTTGCAGATGACAGGCTGTGTGAGTCACCTGACAATTTGGGGCTGCCACTGGAGTGCTCCATAAATGTCACACAGATAAGACTGTCCTGAAACAGCAGGACATCAACTAAAATACTGAAGTCAGTGACTTCAGTAACTTTCCCAAAGCTATAAAGCTGGCAGTGAAATCTAGTTTTGGCAACACTGTCAATAAATTCGTAATTCATTTTGCCTTTCCTCTTAGCATCTATCATAAAATTTCTCATTACTCTCTGCAGTTTAAATGTATCTTCCTGATCTTGGACAACAGTGACAATCTTCCACTAGGCTGTTTTTGTAATGGCCAAACTAATGGATGATTAAAGAGCCCACTAACACACATTTTTGCTGAAGGATGAATAAATCAGAAACAAGTTCCCCCAAGAAAACCTGCTAAAGTAGAGTGAAGTTATGTTTATGACTGGTAAGTTATGGTCCTCTCAAAGAGTGACTATGTGATCTTCACTAATGTCAACTTCTAGGAGTCCTGCCGGGCTGGACCAGCTTTGTCCAGTATTCTGGAGAAGTTGGAATGGTTTGGTATAGCCAGGAAAAAGTCCTCCTCACAATTCCGAGGAAAAAGTTCCATTGTGGATTTGAATTTCTCTATTTACCAATAATACAGCATCCTTCATTTCTTCAAACAGAGATTTCATTTCAGAACAGAGATTCTGAGGCTAAAATAGGAGACTTTTATTTAGCTCCCTTTACACTGATAGCGAAAATAAAATATACTTAAGCAAAAACATTTTTAAATGATGAAATTTTGGTTACCTCCCAGCATAAAATGGCATATATCTTCTCACTGCATGTCATAATTAAAGTAGATATTTTATTAGACTGAAGGCTTTACTTTTCCATTCCATTAAGTTCTGAAAAAACTGAATCACTTCAGTTTCCATTTCAGGGTACCACTTACATGTTATGTTTTTGAGTTAACTTTTTCAAAGCCACAGAACTCAGCAAAGAGGAAATGCCACACTTGAAATCCATCTGGCTATAAGATTCAAGACCAAGGCCTTAGAAAGGAAACAGTAAGCAGCTCTAACCAGGAAGGTAGTGAAGCAACTTTTTCAAGTAGAACAGCATTTGCAGCTGTCAGGAGGCAAAGAGTTCAAAAAACAGCTGTGATGATGAAGTCTTATTAGAACCAAAGGAACTTTAAAAGAATTTGTGTGTGTGTGTGTGTGTGTGCGCGCGTGTGTGAGTGCACATACTAGAAACAATTATAAAGAAGGTTACATATGCTACTTTTTAAAAGCTTATAATATTCTAAAACTCTATCTTTGAATGCTTTATTTTCTACTTATTATTGTTAACTTCTACTCCATCCCTTTCCATGCCAAATCAGACTCCTAGAAAGAAGAGTGAGTAAACTTCAACCCAGGACCAAGCAAGTCCAGACATGGCTGCATTTGATCTCAGCCAATGGGCATGTTTATACCATAAGTCTGTGATGCCCATACTTATACCTTACAACAGGAAAACCCAAGGTATGAGGTTGACAATACATGTAAGTTCAGCCTTCAATAAGGTCATGAGAAGGTCATGCTACTGTATCAGTGAAGGTTTTTGAGATTTCTGCCTCACCCAAATAGGATTTAACTCCAAAGCAGCATATATTACTTTGCAATATTGTTGTAGAATGCATATTTCTCTTGAATTGGTAGTAATATTCCAAGAAAATCCTTTATGAAAAGCCCAGCTAAGGGGTGCCTGGGTGGCTCAGTTGATTAAGCAACCAACTCTTAACCTCAGCTCAGGTCATGATCTCACGGTTTGTAAGTTTGAGCCCTGCCTCAGGCTCTGCACTGACAGTGTGGAGCTTGCTTGGGATTCTGTCTCTTTCTCTCTCTCTCTGCTCCTCCCTCCCCCTTGCTACATAAATAACTAAATAAATAAATACCTAAAAATTAAAAAAAAAGACAGCTGAGCTTCAACCATTAACCATTATCAACTGCCAGCCAGTGACTGAGCCACCATGGATGTCTTTCCCAGTGATGTCCTTAGATATCTTCAGCAATACTTGCTAGCTGATTGTAAGCCCATGAGAGACTACAGTGACAACCTTCTAGTTGGGACCCTTCTAACTAGACCCTTGAGAGATATTGATAAATTGTTGTTTGAAGCCACTAAATTTTAGAGTAGTTTGTTTTAGAGCAACAGATAATTGAAACATGGCTTAGGAGTAGGATCTGAGCCCAAGGCATTGATAGATCTGTGATATTTTGGAGGAAAAGAAAGATGAAAAAGTGGAGTAGACAATTTCTTTAGTCATCATATGAGACACTATTGGATGAATCACAGCAAGTGGATGGTATATATAGTAAGCAACATACTATAGTTTCTTAGGAAAAAATAAAATTATTATGAGAATTTCCTGTATATAATAAAGTTTCCTGTATATAATAAAATATAATAATTATGTAACTGTTACAAGTTTTCAATATCTTCAGCACAACATACTGTGGCCGTAGGGACTTTGCTTGGGACCAGGTTAGGAATAGTCTCTGGTGTGGAAAGATGAGGTATTGAGGATCTTTGGGGCCCCAAAGAGCATTAGTTACATAGATATGAGTGCCAATGACCCAAAAGAATAGGTGTGACTTCTGAAATCAAAATAGGTAGGAAATGCATATTATGGGGTTTGGTGGAACATTCTACGTACATGCACTTTGTGGCACTGCTTCAGCATAGGCTGACACATAAGGAATCAAAAAGGTACTCACAGGGACTATATCCCTTTGAACCCATGTCAGTGTGGAATTTTTAGAAGAGTTATTCCTTCCCTTTCATTTCTGGGAGTCACCCTAAACTCTGATACATTTCAGAAATTCCAGGCAGTGCCAGAGTTCCTAACATGAACTCACTGTTGTCCCAGGATTGCACTGCTGGATTATTTATTTACTTATTCATTGATTCATTCAGATGTAAAGAAAAGGAAGGAGAATTTGGAAAAATTCACATAAATAATTTCCAAAATCCCTATTAAGATTTCATTATAATTAGCAATGCAAGTAAAAGAGAAAAATCCACTGAAGTCAGCTTGGGAGAACATGGCAATATGAGGGAAGAGAACTGTAACTAGCTTTTATCCCAAAGACTTTTTATCTAGGTCACTTTTCTTGGTTGATTCCTATGGGAAAACAATTTATAAACAAAATGTTCTAGAGTCCAAATTTTGGCAAATTTGCAGTATATTTACATTTGCCTCTGGGTATCTTTTTATCATTGAGTTAAAATATTTTTTTGGATAATGTATATTATGAATAACTCACTAACCCTAAAAAATACAAAAGATTACTTCTTATAATACTTTTATGGGTATTAGAGGGACAATGGCAATATGGAGAAAAGGAATTTGATGTTACAAACTAACAAACTTCAGTTAGGAAAGCTTTCTTACCATGATACCTGTATGAAGCATTATGTAATGCACAGTTTGAGTGACATCAGCTGCATGAATCAAATTGTGATAAGGATTTTTGTACTTGCTGTAACCAACTTCTAAAGCTTCTGCAAAGCAAATTAGGCAAGAAACAGGAATCTGCGAAAAGTAATAATTATGATTATATTTTGATAAAATAGTAGCACTAAGTCAACATAAGCACAACAATGTTCAGGATGGAACACAATTGTGAGTCAGATGTGGGCAGGAGTTTTTTTTGCAGTTAAATGTAGGCTGTTCCGAAAAATGATTTCATTAACCTGTTAGCTTTCAATCCTAAGATTATAAACCCATGTGTTTAACTAAGAGAGATGAATTAACAATATCACCCATATTGTGGTCTTTAAATGTTTATATCTTCCAGAGTCAAGACAGAAGGCTAGTTCTTAAAAGGGTAAAATTCCCAGTTACAACTGAAGTCTGTTTTTTCTATCTGTAGTATAAAGGATTAAAATAAATGACCTCCCAGTACCCTCTAGCTCTAAAAATGCCATGATTCCATTGGAAATGCTGAAGGGTACAAGTTTCAGAGTGCTCACAAATCTGGATCAAATCTGTTGCTTAAATGGCTCTAAATGAAGTTAATTAGAAGCCCTTTCAGCTCAGTTTAAGAAAACTTGCCAATAAAGATTCATTCTGTGTTTGTGAAACATAGAAGAGCATCTTTTTTTTTTTAAGAAAACATAGCTCACAGTCTCTACATGACTATTCTGGGAGTAATTCAGGGGGATGTTGGTATCTTGTTGGAATGATGCTACAATGGCCTCATGACATCCATGTGGATATATGTCAGTGAGTCATGGAAAATGGATATATCGTGTGGTAAACTCATCCCCTAGTTCTGTGACCTGCTAATTAGAAACATTAAAAATGCATTGATTAATGACTCAATGTTCTGCTTTTTCATTCTTATTCAGATAACCAATTCTAAGAGCATTTCACTTTTGTCCCATGTTTCTGACCTTGAAACGATTGATAAGATCATATCTGGTAAACAGTTCATAAATCATAAACTTCAGGCTGTGCTCTCCACTTGCTTCATTTAAGGCAAATACATCAAAAGACCATTTATCAACATCCTGTAAAAAAAAAAAAAAGAGGAAATACTTTAAATGGCAATATTATATAGTTCTATTTCTCTCTATGAAAAGATCAAGCATTGTAGATTCAGCAGGTTACATTTTGATTTAGAACATCTGACTATATTTTGCAGAGTTTGATATGACAGGGCCACTTAGCATCCATGGGTTCACAAAAGTGAGGCCATAATGTGTAATGTAGTGTTAAGATTTTCCTTAATCCTTTAATCCCAAAGTTATCAAACTTGATGTAATAAACCTGTTAACACTATAATACTAACCTTATCCTCAATCTCTCTTCAAATTCATACCATAAGTCACTTTCTCAGAGTGGGCTTCATTTTCAGGTAGAATTACGGGTTATGTGGTGATGTCAATGGGGAGATGGGGGAAAGTAGCCCCAACTTCTCTTTCCCATCCACCACCTTCTACACGGCTTGAAATTACACCCTAAGAGTTAGTACTTTGGTTTAAAGCTTTGATATTTTATGTCTTCCTTTAAGATGCAAACACCCTAGAAAGGTAGAGTATATACAACC
Source organism: Neofelis nebulosa (assembly GCF_028018385.1). Taxonomy (NCBI): domain Eukaryota; kingdom Metazoa; phylum Chordata; class Mammalia; order Carnivora; family Felidae; genus Neofelis; species Neofelis nebulosa. The sequence goes on along the minus strand of NC_080783.1, from coordinate 51,926,257 downwards.
TTGTTACTCACTGTACCCTTGATCGATTCATTTACACTTTCCTCCAAGGACAGATGAAAAGGAAAAAGAAGTGGGTCTTTTGACTGACGTGAAGGAAGAGGAGAGTAATTGCAGCATTTCAGGAGATTCTTTAGAGAAGTGGTCAGGCTTATAGGCAAACACATACATACCCTTGGAAAAAAACCACTGCCAGTGGGAGAGAAAGCCAAACTGTTACAGCTACCTCCTGATGTTTGCTTTGGGTAATTGCAGGATGAATACTTGCAGAGGTGTTCACAAAATGGACTTGTAACAAGTGATATTATGTCCTATATACTAAGGAGGTTTTAATGTAAATTTGAAGCTCCAATACTAAACAAATCACTGAAATTTTAAAAATTTAAAGAAATACAACAGTCAGCTCTGATTATTAGAAACTATTAGCAAAGTGTGGGTTTACATACACACAACAGGTTTACTATTGAATAGTAAGTGGGAAACCTTAAAGCTAGGTATTAATTTTGAATTTGGGCTGGCATTGTTTAGAACTTGGTTCATTTAACACATTTTTACAGAGGCCAATTATCTGTACTATAACATGATGAAACCTGAGAATCTGATAAAAAGTATTCAGTCTCCTAAAAATACTGCTTTTGAAAATAGTAATAACAGCTTCCAATGGTAATTTTAATCACTTGAAAACACCAATGAAATATTTTTGTTTTATTTGCTTGCATGCTTTTGTTAAATTCCTCACATTTGGCCCTGATTTGATCCCCAAACACTTGCTTTATCTGTTTGTAAATTTAGAATCGCTAAAAGTTGTCTTAGAAGGCATTTTGCCATCGTAAAGCTCAAATGAGGCCAACAAATCTTTTATCAAATTCCAAAGCTAACACAGAAGAATTAGTTCAGATTGTTAGGAAACTGCTATTTATAGTTCTTGCAAGGGGTTTCCCACTGAATGAAAGGTTAGTTCTCTACTTTGGGGGATTTTTATCAACAATGATAATTTACATTTATAAACTACTGCAGATGCTTGATTAAGAACAAACAAGACAAGAAGGTATCTCAGGAAATAAGAACTATTTAACAAAAATATTCTTTACTGGTGGCTATTTCCTTCTGCAACCTGTTAGTTTATATATTTTTTCTATACTGAACTTTAGAAAAATGTTTACTTTCTCTCATACTAAAGCATTGTGTTGGTTTCTAAGTAAAGGTTATTAAAATAAGAAAAATAAAAATAAGTAACATTCTTGCCCACATTTGAGTAAATAAAAATCTCACAAGATCCAAGGAGTAATTAATATCCTACAATGTGACATTTCAGTTATATACTCCTTTATTATAGCTTTAGAAACATAAACACAGGGACCCCTGGGTGGCTCAGTCAGTTAAGCAGCCGAGTTCAGCTCAGGTTGTGATCTCACGGTTTGTGAGTTCAAGCCCCATGTTGGGCTCTGTGCTGACAGCTCAGAGCCTGCAGCCTGCTTCAGATTCTGTGTCTCCCTCTCTCTCTGCCCCTCTCCCACTCATGCTGTCGCTCTCTCTCTCTCAAAAATTAATAAACATTAAAAAAAAAGAAACACAAACATAAAAAAGTTCCCAAGAAAAACTATCCTTTTAAGTTAATAAGATGAAAGTCTAATATGGAACAGAGAAAAAAAAAAAAAAACAAATGCAAAGGGTACCCTTAAAAATAAATTAACAAAAGAAAACAATATAAATTGAAACTAGAAAAAGAGTTTAATAAATCACAAATAAAGTAACTCAGGATATTCTGTTGCCAGTGTCCTTTAAATTCTTGGTTGATACAGGAAAACAACCATAAAACTATTAGAGGAGACAAAGTTGAATGTCTCTACCCAAATTCAACAATAGAAAGAAATAAGAGATATTGAATAATAAGCCTACAAACTGCCTCTAGAAATAGGAACAGTGCTCACATGGGCACACACAGTGGAGACAAGTGAATCCAAAACTTTTACCACTTCAGAGTTTTGACTCTAGTTATTTCTAACGTATTTAATACTGCAATGGGGCCTCAACCACAGGAAAAGCAGAGATGAGAGAGACAAATTTCTTTTGTTTTCTTTCTTAATTTTATCTTTTTATATTTTCTCAGAACTAAAATTCCAAACAAATTTCTTTCATGTAAGTTTTGTCCTGAAACATTTTTTTTAATGCATGCAACTTTTCCATAGTATATACATAACAAGATATGTATATTCTGACAAGTCCTGGTGCCATCTCAAAACTGAATTCAAGATCCACCTAAATAAAGCACAAAGAAGAAAAGAAAGCACATATGTGTGTGCACACACGTGCATATGCATTGATAGCTTGTTGGTGTCAATCAATCCTCATTTAAGTCTACAATGAGTCATGATTCAGAACACACGACATGTTGAAAATGGTTAAAATACTACTTATATACAAACATATAAGCTGCAGCAAAGACCTATTTTCATGTTCTCCCAACCATTTTAAGATTTGAAAAATGACTGTTTGAAAAAGTTAAAATAATTAAAATCATTTCACCTTTAATGTTATTATGACAGCTTCTGGATATGCCAAACCAACCATGTGATAGGACTTTCTGTACATCCTGAAAGAGAAAAATAAGTGTATATATAAAACTCATTTACTCAAAGTTTTCAGCTATTTTTTAAGAGATGAGGGAAAAGATTACTTTTGACTTTTTCAACTTTCATTTTTAGGGACAAGCTCCCTTTGTGGTAACGATGACAACTATGGTCACCATTTATTGAGCATCTACAATGTGGAATATGCTCAAATGAATTTGTGCACAACCAGCCTACAAAGTCAATATGATTGACATCTTGCCTGTAACTTCATCTTATTAAAAGAGACTGTCCTTTGTATATGCAACAAAGCATTCTGGCATGTCATCATATCAATGACAGAAGGGTATTCTTGTTTTGTGTTCATTTATGTGGCAAAATTTTCAATCTAGAAGCTGAAATGTCATTAAAATTATTGCCTTTATGTATTCCTTTCTTCTTTGTTTTTTATAAAATGTAAATTATAAATTATAAGAGACAATACATAGTATCATCAGAATTTATACAGCTTTTGTATTTTTAAGTTAATAACATTGGGGCAGACCATACTGACAAAAATTGCTTAAGTCTGTTCAAATTGTCATTTAATACAATTTAAGAAAAATTATGCAGAAAGAACAAATTTATTTCTATTTTGATAGCATCAATAAAATGTTTTTATTAATCAGTAATTTGTTGGATTTTTTCCATCTTCCAATGGGCAACCAAAATGATATAAACCAAATATATGAAATGCCTCCACTGGTTCATGTGAGAATAGGATCAGTGTGATACCCCAATGTGTAGAAATAACAATAGGCTTCAATTTCAGAACTGGAAGATACATGGTTCATCCACAAAGTCCCGGGAAGAAAGAATTTATTAATCATATCCCTTTTTATATTATTAGTGCATAAGAAAGCTGCATTTATCGACTATATTGTTGTAACTTTTCCCAAAATGCCTGAATAAAATAATTATTTAATGATTATATCATTAGTTAAACAAGGGAGGTCAACATAAGAATAGTCACTTGGAAGTTTTGCAGCTTTCATAAAACCACTACAGAAGATGTTAACCTTTTTGATTCAATATACCTTCTATTAAAAATCTATAAGATGTATTACTTAATTTCTATGTAAAACCTATCTTTTCATAAAATAATAAATGCTAAAAATTCATGTTTCCCTTTTTAATCTTGACTTCTTGGAAGCTCAGAATTAAAATACTGCATTTGCATACATATCTGTCCTAGGTTTTCTTGATAAAGTATTTTGCCACTTTATTATAGAGACATTATTTATTTCTATATTTCCATTTTATGTTTATTTTAAATGACTCTAAATAATTTTTGAGTGTGAGTAATTGGTTATAATAAAAAAATTATCCTTATCCTCTATCTCTATTGGAAGATTTCAGAGCAGTTTATAAATAAAAATACTTATATTAATTACTCTATTGAGATAGGTGTAATTATTCTAGTCTTGCAGGGCAAGGAAACTAGCAATTACACTATAACAGACCCAGAAAATAATTATTGTCAATAATGATGTTTAGTTGTTTAGTTGTTTTGTGTGTGTTTTTTTTTTTTTGAGGCACCAGTCTTTTCTATTTTTCTAGTCATTAGAAAGGCACAGAAAGGCAGTAGGCTGTAACGAAGAGAAGACATACTTTCAATTACAGACTCACTACTGAAAGACATACTTTCAATTACAGACTCACTCACTATCTATGTGACCTTTGGAAAGTTATTTAATGTCACTCATCTGTAAAACAAGGATAATTATAAGCTTTTTGTGAAGAGTAAATGATGTAAATGCCTGGCATAATATAATAAGTCTCAACACAAGAAAGCCATTATTAGTATTAATGTTACTGTTCTCACTATTCTGCAGCCAGTGCTGTTGGCTGCAGTTCTTAGGTTCTTCAGGGCTCCCTGGGCTCTGTGGGAATTCTGGTGCCGTTTCCTTAGACCTGGAGTAGGTTGAGAAATGAGTATCAGTGTGCGTTTTCCTTACATGGAATGTAAAGAAAGACAAAGCAGATTATCTTTCTGAGGAGACAGAGAAACTTTTCCATTATTCTTTTCCAATCCTAATTTGGAGTAAATAATTTGGAGTAAAATATTAGGACAAAAAATTAGGATGTTTGGAATCAGAATCGATGTAGGGGAAACCTTAATACAGTTGCCTCACACTTGAATAAATAGCTGATATATTAGAAGTTGCTGAAAAAGAACAGTGAGTTTCCTAGGTTCCTTCAGGTGGTATAAGTTCAACTGGAAATACGGTGGATTATTTTTGGAAGTTTTTACTGCAATTGCAAAATATAATTCAAAACCTAAACAAAACAAAACAAAACAACACACAAAAAATAAAAATGACTTTATGTCAGACACCGCGTTAGGTAAGAGACCAGTGGCAAATAAGAAAACTACATCTGCTGCTTTCACAGGGCTTACTGAGCAGTGAAGAGGGACAATAAGTAAAAATATATGATTACAGGGGTGCCTTGGTGGCTCAGTCGGTTAAGCATCAGATCTTGATTGAGGCTCAGCTCATGATCTCATGGTCATGAGGTTGAGCCCCTAAGCGGGACTCAGTGTAGAATGAAGCAGGATTCAGTGTAGAACGTGGAGCCTTGCTTGGGTTTTCTCTCTCCCTCTCTCTCTGCCCCTCCCCCATTCATTTTTTCTCTCTCTCAAAATAAATAAACTATACACACACACACACACACACACATATATATACACACACACACACACACATATATATATAAAACAACACTAAGCACTATGAGGTAAACTGCTGGTTAGGGTAGAGAAAGTGATGAACAGTGTATACAGAGTACTCAGGGGAGGCTTCTGAAAAGACAGAAAGGACCAGGAAGGGGGAAGAGTGGGGAAAATCACTTTTGGTAGAGGGAATAACAGGACAAGTGGCCCCAAGGGAAGAAAGAGTTAGGGATCTCCATGGGGTTGAAATCAGAGCAGTACAGATACTCAGTTAAAAATAAAGGTAGCATTCAATAAGGTGAGAAGGTAAAAGGGGGCCTAACCTGCAAACCCATGATACAGAAGTCACTTTTAATACTAAGTGAAATGGAAAATCAACCGATGGTTTTAAGCTTAAGAGTGACAGGGACTAATTTATATATTTAAAATTGACTTGTTTGGAGAGGGCACTTGTGGAAGACGGAGGCCCAACTGGAAAGCTACTGTCCCATTTCTGATGGCAGGTAACAGAAATGGAGACTGGAATTGCAGGAGTAGAGATGGAAAAGCAAGTAGATTGGAGGTACTTTTGGATGAGCAAATTGCCAGGATCTGCCAAGGCACTGAGTCTTGGGAGGGGAGACTTGACAGGATGCTCAGGAAGTCTTTCTAACTTTCAAAACTGAAGACAATTATCTTTGAAAACTGAAGAGAAGCATATGCCATTATTTCTATGCACCTACTAAAGGGGCTACAAGAGTAATAAAGAGATTTCATTTCCTTGTGTTTGTTGCATATTGATTTCTTCCAGACTGCATGCTGGTTTAGTTGTCTTAAATACATTTTATATCTCTATAACCTACTAAGTAAAATATTTTATGTAGCATATGGAAAAAATGAAAATGTAGGATATCAATGTATTTTGCAGAAATCTTAATCTTTTATTGGGTGGGAATAGAAATTTACCTCCACAGTTTGCCTCCTTTTTAGTTTGCCAAGTTCTACAATATTTTCTTTAAAAAGACCAAATACATATTCTTTCAGCAAATCACACATACTGTCTTTTACCTGTAATTCTTTCACTGACTTTCTGAACTCCTATTGAGATGTTAATATTGATTTGATGTTAATGAGAATCAATAACTGTCACACACTTTCCAAAATTGTTTTTTTTTTTTTAAATGGGAATAGATATTCCTTCTCTCCAGCTCTGCCTCCTTGTTGCAGACTTCTGGTCCCACCCAGCAGAGTTGGGACCAGTTTATGCATCTTGTAAGGGGGTGTGGATATCTCCTCACCACACTAATGGAAGATTCTGTTATAAAAGCCAATTAGATATGGTTAATAAATACTCAAAATAATTTAAATAATCACTGACTGGTTGTTATTGTATATAATATAGGCACAAGCCAAGATACTTCAAGCTTTATGTGCTGTATTTATATTTTCAAATGGCATCAAATACTTCTTGCAATGCATTCTCATTTACATTTTTAGAAATCCAAATGTGTTCCTATTGTTCCTTTAACAGAGGAAAATTAAAGTTTATAATGTTCATTCAAATTAATAAGTAGAGATGTCAAAAGATTAAAAATGATGTGGTCTCTATTAAATTTAAGTACATTGACAAAAAATTCTGTTCCTCAATTTTATTAGTTTCAAAAATGTTTCATCTTTTTATATATCATTTAATATAATTTAATTGTTTTTTAATCTAAGAGATTTCTAAAGACTAATTTTTTAAATTGTCAGATGTAACATGTTTATTTCAAGTCTTTAACTTTAATTCTAGAACATCTTGTTTGCTAGATAAAAAAAAAAAAAGCCTATATTCTTAAGGGCTAAATGAATATAAAATTAGGCCACATCAACATGTATTTCACAGGGCTCCTGGATGGCACCTTGTGGTTAAGCCTCAAACTCTGGTTTCTGCTCAGGTCATGATCTCATGAGTTTGTGGGTTCAGCACCACTGACCCACACACACCCCCTCCTGTGCACCCCCGCCATGGGGCACTGGGTAGCATGGAGCCTGCTTGGGATTCTCTCTCTCTCTCTCTCTCTCTCTCTCTCTCTCTCTCTGTCTCTCTCTCTCTCCCACACTCTCTCTTTGCTCCTCTCCTGCTCATGCTCTCTTTCTCTCCCTCAAATTAATAAACTAAAAAACAAAAAACAAAACAATAGCAACAAAACCATGTATTTCACATCAGAAACTACAGCGATTTGATTTGGTGCTTCTAGGAGCCCTCAAGTATTCCTTGCTTCAGTGACAGAAATGTTAAAAAACTCTTCAAAAGCTCATGGGATCTTTCCTTCCATGATGGAAAGAGGATGGTCTTTTCACTTTAATACAGAGAAAGGCCTGTTTGATTTTAGTATGTAGTACAGAACTCATTTTTCTGAAGTGTTACATTTTACAGGTAAAATTAGTTGTGTAACATATGAGTGTGTTATAACTTCTTAAACAGTTACTCACAAAGGTTCATTTGAGGGCACTGGTAGTCAAGTCTTTGCTTTTAGTCTTTATGTCATTTTAAAAGAAATAAAAATAATAAACCCAGGATAAAACATTTTTGTTATAGGCAAGCTCATAATAAAGCCCTAAATTTGTTCATTCTATGTATACTTATAATTGAAGTTTTCTTCAAGAAGCAAAATATTTGACTCACATAACTTTGATATGGTAAGTTTATCTCCTGCTTTCCAAATTTTATCATCTTGAGATACTAACAGTGTCACTTACCTTTCCACAAAAATCCCAGCTTGAACAGCATGCACGATGCTTCGAAATTTTGGCTTTTCCTCAGATTTCTTTTTCATCATCCCCATTTTCCGTGTAAAAGTAGAAGCCAACCAGTCCCGTACTTCCAGTGGGACTGAATCAGTCTGAATGTCACTGAGCTCATCATCGGTATCCAGCAGTCTTCTACAAAAATGTATACTGATTAAACTTGAGGAAAAAGTGAAGAAAAACTGATAACAAAACAAACACTGCAATAGGACTTAAAATACAGCAAATCACTCTCTGATCACCCCTCAATATGAGCTGTCTCAAAAAAGGAAAATGGTTGGATTAACATTTGGAAAGCTCTGAATTCCTCAAACTGATTCTCTTCTGAAGGCAAGCACTAAGGGCCTTGAACATTTGCAGCTTCCCCAACATTGAAGTGTAGCAATACCAGTCTGAAGATATCAATTAATATACTATTCTTGTAATGAACAAAACTAAAATAGAGAAGTTTCATAAACAGATGTCTGTTATTTTTTTTTTAACGTTTTTTTTTTTTTTTTTTTTTTTTTTGAGACAGGGAGAGACAGAGCATGAACAGAGGAGGGTCAGAGAGAGGGAGACACAGAATCTGAAACAGGTTCCAGGCTCTGAGCTGTCAGCACAGAGCCCGATGCGGGGCTGGAACTCATGGACCTCGAGATCATGACCTGAGCCGAAGTCGGCCGCTCAACCGACTGAGCCACCCAGGCGCCCCCAGATGTCTGTTATTAAAGGAGGCAACTGGAGTGGAAAGAACAAAGGGGACTGGAAGTTGTAAAAGTCGCCTTGTAGTTAATAATCTTGGGTATATATGGTACTGATAGCACAAGCTATTTGAATAAGGCCTTGGTGTTTACAAAAGTCAGTGTTATTTCATTTGATCAGGATCTCTACATTTTAGGAAAATAATAAATTAAGTACTCTAAAAGATATTTATTCTGATAGCAGCACCACAGTTTAAAAAGTGAAGAAAAAAAAAGAAACAAATGGATTATTTTGAAAGCTCATTTTAGGTGACAGAGCCAGTGGAAGTGGAAGAGAAACACTTCTGGCTTCTTGAGGAAAACTTCAGTATTTTGCTCTCCTGAGGGTGGGGATTGGTGGGTTTAGAATTGCTGGCTGAGGAAATCAACAAAGTGAGTGAGGAAGCGATCGGGCACTGCAACAGGTGCTCTGTCACTCTCCTGTATAAGCTCCACACAGACAACACTGACTGGACTGATGGGTAGTAATACCTGCCCTTAAGGCTGGTCAGCTCCAATCACCCAGAACTCCCGAAAGGTCTGAACTGGCAAGATAGTGTGAAAGGCTCCCCACAAAATATAGAAACTCTACAGAGCGATTGAGCTTTGCCTCCAGAAAGAACAGAGGCCAGCTCTGTCTCATTTGACTTCATTATTTCCTTGTCAGTGCCCCAATTTAATAAATCCTAGGTATTTTTAGCACATTGTAGTTTTGACTTTTGGATTCCATTCGCTTGGGTAAATCTCTTTGTACAGAGTGAAGCCTAAGAATCATAAGCTGATGGAAGGTAGCCAGAAATGACAGCGTGTGCTAAAGCCTCCAGAACAAGTCACACTAACTTGAGAGGGCAGGGACCCAGTAAAGGGCAAAAAAAATTAGAAAGGCCACCCAAAGCACCCAGTGTTACCAAAAAAGGCTCAAAAGATTATATGATGACCTCTATGTGCTGCTGTTCTCTATAAACAGAGCACAGTCATTTGCCAGTATTTATTTTTCATGGCATTAAATAAGCACAAATGCATTTATGAAATAACTTATGACAAAATATATACAACTTAATGGCTAGAGTTACAAAACCACATGTATATATATGAAGACCAAAAAAAACTTACATAATTGGAACTTAATACTGATTAATACTTACATTACATCATTTTTAACTTTCTTTCGGAACTTACGTTTGGGTGATTCTGATTTACCCTTAACACACTGACACTGTAACTCAAAGCAAAATACTTTTTTTAGCATTTTGTCCATTTCAAATGGACAATTATAGCAAGATATCACACTACATGGTTTGGAAATTCAGGGCTTATGGCATTTCTATTATTTCTTATCCAGTGATCAAATAAAGCTACAGAAGAGGGCAGGTGGATTTGAGAATCATTGTGGTGTAGTATTGTGATGTCACCAAACTCCAAGAATTCTACTGCTGCCTTGTTTTAGCAGCTACTTGAAGTAGAATGACACATTGTGATGGTGGCCAATTGATTCTTTACAAATTTGATATTGATGACTGGTATGTCCTAAACTCATAAGTTATCCAAGACAGATCATCAAACATGACAAAATCAGCCTATGGAAATGAGATTTCATATGCGGATGTGGGATCAGGAGTCTGGTAATTCTTAATCATGATGCATGATGTCATTCATTAAGAAGGAAAGAACATATGGGGGTATATGGGTGGCTTAGTCAGTTAAGCGTCTGACTCCTGATCTCAGCTCAGGCCTTGATCTCAGTGTTCTGAGTTCAAGCCCCACATTGGGCTGCATGCTGGGTGTGAAGCCTACTTCAAAAATATGTAAAAATAAAAAAAAATAAGAATAAAAGAGCATATAATCTTGGAGAAAGAGTGATATGAATTCATTTGTGGATATAGGAATAAAGGAAGAGTGTGTAAAGAGGAAAGTATGAGCTATGGTACTCTCTAATTAAAAGCAAAGTTTGAAAAAGCAACAAATACCTCTTCAGTGGTTAATTTTATATGTTAAACATGGCTAGGGCATTTGGTTAAACACCCAGTCTAGGTGTTGTTGTCAAGGCGTTTTTCAGATGTGAAAGCAGATTACCTTCTGTAATGTGAGGGTGCCTCATTCAATTAATTGAAAGCCTTAAGAGATAAGACAGAGATTCCCTAAAGAGGAAGGAATTCTGTCTTGGAATTGCCTTGAGACTACAGATTGCAACATTTACTCCTGCCAGAATTTCCAGCCAGGGTCAGCCTGTTCTGCAGATTTCCGTTTTGCCAGCCCCCACAATCACATGAGCCAATTCCTTAAAATCAGTCAATTTCATTCTCCTCTCTCTTGCTCTTTCTCTCTCATTCTCTTCCTCTAATAATATAAAGAGTAAGCGGATAAATATCTTTATATATGTAAGCTATATATATAAAGGCTAAGAAAGAATATTTCCATCATTCACAAACACTCTGTGGTAGCTACCAGCATGGATTATAAATCAGATAGATGACAAAGGCACAAATCCATCTTATATTAATATTCAATTAACTAAGCAAGTCAATTGTACTTCCTGTTTTGAAATATAAAAAGTCATTGGCAAGGAACTAAAATGCCTTTTTAGCTATTATGGATCTAAACGCCATACTGTCTTTTCATGTCTTAATAGCTCTTTTTTCTAAGGTGCATTTTGCTTTGAAATTCTTTATTGCTGAATCACAATCTATTGTATGGATATGCTAGTTTGTTTATACATTCACCCAAGGTTGCCTTGGTTGATTCCAAGTTCTGACAATTACAATAAAGCTGTAAAAATAGTTGTATGCAGAGTTTTCAAGTTAATTTGAATAAATACCAAGGACCACAATGGTTGGATTGTATGGTAAGAGTATGTTTTGTTTTTTAAGAAACTTCCAAACTGAAGAAGTGGCTGCATTCCTACCAGCAATGAATGAGAGAGAGACCAAGCCACCATCATCTCTCTCCTGGTCTGCTGCAGTAGCCCCCTACCGGTCTCCTGGTCTCCTTGTCCTGACGCCCTTCTGCAGCCAGAATGCTTCTTTTCAAGTATGAGTCGGGCCATGTCAATGCCTAATTCATAATGTCCTACATTGCTCATCACAAGCTGTGTCTCTCTACCTTCATCTCTTAACCAGTTTTCCCTCACTAACTTTGTTCTAGCAACACTGACTTCCTTGCTGTGCTTAACCCTGCCAGGCTTCCTACTACTCTCGGGTCTTTGCACGGGCTGTTCGCTTTGCTTAGTATCTCTTCCCAATTTGAGGGGATCATTTTCTCACTGTATTCGGGTAAAGAGGGCTTCCTTGACTCCCCTACTCAGTTAGTTAACACCTCTATTCTGCCTTTTTGTCCTACTGTAGACTTCTTAGCACTTGATATCATGTTGTATGTATACTAGTTTGTTTATTCATTTTATGTTTCATCCCCTAAACTGTAAAGATCTTGAGAGCAGGGAGTTGTTCTGATTTTGTGCATTATTGTATCACCAGCATCTACAACAGTGCATGGCACAGAGTAAGAGATGAACATGTATCTCTTGAATAATTAGAAAACATTCAGAAATATTATAAGTGATTACCTTTGAGGAGTAGAATGAGGCTAGGGATGATAAAAGAAATTTTAGTCTTTAGAGTCCTGTATTATCTGATTGATAAGCAGCAGTAGCAGCAGCATGGGAGTAAATTCACTGCTGTGAATCATCGTCTTAATTGCCTTTAGGTTAATTTGCCCTTGAATAACCCCTTAATTTTTGAAGCAAATTATGGGGAATCATGCATATTTGGTGTGGAAAAGTCATTAAACATTTTTTATGGCATTTTGAATTACAGGCACAGGAAAAAGAAATTTTAAAAATTCTATACACTGGTTGCATGCCTTTAGCCAAGAAAGCCAATACAGCAAAACCTTGGATTGCGAGTAACTTGTCTGCAAGTATTCTCTGCAAGGTAGTAAACATTTCTAATAAATTTTAAATTGATAAAGGAGTGATGTCTCACAATACGAGTAGTACATGATGCCGAACATCACATGAACACAACTGAGCCAATGTTTCTTCTATCTCTTTTTCTCTCTCTCACTTGCTTGTTCACTTGCTGTGGAACTGTGGGTGATCATCAATGAAATGTCACATTTCTGTGAAATGCTCAAAAAGAGGCAAAAGCAAGTGTCATTGGATAGGTTGCTTGTTAAAGCTGCACGAACAGAAAAAGATGCCATTGAGCCAATAGATAGCAGTGATTCCATTAGTGATAGTGAAAATCATCCTACACGATAACCCACCTCTCGTCTCCCTCAGACCACCCACGAAGGTTTTCAAAGGTAAGTCACAGGTTAATTTGTTTATTTTTCTTTATATTTTCTATTTTCTTTATTATTTTGTATCATATTACAGTACTGTGATCATTTTTATATGAATATTTTTGGATTGTGGGATGAATCATCTGAGTTTCCATTATTTTTTATGGGGAAATTCGCTTTGATATACAAGTGCTTTGGATTACAAGCATGTTTCCAGAACATATTATGCTCACAAACCAAGGTTTTACTGTATTTCTGTTAAATACTAATTCATATATTCCTTTCTCAAGTATAGCAAGACATTGTTAATGAAGCTATAAATAAGTTGTAACAGATTCACGAAGGTGATTATTCCAGTTTAGAGAAAAGGAAGTTGAATAAAAGACATGTGAATAAAGACATGTGAATAAAACCTAAATATAAACACATTTTAAAAAGCTAACACACCTAATGGCACATATTTCTCCCCACTCATCTCCATCTCTCTCTTCTCCCCTTTTCGTTTTCCCTTTCCCTGACACCTGCCTTGTCCACTCTGTCTTCCCAGCTCTGAGCACCACAAGGACTCTTCAGGTTTCATTTGATCTTGCTAGATATGGAAGAAGCAAAAACTATAGTATAATGTGGAATAACAGTCTTGGGCTTTTGTTAGAGAATGATCATAAACAGTTTTCTTGAGACATGGGAAAACACCTGAATATTTACATAAGATTATGTCACATGTAAAACACATAGGACTACTCTTGGCCCTCATTTCATTTTTGGAATAAATGTGTACAAGTTGATAAAACTGGATCTCAAATACTATAATTAATTTTGCTTTCAAAAACTCCAATGGTTTAATTGCTCCTCATCCTAATGCTAGGCGGCAGAGTGAGCATAATTGTTTGTATCCTGAGTGCTCTTAAAAAATACTTTGTGTTTAAGAATCTTACAACCTGGAATACTACATGGCAATGAGAAAGAATGAAATACGGCCTTTTGTAGCAACGTGGATGGAACTGGAGAGTGTGATGCTAAGTGAAATAAGCCATACAGAGAAAGACAGATACCATATGGTTTCACTCTTATGTGGATCCTGAGAAACTTAACAGAAACCCATGGGGGAGGGGAAGGAAAAAAAAAAAAGAGGTTAGAGTGGGAGAGAGCCAAAGCATAAGAGACTCTTAAAAACTGAGAACAAACTGAGGGTTGATGGGGGGGTGGGAGGGAGGGGAGGGTGGGTGATGGGTATTGAGGAGGGCACCTTTTGGGATGAGCACTGGGTGTTGCATGGAAACCAATTTGACAATAAATTTCATATATTAAAAATAAATAAATAAATAAATAAATAAATAAACATTTAAAAAATTAAAAAAAAAAAACCTACCTTGATGGTAAGCATTGACTAATGCATAGAATTGTCAAATCAATATGTTATATATATCTGAAACTAATACAACATTGTCAATATACTTTTAGAATAAAAAAATTAGGAGACAAAAATTAAAATAAAATAATAAAAAACCTAAAAAAAAAAAAAAGAATCTTACAACCTGAAGACACAGTCATTGGTGCATTTCCCTTAGGAATTCTTAAAGTGCACAATATACAAAAACAATGATAAAGAGTATATGTGTAATATGTTATCACTGTTGACTTCTGAGAAATGCTTTCTCTGTTTCTTTTTTTAGTGCCAAGAGGGTCAATAAAGCAGAAAGTGAGGGGTCCTTAAGCATGGGTATAGATGGGGGGCCATGGAGTCATGAAAACTGACCTCCTGCCCAATCATTGCTCAACTGATCCTTGGGAGCTATTTATACCCCAAATTTTCTCTTGAAATCAGATGACACAACTCCCAAAGGGCTTATATTTTGAACTAGAAAATTTGCAGGGGAAGGGACTAAAGAAGGAGGCGGCCACGGAAGGAGAGGTCATGAGATTTTGACTTTTACAATTATATCAATGAAAATATTTCTGTCCACAATGGACTCTTGGAATATGGTTACATCAGTGTACCCACACAGTTATTTCCAGGCAATTGGTGCCCACATTTACACCTACTGAGTATTAAAATGCAAGTGTTGAATGCAATTAGACACTGGCTTTGTAAGTTTGAAAGTGTATTTTCCCTGCTTTACTCTTCGTATAAAGGCCACACTTCAACAAGCAACTAAATCATTCAATTCTGCCCCTAATGTTTGCTGGGTCCAAGGAAGGAGCACATTTCTTTCAAATACCGTATAATTAAGTATTTTAAAGTTATACATCAAATGAATACATTATTAAATGTGTTTTATCCTCCTACCTTTTAATAAGTTTCATAAAAGCCTGGGAAAGTTGAGTTTGAATCGAGAATTCTCAACTCCTTGTATGACAAGCCTGGACCAGCTGGCTGTGGCTGCCCCTCTGCACCTGCCTAACCTCCTGCTCAGTGCCTTACTATGTAAGCAGGTGGACTTTGCAGCCTCCCCGTATACTTTCATCAACCGGCCCAGCTTTTAAAGCAGCTGCTTCTTGGCCACTCTTTAGGGGTGATGGGATGCACATATCAAGAGTGTCTTGGTTCTCTCAGGAGGAAAGACCTAAAGAAGAAGTCTGTTAAGACTTGGGAGACAGGCTAGGGAATCTTTGGGCAGAGAATTCTGGGGTCTCAGTGCTCAAAATATGGGAGAGGAGCACAGTGGGCAGGACAGGGAATTCCACAGTCCAAGAACCTAGAAGAGGGAGAAGAGCATGAGTTTCAGGTTCTTCCTGGCTTGAAGACCTGTCACCCTAGGGAAGGGGCACACCAAAAATGAGCCATCATTGAGCACTCCAAAATGAGGGGCAGTGTCCAGAAAAGCAATTATAGTGACCTTGGGCTAAGGATGGTATTGAACACGTACATGGTAAATATCTTCTAAGTGAGCCCTCCAGGGATAGCTGGGGGAATTAAGAGAAATTGATCATTCTGCAATATGGGTATTTGGGTGTGTGTGGGGGGTGGTAAGTGGTTCTCACACAGGCAAATCCATTAGTGTTATTTCTTGGAATAATACATACTTGTGCTCTGAGCTGACTGCCGCCCCCCCCCACCAAAAAACAAAAATGAAAACAAAAACAAAACAAAACCCCAAGAGTAGTACTAAAGTTTCGCTCAGACCTCAGAGTTATCTGAGGATAGAGATGATAATGCTGTTAACTTTGTTACTTACTATGAATCAGATGAGGAGCCAAGCTTCATCTAATTAATCCTCACAATATGACCATGAGGAAAATACAATTATTATCAGTGCCCTAATTTTACTGATGAATAAACTGAAGCACAGACACCTTAAGGGATTTGCTCAAAGTCATACAACGAGGAATGGCTGTGCTGCTTTTTGAGCTCAAGTCTGTCTGATTTCAGAGTCTGAGTTTTTAACTACTCAGCTATCCTTTCCCTCAAATGCATGTTTTCTTGCTAAGTTCCCAGACTACCTTCACATTAGGCAATAATATGAGTGATCATTATTCACTATCTCATCTCTACCATGAAATTTAGGGTTAAAAATAATTGATCTTAAAAAAAATCATAAAGAAATTTGATTTTTCAAATCCCTGGCCTACCAGGGAATTTCTGGTTGGAGGAAGCTTAAATTTATTTTTCAAAACTGGTGTGTTGAATCATTCTCACATAGAGAAATATATCTGTATAGGAGAATTTCAGGGTACTTTGAAATACAATAAATTAAATGTTGGGATAAGAATAGGTGATACATTTGAAATGCCATATTGACTTGTCAGTAACCTACTTCCTGAGTGTGAAATACACTTGAATTAATTCTTCCAGGCTACCACCCAAGCACATTTATTTACTTATTTATTATTTATTCCTTGTTTTGTTCCAAAAAGGATTTAAGATGTCAGGCTTGCAAATTTTTTCAACAATTTTGTTGTTATTGTTGTTGTTGTTGTTGGAAGTTTCCTTTCCTTTTTTCTGTCTACCTGATAACTTTCTTCTTTTGGTTTTATTAGCCTTTTTTTTTTGAACTGTAAGAAGATGATAATTATATTTGAGTGACTATTGAGACTGAATATTTGGGTGGACAAGTTAGTTATACTGACCTTAGCTTAATTCTCAAGAGGCAAATCTTGGCTAAAACAAGACCAGCTAAGGAGAATATTAAAGTTCGGATGCAGCTTTCTTCAAGGTCTAAGGAGGTCTCTGTGCTTCCTCCGTATCCATCCAAGGAAGCAGAGGCCTAGGCAGAGGAGGTTCCATCCCACAAAACAGGCAGAAGGGGCCAGGGGAATGTTGGAGGAGGAGTCTGAGGAGAAGTCAAGTTGCTTGGACAGTTGGGATTCAGATTGTATTTTTTGAGTCAGTTGGGAGATGGAAATGGAGGGAATGGGTAAAGCAGAAAACTACCCTAGGCCTGACTGATGACTCTTGGCTTTTCACCAGAAAGTCCTCTTGGCTCAAAAATATCTTTGAAAACATTCCATTAGGCACAAAGCTTCACATTCTATTAATTACCAATGTTTTTGATTAATAAACATCCTCTGGTTAGGAGAACTGCCTCTAGAGTCAAACTCCTGGCTCCATCACCTTTTAGTTGTGTGGTCTTAGAAAACATCCTTCATCCTAACTGAGTCTCAGTTTCTTTGCCAATAAAAGAGAAATGGTAATAATCGTATCCCCAGTACTTGGGTTATGAGGATGGAATGGATAAATGCACAGAAGCACTTAGAAAAGTGTCTGTCACAAAGCAAGTCCTCAAAGAACCCCCATTATTTACACATCTGCATTAGGTAGTCTAAGCAGACTTCTATTTCTGACATGAAGGAAAAGGAGGGTCTCCTGTCATAGGAATAAAAGAGTTTGAGACATCATGGGAAAAATTCAGCACCTCTTGTTTAATGCCCCTAATCTATGGTGGAATTTCAAAATGACTTTGGAGAGCCAAAGAACAACATAAAGAGTCTATGGATTGGGGCACCTGGGTGGCTCGCCCAGTTAAGCATCGTACTTTAGCTCTGGTCATGGTCTTGTGGTTCATGTGTTTGAGCCCTGCATCTGGCTCTGTGCTGACAGCTCAGAGCCTGGAGCCTTCTTGGGATTCTGTGTCTCCCTCTCTCTCTGCCCCTCCCCTGTTTGTGTTCTCTCTCTCTCTCTCTCTCTCTCTCTCTCTCTCTCTCTCTCTCTCTCTCTCACACACACACACACACACACACACACACACACGTAAATAAACATTAAAGAAATTATAAGAAAAAAAAGAGTCTAGGGGCACCTGAGTGGCTCAGTTGGTTAAGCGTCTGACTGTTGGTTTCAGCTCAGGTCATGATTTTACGGTTCATGAGATTAAACCCCATGTCAAGCTCTGCACTGACAGTGCAGAGCCTGCTTGGGATTCTCTGTCTCCCTCTCTCTCTGGTCCTCCCCAGCTTGCACTATCTCTGTCTCTCTCGACATAAATAAATAAACTTTAAAAAAATTAAAAAAAAGAGTCTATGGATCATAAAGAGTCAGTGGGAGGAATTTCCAAAAATAATTTTTACCTACTTAAAAATTTTACCTGGTAAAATAGGCGAATTCATAGAAATAAAAACTAGAACCGAGTTTCCAGGGGCTGAAGGGAGGAAGAAAGTGGGGTTTGTCATTTAACGGGTACAGAATTTACTTTGGGATGATGAAAAAGTTCTGGAAGTGGACAGTGAGATGGTAGAACAACATTGTAAATGTACTTAATTCCACTGAATTGTACACTTTAAAGTGGTTAAAGTAGTAACTTTGATGTTTTTCACATCTTATCTACCTAGTATTGATACAACAATATCTACCTAGTATTGATCTTCCTGCCTCATTGTCCAGGGAATAGATTCTTCTAATTGGAGAAGTAAGACGTGAGAGAAGGGCATTCCGTTCTTCATCTACCTGTGTGTCTTTCCAAAGATTACTGAGAGTGCTAGGTTGGAGGAAAAGGGTGGCTTGCAGGCCAGAGATGAAGCCTAAGAGCCAGTAGTTTCCCAGATCTGAGACAGGTGACCACACCAGAAATCAAAACACAGGACTGCCTCCCCTGTGCCCAAGACTCATAGCTGTGAGGAACTGCTAATGTCCAGTTCAGCACCTCTTGTTTAATTCCCCTAATCTATGGTGGAATTTCCCAGTTGAAGGAGGCATTTCGGCACAAAGTTATCTCATGTACCAGTCAGGACAATATTTGGGCCACATTCTTAATAAAATCTTACGATTCTAACCATTGAATTTCTAACATTCTTTCACTTTTTTGTAGCCTCATTTTGACATCCTCGAAGGCTGTAGTTCTCAAAAGGTGGTTCCTAGACCAGCAGAATCAGCAGCATCTGGGAACTTCAAGGCTCTACTCCAGACCTACTAAATTAGAAACTTTGGAGGTGGAGACCAGCACTCTGTTTTAACAAGTCCTCCTGATGACTGTCATGAACACTGAAGTTTGAGAACTGCTCTCACTCATTTACAGCTTGCCAATTGATGGAATACCTCTGCCAAGAAAACATGATTCAGTTACATTCCATAACATGGATTTAGCAGCACTGTTACTTCCATTCGCCCAATATTTCACTGTCGGAGATAAAAAATGTTGGTGAACTATCGGGAAGGTGCCTTAATTAATAAATATTTTATACTGATGTTACAAATGAGAATTATCTGTATGTTACTTAATTGCAAAATAGAAAAGGTTATTTCTCAACTGAGCAGGGGTGGAGCATGGATAATAAGAGCTGCAATATGCTTGGAGGACAGGAGTGTGAGGGAAGACAAAGAACATATTTCCTTCTAAACCTAGGAGGCCAAAATATGACAAGAATGACAAGAGGGAATTAACAATAGCCAAACAGAATAGCAAAATAATTATCAATGTACATAGACTCTCCTTCATAAATATTTGTTGAATAAATGAATAAATGTATTAAAACATGGGCAGAAAATCTCTAGTTTTAGTGGTTAAACTTTTCAGATATTTACAGTAGTTAATAGAGGAAAAAAGTTCATTTTTGTTGTTTATTTTGATGCATATACTATATATGTTAACATTTTCAGTCAGGCCCTGTTTTATATGTGAAAAGATGATATCCCAAAATATTTTTACAAATATTTGCTGTTACCCTGTGGCCCTTTGTCCATATAGAGAGCCGATTATATTCGCTGATTCAAGTTATATATGAAACACAATTACCTGAAGGGGGAAAACTCCTGTTCCTTGAGTTTCAAAATCTAGATACCAGACAAGGAGGAGAGGCTCAGCCAAAGACAGTGGAAGAGGATATAATGAGTCAGAGTAGGGTTTCCATTCCTATGCATGTGCAAAGACGCCCTCGGTTACACAAGAGAAGTCACAAAGGAAGACAGAAGGGATCTTGAGAAGGGATGCTGAATCCTGCCTGACCTTCTCCAAACAGAAAAACCCTGAGGAGGGTGACAGCACACCCCCAAATAATTTCTCAGGATCCCGGAACAGAAGAGAGCTGAATGCCTCACCCACCTCCAGCCCCCACTTCTGAAGGGAACTGGAGGACAGCAAGATCCCAGTGCTGAGCTGGTTGGTGTGTGTCTAGACAGACAGCCTCAAAGATGATGGTGACTCAGTCTAGACTGATGGAGATGGCAATGAGAGAAAAGTGAGGGAGAGTACACA
Organism: Neofelis nebulosa; assembly: GCF_028018385.1. NCBI lineage: Eukaryota > Metazoa > Chordata > Mammalia > Carnivora > Felidae > Neofelis > Neofelis nebulosa. The sequence goes on along the minus strand of NC_080783.1, from coordinate 51,905,583 downwards.
GAGACAAAATATACTTGGGAAGTAGGTTTGCTGATAGAATATGGTAACGAATAAGGAAATAATGCCCTTGTATTTAATGAGAAAAGTCTTAAGTATTTGACTTTCCAGTACTCAATCCTTGCCAAAGGACCGTGTATTGTTGTTTAGCTGTATCATGGAATCAATATGTTTTGTGGGCTACCTTGGAAACTGAATCAACCTATTACTTGTTTTAAAGGAAAATAGAGTGTGAATTTTATAAGTAGCTAACTTAGAAATCATACATTTGTGTTAGGACTTATTAGGATAAGACGACTGCCTGGATGGCTTAGAGATTAAGAATTTGAGCTTTGAAACAAGGCAGACCTATGTGGCTATTAGGATGCTCTCAACAGCAAGTGACATCATACCTAACCTGAAGGGGCTTAAATAATAGGAACATTTATTATTTTCCTTCAGAAGAAAACTAAAGGTAGGTTGACTCCAAGAAGGGCTTATTTTTAAAGTCAGCAGGTGGATAACATCATCAAGGACTCAGGTTTCCTCCATCTTTCTATGCTGCCAACTTTTAGTGTTAGATTTAGCTTTATGCTTATGGCAAGATGGTTGTATCAGTTTCAAGCATCAAACTCAGATGCAGCAAAACCCAGAGGCACAGGACTCCCATTTTATGGAGAGGAAAGCTTTTGCCCACAGTCCCATCAGTCTTCCTTTTATATTCCATTGATCAGAATGGCATCATACATCCATATATAAACTCACTGGTTAGGGAACTGGAGGCTAATTACTAGTTTAGTCAATTAAGATTTCACTCACTGTGACCCTGGGCCTGGAATTGGTCTTCCATGAATCATTTGTCTTTGCAGAGAAGAGTAAATAATTAAAAAAAAAAAAGAATGAGTTCTGTTGTCAAGGAAGAAGAGAAGAATGAATGTTGAATTTAAGTTTGAACTTGTTTCGGACACTTAATAAGTATATGATCCTAAGCAAGTCCATTTATTTTCTTCATGCCTCAAGTTTCTTAACTTTCTAGTGGAAATAATATAAATATCTAATTTATAGGATTTTTTGAGAATTATATGTAATCATAAATGCAAACTGCATAATAAGTTTCCTTGGGTACAATTGTCAAACAATTATTATTAATATCATTATTAGGAGAGAATAATATTTAAAGTGATATTTTTTCAAATCCAGTAAATATTCATTTATATTTTATTGACCCTAGGGGAGCCTGGGTGGCTCAGTTGGTTGAGCGTCCCACTTTGGCTCAGGTCATGATCTCACAGTTTGTGAGTTCGAGCCCCGTGTTGGGCTCTGTGCTGACAGCTCAGAGCCTGGAGCCTGCTTCAGATTCTGTGTCTCCCTCTCTCTCTGCCCCTTCCCCACTTATGCTCTGTCTCTCAAAAATGAATAAAAGCTAAAAAAATTTCTATTTTATTGACCCCAAATTTCACAAACAGTAAGATCTTATATAATACATGGAGCTTTTTCTTGTTTGTCATCTCTCAAAAGATCTGGTCAGATTTTTTTTCCCCCTTTTCACCACTGAGGCTGTTTTTGAAAGTTTGTAGAAAGTAAGACACCACAGATGGACGAAAATATGAAAATCACCCAAAATGTACCGGCACTTTTTCTAAGCCTGGTTTTCACACTCCATCCACAGGGTGAGAACAGCCTACAAACACATCACTCCAAACAACCACCCCTCCCTACAACTCACACCATAAAAATGGAGTTCATAAAAATCATAATTTGCTTTTTAGTGATTCACTGAGCTCCAACAGTGTCTTAGCACATACCTTTCAACTTGATTTCCTCAGAGACCCCTCCAAATAAAATCAATCTAATATATAAGGCCCATATCTGTAAATGCTCCCTCACTAAGCAAATGATAAGCAGCTCCCTCCTATCACCCTGCTGGTGGCCAGGGTAGGTTAGGCATGAGCAGGTCTTTATAAGGGACTTTGTAACCATGGATAAAACCATAGAATTCCAGAACAGAAAGGGGCTGGAGACTTCATCTTCCATGCAAGAAAACCACTGACTAGAGAAAGAAGAAATCAAAAACACTTGCCCAGGGGCTTATCCTTAGTAGGAGCAAAACCTGGATAGGAGTTGTTCCAAATCCCACACAGATCCTGATCCAGGTCCCCTACGTGTGGTACTAACATAATTTTCACTCTAGAGAGGACAAAGTTGTTATTGTTTAGTGGAGTACTTTCCACCATTCTCAATTCCTTGGCATGAGATTTATTTTATTTTCTTAATATAATTTATTGTCAAGTTGGCTAATATACAGTGTATACAGTGTGCTCTTGGTTTTGGGGGTAGATTCCTGTGATTCATCGCTTACATACAATACCCAGTGCTCATCCCAACAAGTGCCTTCCTAAATGCCCATCACCCATTTTCCCCTCTACCCTGCTCCCCACATCAACGCTTAGTTTGTTCTCTGTATTTCAGAGTCTCTTACAGTTTCCTTCCCTCCTTTTCTGTTCATAACTATTTTTCCCCTTCCCTTTCTCCCATGGTCTTCTGTTAAGTTTTCCAAGTTCCACATATGAATGAAAACATATGATATCTGTCTTTCTCTGAGTGACTTATTTCACTTATCATAATACCCTTCAGTTCCATCCACGTTGCTGCAAATGGCAGGATTTTATTCTTTCTCTTTTTTAGCATGAGATTTAAATAAAATTGATCCCCTCCTGGCTCATGAGATGTTTGAGCACTGCATTTATATACCCACCTCCCCTGGATATACTGTTTGAGGGATACACGTATTACCTGACTAGAATCAATGAAATATAAAGGTTATGTTTGTCAGAGCCTCTGGAGAGAAACCTTTTGTCATTCCTGCTGGATTTGAAGGTGTGAGGATATAAAGCTTGAAAATACTACTGCCATCTTCCTACCATTCAAAGGATCAGAAGGAGGCCACTGCAGAGCAAACAAAACAGAGGTGGGTCCCTAGACATCATTTTTACCTGGAGTCACCTATGCTTATAGTTAGTACTAGCCATCAATGTGTGGACAGTGAGAGTTTCTTGAAGGTGGTTTGATTGGGCTTCCTGTCACTTATAATTGAAATATTCATGAAAGGTGTTCATTAGTCCTCTTCTTTTTCCCTTCTTGCCTGTGCTGGCTCTAAATGTCCATGGAGTACACATGAGTCAGTGCCATCATGATATGTGCAGGTTGTAGTGATTAACCACAAAGGGTTTGCTCTCCATTGTTACATTGAACCCATAGTTTTATAGAACATGGTCTATATTTTGACTATAATTATAGTAGCACTCTTACCCATAAAGAACACCTGAGTTTAAAATAAATACTAATTAACCTTTCTGATTTTGCAATGTTACTTATGTTTTGCTTATATGAGGAGGCCTTGGCTGTGTACTAGTTAGTAAGCTCCATCTTTATCTATATTTTCCACTTATGCTTTTCCACTTCTAAGGATAACTTCTCTACCTAATCTTTCCATAACTATTATTTCTCTTTGACCCAAATCTCTTTTTCATTCTTCATCTCCAGGCTAATGGAAGCCTTCCATTCTATACAAAATATAAAACAAATAAACAAACAAGTAAGTGTTCCCACTAATAAACTGTTCTATTTATGCTTTTTCCTACACTAGCAAATTCTTGAAAAATAATCTAATTTCTTCTTGAGCTGTTCCATAGTAATTCTTCACACTACTATAATCTGGGTGGCTTTTCTCTTTACTGAAACTCCACTGAGTCATCAGGAATCTCCTAACTGCATCCAGTGGTTCTCCCTGTGGCATTTGATTTATCCTTTATAGTAACCCAGCTCCCATTGGCTTTTGGTGCTTCATATCTTCAGATATGCCTCCTGCTTCTATATCTGTTCTTCTGATGTCTCCTCTCTAGTAACTTTCAGTGCTTTTCCACATCTGTCCTTGACTACCCTCCTACTCCACACCTCTATTTCACATTTCATCCTGTCCCCTGACTTCAGTTACTAGGGTTACATAGTGACCATATTGAGATGGAACTCCAAGAGTTTTTGAAGGCATTTGGAAGTGAGAAAAATGCACATTTGAAAAGTCAAAAAATAATGTGCTGTTTTTCTACAGAGGCTTTATTTTATCTACTGAGGCAAACTGCTCTTTTGCATAATGAAAAATCTTTTGAATAGGTCATTTAGTTATATAAGAATAAAATGAAGGCCCTACTCTGGCATACAGAAGATTGATACAACATAACTACAAGAGGCTAACAATCTCTAAACAGTAATGTACACAATGTTCTCATTGGGAGCACAGCTGAAACACTTGCAGATTCAGTGTATTTTAGAAAAAAAAGTCATTTTTTTTCTAAATATGGATTTACACTGCATAGTCTTTGAACATAATTGTTTATCCTTGAGATGAATGCACAACTTGACATTAATTTTGATAGCCCCTTTTCTTTCTCTTGGTCTTGGAGCTTGAGGTCCTGAACTCAGGATAGGAAAATATGTTGAAAGGCACTTCCATAGGGGATAATCTGATTCTGGAAGATGGGCTTCGACTTTAGAGGATTCAGAGAAATCCCTGGTAGGGGACCTCTGTGGAAGGGGTTGAGTTGTGGGTTCTGAAAGCATCCATCAGGAAGGTCTTACAGCAGTTACAGCTGATTCTAGCATCAGTTTAGGGAACTGGAAGCAGGTATTGAGCTCATGCTTGGGAGTGGAACCCACCTATAGATTTCTGAATTTGAAGGAAAAGTAGGTGACCTGCAAGGGAGCGATTCATCATTTTGAAGCCAGAGACCTGGCTGCAGAGGAAAGTGATAGCCAGGGAAGATGGGTAAAATAAGTAAACACTCACTGGCCATTCTCAAAACCTTTAGGATGGGGATCATGTTGAAATAGCAAAGGAGTTCCAATTACTGAAATCAAAATAAAGCATGAAAGAATCAGACCTCTGTGCTATAATCCCCAAATTCTCATCTTTGATACTACATTTCTGAACTTCAGTGCTCCTATACCTAGCATTTTCCAGACATTAAAAAAAAAGGAAGTCGTTTTGTTAGAAGTCATGCATTTAAGAATGAGCATGGGGAGCTTTGCCAAAGAACAAAATTCATTAACTTAAAGGAATACCTGCAAGTCCAATCATATCCAGGTTGGAATCTCAACTCTGTACAATTCTTACTCCATGTTAGTTCCTCTGATTATGACTTAATGCCACTACTTAATGTTTCCTCCTGTAATCTGTCCCCGTGCTTGGGTTTCCCTCTCTAACATACAACCTCCCTGTTTCTTGTTTGCAGCATTTGTCGTTGTGCTTAGTTTGATCTTCCTGGCTCTTGACAGCTCTAGCCACCAACTACGGGTACAGTTGTGCTCTTGATTCTACTGACCAGTGTGTCTGGTATTCATTTCAGGTACTCAGTAACTATTTGTTTCATGAGTGAATGTTCCTTGGTAAATCCCTACACTCAATGATTTCAAGAGACTTAAGCTCCGAGGTGCCCCTGACTTCAGTCGATTTCTACCAGAATAACTCCGGGAATTGCTGATTGACATCAATGCATTCTTGCTCAAGTTAATCTCTCACAAAATGAAGAACTCTTAAACTTAGTAAGACACAGAAGTCAACTGAGAACGTTTTTATCAAGAGGCATAGCCTATTAAGATTCCTTTCCAGCAGTTTGGACTTTGCTTTAATTTCCAGGTAACTACATCCCACCTGTCTTCATTTTTTTTTCAGGATCAAAACCTATTTTTCAGGAAATTATTTTATGTATTCACTAGGAAGCATAAGTTATATATCTTAATGTGATATGTATCCTAGAGGTATCTGCATTTTTATTAGTATAGTAAAAATACTGGCTATTAATTAACTTTTACTCTATCAGGTATTGTGCTGCTTTTAATCCTCAGATCAACCCTATAAGGTTAGCATTGTCATTATTCTTATTTTACAGATGATGAAGCTAGGAAATAGAGAAGTTAAGTAACTTGCTTAAAGAAAGGAAGTATTGAATGGAGGATCCAGGTTTTGAACAACCGATTCTTTCTAAATCCAGAATCAGCACTCTAACTATGGTAATTCTAAGCCTTGGATCCATTCACATTAACAAAATGAAGATATAAATTATGTTGTTCAATGGTATTAGTAAACATAATATCCATCTCTGTAAGTATCCCTCCCAGACAGCTGCCTCCCCTCATGAATAGCAATTCATGAGGCCACGGATGCTACTTTGCCTGGCAATATCCAAATCTAAATAGTGACAATCAGACAGATTTTTCTGTCTCTCTCTCTCTCTCTCTTAAGGCTACATGTTTCTGGATTACAACTGTTGCCGCTCTGAAAAACAATAGCCTGTAGGGACACATCTGAAAGCAGGACTCATAAAATATTTGCATTTACATTTGAAAATGTCTTGTTAAAAAACCAACAAACACTTGTATTCATTTAGGAAATTATTCTATAATCCTTCAAAGAAGGTCAGAATTCAAATTCTGTCAGAAACTCTGTTTCTATTTTTCTTATTTAAATCACCCGTTAAGAGAGATGTTTTGTTTTGATTTGTTTTCTTAACTGAAACCCTGAAATTACCAAGGCTTAGCAGAAAAAGGGATGGGTGTGTGTGTGTGTGTGTGTGTGTGCGTGTATGTGTGTATGGGTTTTAAACTGATTCATAATTTGTTTTGTCCTGCTTTATTAGGTGTTGACCTTTTTGTGCAATCCAGCCCAAATTTCCAAAAAAAAAAAAAAATGCCTCTCTGGAATACTCCCTGAACCATTTTTTTTCTAGAAAGAGAATTTTCCATTAAAAAATGTCGCAGAAGTCAGCAGGTTTTTAATTTAAAGTTTAAAAGCAACTAAATTTTTCTTCATCCCTCTTCCTTCTAAATCATTATGTTTTACTAATATTCCAAAAGCAAATGCAACTTTAATAATTATATACACATCTCAACAGAAGCATTCTCAATTTACTGCTGTGTCTTACTAAGTCAATTGGAAATATGATATGTATCCTAGAGGTATCTGCATTTTTATTAGTACAATAAAAATTGTATCAAGCATCAAGTATTGTTGCTCTAAAATTTCTTGAGATGTTTTTTTTTTTTTATCATAAAGTCACAGCCTTAGAAGATATATAAGAGATACCCTTAGGTTTAATGAGGGACATGATTGTAAATGTTAATCCACAGGCTCTCCAAAAACATAAATCCTGACTTGTTGCATTTCCCAGTTTCCACAGTGTAAAGAAATACTCCCACTGTAGCCAATTTCAAGCTACTGATGTGGCATCACTGAAGGCAGAGTTGGAAGTGATGCAAACACCATCCACACCACTGGTTCTGACAACCCTGACAGCACATGAGCTTTCCTCAGAATTTCCAGGAAGTCTCCGAAGTTGCCCAAGTCAGATGTTACTCAAGGGAAGCAGATGAGAATTGTGCTTAACAGCCAAGCCCTCAAGGTGGGTGCCCAAGCCCCTAAATCCATTAAGTTACTTTCTGTGTTCCCTCGGGTAGGTTGTATAACTTTTCTGTCAACGTGTTTCCTCTTATGCATGAAGTATATAAAATGGTAATAATGTTTCTATCCCATGGGATTGCTGTGATAATTAAACGAAATAGTGTATTAAAATGCTTCAAAGATTTCTTGGCACAGAGGAGACTATAATAAGAGGCTTTTAGTTATAAATTTGGGTGTTGCTTTTCCAGGATCTATCATTCCAACTGTCAGAATGTTTTATGCATTGCCATCTTAATTTTTCAGAGGTCATTAAAAACCATCCTGCTCAACAGTAATAGCCCGAGAGGAGCCAGTTATAGAAAAAAGATCACTAAAAGCAATAACAGAAGTCATACCTTAGTTTCTGTGCCTAGCTTTGCCAAAGCCTAAGTCTGTGACCCTTGGAAAACATGTTTACTTCTAAGAGCTTTGGTTCTCTCATTGGTGAAGTGAAGAAAGTAATGGTAATCCTGCCAACTGCATCAGATTGTGAAGAGACTAATGTGAGCCCTTGGAAGACGGTCCAAATGTGGGTTATTATTATTAATCCAGGTTAAAAATCAAGATGCCATGGAAGCATGGAAGCATTAAAATAAAATAGTGAAGAGGTTTATATCATTTGAGTAAAAGTTGGGGATCATGTAGTGTTAAGAACTGGGATTTTTTTAGAAAAGAACACACACACACACACACACACACACACACACACACACACACACACCAGTTCTACCATGAAGCAGTTAAACATTTTTTTCTTTCCACAAAAAAAACAATTTTCAAATGAAAGGAATGATGTTTACAAATATAACATGTGTAAATGAATTAGGGATCATGGAGAACTAAGTTAACAAAATATCTATAGAATCATAATTTCTGGAAGGAAATACAATATAAAAATCTATCAAATGAAAAGCAAGATATTTATGAAAATTAGATAGCTAGCATTATGCCATCATAAGATGGTTAATGCAAATCTCCAATTCTTTAAGGTAAAAGTTCTTTAGTTTTATAAATAAATATAAAAAATAAAATGTCAAGGACTGGTTGAAGAAATCTTAGACATAATGGCCACTCAATTTGTGAATAATAAAAAGCACACATGAAAATGAAGGAGTAAGGAAATTACAGGAACATTAGATTTTTTTAAATATACACTTTGAATCTCTGTTCACTTAGAAGAACCATATACGTTATATACGCACTCAGTGAAAGTTAACGAAGAAAATAATTCTGCAAATAGTTTATGATCTTAAAGTGTGCCTATGATTTTCCCCCTAATTTATGAATCTAAGTTATGTTTTAACTGAAAAGTTCTGTTAACAGAAAAAAAATCACCTGTGCAACATAACCCGCACCATGTTCTTTTCTGTCCATTATTAGTGAAAATTCTCATCTGATATTAAAAAGGTCAGTGACATAAATGATATATCATGACATAGGAAGATCTCCAAGTTTCCTTATTTAAGGGGGAAAAAGCAAAATAAACATTGTGTATATAGTGTGCTACTTTCCATAAAATCAAAACAGAAAAATACGAAATAAAAATTAGTAATAGATCATTGGAAATATACATAAATTTATGAATTGGAAATATAAGTAGATTGGGGTGGGATAAGGGTGGAGGCAAGGTGTTCATGAGGCACCTTTTACCTTATTTTGATTTTTTAAACATGTGAATTATTACCTGTGAAACAACAGTGGTGTGTGTGTGTGTGTGTTTCATCCACTACTCATAGACATATAAAACTTCAATTTTAGGGGCGCCTGGGTGGCTCAGTCGGTTAAGCGGCCGACTTCGGCTCAGGTCATGATCTCGCGGTCCGTGAGTTTGAGTCCCGCATCGGGCTCTGTGCTGACAGCTCAGAGCCTGGAACCTATTTCAGATTCTGTGTCTCCCTCTCTCTGACCCTCCCCTGTTCATGCTCTGTCTCTCCCTGTCTCAAAAATAAATAAAACGTTAAAAAAAAATTTAAAAAAACCAAAACTTCAATTTTACATCTGGCTTAACAGTTCTCCCCTCCCCCATGCTCAGGCCTGACTCACACATGGACACCTGCAGAAGGGAAGGGGCATGATGGATGTTCACTCTCCATGTTCCATCACCAGCACCACTCACTCTGCTGTTTCTTACCATTCAACAGTGTGATAGGAGTGGCAGAAAATTATAGGAGTCAAAGGGCATTACACGACTGATGTGTTTGTTGTCATCTATGCGACAAATGCCCAAATACTGGTTATTTTTCTCTTCTGGGAGTTTTTGTGTATCCTTCAGAGAACTTGCTATACCAAGAGGTTACCTTGACCATTATGTGTTCTCTGATGTCTGGGTTGAATCTTTTATCTCCCACATTCATTCAACAATCACCATATGCAGCCTCTTTTTCACCTTCTGAAGGCAGTTGCCTTTCAATACTGGTCAATCCCTTCAAAAGACCTATACTGCATCTGCTTCATGACTTTGAAAAACTTAGTGCCTTTTCTATGCTAAGCTCTGGAAGGAGTTTATTCTCTGCCTCCACAGTGTCCCTTTTACCTGTGAATTCAAGGTAGTCTGAATTAGCCTGCCACCTTTGACTCTGTTGAGATGAGAATCAGGAACCAGTCTCAGTACCCTCTAAACTGCTAGAGATAGTGCACAAATCTCTTACAAACTGTCATATCATACTCCACTAAGTCTTCTATTAGCAGTAGGATCCTCAGGACCCTCTCTTGAGGTTCTGAGGTAAGTATTCCCTTAGAGAAAAAAGGGGAAATGCACAGTTCTCTCTTAAGACCAGGGTTTTTTAACCTCCATACTATTGACACATGGGGGCTGTATAATTCTTTGTCGTGGGGGATTTTCCTGTAGCAGCATCTCTAGCCTCTACCCATCACCAAATAGTAGCACACTCCCATCAACCAAACCAAAAATGTCTACAAACATTGCCAAATGACCCCAGGGAGGCAAATTGCTTAGTCAAGAGCCACAGAACTAGGCTAACAACCTTCTTCAAATAAATCCCCATTTCTTAATCTCCTTACCACTCTGCTAAGCATGAGGCTAGGTGATAAGGTTTAGGTGGTGATCAAATACACATTTGGGACTGTTTCTTAACAAGCCCTGAAGAGTGTCTAATAGGTATATCTTATGAGAATGCATGGGCATGTGACACCCATTTTCTCAGAAGGAACTCTTAAATCTGGAAATAATAGGAAAATCCTTACATCAGTAAAAATCGGTACAAGCTTACATCTGTCTCTGATGTTTACAAATCTGTGCCTAAGGGCAATGAGTGTAGGAGGAGAAGAGAAGAGTAGAGAAGAGTAGAAGAGTAGAGAAGAGTAGAGAAGGAGTAGAGAAGAGACTCTAATGTGTTCATTTTATGACTTAATTGTTTGACTATTTTTTGATATTCAACTATTTGGATTAAAATGTGTATGTTTTTTAGAAAGAATCATAGTCCAGTTAAGTAGCTCTAAGAAAAAAATCTCTTTACATTTTAATACGATTTTGATTTTGGTTTCATGACTAAGATATGCTAAATTCATGTTTGAGATAAATGAAGGCCAAGAAAGGAAAAAAGGGAGAGAGACAAAGAAGATAAAAGGGAAAGGAGGCTAAAACTTACCTTGTTTCATCAATATAAACAGCTTCCAACACAGATGCTGCATATTCAATGTTCTTCTTTAAGTCTACGACGTTAACATCACCTTTTTCCAGCTGCTTCACTAAGCATCTTAGTCTATTTAAAAAAAAGTAGTCAAAAAAGAGAGAAATAAGAGGAGATTTATTATAATCATATGGAAAACAGTCTAATATTAAATACACAAATCAATTTAAATTATTAACATATCTTTCTAGGTCATCAAATAGAAATATTTTGAGGAGTTTTTTGATATAATTAAGATCAGTTTTTCTCACTTAGACAACTCTTAAAAGTTATATTCACCTCTCAATAATATTAGGGGTGTACACTGTTATTTTAGGTACTATATTTCAAGGACAGTCTTTCTGAAAATTGAAAATAATATAGATATTTCCATAAAAGTATGTTCCCAATATTAGAATTTATTCTATGGCTGCTCTGCTTCTTTAGAGCTGGAACTAAAAAATTATTTAAGGGTACTTTTTTTTTACCACTACTGTGGCAATTATTCACGGTATATAGCAATAACAAAAATGAAAGGCAAAAGATCTGAGAAAATACGATTATGATGAGAAAAAAATCTATGTATGAATGCTTATTATTTTTACTGAAATGATTTTTCACCTGAGGCAAATCTGTACAATATTTTCTCTTGCTTTTGTCCGTACAATGATGTGTCCCAACTCTCTGAGGAATTTTAAAGCCTGGATCAACTAAGCCATGTCTGGAATCTTGACTCACAGAAACCGTGAGATCATTAATTGTATTGTTTGAAGCCACTAAATTTGGGGATTATTTTTTATGCAGCAATAGATATTTCATGAAGTGAGACAATACAAATTGCTGCTATAAGTTTCTAACATTTTTAGAAATTTTTGTGCTTTAATTATAAACCAAGTGTTTCTGAAGATATTACCCTATACTAGGCAGAAAAGGAAAACAAATTCCTTATTCTCTACATTGTATAGATAAAAAATGTGAAGACAATTTATCCATTTTCCCAAGTTGGCAGACAATTTAATTCCATTCCTGAGCAAAAGTATTTCAGAGAGAATGGAGTACATCTACTTTTAGGCATTGTCTTAAAGATAGTGTAGCAGATTTTCTGAAAATTTACTTTGGATGATTTCCAATATCAAGGCTAAGGGTGTAAAGACAAGTTAAAATTTTCAGTAAGGGTTTTGACAAATTATTTTTCCATAGGAAAAAGGCACACCTAGACTAAAAATTCTTATTCAGAAATCTACAAATAATTCTCTTTTGTATCATATGCTTTTATATGGTAAAATATTAGCAGATAACCACATTGCAAAATAAAACTATGTATTAATAAATTAAATATTTCTCATTCATATAGTCAGCAAAACAAAACAAATCAAAGATAACAACTAAAGCAGGCTACTTATGAAAACTAAGCCTGTCTGAATATGATGATAATGGAGTAACACATAGAGATTTTTGTAATGTGTATGACCTACGTACATTATATTTAGTGAAATTGCCTTTTATGTGTGAAAGCAAAAGAAAACAATTCACAGGTCTGCAGTGACTTAAAAATATATCCCTCATGTATCCTTCTTGTGAAAAGTACCTGGTACAGCTTGGTTGTATTTCATGGTTGTATGACTTAATTTTAAAAGCAGTAAGTACTTCAGATAATTGCTTCTTTTCTTCTGAATAAATAAATAAACTCTATTTTTATTTGAGTTAGCAATCCTCTCCACTAAAAAAATCTACATTTTTTCAAGCTCTCTTAAAGCTAGGTATAGTCATTTTACAGCTTTCTGGCCAAGGAGAGTATGCGGAGGTTGTTAAGACTTTTGGAACAATTATTTTGAAGAAGGCTAACTCAGGTGGAAGGGGGTCTCTTTTATCCTTTCCGGTTCCTTGCTGCCCAAATGCAGTGGAAGTGTCTGAAGATCCAGTAGCCATTTAGAGTCTTGAGGCAATCTGGCAATCGGAAATTACCCGAGAGAATGGCAGACAAGGAAGATGGAAGTGGCCTGAGTCTCAGGCTGGGAATCCACCCTAACGAAGTCACCCACCTCTGAAGTTATTTCGTATGAGAAAACAAAAAAGAAATGTTGTGTTTAAGCTACTATTATTTTGAGACTTTCATGTGCAGCTGAGCCCAATCTTAACCAATAAGTCAAATGAATAAGAAATGACTCAGAATTCAAAAATGGCGAAACATCATAGAAAATGAGAGGGGATGCCCCAGGGAAAGTGCCCACAGACAGGTGCACTTCCTCAATCATGACAGCCTGCAGTTGTCCTCAGGGGTATCATCCCATCAGCAGATCAGACCTGATGAAACCTCTGACAGGGAACATGCTCTTTCACAGAGACATCTTGATGTGGTTTAAAAACAAAGTTATGCATTTTGATATTTTAATAGGGGTATAAATCTATACTCTGACACAAGAAATTGCTCTGAAAAAATACTCCAAGAAGGTTTTACCACCTAGAAAATCTAGTTAGATAAGTTTATAAGTATAAAATCATAGTCACATCCACACACACACACACACACACCCCACCCACACACTCCTAAACTCACTATGTTGATCCAAAAGACCAGAAGGAAATATATATTTGGGGGTTACTAGGACTTCTTCCTCTTTTTTTCCCCTGCCTGTATGCACCAAATTTCCTTTAGTGAGTGCAAAGTTCTATTTACATAAAAAGCAAAACTATTGCATTGTAAAAAGACTATTTATAAACAGAACAGCAGGTTAATGGAATAATTTATATAATTATTATTCCAATAGTGAACTTGCTTTTGTATTCAATTTATGCATAGAATAATCCCCAACCATCTTATTTAGGCTATTATTTCATTCTCTTTATAGATAAAAAGGTCAAATGTCTTTATTATTCATTTTCAAATGATCATAACTTCGAAACTAGTAGGTTCTAAAATATTAATGCTTTACCACATATATCTATACAAATTTTTAATTTTTTTAGTGTATTTTGAGAGAGAAAAAGCGTGTGCACAAAAGCGAGGGAGGCGCAGAGTGACAGGGAGAGAGAATCACAAGCAGGCTCTGCGCTGTCAGCACAGAGCCCAATGCAGGTCTCAGTCTCATGAACCGTGAGATTATGACCTGAGCCAAAATCCAGAGTCGGACACTTAACTGACTGAGCCACCTACGCACCCCCAAGTTTTGTATTTTTTTTAAAAAATAACTATATTTACCTAATTACTCAGTCATCCTATGGGTCAATCTCAGAACCAAAACAGGAATCACAGTCATGTGTAAAATGAACAGGTTCTCTTAATTTAGTAAAACATCTTTTTAATAATGATTTGGTTTCTTTCATCAGAGTAAAGAAGCATGGTGAAAAACAGTGTTCTTAATGCTGTTCTTAAGGTCTAGGTATGTTCTTCTGGTTCCAAAAGTTTAGGTTAAGTAGACTTGTTAGATGTTCTAATCTGTGCAGTTTATGACCCACTAATCTGTGGTTGGAGACTCCACTGGCTACTTTGCTGGGTAGCAAAATGAGTTAACAGCTGTTCTATCAAACATAGGCCAGCTATTTATAGGTCAATGATATTGCCAAAAAGGTGTTGAAAACCCCAGTCAGTTAAATAGATATTAAGCATTTATTACCATGCCTGTGGCTCTGTAAATATATACATTTATACATATAAATTATTTTATGTATTTATATACATATATATTAATACATATAAGAATATATATGAATGCATATATAAGAATGCACACACACATGTATAAGACATGGGCACTTGTGTGTGCACCACAGTATCTGTCTTCAAGGTATTTACAATCTCTGGGGGTAGCATGACATATGCACATAATATGGTCAAATGTTGAAATGCATACATTCCCCATTACTTCTTTTACACAACCCCGATTTTACACAACCCTAAGAAAATTGATTTAGTCATTGTTCCTCAAACATTCTCATATCATCCTAGATTGAAGCTCTTCTTTCTTACAGAAATACCTTTCTCCATATCTCATCTTTTACTGCCTAAATCATGCTTAGTAAATAGGAATATCTTGGGTGCTACCTATATCATAAGTCCTTTGAAGATTACCATCCATTGTGTTCTCTTCCAACTTAGAAACTAAACCACACTTCATTTATTCCTCACTAAAAAAACTGAAATTTCTCTGGCTTCCTTATAATTTCAATTTTGTGTACATGATGTTTTTCCAATTGGTTTCCAATCCAATAAAAAAATGATAAGGACTACAAAGAAGCAGGATAATTGATCCATAATGAGGATAAAAATTAATGAAACTTGGCCCAAATATGACAAAGATGATAGTATTAGAAGGCAAAGATATTAAAAGCATCATTATTAAAACACAATTATGTAAAAAACATTATGCCAATAAATTCAATAATTCAAATAGAATGCACAATTTCCTTAAAAGACACAAACTATCAAATCTCAAAAAGAAATGAGTAAACCGAATTTGCAGTTTAAAGTGTTAACATAAAGAAACTTCAGGCCCATATGACTTCATTGGTGAAATATGAAAAAATATTAAGGAAAAATAATATCTGTTGTCTTCAAATTTTTCCAGAAAAATCCTATATCCTAATCCTAATCTTATGTCATTCTGAGAAGTCAAAATTTCCCATATAACAAAACCAGATGAAAATATTAGCAGAAGAAGGAAGAGGAGGAAGGGGAGGAGGAGGAACAACCTATCAATAAATATTCCTCATGAACATAAATGTAAACAATCCTTAATACTTTGAGAAATCAAATCCCCCAATATCTAAAAGAATAGTACATCACAAGATTAAAAAATTAATCAATGTAAGTCACTATATTAAGAGACTAAATAAGAAAGGAATAGACTAAATAAACAGGAATAGAGAAGAGCATCCTCACTTGATAAAGGTTACAAAAATCTACAGCTAATGTCATAAGTAAGGTTAAGTGACTGAATGCTTTCTGCCAAACATCACGAATAAGGAAGGGTGTAGTCTCACCACAGCTATTCATCACTGTACTGATGTTTTAGCCAATGCAATAAGGCGAGAGTAAAAGGCATCCAGATTGGAAAGAAAGCAATGAAACTATTTTGTTCACAGGCAACATGATTCTCTAAGTAGAAAATCTGATATAATATGCCAAAAGTTACTAAAAGTATTAAATTATTTTAACAAGCTTGCAATATAAAAAAAAGAAAAAGTCAATATCCTTTCTATATGTAGTCATGGGATAATCTGACATTAAAATGAAAAGCAGTATCATTTAAAATAGTACCAAAAAATATGAAATTCTTTGACATAAGTCTGACAAACTGTATGGAAGCCCTATACACTGAAAACTATAAAACATTACTGAAAGGAATAAAAGTGGACCTAAATCAATGAAATGCATGTGTTCATGGATTGAAACACTGAATATTGTTAATGCATAATTTTCCTCAAATGTAACTACAGATTCGATGCAATCCCAATAAATGTCCTAGCAGGTTTTTGTTGTTGTTATATATATTGACATGCTAATTCTAAAATTCATACAGAAATGCAAAGAACCTAGAATAGTCAAAACAAATGTAACAAAAAGAACAAGTTGGAGGACTTACACTATTTCAATACTTGTAAGACTTTAAGACTTATTTTAAATTTTTTAAAATGTTTTGTTTATCTTTGAGAGACAGAGAAAGAGCGTGAGTGGAGAAGGGGCAGAGAGAGGGAGACACAGAATCTGAAGCAGGCTCCAGGCTCTGAGCTGTCAACCCAGGACCTGACACGGGGCTCAAACCCATAAACATGAGATCATGACCTGATTGGAAGTTGGCTGCTTAATTGACTGAGCCACCAAGCACCCTTTCAAGACTTATTTTAAAGCTACAGTAATCAGTACAGTAAAAATAGCATAATCTGGTACATTATTAGCACCAAGAGAAGTCTGTAGATCAATGGAACAGAATATAACCTAGAAAGACAGCCACAAATATAGAGAATTGATTTTGGAGAAAAGATACAAAGCTAATTTAGTGTAAAAAAGACAGCCTACATAATAAATGGGGCTGGATAAATAGAAATACTTATGTGTAAAAGGAATTTTGATCCATACATGTACCATAGATCTAAATGTATATGCTAAAACTGGGAGCCTAGAAGAAACCATAGGAGAAAATTCTGTTATCTTGAATCAGCCAAAGATGTCCTATACACAACACATAAAGCACTCTCTATAGAAAAAGTAGTAAGTTAAACTTTATCAATATTAAGAACTTCTGTCCTTCAAAACATTGTTAAAAGAATTAAAAGAAAAGCCATAGACTAGGAGAAAATATTTGCAAATCATATATCTAATAAAAGATCTGTATCTAAAACATCCAAAAGAACTTGCAGAACTCAATAATAACAAGACAAACAAACCAATACAAAATTTACAAATGATTTGAACAGACTCTTCACCAAAAAACATATATTCATTGCAAACATGAAAAGATGCTCAAAATTACTAAGTATTAGAAAAAATTCAAATTAAAACAATAATAAGATGCAATCAAACACCTATTAGAATGGCCAAAAGTAAAATAACTGATCATACTAAATATTAGCAAAGATGTAAAGCAACAAAAATTACCATACACTATTGTTGGTAATATAAATAGGTTCAATCATTTTGAAAACAGTTTCTTAAAAAGTTAAACATGTATCTACCATATGAATCAGCCACTCTATTCTTTGGTGGAGGGGAAAAGAAACATGTGTCTTTTTAGAGACTTGTACACCAATATTCATAGAAGCTTTATTTGTAATAGCCTCCAAATGGAAACAACCCAATAGTACGTAGAAAAAACAAACTAGGGCATATCCATCCAAAATTCTACTCAGCAATAAAAGGAATGAACTACTGACATGACTAAATGCCAAATAATTATGCTAGTGAAATAAGATATGTGCATACTGTATGATTCCACTTACACAAAATTTTAGAAAATGCAAATGATCCTTACAATGACAGGAATCAGATCAGTGGTTGCCTGGAATAGAGGAGGAAGAGGGCGGGGGGGGGGGGTAAGTCAGGGAGGAAAGGGAAGGAAATATTACAAAGAAGCTCAAGGAAACTTTTGAAATTAAGAGAGATGTTCATTTTCCTAATTGTGGTCATGATTTCATAGGTGTATACATATGTCAATTTTTACCAAATTATAAATTAAAAAATGAAATATGTAATCAGTAATTTGAGGTAGAAAAAGGATGTATGCAAAATAGATGCTTCTCTTACATATCTTCCTTTTTCACCAATCTTACTAAAATATTAAAGTTCTAATGCATACTAGTAGAGACACAAAAAAAATCAAGCAGCATTACACTCCTAATGATCTTTTCCTAAAGAGAATGACACTAATCTTTGATAATTCATAAGGCTTATAAATCAGCCTGAATATTATGAACAGATTTTGATCTTAGCTTACCTTACCTTGTAATGATCAGAATACTTAGAAGAAAACAGGAATGAAAATAGAAACACCATCTTTGAACATAACCGATTGGCTTTGTGGTTCAAGAAGTAGTTGTAGAGTAGAAACAATTTCTACCTTTGAACAAAGAATCCCGAGCTGTAGAAAATGATTTTGTGTTTTTATATTCAAATATAGAACTGCCACTTTCCAAATGAAAAAATACTCAATGTAAAATGGTGTTGTTTTCATAATCAAGTACTTCAAATACTCTAAACTTACCTTCTAAGATACTGCTACATGACCCGATCTTGCAAAAGAACCACCTGCATAAAGAAGATTATTCTCATATTGAAAAATCTTTTGTGTCTATGCAAGTTTTTATTAATTCTAGGATGTAAAATGCCCAGGACATCTCTAATGCCATAGAATCTGAATAATAAAAAAATAAAAGCAATTTAAAAGAGAATTGATAATCATTAAATCCCTATCAACATCCCCATTTGTGACCTGATTGAAATATAAAAGTGAGAAAGATATGGTTCTAAGAACACCGTACTAAGAAGCATGAAAGGTAAAACTAAAAGAGTGTCTCTAGCAGATTTTAACATTAGCACCAAAAGATGGCCACACACAGGAGTGTACAAAAACGCACAAATAGAGGCTATCAACAAAGAAGCTACTATGTAGTTTTCAGTAAGTCCTGTTGCCTCTGATCCCAACATGATAAAAAATTATAATAAGAAGCCATTAAATAATGAAATTGTCTTACCTATTCTGCAGATCAATGTTCAGGAAATTAAATCCTAACCTTAGTCTAAAAAGCAAGCCTTCTTAGATTTAAAGTATTTTTAAGACATTTTCTTTCAGATAGTCAAATGTTAGAGTAATTATAAAGCTCCTGTTACCTTTATTTTATGAGATAAATAATTCCCACAGCAATAGGTGTCATTAAAAACAGTGGGAAAATTTGCATAACAAATATTATCGGCCTTTAAAATAAATTTACATTCTACATTTAAAGGAGAAAACTAATCCCACTAAGGTGGAGAATATATGATGGAAAAGTATTTTGGGTGAGGAGTATTTTTCAAATACAAAGGAATATATAATTATTCTCTCTCTTCTCCCAAAAATCACAATTTAGGTAAACTATTCATCATTCTACCTTAAGTAAACTTTTTCTTACAGAAATGGGCATGCATAATCCCCACTATGTGGAAGAATTCTTTTTAAGTACAGAGATACAAACACTAGAATAGTTAGAAATGCTTTCAAGATTAATTTTTTCCTCCTTGGAGGCAAAAGAATAGTAAGGTCATATTGACTCCACAGAGGGAACCAATCACTTGTGCCTGGTTACTGTTTCCCCTCTGAAATACTAAGGGCTGTATGGACTGCAGGATTTTCTTTAAAGGATATATGTTTAAATAAATATGCAATAATTAAATATATATTTATATACATATATATTTAAACACATATTTAACTATATAAATATATTATAGATTTAAATATATATTTGTATTTATAAAAACATAAATATGTAAAAATATATTTATAAAATATAGTTATTATTTTATATAGTAAATATATTTATTTACCATATAATATATATAAAATAAAAATATGTATTAAACTATTTTATTTAAAAATTAAAAATACTAGGGCACCTGGGTGGCTCAGTCAGTTAAGCATCAGACTTCGGCTCAGGTCATGATCTCATGGTCCATGAGTTCAAGCCCCGCGTCGGGCTCTATGCTGACAGCACAGAGCCTGGAGCCTGTTTCAGATTCTGTGTCTCCCTCTCTCTCTGCCCCTTCCCTGCTCACTCTCTCTCTCTCTCTCTCTCAAAAATAAATAAAGATTAAAAAATAAAAATAAAAAATATTATTATATATATATTTAAATCTATGTGTTGTGAAGAAGAAAAAGTAGTGACCTTCATCTACTATTAAGGTATTTATTTAAACTAGGGAAGAAAGATTAGGAATAAGGTGTACACACCAAAGAACCACTAAGAAAACACATATGCTTTGGAAAACACATATTTAGCACAGAGCTCAGGTAGCCACTCTGTGCTAAATATCTTTCACTTTTCCCTCCAATTGCACTCTACGGGAATGTACACTTCTCCTTGCCCTTAACAGGGGTTGTAAAGAATACATCAGGTGACAATTTGGGTTTCACAAATAGGAAGTATCACAGGAGGTAGAAGAGAGGAAGAAGAATGAAGTCAGAGTATTATTCTTCTCTTCTCTCTGGATGTTGACCCCCTATAGAAAGTCACTTGTCAGGCAGCACTCTCCCTTTCCACAGAATTCTCTTGCAAACTTTCTGTCTCTCATCGGGGATAACACATACCTGGAACCCCCTGTTACTAGCCCAGAAGTACTGTATTATCCTGGTGGTTCCCTACATGCATCCCACAAATATAAATACTCTCTTTTGTTAACTACCCCTCAAATTACTCATTTTGACTATGTCATCCTTTTTGCCTTACTTGTATCAACCTCCTACAATGCTATCCTCTCAAACCAGAGACTTTCAGATACTTCCAGTACAGTCCTCTGGGAGTGCTGAAAAGACTGTAGAGACAGGGCATTAACATTAGTGAGGGCTCACTCTAATTATATTCACCCTTTTCTGGTATTCATGGAGAGGAGCAACATACTGATGGGACAGCTACTTCAGCTTTCTAGAGTGATCAGCAATCAACTGAGCTCTTCTTCACGGACACTGCACAAAATGCTGAGGGTCAGCTGCTTCATAGGAAATGGAGGAGAATGGATGAGACCAAATTGCCACTTTCACACTGAAACAGCCTGATGCTTAAAAGGGGTGCTATGTGGAATGATTGATGCTAGCTGGGTCAGAGAGCATGTGGTATAATTTTTCAAATTAAAAAAAAGTAGGCAAAAAGGATTTGTGGTTTATATTTAAGCCTGATGGATTAAAAAAAATGCCTTTACTACTGTTCACCAATGAAATACCACTAACATCACATAAAGGGATTGAAAAGGTAAAAGAGCTATGAGGAAAAATAACAGAAAAAAGAGCAGAGAAAAGTTCACAACACATTTTTGGGAAAATTTAACAGTGAGATATGGTGACTGACTTAACAGAAACCAAGAAAGAAAAACAAACCAAGGTACTTTCAAAAGGTGATGACACAGAGAAGCAAGACAATTATTCCTCATAGAACCTTGAAACAGCTTAGGGGATAGGGACACCAAAGATCTTATAATGCAGGGATCTGGCTTCAGGCTCAAAACAGGAGATTGGTTAGAGCTTTCAGATTTATTTTTCCACCCCAACTAGCAGGAAACTATCCTTACCTATACTTACAACAAACATGGAAATGAGACAAGACCGCCAGATTGAAAATAGACAGATTAAATGAAAGTCAGTATGTTGAACGATACCCCAGGTTTCTTTCTACCACCTATTTACAGAATGAAGACTGAGAGATTCGTTGTGGGAAAGACTGAAAAGCCCCAGAGAAAGAAAATTTTGGAAACAAACAGTTCACAGCATGCTCACCCTTCAGTGAAGCTCAGCAGGTGACAAGGTACCACCTAAGCAGAGAGAGAGAGATTCTAATCACTTCTCAGAGCCACACTCTTTAACATTAATGGCCTGTCAACAGTGAGCAAGCGTGAAAGGAAAACCTCCAACATGAAAGACATGGACAAATATAAATAAAATAAAAAAACTTGGGGAAACCGGAAATAATACAGAGACTAAACAAAAACATTGAAAAAAAATGAGAAAATAAGAGATTTCTTTGAGAAAAATAAGAGCTTTCATCTATGAAACAAGAACATAACACTACTTTTTAAAAATGTAATGAATGGTATTGAAGGGGCTCTTGGAAATGAATCCAATGATTTATGTAAAAATGTCAACAGAAGGAGTAGAGGAAAAAGTCTAATATCCTATAGTCTAATATCCTATAAAGTAGGCAAAAAGACAGCAAGAGGGAAAATAAAAAAAATAAAGATAAGAAAATTAGAGGCATTTAGTTCAGGAGATCTAATATCTAGTGAACTAAAGTTCTAGACATCAAGGGGCACCTGGGTGGTTCAGTCAGTTAAGTGTCCAACTCTTTTTTTTTTTTAATTTTTTTAATGTTTTATTTATTTTTAAGACAGAGAGAGAGCATGAGTGGGGATGGGGCAGAGAGAGAGGGAGACACAGAATCTGAAGCAGGTTCCAGGCTCTGAGCTGTCAGCACAGAGCCCAACACGGGGCTCAAACTCACAAACTGTGAGATCATGACCTGGGCTGTAGTCAGACGCTCAACCGACTGAGCCACCCGGGTGCCCCAAGTGTCCAACTCTTGATTTCGGCTCAGGTCATGATATCGTGGTCATGAGATCTAGCCCCTCTTGGGGCTCCATGATGATTGTGTGGAGCCTGCTTAGGATTCACCCTCTCTATCTCTCTTTGCCCCTCCCCGGCTCATGCATTCTCTCTCTCCCTCTCTCTCTCTCTCTCTCTCAAAATAAAAGAATAAACACTTAAAAAATAAATAAATTCTAGACATCAAGGATAGTGGTAATTAATAACGAAAAAGTCAATTACCCAGATTTAAGAATCTCCATTTTGAAAGGTCCCACCAGAGTCAGTTTCAAGGGCATAAGAACTGGTAGTCACATAGGACCTGTGCTTAGAAAGACACCACTCTTGGTTTCGCACTCTGCTGTCACCATCTTGAAATACTTAATTTTTAAAAAAATTTTTTTAAACATTTATTTATTTTTGAGACAGAGAGACAGAGCACGAACAGGGGTGAGTCAGAGAGAGAGGGAGACACAGAATCCGAAACAGGCTCCAGGCTCTCAGCTGTCAGCACAGAGCCCAATGCGGGGCTCAAACTCACAGACCGTGAGATCATGACCCCAGCCGAAGTCGGCTGCTTAACCGACTGAGCCACCCAGGTGCCCCAAAATACTTAATTTTTGAAGAAGGAGACCTACATTTTCATTTTGCACCAGGCCCTGTACATTATGTAGTTGGTCCATGGTCAACCTAGAATTCTATACTCAGTCAAGCTATCAATCAAATTTGAATAAAAAATAAAGGCTTTTTCAGACATTAAACGACTCTCAAACTTTGATTTTCCATGCACTCTTTTTCAGGAAGCCACTTGAGCGATGCATTTGACCAAAACAAGAACATAACATGAATCTAATGCAGATGAATGAATAAGGGAAGTGTCTGAATAAGAGATATGTGACCATCCTAGAAATAAACTAGTCTAGATGAAGTAGGAGTGCAGAGGAAAGAAAGTGGGAGGAAGTCTCCAGGGAAAAAAATGGAACTGATGAACAATGGAACTGACAGGATGTTTGGAACTTTGTTTTGACAGACCAGTGAGCATTCATAAAATTATAAAATATATTTGAAAAATACAACAATTATGAAATCAAGG
Source organism: Neofelis nebulosa (assembly GCF_028018385.1). Classification (NCBI taxonomy): domain Eukaryota; kingdom Metazoa; phylum Chordata; class Mammalia; order Carnivora; family Felidae; genus Neofelis; species Neofelis nebulosa. The sequence continues at coordinate 51,881,634 of NC_080783.1, read as the reverse complement.
AGAAAGAAAAAAGTTATATGAGATAGGAAAGTCATTTGATTGACACTTTGATTGACAAGTGAATAATATTTAGAAATCACTGCTTACAAATACAAGTGACTTAAAAACTAAATAAGGAGCAGTATGACTCTTTTGAAAAGATGAGGGTAAGGAAGTTGGTGAAGTGAATATGTGAGAGCTATTTCCTCAGTTATTATTATGGATGTCAATTGATAAAGTCTGAAATTGATAAATCAAGAAATAGTAAAAGCATATTATTTGGAAATATGCTAAAGAAGGAAGAACTAGAAAGAAATCATTGAAGTTATCTATTTCTGGAAAATTGATTGCTGGGTTTTTAAAATATTTATTTATTTTGAGAGAGAGAGAGTGTAAGCACAAACATGAGTGGGGGAGGAGCAAAGAGGGAGAGAGAGAGAATCTCAAGCAGGCTCAACATTCACCAGGGAGCCTGATGTGGGGCTCAATCTCATGACAAACCATGAGACCATGACCTGAGCCAAAAGCAAGAGGTGCACACTTAACTGACTGAGCCAACCAGGCACCCCAACTGCTGTTTTTTGATAATAATAAAAATAATTTTAATGACATAATCCCCTGTTAAAGTAGAATATTCAGTAGACTGCTCACAACACAAGTGACTGAGCTTAGAATTCAGATCCTTTACTTGATAGTTTCAGAATCACCCACCATGAAAAATGTAAATTACTGACAAATAACAAGATGTTGAAATTCATCTTGAATTCAAAACAGAGAAAGACTGAAAGGGCACAACACATTCTAAACATAAGTTGATGGTTAATGTTAATCTCCAGTTGTTCTAGGCTTTTAGACACACAGTGAAGCCAAGGGAAAGAAAATTATACATGGTTATCACATATACACCTGTTTGTCGCATGTTCCAGCTCATGAACTGAACTAACAGAAAACAGACCCCTGTGTTTCAGATTTGAGGTAGACACACAAAAGAAAATATATATGTGTATATATATATATATATATATATATACACATATATATATTCTCTCAATTCTCTATACTAGTTCTACTACTTCTAGCTCTAAATTCTTTATCCCTTCTTTCCCCATTTTTTTTTCTGCCACGGAAAAAGATTATCTTTTATTTGTGAAAAATATTCTATGATTTTTTTCAATACCAAATAGACAATGCTCATTTGTACTAGCTCTGTACATTTTCTGCTTCGTTATTGTTATTTTGGTAAGTTATTTAGGTACTTCATCAAAAAGAATTTTTTTTTTAATTTTTTTTTAACGTTTATTTATTTTTGAGACAGAGAGAGACAGAGCATGAACGGGGGAGGGGCAGAGAGAGAGGGAGACACAGAATCTGAAACAGGCTCCAGGCTCTGAGCTGTCAGCACAGAGCCCGATGCGGGACTCGAACCCACGGACCATGAGATCATGACCTGAGCCGAAGTCAGACGCTTAACCGACTGAGCCACCCAGGCGCCCCAAGAAATTTTTGATGTAACTGTAAAGAAGAGAAAGAAAGATATAGGAAGTAGCATAAAGTATGAGAGCACAGTGAACTATAATCGATGAATTTATTATTTTATTGCATATGTATTTAGTTTTGTATATTACAGTATTGCATATGTATAATACAGTTTATTACATATTACATATTTTTTGAAAAATCAGAGAAAGGCATATTGAGTAGTGCTACAAAAGTAAAATTAGAATGTGGTTTAGAGAGAATGAAGAGGCTCTGCATGTAAAGAGCACAATGAAACTGTCATGTCCCTGAAGTAATAAGAGACTGAAAACCAGCAAAGTTAAGTACTGCATTGGCTGAGTAAAGAAAGCTCAGCACCAGTTCCACCAAAAATAACAAAGGTATGTTTAAAAGTGGGCTTACGACATTTGCTCTTAATTAATACAGTACCATGTAACAACAGACTTCAAAAATACACTAGCAGAGAAAGAAAGTAATAATTAAAGTAGATTTTTGGTGAAATATGCATTAAAAAACTATGGAAAGAAAGTACAGGTCTACTGCACAGGCATCTGGAACCACAGAAAAGACACAACTGACACAAGTAAGGCTTCCTAGAAGCAGAGAGGGAGAAGGAAATACCCTGGCTTTTCTCTTCCTTCTTACCTATCCTGCAATCTTCTGATGGTATCAGCCACTGGCCAAATCTAGCCAGGTGCCAGTTTACACAGGAACCTGGGAAATCTAGCTGTGATGGACACAGGGCAGAGTGGGAATAAGGTGAGGCACAGACCCAAGGGCAAACAGGCCCTGGAACATAAGACATGGTAACCAGAAAGTGTCAACATTTTTTCTGAGGTTTGGAAATAAGGCAGAAAGGTAGGTGAGATGCCTTCCCTGACCTGTTGGGGCAGGGTAGAACAAGGTTATCTAGAGGATTGAACAACCCAAGGTTTGAAATCCTTTTTTTTTTCTTTTAATTTTTAAAAGTAGCCCAAACACAGTTTAAGTAGATTTGTACAGAGTGGCAAGTACTTGAGAATTAATATAAAAGCTTAAACTTGAAATTACAAGGTTCAACTTAATTTCTTTTTTCTTTTTCCAATGCAAACCCGATATTGGCAAATAACAGAGGCTTTTATAGTTTTTTAGAGACTCTCCATAAATTATCTTCTATTAAACAATGACCAGAGTATAATAAAAATAAGGTATGTGGTCACAATTCTTAGAAAGCAGATTGTCATTTTTAGCTTGGTTTTTATTATATAAATTATATTTATTATCGATATTATTATAAAGGCAATGAATATTCACTATAAACAGGCAGCAGATGAGATTTTCAAAAATAGTCTGTAGCAGGAGGAAAGGAATACCATCCTGTATTTCTTAGCAAGTACAACATAAATCTTTGTGATAAATAGGAACCCACAAAGCATGCCACCACCATAAAATCAGAGGGCTCTCTGAAATATGTAAGGTAGAAAGATTATTCTCTTTTTCCTTTCTTATTTATATAAGGTCCATGCGCCTTTGGGTTTAAGAACTATGCCTGTTTTTCAGTTCCCAGGATAATCTCAGGGTGGAGAAATTTCATCTGCCTTTCATGTTCTCAGAGTCAGAAAGCGATAAGTAGATCTCAAAGATCAAATACCCATTTGCTCTCAGTCTTCTTTAGGGTTGGTTCCCTGGGGAGCCAATGACCAATCAAAACAGAGAGATTTTCATTTATGAACTCAACTTTTTAAAAAACTTGCTTTCTTCTTCTTTCCATAGTGAATGCATTTGTAAGAGTATCAATCCTGGTTTCCTACCCTGTATTCTTTTAGTCTTCAAATTTATAGAATCTACCTATTTTAAGAAGAAGATTTTTGTAAGATCTAAAATATGAAGATATTTTTTTCCCTTGATTATTCTTTGGCCTTTACTTTTAAAACATTTTTATTAGAGTAAATCATGCACAGATATCTATCTATCTATCTATCTATCATCTATCTATCTATCTATCTATCTATCTATCTATCTATCTATCATCTATCATCTATAAATCCTTTCGTAAAAATTAGCAGTTTGGGGCACCTGAGTGGCTCAGTGGGTTGAGCTTCTGACTCTTGATTTTGGCTCAGGTAAGATTGAGCTCCACCTCAGCCCCCTCCACCCCACCCCCTGCACTGAACATGGAGCCTGCTTAAGACTCTCTCTCTCTCTCTCTCTCTCTCTCTCTCTCTCTCTATCTCTCTCGCCTTTGGCCCCTCTCTCTCATTCGAGTGTGCTGTCTCTCTCTTAAAAAAGTAAGCATTTTTTTTTTCACCCACTCAATCTCACTCTGTTCTATTTACCAGAGATATCTACTTTAAAATATTTTGGCTGTTTCTTCTGGGACTTTTCTCCATATTTTTAAATGGTATACTTATTTTTTTAATTCTTGACTTACCAATATTAGATATTGCCTATTGGCTTCCTGTTATGATAGATAAGGGTTTAGGTCTTTTATATGTCTGACCGACCATTTTATATTACCCTAAATTCCCAATACTGTTCTATACTACTCTTAATTTAATCAGTAATCAATAGTTACATTTTTAGGATATGTACACAATGCTCATTACATGGCCAAAAAGTATATAAAGATCACATTTCCATTCTTGGAGTTTAAAAAATTTCCTGAAATTATTAAGTACTTCATTTTTTACTACCATTATTTTCTCTATGTCTATTCTATATCCCCCCCCCCCAATCCCATTTACATCTGCCAATATTAATCAACAATTTCCCTCTTTTATTCTGGGGACTTCTGTCTTATAGCTCTTTAGCTTGTGGCTCAAACATGGATGAGTTACTCTCTAGATCTGAAAAATAGCTATCATCCTGTGACATGCTTTGGCCATACTCCGTTATGGTATGGATCCCCTGTTTCTGGATTCTATGACTTCCTCTTTTCTGAATTCTCCCCTGTTTTACTGGAAAGAGCACATTCTATAGTAGTTTCTAAGACCGTGCTCATATGACATAAATCTTTGATGGGAATGCAAGCTGGTGCAGCCACTCTGGAAAACAGTATGGAGGTTCCTCAAAAAACTAAAAATGGAACTACCCTACGACCCAGCAGTTGCACTACTAGGCATTTATCCAAGGGATAAAGGTGTGCTGTTTTGAAAGGACACATGCACCCCCATGTTTATACCAGCACTATCAACAATAGCCAAAGTATGGAAAAATCCCAAATGTCCATCGAAGGATGAATAGATAAAGAAAATGTGGTATATATATACAATGGAGTATTACTTGGCAATCAAAAAGAATGAAATCTTGCCATTTACAACTATGTAGATGGAACTAGAGGGTATTATGCTAAGTGAAATTAGTCATAGAAAGACAAATATGACTTCACTCATATGAAGACTTTAAGACAGAACAGATGAACATAAGGGAAGGGAAGCAAAAATAATATAAAAACAGGGAGGGGGACAAAACAGACTCATAAATATGGAGAACAAACTGAGGGTTACTGGAGGGGTTGTGGGAGGGGGGATGGGCTAAATGGGTAAGGGGCACTAAGGAATCTACTCCTGAAATCATTGTTGCACTATATGCTAACTAATTTGGATGTAAATTTAAAAAAATTAAAAATAAAACATGTTAAAAATACATAAATAAATCTTTGAATCTGAATGCTAAAAGCCTTTGTTCTTTCTTTCCATTTGATTGATAGTTTGACAGCATATTCTAGATTGAGAAGCATTTTCTTTGAAAATCTGAAAACTTGCCTTTACTTCTGCCAAGGACAGACATGTGCTTGGTCACTCTGTTCCATTCTGACAGTTACTACTATTCCTCCTATCTACATATTTCAAAATTTCATTAAGATAATCTATTCTCTGGGGTGCCTGGGTGATTCAGTCAGTTAAGCATCCGACTTTGGCTCAGGTCATGATCTCACAGTTTGTGAGTCCGAGCCCTACATCGGGCTCTGTGCTGACAGCTCAGAGCCTGGAGCTTGCTTTGGATTCTGTGTCTCCCTCTCTCTCTGCCCCTTCCCATCTCACAGTTAAGCATCCGACTTTGGCTCAGGTCATGATCTCACAGTTTGTGAGTCCGAGCCCTACATCAGGCTCTGTGCTGACAGCTCAGAGCCTGGAGCTTGCTTTGGATTCTGTGTCTCCCTCTCTCTCTGCCCCTTCCCATCTCATGTTCTGTCTCTGTCTCTGTCTCTCAAAAACAAATAAACATTAAAAAAAAGATAATCTATTCTCTAATGTCTTCTCTTTTTTTCTCTTTGACTTTGTGGGTTTATAAATTTTTACTTTTCTACTATCATTGTAGGGAAAGTCTCAAGTTGGAAGGGAAATAGATATATGTGACAATCCACCATCTTTATTCAAAAGTAAGGATTTTCTTTTCTTGCTGCCTAGCTAAATTAGCAAAAAGGATGTTAGTAAAGTGTAGCTAAGATGGAATTTGTTTTGATGAAGTACCTAAATAACAAAATGACAATAATGAAGCAGAAAATTTACAGAGCTAGTACAAATGAGCATTGTCTATTTGGTATTGAAAAAATCATAGAATATTTTCACAAATAAAAGATAATTTTTTTCTGGGCAGAAAAAAAATGGGGAAAGAAGGAATAAAGAATTTAGATTTGGAAGTAGTAGAGATAGTAGAGAGAATTGAGTTTATCTAGAAACTAGAAACTTAGTCTCTTGATTTGTATGCAGTTCTATAGTTTTTCTACTTCATTACTCCCTCTAAAATTGTAAAGGCTGCAGGAGACATACTGTAAGGGAATCTGTGTAGTCCAAAATGCATGAGTCATTTTCATTTGCTAACTTTACCATTAATTTTCTGTCTCCATCAGTTACTTTAGCATTTGTATCTCAAGGTGTATACTGTCTCACCTGTGTGATGCTTGTTTTCTTCTACAATTTGCTTTTCAAGGAAACTACTTAAAACAAGCCTGTGGGCATGAAATTTTTAAATGATACCAATAAAGTAGTTAAGTAATGTCAAGAAGCCCCCCTGAGTGCTAACCACATGGACTAGAAGGCAAAATGAGAATTTTAGTAATCAAATGTCCCATGAAAGAGCCAGCTGCTGAGCGGGTGCTTCTGCTACTAAGAAAGGGAAAATTACTATGCACCCTCGATGCACATTATATTCACCTTGGGCTTTAACAACCAAACACTTGAAGAAGCCAGTGGAGTCTGACAAATGTCAGTATAGCCAAAAGATAAGATTGTGAAAACATTATTTTATAACTACCTCTCTCAGTGGCTCCCTTAGACTATTGTGCACTCGATCTGATTCAGCAAGAATCACTGACTGAAGAGGCAAATGTTTCTTTTTTTTTTCATGCAGTAAACAAGCAAACGGTCAATTCAGCTTCTACTACTACAGCTAAATGCTTTTGGGTTAAATATTAAATGTAGTTAGTAGAATTTAGAGAAATAAACCTCAGACTAAAATGTAGAAGAAAAGAAACCAAAGCATTATTAATATAATTTTGTATATTTATTATTGACCATAAAAATTATTCCCCTGGTACCTGTGACTTTCTGTCACCTGAAAGTGTCACATCCAATGCAAACAGGATGTTGGTACCACTTAGTTTAATATTAAAATGAAAGTCGTAGGCCCATCCAGTTAACTCTGGTGACTCAACTCACTCACTTCCATCACTCATACTGAGGACTTTTAGCCATAATCTGAACCTCTCTTCCACCTCTCCTGTCACATGTCCTCATCCTCTTGCTCCTGAATCTTTCTTCTGATCACTCCCTCTTTGCTGTCTGAGCCTTCCTCCATTACCCAATTCAACCAGGTCTTGCCTGTTCCTTTGCTCCTGAAGGGGATGGTTATTGTCAGGAGAAGTCACTGCATCCTTTATTAAAAACTATTGAGGTATCTTTTACATATAAAAATTATATTATTTAAGATGTACAGCTTAACGGTTTGATATCTATATGCACTGTGAAAAGATCACCATAATTGTGCTAAATAACTTATCCATCACCTTTACACAGTTACCATCCATGTATGTGTGGTGGTGGGGGTGTATTTTAAGATCTATCCTTTAGTGGGGGCACCTGGGTGGCTCAGTCGGTTAAGTGTCTGACTCTTGATTTAGGCTCAGGTCATGATCTCACGGTTCATGAGACTGAGCCCCCACGTCAGGGTCTGTGCTGACAGCACATAGCCTGCTTGGGATTCTCTCTCTCTCTCTCTCTCTCTCTCTCTCTCCTCCTCCTCCTCCTCCTCCTCCTCTTGCCCACTAGCATTCACACTCTTTTTCTCTCTCAAAATAAATAAACTTAAAAAAAAGACCTACCCTTTCAGCAAATTCAGATAGCAAATATCCTTTTAGCATATTAAAGTAGATAATATGCCCTGACTTTAACTACCACTCTTCTTTCCTAAGAAAAACTTTCTGTGTAGATGAAATTCACTGCTTTGAACTAATTAAGTTCATAGGTATCCTTATGACCATTATATCCCACTTGCTCAGTATAGGCAAGATTACAAAACTCAAGATTACTTAAGTCAAGATTATAAAAACGGTACAAAAGGATCCATTCTCACTAAATTTCACCTCTCAGTTCCACTGTACACAACACACCCAAGGATCGTAACATTGATGTCCTCTTAACATTCATATCATATCTCGTATCCTAATGTTGGAAGTTTGTGTTAGTTGTGTGTGTAGGTTAAGTGTGTGTGTGTGTGTGTGTGTGTGTGTAGGTATATATATATATATATATATATATATATATATATATATATTTGTGAACAATTCCAAAAATCAGCATTATTTCCCCACATATATTAAAAATTTAATTGGATTTTTTGTACTTTACAAATAATTAATTCTATCTATAAATGTATAGTCTACATGCATGTCTTTTGGCATAATAAATCTCTTAGTTCTAAATTTTCACTGGTAGTCCAATTCATTCAATAAACTACTTAAGATCTAATTGAAGGTCATAAATATTATGTAATCCACACAAAGTGAAATATTCTCAATTTAAAGATGAGGACATTGAGACTTAGAGTTTTAACTAACATGTTCACATCTATACAGTGTAAGAGGCATATCTAAACCAAATCTATATTTCTCAGAAATCCATTGTAGGGGCGCTTGGGTGGCTCAGTCGGTTAAGTGGACGACTTCAGCTCAGGTCATGATTTTGCGGTCCATGAGCTTGAGCCCCACATCGGGCTCTGTGCTGACAGCTGACCCTGGAGCCTGTTCCAGATTCTGTGTCTCCCTGTCTCTGACCCTCCCCCGTTCATGCTCTGTCTCTCTCTGTCTCAAAAATAAATAAACATTAAAAAAAATTAAAAAAAAAGAAATCCATTCTTATCCCTTCTATATAAACTCTGGTAATAAGACTAAAATCATACTTATTGATCAATGTCAATAAATAATAGGGAGGAAATATTTTCTTCTTAAATCCTTGAAGTTTAAACTGTCAAGTTTAGATGTAATCATTCCCAAGGATTAGCAAACCTTATAGAAAAGTAAAAAAAAAATCAGACATTTGTCCTGTGTCCACATATGTATAGCCAAGTAAGTCCTATCCTTAGTAGTAAATGGTCACCTATATGGCAGGATTTCAGTGATTCCACTGGAATTAGTCAATCAGCAAATATTTCCAAGAGAGTACAACATATTGCTTAAACTGCTATCCTTTGAGGAGTCTACCTTATCAATATGAAGCCAAGGTTTTAGTATGAAGTTTTACACACACACACACACACACACACACACACACTTTATAACCCAGTGACACCCTTAATTAAATTATATACAGTATAACTCTTAGATTTGAGAAAATTATAAAACAATATGTGGCCCTGTTTGGGCTTTTGATATTACTTATTTCCGAACTTAAAAAAATCTTTTCAACTGTTAACTCAGAACAAATCATGAGTGACCATTAGTTTACTAAGGAAAGACACAGAATGAAGTTTTTCTGGAAGGAAACAAGGCACATCCGCCCAAAGAATCTTGACCCCAAAACAAAACACACAATGGAGCGTCACTATTACTTAGTTGTTGTTTTTTTTTTCTGACAAAAACCTAAAGATTATAAAGTGAAAGTCAGACAAGGGAGAAATTAGTGGTTAGCTAGAATTCCATGGCAACACACCCACAGTTGTGAAAGCATCATGGTTCTTTAAAGATTGCACATTATTAAACTCCATCTTAACATCTTGTTCTAAGGATGATGCAAAATGTCAACGACATCTCAGACCTAGTGTCACTTAAGACTACTGGGCCATTAGAAGTTCAAGGAGGTGGTTCTGTAATAACAAAAAAATTCCTATGATCAAGTACCTGCCCTCTTTTTCTCCTTGGTACAGCTGAATTAGGTGGTAGCTTTCCTGCAGCTAGTGACCTGAGAGCCCTAACCTGTCCTATTGCAGGAGAGCATATGAGTTTAGGAGTTCAAAAGACTGTAAGGTAAGGAGATGACTTATGGGAGAAAACAGAGATGTGCTGCTGGCAACAGGGGTTGAGACCCCATGGAAGCTCCAATTGTCTATGATTTTAAATTCCAGTTTGAGGAGTCTGGGTCTTATGCTACATAAAGGATTTTAGGAAATGGTCATGATAAGAGCAGTTTTTGGTAGGTTTATTTGGCTTAATTCTTAGCTAGAGAGAATCTTATATCCAAAATAATATTTATATAATATTTATACTTATAAGTAAATAGCTGCATTAGAGGATTTTACTGATTGGGAGTTTAGTTAGATGACTAAGAATTATAATACAAAATTAGCACATAAAATCAAATTGAAAAGTCACAAATTTTAAGAATCATTGCATAATTTGTCATTTTTACTACCTTTTCTACAATGCATATAAAATATATTTTGAAGAGATATGGATATAAATGGAATTTCATTGTAAAGTTATTAATTATCTGATATACAACAAATTGATGTTGTTTTAAGGGGACACGTTGGCTAAAATTATTCAGAAGAAAAGAAAAAATTGGATTTCTCTCATCTACCTAAGTTAACAGAAAATATAGATGAGTGGTGATTTTTTTTAAAAAGACATAAAATCTGCTCTTTCCTAGCTTTTTAATCATTCCTTTATAGAACTCTCTTGACATCAATATATAAATACATTGAATATTTTCCCATCCTGGAAACAAAATAATTGTTAACACTTATTAAGCATTTAAATTGTGTCAGAAATTGTTTTGAGTGCTTTATGTATATTAACTCATTTAATTTTAAATCAATATTATGAAGTAATTTACATTTTATAATGAGGAATCTGAGATACCAGAAGGCCACACTACTAAGCAGTTGCTCAGGTAACAATGCAGTCTTAACTATTATATTAATTACCATGCTATTCTCACTCCTTTCTAGCTACAATTCTTGTATTCTTTTGCCTTCCCTTCATTACCAAACTTTCTCCCAAAATAGTCATATTCTTACCTCTGGTTCATTCCTCAAAGTCTGCCTTCCACCTCTACTATGGCACCTCAACCATACTTGTTTATGCCATAATGACTTCTTCATGGCTACATCTAAGAATACTCTTTGGTCCTTATGCTTCTCAAACTCTCTGCAGCATGTTTCACTTTAGAACACTTAGAAATGTTCTTCTTTCTTGTTTTCTGTGGCATCATCTTATCTTTGTTTGGTGTGCTAAAGTTTTTTTTTCTTTTCTCAATTTTCCCTCATTCTAAGTGTCCTTGCAGTACAATAGAGTGAGTAGAGTACAACTTTCTCCTTCTAAACTTTTCTTACATTGATGCTGACCTTGACCATGTGAGTTGCTTTCACCAGTAGTATCTTGAAACAAGCAGCAGTCCTGACTGTATTTGCATATTTTGGCTTGGTCTCTTGGGTTCCTGTGATTCAGCAGGAAAAGAACATACCCCAAATAGTAGCTTGCTAAGGACAATGAGGAAATAGGGAGAAGACCTGAATTTAATCTATAACTTGTAGTCATGCTGAGCTGATACCAGATGGGTTCAACAGAAAAACAGCACACTTGCAGAACCATGAACGTGAAATCAAATATTTAAAATCCAATGTTAGAAACCACTGGGAAGTAACAAGTTCAGCTAAACTACTTAGGGAAATTTGATAAGGGACAAATAAGTTACCGTACATAAATCTTAGTGTTCTCATTTACAAAGTTGGAAAAATAACAACAGTGTCTGCTTTGCTTGGGTTGTTGAGAAAATTAAGCACATGGAATGATGCAAGTAAAGTTCTTAGCAAAATAACTGACATATAATATGAACCCAATTAATGCTTGCTATTATTATATTCCACCAAAGAATGTTCTCTTCATCTCAAATATGCTGCTAGAAAGCTGCTCTGGGAGGTCACGTAAAGACCTAAAATCAACTGGTGCAATAATGAGCTCATTGTATTTCCTCTTTTTATGATATCTAACATTCAAAATGGCAATATGTTCACATAGCTCATAAAAGAGCAACCTAGGGGTCCTATCTGACTTCTTCCTTACCCTTTTTGTCCAATCTGCAGTCAAAGCTCTCCAATTTTATCTCCTATATGTCATCTATCCATCACTTTTTCTCTTTACTGCTACCACCTTAATTCACTTATTTTACTGCACCAGTCCACTATTTTAGTTAAGGTACCACTAACCACTATAAGAGATAAAACTTTAAACACAGTAGCTTAACCCAATCAAGGTTTATTTCTCACTAATAAAAAGGCCAAGTTGTGAGTTCCTGATTAGTAAATGATTTGGGTCTAAATTCTTTCCTTCATATGGTACCACTATTTTAGTATATGGCTTCCATGATCACTGGACTCACTCATATCAATGGAGTAAGCCAGTGAAGTAGAAAAGAGTATACATCACTGCATGTAGAAGGTTTTCTGGTTGAGAGATAGAAGTGGCTCATAACTTCCACTCATCTTACATTGAGAAGAAATCAGTGATATGGTCACATCTCACTTTAAGGAAGGGTGGGAGAGTCAATCCAACTGTGTGCCAAGAAGCAAGAGGTAATGGGTATGATGACCAGCTAGCCATATATTGCTCTAGTTCCCTTACTATCCTCCGTGTTTCCAGCACTGGTTCTCCTCCAATCCAATTCCTGGCAGGATCCAGAGGGGTATTTTTATTAAACATAAGTTGTATCATCTCACTCTTATGTTTAAATTTTCTAATGGCTTCCAGTAGTACTTTAACTAAAACCCAAACTCTTACCTTGACTTACAGAGTTCTTGGTAATCTTGCCTTTGCTTTACCTTTCTGAACTTGTTTCATGCCAATCTCTTTATCATGTACTATGGTCTACTCAAATTAATTTTCTTTCTGTTCCTAGACCATTCCAACTCATTTCTTCCTAGAGTCTTTGTACCAGCTCTTCTCTTTTCTAAGAACTCTCTTCTATAATCTTCACATGGTGGATACCTTCTTCCCACTAAGACTTCAGCTTAAATGACACCTTTTCAGAGAAGCCCTCCCTGACAGCCCAGTATAAAATAGTCAACACTTTCTAGCACATCAATTCTATTTTAATGTTCTTCATAGAATTTATAACAATTTGATATATTTTTTTTAAATGTTAATATTTTATTATTTATTTTTGAGAGACAGAGAATGAGTGGGCAGAGTGGGAGGGAGACACAGAATCTGAAGCAACTCCAGGCTCAGCACAGAGCCTGACACGGGGCACAAACTCACAAACTGGGAGATCATGACCTGAGCTGAAGTCAGACGCCTAACCAACTGAGCCACCCAGGTGCCCCTAATATTTTTCTTTCTATCACATTATCTACTTATTATGTCTGTCTGTCTATCTATCTGTCTATCTACCTATCTACCTATCTCTCTATTCTTCTGACAGTAATATAAGTTGGCAGAGATTCTTAGATGTTTTATTCACCACTGACACCTACAACCTAGACTGCTAGCGCTATTGGACACATAGTGTTCAGTAAATCTGACTCATTAGTGAAGTATTAAACTTTCTATGCACTGAGCTAGACCTCCAATCAACTCCACTGAGATGAAAAACAGAACAAAACAAGCTTGTGTCTTACATTAACATTACAAAAGTTACATGTGGCTGGAAACCAGCTGGTCAAATTATGCCTGAAGAACTGCTTAGCTGACCAGTTTGTGTCCTTTGCCCTTTCCAATGAGCCTAAAATTCTGAAAGGAATGTCTAGGGGTAGAAAATATATGTTCTACACTTAATCAGGACTTTTTTTCCTAAACACTTTCTATTTTTACATGCAGTGAGACTATTAAACTTTCTTTTTAATTTAAGAGAGACAGTGAGTAGAAGAGAGGGGCGAAGGCAGAGACAGAAAGAGAGAGAGAAAGAGAAAGACAGAGAGAGAGAGAGAGAGAGAGAGAGAGAGAGAGAGAGAGAGAGAGAGAGAATCTTAAGCAGGCTCCACCCTCAGCATGGAGCCTGATGCAGGGCTGGATCCCATGACCCTGGGATCATGAGTCAGAAGTTCAACTGATTGACCCATTCAGGTGCTCCAAAACCACTAAATTTTTAAGTTTGGAACAAAATATCTTCTTCAATTTAATTAATTAAATTACTCTTTCTGTTTGTATCAAGAAATCTTAGTGCAAAGGTGGAACAAACTCATAATGTGGTATTTAAAAGTCAAAAAGCACAGTAGTACAAAGAAAGCCAAATTCTTGACACTTAAACAATACAGAACATTTTTTTATTACTTTAAAATATTGTAATAATGTAATTTGGTTAACTAAAAGTAGAATAGAGACTTTTTAATTTTGCTTCCCCTGTTTGTAGTAATAAAATCCGAGCAATTAATAGTTTCTGAGAACTTTTGATGTGCCAGTCACTGTACATGCATACTTTATAAGAATGAGCTTAAGAAACTGAGGCCTAAAGAGGTTAAGTTACTTGCCTGAAATCAGAAAGCTATCAAGGGTAACGACACAGCACAAATATGTTTATAAATCACAATGTAATGTCTATGTCCTGGGCTACTGAAAAGCTGTAGCCAATGTGTTCTGTCTGTTAACAGTCATGCTATCTTAATTTTGAATACTAATATTTTGCTAAGGCATCCTTTCACATTTGCTCTATAACTATCATGCAGCACATCCTACCTGGATAGCACAGCAGATTATGACAAAGCTACCCAGAATTACCTTTCTGGCTAGCAAGTCAACACATCTCCCAAGAGCTACCAACATATAGTGTTAGTTTCTGCATGAAAATACCCAGAGAGGGTAAATACTCATGGCTTGCAAGAAACTTGAAGGCTAAGACAGCATTGATGTAGTATCCATGCCAGAACTGTTATCTATATGTACTTGTTATATTTCACCTCTAGCATTTCTATGCCTCACCCACTATGGCTGCTTCCCTTTCTGACTCTGCTACTTCATCTCTCCCCCAAAACCATTCCCGCTTAGGTACAATATTAGAGTGGATGCTACAGCAGAGCTTACAAAATAATCAAGTTTCTGAATTTCAAATTTTGAAGGATCTTTTTAACAGTAATCTGCTCAAGATCTTTCTTTTGTCAGTGAATCAAATCAGTTCAGAGAATTTTGCCATCAGGGGCTGTGAAGATGGAGCTTCTACTCCTGGATTCACGGTCTGTCATTTCACATTTCCTCATCTCACGACTTCTGCTTATCCATAACTTCTTAGGATTCCTTGGCCATAGGTAATTCCCAAAGGTATTATTTCCCTAGGTAAATCCCAAAACAACTATGCTTGTTTCCTTCTCTGATTTTGCTACTTTATTACTCTTCTTTCACCCTTCACAAAACCAGTATTTACCTGACCTATTATCGTTATTCTTAATGCTCTTTCCATTTGCTTAGATATTATAAAAGCAGAAAAATAAATCCTAATACATATATTAATGGAGGCCAAGGCCTGAAATACTTCTTTCTCTTTCTTAGCAAAAAAAAATGTTTATAAAAACATACCTTCTGAAGTCTCCAATGACTGGGATTTGGGGGAATACAGCAAAACAAAAGGAAAGATATTTTTGGGCAGTTATTTTTCAGAGCCCTTCAAATCACTTGGGACATAGAGCTAGCCTCATATAGAAGGACACAGAGGCAAAGAAGCAGTGATAATGTAACAGCCAGAACAAACCAAATAAACATGTGAATAAATATTTAAACTAGGGATAGACATCACTCCCTGTGTTTTAGTATTTATGTCTCTTCTCTAATCACAAACTCTTCTTTGTTTAGTTTTCTCTTCTGGTTTCAAGAGAAAGCATATTTCAAGAGGAAACATTTTAACATTTAATAATAAGGGCATTTTCTACAGTTATTTTTTTAATTGTAATAATTCAACCTTCTTTTTTCACTTGATTTCCAGATCTGAAATTTATTATTGCCTTGTGTCTGCTAAAGGCAAATGTACTTAATTCCAAAATCTCATCTTCTGATTCTATTATACCAAAATTTGAGGAAAAAAGTATAGAGAATATATATGCATGAGTATATTTGTGTGCAATATGTGGGTAAGCTTTTTTTTAAATAAATTGAGTATTCAGCATATTCAACATTCAAAACAGAAGAAAATGTTTAATAATCTCCAAATCTCTTAGTGGAAAGATTAGTTTAACTTACAGTCACACAATTTTTTAAAAAGTGTTCAACTGGATGTTTAGTAATTTCCCCAAAGCTTAAGGCTGTTGTCTAGCAACACTAACTAGGAATAAAATGAGAGTAAGAAGGGTAAAGTTAATTGTAACTTTAATTTAATCTTAAAACATGAAGAAAACTATTCCAGATGAGTCTCTACCTTGTATATAAAGAGTAAAGAGTCCAGACTCCCCTGCCTGCCTTGATGATCCTTACCATGTTCTTCTCTTCAAAATTCTGTATTCCCATACCTTCTATGACACTCATGGACTTATTTTGCACATCTGGTCCCTCCTTACAACCTTTTACTATTTTCTTTCTTATCCTCCTGCTTAAATGTTAAATGCCCACTATTCTATCTTAGCTTCTTTTCTCACTGTAGTACACATGCCCCCAAATTATACTGCCACCTATTTGCTGATGGCATAAACCTACATTTCCTGCCCTTCCCCAAGATTGATATCAATATACAATACTTCCTACTGTGTTCTCTATTTAGATGTCCCCAGAAACGTCAACCTCCAAAACCCCAAATTTAAGCTCACTAACCTTCCCCTAAATCTGCTTTTTCCTCCACAAACTGTATTTTAGATAATGCCACCACCACTCACCTAATCCTGCAAGCATGAAATGTGGTTATTAGTCTAATCTCAGATTTCACACTTAACACTAACCCATCAGACTCAGTCATTAGATTCCCCAGATTCTCCATCATTTCTCATTCTTTTAATCTTTATTTTTTTCTACAGCCATGACTTTAGTTCAGATATTGATCTTCTCTTGCTTAGATGTTCAGTTCAGTCTACCCATGGTTGTGCCTATGTCTAGATCCTTCCATCTTCCTGTCCTGCTTAGGCAATCCTTCATTTACACTACCACTGAGGTGATCTCAATAAGCCACACATTTAACAAAGTAAAACTCTTCAGGATCCCTATTGCCTTCAGAAATTCAGAAAGGAAATACCTCAGCATATCTATGCCTGGAAGATTCTTGACAAACTTCGAGTCAACCTTCAAAAATTAGATCAAGTGTTTTCCCTTTTGTGAGATTCTTGACATAATGAAGTAGAATCAATCACCTTCTTTTGGTAACATCATTGCTTGTAGTATACATCTCTATTTTTATATTTACCACACTGTAGTTTGACATGTGTTTACACAAATGTGCTGCCTCTGGATTTTTAAGCTCTTTGAGGACTTGGGTGGTGTCTTTTCATCTTTGCAGAAAATGAACATAACTTTTCAGCACAAAAATACACTAATTCATCTGGGAATACTGAGGAATAATAGAATTTGTTTAATTTGGAATATAACCCAACACTAATTTAGAGCATAAATATTCTGGAATGGGTAGAAAATGGTAACCAGGAAGCAGGAAGCTGGTTGCAATAGTATAGGCACAGAAGAAATGACAAAGTCGTAAATAAAGACAGTGCTGTGGGGGAGGGGGGGAAGGGGGGGTTTGTAGAAAGGGCACTGTTAAATTCTGAAGGAAATGATTATTTGTCTATTCATAGAATTTAAATTCTGACATTCAGAAGATTTTTCTTAAAATCCCTTTAAATCACATTTTTGTGTCCAATTCAAATGGCAAATATATTCATTGTGTTCTCCCTTCCCCAAATATTCTTTTGAATCACTGCTGTGCAAAGCAGATGCTCAGGAAGACCGGCTGTGTTATTGATGGTTTCAAAAAGGACATATTTTTGGTTTCTAAAAATAAGATTAATAGTACATAATGATCTATGAAAAAGTATCAGTAATTTGGAAATAAATATCTGTATAATGAAGCAGGGGCGTATTCTCTCTTTTTAAAAAACCTCAAGGTGCATGGGTGGCTCAGTTGGCTATAAGCATCCTACTCTTGATTTCAGCTCAAGTCACGATCTCACAGTACATGAGTTTGTGTCCCATGTAGGGCTCTGTGCTGACAGCATAGAGCCTACTTGGGATTCTCTCTCTCCTCCATCTCTCTGCCTCTCCCTCTCTCTCTCTTCCTCTCTCAAAATAAAAAAAAATCTCAAGTTATTGGATATGCTTTGTGTGTATAAGTAGCTTTATAAAATGGTAGCCATATAAACTTCTAAACTACCAGAAGCTCTTTCTCTAATAATTCTATAATCAAATAAGATTGCAGATATTTTGGAAAGCTTTTTCCCTGGTTACTTGTATTGATCTATATTTTATGCCTAAATTTTCAACAATTGAGCATCTGGAAATGTAGTGTCTACAGATCTAATATTTTTCCATGACTTTGACAAAGAATTATTTTACTAGCTTTTACTTTTTTCCTAAGTTTTCATATTTTTATTAATTTTAAATTAAAATGAAATTTTAACATTTTTAGCTCTAATTTCTGTTTAGTTAGCTGTGCCATAAAATTTCATAATAATTTCTTTTTAAAATACATATTCCACAACAGTAGGAACACTCAGTATTCACAGTATATTCCAATCCTAGTATAGAGTATATTCTCATCTACAACTCTGCATTATTGAATAATAATTAAAAAGTGGCATTTTATTTTTAATTTTTTATAATGCAAAAACCCCCCCAAAAAGTAAGTAGAAACCACATATACACTCACTACATATTTTAGAAGGATATAAAGCGGTAAAACTCTCTGTCTCTTCCAATTAAAAACTTGATGCATCTCATTCCAAATATTTTCCTATGGTTATAACAATATTCATACATACTAATATCAATGTACATAGCCCTTTTTGTTATAAAAGTGTTTATTGGAACTAAAGGAGACCAATCAAAATATAATAGGTAAATTTATCCCTACTTTATATTTGAAGTCATGTATCTCTTATCACATGGTCATAAAGTGTTTCAGTTGGTAGTGGAACTGAAACTGTTAAAGCCAAATAAAGTGTTTTCTTCACCATTATTTCTTAAATCTAGAAAGTCATCAGAATTACCTGGAGAATTTTTCAATATGCAGATTTCCAGACCATGTTGGGAACTACTGAATATATGTCTATGGCTTAGTTTCAAAATTTTCAGTAAGTTCCCTAAAACTATTCTGATGGTCATGCAGATTGAGTACCAAAATGTCTACTTTTAAGGGAACTTAAATTTTTCAAATTTGTCTCCTTTTAAAATTAGCTAAAAACTATTTCTGGATGACATATACATGGGAAGAGAAGAAAAATGTGTGATTTAACATTAATGAACAAGTATTATACAAATGCAGAATCCTGAATGCTGCTAATTAGTGATTCCTTATAAGGAAAAGAAATTGTAATTTTCTGGTCAAATTTATATAATGTGATGTGCATTAGCAAGAAACCCACCAAGTCTGGTCATACAAATTTGTCTCACTAGTGAATTAACTTACGAGATCAGATGAGTCTTAAATTCTAAGTTCACAACTGGTTGACTACTTCAAGCAGGATAATGCTTTCAAGGTTTCAACTTCAGTAACAGAACACAAAAACTAAAAATATATCCATGGTAAGCTGAAATAAAAGTATATGTGACGCATTAGAGTCCGTGGAATTAAGCCAAAAACCACTAACTAAAAGTAAACTGCCTTCACTTAGCTTTGGGATTACTTTGGAATGCACACACAGGCTCTCTGGGCTGCTGTGTCCAATCCCACCATGTAGATTTTCATTGTCCTTCGCTTAGACTTACTACTCTCCCCTCTCTGCTGTCATACACAAAGGGAAATGGAGGTGAGGTCAAGGTGCATATGCACTTGCTTATCAATGAAGGTACACTAAAGAAAGAAAGCAACCTTGGTTTTGCAAGCATGTTGGTGTGTCAGTGTGTGCATGGCTGTTCCTGGTGAAACCTTCCTGTATCGATTTGTCCTTTCCCCTAAGGCCATAATAGTGTGTGGCCCAGGACCTCTTGCTCAAGATAAATGAGGCCAAGTAGTAAAGAGGACATTCATCTTTAAGTAAGGAATACCTGGCAAAATTGCCTTTGTGGAGTTTCTAAACTGTAACCTGCAAGCCAGTGGTATGCTAAGATTTATATTCTCCCACAGGCTTGGTTAACTGTAAAGTAACTTTTGGCTGTCCCTGGGGTTACAAAAACTATTACCTATTGTATAAAGCTCCCACTGCCCTGTTTTGTTTGTTTATTTTGATCTTTTCCATCAGTGGAAAAAAAACCCTACTTATCCTCTTTCCTCTCTCATTCGCCCACTCACATAAGAGCATTGTCCTTGCTCAGTAACTCCATTTCCTGAGCTCAAAGGAAAAGAAAAAAAAAGATGAGAGCTTTTTTTCTTTTATCCTTGCACTGAAAACAAAGAGCAGATTTGCTCATCAAATTGGATTGCAGTCATTTCTGTATAGGCCACCTTCAAGTATAAACTAGACAACATTCTTGGAAGATAAATGTGAAACAGCTTAGTACAAGATCACAAAGAGGAGTCAGAAAGCCCATGGTCTTGTTTCCATTCTGCCATGTATAGATTTAGATGTTAGGCCAGTCATTTACAGCAGAAGCTCTCAGTGCTATCAGTGGCTTCACCACCTTAGTCCATGACTCTCCCACTTCCAGTATCCAGCGCCTACATCTCTTTATCTGAGACTTTCTCTGGATGCTACTGCCCTCTCTGTGTCACACCTGACTCTGGACACAGCATCAACCAGTACCTGACAATAGTAATGGTTGCTATGGTAATACCTTAACTTCCTCACGCCTTGCATGGCATGACTCTGAGGCAAGTCTTCCACACTGTTCCTAGAGTTCCCCAGCAAGGTCCAGTTTCCCACTCTGGTAGTTTGCTTGATAACCATTCTTCCATGTATCACTTCTCCACTTCCTTATCAATGTTTGTGGAGATCAGCTGGCCTGCTTTTGAGGGGGCATAAACACAGACAGTTCTTTGCTACATAAAAAGCAGATAAACAAGCCAGTGGAATTAGATAACTTGCCAGCCAGATGGCAAGAAGAATCCTATTGCTAGCTGTAACTGCAGTGGTGATAATCCTTGGTGTGCTCCAGCACAATTGCTAACTCACTTGTGAAGGACTGGTATAAAAGACAGATGGAAGAATGTATTTATGCATACCATTTGTCAGCTATGGGGATAATGGTAATTATAAGAGCTATGAAGTTGAATGGTTATTGTCAAGCCATTGTACTGATTAAAGAAAGAATGACAAATGTCACTTGAGCCTACTCTCAACTCAAGAGAGGGAGTGAAGGCCAAAAATTCTTCATATAGCCTTTAAATAGACATGTATTTCCTATAACTAGAGGAATACATTATAAATCAAACCTAGGACCTTATTGTGAGCAAGACTAAAACACAGAACTGGGAAGTCATTTATGCTAAAGTATGGTCTTGTTAAGAAAAAACTGAGACCATGGGATATGGGGTGGGGACATGTGGGTGGCTACATTAGTAACACTGTATTCCCAAATTCATCTGAATCATTCCCCTAGTTAAAGGATAGAGCCTTTCCTTCCCTGTAGACTATACAAAGGCCTCACCTGATGCAGATGGCTTCCAAACTGATCTTCCCCCATGTTATCTCACTACTTCCATATAAAGAGCTAGGATCAAGTCTCAGTATGACTTGGAAGTATTGTCCCTTTAATAAAAAGATTATTCACCCAAAGAGCTGTAGGAGCTTGATACTGTATACTAGCAAAAAATGGGAGAACATGCCTAAGAATCAGTCTTGATGACACTGAAATATAAGGAGTGCAAAATAAGGTTGGATACGCACACACACACACACACTCAGAAAAAAAAAAAAAGGATCAAGGTCAGGTGAACAGAAGACTGATATTTGCTGCAATAGTGGAAATTTAAAAGCTCTCAGCAAATTTCTAGAGCAGAACCAATTTGAGACCCAAAACCATCAATTAGGAGAGTCGTCTTATAGAGGGACTCTGCCACAGCATAGCAAATACATTGAGTAACAATTCCTAATATTTCCCTGAAAATACCAGGGAACTGTACACTGAGAAAGACTATTCATATCTTTTGAGGTGTACTGGATACCAAGGGACCTTAAATATTATACATTGACTTTCTTGGGTATACAGATGCCAGATGATAAGCAGAATCCTGACCCAAGCCTATCTCATAGTGGATCCATTGTGTCTGCATCCATCCTGTGGATTATTCCCCAAATCCTTAAATGCATAATCTGGATATATATACTTAACAACTAGCAGAACCTTGATTTGATTTCCAAATCTTTATACTAAGAGCCATTATGGTAGAGAAGACCAAGTAAAAGTCCTTAAAATGGCTTTATTCCCTGTGGCCAAGAATAGAAATCAGATGCAGTATGGCATCCTGGGTGTAATGGCAGAGATTAGTGTCATCTTCAAAGACTTAATGATTCAGAGATGATCATCTCTATCATATCCCCAACTAATTCATCATTATGGTTCCACAAAAATAGGCTAGATCATGGCAGATGGCAGTCAACTGACCACAAACTGAATTAAGTAATGGCTCCATTTGCAGTTGCTATGCTAAATGTGGCACTTTTTTTTTCTATAGCAGATTAACAAAGCCTCTGATACATGGTATACAGCTATTGAACTGGCAAATGTTTTCATTTCAACATCCATCAGAAAGGAGGTTCAAAAGTAGTTCAGATTCATGTGGTTGGATAGCAGTATCTGTTCATGATCATTCCTCAGCACTGTTAGTTCTCCTGTTCTCTAACACAATATAGTGTGGAGAGATCTTGAACACTCTGCAGAGCATCACAGTAGTCCACTGTACTCAATATTGAGCAGCAGTGAGTGATAAGGAAACACACATTGTGACATATGTCTGACAGAGAGTGGGTAATAAATTCTATAATTATTCAAGGGTATACCATTTTGGTGAAGTTTGTAGGAGTTTGCCTGACACATGCCAGAATATATGCTCCAAGGTAAAGAACAAGTAATCATACTTTGTACCTCCAACACTAAGAAAAAAAACACAGAATTTAATGCCCTCTTTAGATATTGAAGACATTTTGTTCATACCACATTTGGAAAAGATTTATTTGGAATTAAGCATAGTTTCCGGAGCAGGAAGACTAAACTTCCATGTTGCACTTATACTTAGCTCACACCTATGGCCTCATGGGGGCTTCTGTATGTTGGAGCTGCAGAAAAATCTGAGCATGGTTCATTGATGGGTCATTACAATAAGCTGCTGGGAGCTGAAAATGCCACATTACATCCTCACTCAGTGATTGCCCTGAAAGGCAATAGTATGGTGAAATCCTCCCAGTGGGCAGGGCTTTGAGAATTGCATCTGACTACTAAGAAGTAGCAAATGACTTGACTCTGTGGTCAGGGGCTTTAGAAAGAACAGACTGGGAATAATAGTGTCTAGAGAAGAACTAGCATAAGAAATTATAGCAGTAGGCACTTTAGATCTTTGTATATCTTTGTTTCTTACATAAATGTCCTCTATAGTAAAGGCATTGAACTACCAATTGGATAGAATTGGCTGTCTAGTGGATAGTTTATTTTTCCCACTGGCCCATGAGAGAAGAAGTTATTGAAGTACAGTTGCACACTATGCATGAGCTTTCCCTTATGAGGTTGATCTAGCTACTGCCTCTGTTGACTGACTGATCTGTCATAATCAAAGACCAAGAGTGATTACTTGATGTGATATTAGCCTTTGAGGAAACCAACCAGCCATTTGGTTGCAAGTTGGTAATATCTGACCCTTTCCTCCCCAGAAGGGGCAGTAATTTGTCTTTGCTAGGACTGATAAAAATTGTGGGGATGGGTTTATCTTTTCTGCCTCAGAATTTTATCCAGCAATACTATCTGAAGTCTCAGAGAATGAGAAATTTATCATCATGTAATCTTGCATAACATATTCTTGAATGAAAGGGCCATATTACAGCAAAGGAAAAGTGACCAAAAGTTCATGACTGTGGGAAATCACTTACTTGAAAATACATTGAGTGACTCCTAATCTGGTAGCATGATGGCATGTTGGGTTCATCTTATAAAGGCACAAATACGCCATTAGTTTGTGGATGACATTCCCTGTCGTATGGGGATCCTATCCTTTACATACCAATGGCTATTATATGGTACTGCTTCTCTAATAGCTAGAATACATGACTCTGTAGACCTTAGAAATAGTTTCTTTTACTATTTCACTATTTCACTCCTAGTGACCCACTTCAGTGATTTGTGCTTTCCATACTCAACTTTCAACTTTTCTGTATAAGAGCTACTGATTTGCAGAATGAATGAGGGGATGCTTTTACAAGAAGGTGACTGTGTTATAATAACTTTTATTTGCAGAAACAAACTGCTGGCCAGATTTAGCCCATGGGCTGTAGTTTTCCAATCCTTGTGCTAAGTTATTCCTAAATTTCCTTCATGGTCTAAAATTCTGTATTGTATGCCTCTAGATTCAGAAAACATTTTGAAAAGTCCTTCCAGTCACAAGAGATCATCAATATCTCTATGAAAAGATTAGAAAGTTTATAAAAATCAAACATAACCTAAAGTTAATTGCCAAGATTTTATATTTCAAAATTAGGTCTCTAATAGTAAAAACAATGTATTTATAATAATCTAGACTATCTTTAAAAGTGAATACAATTATTTTTGAACATGTAGTACTAAGGCATTGACAATTACATTGAAAACACAATTTGATGAATAATGTCTACCAGGGAAATTCTTCTTTTTTTTTTTTCCAAATGGCAGAACTTGTTGACAGTATTAGTCTGCACAAGTTTAATAATTAGAACCTGAATCAAAATGAATGACTTCCAGCTTAGAGGACTCAGAAGACATACTACATGTAACATATATAATAACTTAGAAGCATGGAAAAGTCATTGTTCAAAGCCTAATGCTATAATTACATCAATATGTAAGTAATGTAAGAGACATTATTTGATTCCAATGAAGATGAATATGGTTTATGCAATTCATCACTTTTAAATTGTTAAAAGTAAATTAAATATTGGAGTGCCAAACAAAAAACATTCTCATAAATTTTTAATAAAGAAGATAAAATGTACAAGTTATTGAGAACTTTAAAAAGCAAATCTCTGCATAATAAGCAACTGTAAGTTAACTAAATCCCTATGTGTATCATATTCTCTCACCTTTAATTTTACCTAACTAGAATATTTAAAAGGATGAAATACAATGAAACAATCTAGGAATGAACAGAAATAGCTATGGATCAAAGTAAAATTTGGTCAAGTGCAGTTTTTAAAACTTTAAACAACACTATCACATAAATGTGATCAATTGGTAGGGGAAGGAAACACATGGTCCTTGGAATGATTGCCTCTTCCCTCCTTAGATCTATAAGTTGTTCAACAGAAATTTTTCACTTTCATCCAATTGTGTGTTTACATATCTTTTCCCCCAAGGTATAGCATGAGTTACATTATAGAATTAAAAGTGTAATAAAAGAAAATAATTTATTTTATTCATTTGGAGGCAAAGTATATGTTTTTTTCCTACAGTTATAAAGTACAGTGTGTATCCCATAAAACTCTATTGAATTTATTAAAATTCAGCTTAGTGTACAATTTATCTACAAAACATCCATACACACTGACAAATTTGCCATTTTTGTTTTTCCTTTTTAAATTGAAATAGCGTTCCCTTTATCCTCACTTCTTATTTTTACAATTGATCATATAAGTCAGATAAACATCTCTTCATAAGTTTATAAAGTACTCATTAATCTTGCTTTTTTAAAAAATAAGTGATGAAGAGGTCCACAAGGGAGAAAACAGAAGGTTTGCAAATTAATAAGAGCTTTATGCTTTCTTTTCAGATAAAAAGTTGGATATATTTTTATGTTTATTTAAGAGAATAAATTTGCTATTAATTCTGAAAAAGACAAGACTAATGAATTACCCCTTTATTTTATATAACCATGTTTTCAGTTCACATACTGTAAAATTAGTTATAGAAAAATCAGTATGCTATGTTTATATTGATATTTGTTGTATAGAGAATGATACTGGACATAATACCATTATTATAATTCTATAATTATGAACAATAATTTATTGCTCTTCCATTTAATCAAAATTTAAAACATTTCCATTTTGTCTAAAAAAACAAAAAACAAAAAGCTAATATGTACCCAAAGTGATAGGAGAATGATAGAGGGCCAGCTGTCCAGTGAAGAAATCACAGTTATTCTCAATGATAATGAAGAATTTACTGTATCCGTGTTTGATGGATTCTGATCAGAAAATATCAAAGCTGAGAAAGGATAAGTTTATTCAATTTGAATATCAAATCAATCATTTCAGTTAAAATCTCATTGGAAAATGAGCGGTTGTTTGAAAGCTGAGGAGAGTGAATTTCTGAAGAAAAACTTATTTTGCAGACATATGCACTCAGGTAAAAATATGCATAGAAATACAGTTGGGAAGAGTATAAAAAGGCCAATTTTAAGAATGCTGCTCATATAAAATTACAGAGAGGTGAAAGAACTACATGTGATGGATGTGACTAGCTCAAGAATGGTGGAAACATTTTTCTGTAACTCAATAAAATAGTTAAAATTGGATTCAAAGGCACTGGGGAGGTAATTTAAAAAAGAAAGAGGGAGAGAATGCCAATGGAACCAAGAAAATTGGTTTCAGAAGTGATCAGTTAGCAGACAGCCCTAAGGAGGGAAGCAGAGTTATCAGAGTAATTGAGGCAGGACACAATGAACGTACTAATGATAAAAGAAAAATATGGATAAGGCAAAACTGAAATCCACAGAAAGAAACAAAACAGGACTTAATTTCATTTTTTGAAATAATACTCTATCATTCTACATTTCAACATTATTGGTGCACATTATTGTTACTTTTATTAGCACAGATGGTGATTCTATATCCTTAACCACTACACAGCAGGATTGCCAAGAACAGAAGTGTTCTAAGAAATCCTGTGGTTTCTGTTCCTTTATAGTTAATAACTTATTAATATCTTCTCCTCAGAGAGGAATGAGACAAAGGAAATAACTATTCCTTTGGTGACGGGGTATGGAGGGAATAATTAGCAAAGTTCAAAAGTTGTGGAAAAACTGAACTTTCCAGGAAAACTCATTGACTAGAAAAACAAATTGCTTTGCAATCGCAAAATTTCAAATTAATACAAAATACATCATATACTCCATTAGTACTTTGTAAACCTTGAAAGACAGCTTCATTGTATTATCTTGTTCCATCCTCAGCATACCTTTGAGTGGCTGGCAAGTATCATCCTATTTTGCAAAGATGTCTTTGGCCAGTTTTTGCCCCAAAGACAACATAAACTCCTTAATCTTGTATTCAATGCCCTCTCCTTGTTCCTCCCACATTGCCTTACAGCAATCATCAGCTTCCTACATACATAGGGACTCCTCCACACTCTATGACCACATATCTCACTTTTCCACATCCATATCTGTGGCAGAGACACTAATAGGTAGTCACCAAATCATTCCCTCCTGGGATCTTAGAGTTTTTGCTGATAAATGAGGCCATGTGACCATGCTAATAAAGTGCAGGAAGAAATGATATACACAACTTTCATGCCTGTTTTCTAAAATCTTCCACTCAATCTGTCGTGCAAGTGTTCTACTTCCTTATCTTCCTTTCCTAATACAGATCATGTAGTGAAGGATTCCAAGGACATAGACTTTCTGGGACCTGGATTTCTGCATCACCCCTTGGAAGACTGCCTCCTGAATACTGAAGTGTACTACCATGTGGTCAGGAAATATACCATTACTATGTTAAGTCACTAATATTTGGGGTTACCGTGATAGCAGTAAGTCTGCTGTAACTAATATCAAATTTTACTTGTCTGTTTACCTTTTCAAATAGAAACTCTATTTTCCAACCAAGTTGAAGTTAACCTGCTTTAAGAAAACTTTCTTGACCACTTCAGAACTTCTTGATTTTACTTATAACTCATCAGTTCTGTTTATTGTTTAGTCTGTGTAACTCCATTTTTCAAAGTTAGGCTTATTGATATATAAATTACATAATTTAAAAAATCATTCCTAGATCAATGAGTTTTAACAAATGCATACTGTCATGTAACAGTCACTACAATAAAGATCTAGAGTATTTTCATTACCCCTAAGAGCTGCATCATTGCCCTTTTCCATCAGTTCCCTCCCCACTTCTAGTGCTTGGCAATCTCTGATGTGTTTTAGGTTCCTATGGTTTTGCTTTTCTGAAATGTCATATAAATCAGGGTGCCTGGCAGACTCAGCTAGTGGAGCATGTGACCCTTGATCTCAGGGTCATAAGTTCAAGTCCCACGTTGGGCCTAGAGCTTACTTAAAAGAAAATAAATAAAATTTTAAAAAATAGATTGAAGCCTTAAAAAAACAAAATGTCTTATAATGGAAACATATAGTCTGCAAGTTTCTGTGGCTGGCTACTCTCACTAAGCATAATGCTTTTAAGGCTCAGTCATGTCATTACATGCATCAGAAGTTTGTTTCTTCTGTTGTTGGATGATATTTCATTGTAGGGATGAATCACAATTTGTTTCTTCATTCCTCAGCTGATGAACATTCACCTACAAGTCTATGTATGGCGGTATTAATTCATTTTTCTCATATAAATGCCTAGGGATGGATTATATATACGGGTAAGTTTCAATTTTCAAGAAACTGCTAAACTGTTTTTTTTCCCAAAGTGATAGTACCATTTTGTACTCCAAACATCAATGTATGAGTTCTTGTATCTCAATAGCATCACCAATACTTACTGGAGTCATTTCTTTTTATTTTAGGCATTTTAATAGTTGAATTGTGATATTTCATTGTGGCTTTAATTTGCATTTGCTAATGGTTAATGGTTTCCACTGCTAGGAGTATCTTTTCATGTGCCTATTTTGCCATTTTATATCTTCTTTGATGAAAACAATCTTCTTTTATTTTAGTTGGATTTTTTCTTTTCTTTTTTATATAGATATTTGAGAGTTCTTTATATATTCAAACCGTTAAGTCATTTTTCACATACATAATTTGCAACTATTTTCTCCCTGTAAATGGCACCTTTTTATTTTCTAACAGTGTCTTGCAAATAGCAAATATTTTCTTCAGTGTTTTTATTTTATTTTATTTCCTAATTCAAGATCACTAAGCTTTTCTGTTATGATTTCTTTTAAGACATTTTATAGTTTAAGGTTTTGCCTTTAGATCTGTGATTCATCTGGAATTACTTTTCTACATATAATGTGAGTTATTGATAGTTATTTCTATATATGAATATGTAATCTTGGGTAACATAATTTGTTGAAAAGGCTATTATTTCTCCAATGAATTTGTGCTTTGTGATAAAAGTCAATTATATCTATCTATCTATCTATCTATCTATCTATCTATCTATATATATATAGATATATATACATAGATATATATATGTGTGTGTGTGTGTGTGTGTGTGTGGTCAATTTATGGACTCTATTCTAGCCCGTTTTTCTATTTTTCGACCCAACACGAATATCACACAGTCTTTTTTTTTTAATGTTTATTTTTGAGAGAGAGAGAGAGGGAGAGAGAGAGAGAGAGAAAGACAGAATGAGCGGGAAAGGGGCAGAGAGAGAGAGGGAGACACAGAATCCGAAGCAGGCCCCAGGCTCTGAGCTGTCAGCACAGAGCCTGATGTGGGGCTCCAACCCACAAACTGTGAGATTTGACCTGAGCTGAAGTTGGATGCCTCACCAGCTGATCCAACCAGATGCCTCCCACACAGTCTTGATTATACTAGCTTTTAATAATAAGTCTTATAATCATGTATTAATCATAGTATTAATGATTAATGATAGTATTAATCATCTAAATCTATTCTTTTGAAAAGTTTTTGGCTATTATAGATCTTTCACATTTCTGTATGAATTTTAGAATGAACTTTTTATGTCGTACAAAACAAGGGCTGCTATAATTATTATTGAGATTGTACTGAATATATAGACCAATTTTGGATCAATTGACATCTTGGCAATCTTCTGATCCATAAACATGATATACCTACAACCATGGCAAACCTCTCCATTTATTTAGGACTTTTTAAATTTCTCTGTTATATTTTATAATTTTTAATATATAAACCTTGTACATTTAGTTATCAGATTTATCCTAAGTATTTAATAGTTTTTTGCTGCTATTTGTTGTAAATACCATGTATCCTACCCCCTTGCTAAACTCATTCATGACTTCTAGCAGTCTTTAAAAATGAATTTTATTAGACTTTCTACACAGATGACTATGTGTTCTGCGATAGCAGTTTTATTTATTTCTTTGCAATCTAGATATATATTTTTTCTTTTTCTCGTCTTATTGCATTTGCTGGAATTTCCAGTACCACATTGAATAGGAGCAGTAAGAGCAGACATCTTTATCTTTTTCTAGTTGGCAGTTTGTTTTCTTTCTGTATGTTGCTACTTTTTGTATACTTTTGTATTTCACTTGTATTGATCTTTATTGATGAGCATGTTGAAGATTGGTAGGAAGTAAGTGGCTTCTACCACTATTAATATCTGATAGTAAACACTATTTCATTATTGATTGATTATAGATCTTTTTTGATATATAGATTGTGAAGAGGAGATATTATGGAACAGTCTACTTAAAAATAATTTTAATAATTACACACATATATAATTGGACATCAAAGGCTAACACATCTAAAAAGACAGAATATCTAGTGGTGTCAATGAGGTAGAACAAGTTCAAACATACGTAATAGGAATACAAAATGATAAAGTCATTGTAGAAAACAGTTCAGTACTTTCTTATGAAGTAATGCTCCCTGGCCCAATTTCAAAAATTGATTCCATTAGAAATAAAGATCACAGATATGGGAAACTATTTTAACCTGGGATTTTATGGGACTCTAGAACACACCATGTAGTTTCAGCAGAGAGGGTTCTGAGAAGTACAGTGTTGGTAACACTAAGAGGCAGAACCTCCCAGCAAACACGTCACCATTTCTACTGGGGACACTGGCAATAGGGACCTGGCAACAGTGACTTCACAAGAAGTAATAATTGACCAAGCAGTCAGGGACTAGAAAAATTAAAAGTTGTTTGTAAGCTCAGAGGAGACATCCTGGTGTTTCCCAGCAGTGACTGAGTGAGCTTCTGTATGTAAGCTGGAGGACCTGTGCTAGGGATGTGCATCTAAGAGTCCATAATATAATACCCAGCTTAGCAAGAAGTAAGGATGGAATTTGAGATTATCCTAATTCACTATCATGAAAAATAGGGTAACAGAAGACCCTCATTTGAAAATGAAGTAGTGTACATAGTCAAACTTTGAAGCAAATGTAAATGTTTCATACAGTTGCATGGCATTATTTATATTGATGTGTTAGTTTACATACATTTAAAGTCATGCAAAGAGAGATCATATATTTTTGTCATTTGATGACATAGATGAGAAGTAAGCAAACAGGAATTATTATTCCTATTTTACAAAGGCATGAACTGAGATTCAAAGGAGCTGAGTGATTTGCCCAAGATCACACATTTGGTATGTGGCCCAGACAAGATCAGATCTTTTGAATTCTAATCTAGTGCTTTCCATTCTACCAAGCTCATCTCATTATGAATGGATTTGCAATGACAATTTTATTAATAGATAACAATATTTGTAAAAAGATTTCTGGAGTCTTGACTTTGGTTGGGGATTGAAAAGGACATATTTAGAGAATCAGGAATACAGAGTTTATTTTTAATTTGTATTTACTTTTTAAAACTGTACTTTTACTTTCAATAGGTATCATATAGACTTCATACCCTAAATACATTAAAGCATTTCAAGGTTATCTGAATTGGGTATTATTGTTTAAAATCAGAAGTAAAAGCATGGTCATTTCTCTCATTTCTGATACATTTTGGCTCAATATTAAGTGAGGAAAATCTGCCAAATTGCTGTTGGATTTTTAAAATGAGTGCAGCACTCATTTTAAAAAGTGAAAAATTACTTATATCCTTTTGCAAGACATTAAAGATGGACATGTTTTCATTGTTCTTCCTCTGACCAGCCTGTGTTTAGTTTGAGAAGGCTTATGTTTTGGTTTTATCTTGCTTCCAAATAATAAATTTCTGGTCTGGAGTTTAGACAAGTTTAGTCATGCAATGCATCTTAATACCCACACTTAAACATATTTCCATGCTAACCAGATGTTAACACTCTCATACATTTAAGCTTTATGACAATGATAGTTATATGTGGCTCCAGAGTTAAGTTTTAAATATTTATGCTTAATTTTTTAAGAAAACAGACTTTTTTAACATCTCTTTCAAGCTTTTTAAAAATAATAGTATTATTATATAATAAAACAATTCATTGAGCTAAGACATTCTGAATAGTATCTTCTTCTCCATTCACAATGCCAACATCCTCCACTGGAAAAGACCATTAGCTGACAAGCCAATATGTTAACAAACATACACTGAATACCTACTATGTACTAGGTATTGTGCATGGTATTGCAGATTTTAAAATGAAAGCTCCAGTTCTTAAACTCACAGACTAGAAGTGCCAACAGACAAGTGCTCTGATAATCACCATCTGAGATGATTAATGTTGTGATAAACCAAGAGTACAGAATGCTATTTTTAAAAAAGTAGATCTTTCAATCTAGATGAGATGGAGAGTTTCCTAAGGGGATCTTTGGGTGTTATCCTTGAAATAACTGAAGCTACAGTGGGAGTCGAGTGAAAATAGAATCCCAGGCATAAACAACAACATATGTAAAGGCTTGGAAGCAGGCAAGTCAGGAGGCCTGCAGTAAACTGCAAATCATTAGAGAGAAGAAGGGATCTTAGGGCTGCTGCTGGAGGTATGGCAGCTGATGATCCTGGAAGGCAGGCAGGGAACGTGCCATATGCACGTTACGAAGTTTGGAATTTATTCAGAGGCTTGTGGGGGAGTCAACAACCAATTTAAAGTAGGGAATACCACTCCTGCAGTATGGTAGTAGGGTGGAGGATAAATTTAAGAGGGATAAGATATGGCAGGGAAACCAACACTATTTTGTTACCCAAGGAAGAAACATGAGGAAGCAGGGAAGGTGGAAAGAAGGAGCTTGATGACTGATGGGATGTGGTAGTAAAAGAGAGGGAGATGTTTGGGCTTAGGAAACTGGAGAAGACTTGTGAGCATCACCAAGATAGTGGCCATGGGAAGGGGAGGCACAAGCTGGACTGAGAGAAATGACAAGTTCAGTTACAGGCACTCTAAACCTATGATGCTTATGGAACATATAAGTGAAAATGCCAAACAGGACATAGGGCACTTAGTCAGACTTCCAGGAAAGAGAGCTGTGATGGTAACACATACTTCAAATTCACCAGAATGCACGGTGGAAGAAGGTTTGGAGTCCAGCCCCAAATCTGCACTTCTGCTAAGTGTTTGTGATTCCAAAGCAAGTTTTTCAAAGACCACATATGCAGTAATAAGGAGTAGTTGAATCCAAAATGTGGATAAACATTTCCAGAAGACTTTATAAAGACAGAAGAAAAGGTCATTAAAGATGGAACCATGAAAATGACAACAGTTAAAGAAAGAGCAAGAGAAGATGAACATTGTAAGGAGAGAGAGTGAAAAGAACCAGCAGCAAGGGAGCTGAGGGCAAAAAAATCAAGTAAGGACGCAATAGAATTATTATAACTGCAGTGTTTCTGACGATTAAGTCCAGAAAGGAAATACTGAAAATTACTGACTAAATTTGATGACTGAGGGAATTGAGAACCTTAATGAACGAGGTATGGTGGACAGATGGAGATCAAAGCCAGTTCAAAGGGTGGAGGATAAGACTGGACAATGGGAAGGTGGAGATAGTGAACACAGACCAAGAAGTTTTACTGTGAAGGGAAAAAGACAGCCAGTGTGGTAACAAGGTGGGGACCTGAGAACAACAGAGGTTCTCTTTCAAGTTTTTAATCAGTTCTTAAGTACGCTCAAATGCTCAAGAAAGAGACTGAAAAGCTACAAAGAGAATAAAAACAAGAGGGACAGAGAGAAATAAATAGGCAAAGAAGTGGATATATTGAATTAACATTGTGTCAGGCACCTTAAATACTATAACTAAAAAAAACTTAATATATAGGTATGGTTGTGTAACTCTATGTGTGGATATGATTATCCCCAATTTATGGATCAATGAAATAAGACTCAAGGAGTATAAATCAGATGCCCCAAGCTACCCAACAAGCAGGGCTGGAATTCGAATACAAAAATTTCCAACTACAATTCACATTCTTCTTTTAATTACACCAAGTTTCCCAAACTTTGAAAACCTCCCTCTGCATTTTTGACAAACATGAAAATCTCACCCCCACATTCCTGCTGATCTAGTATGTCTGCTCAATATAAATCACTATAATCTGGATATTTTCACTAGCCAAGAATTTTAAAGACTACAGTTTGTAGTGTAAATCACACCATGTTTTTTATTTCCAAATATAAAACTACCATGCCAACTGTGTTTTGTTCGATCTACACACACACACACACACACACACACACACACACACCACCTACCTCAAGAGTCACTTACTGAAAACCCCTACACCATACCACACTCTCTCCTGGCCTCACCTGTCCTAATGTTGCTTCCTACAGAGAAATGATCCCTGCTGTTTGCCACCACTTTGAAAGACTGACAATATTCTATACATAAGTCTACATAATCAAGAAACAAGATTTTACAGAAAGCTTTGATCAGAAGTAGGAAGGCTCTTTCCCAGAAAAACAAACGCTACAGTAGTAGTGTGCTGGTTTTACACTCTCACGGGTGTTCTCATCTTAATGCCCTTATGAAAAATATGTGAATGAAAAGAACTTCACCCACAGGACTGAGGCTGTCATCAGATACTTCAGTGTCATAGAAGCTCTGGGGAAAAGTAATATCTTTGTAGCAACATGATGATTCTCTGTGGTTTTTAAATTTTTGTAGAACATTAATGGTTCTAATTTTTTCTGGAGCCACCCAATTCCTTCTGTATGATATGCGCTCTTCTGTATTCTCTTAATTATTATAACCATTAAGAAGACTCTGTTCAGCCCACATTTACTTCAGTATGTCTTAGCATTGTCAGCATAAATTACTCATTATCCTATTTTCTTAGTCACTCCTCCCATGTATATACAAATGTGTTAAGAACTGCCTGTAAGAATGAATATTTTCTTTCTATTCCATCACCCCCTCTTTCATTTTGCTCTTCGTGGTTTTCGGATCTGAAAGAGTAAGTTAATACCTCATCATGTGTTGACTTTCCTGCTTTGGTAACTTTTGGTTTTCCAAAAAAAAAAAAAAAATCCTGAAATATGTCTCTTACTCCAGGACAAAATGATTCTTTTTTATTTCTGTAAGGATCTGCTGGTTCAAATCTCAATAGAATTATACGAATTTAGGAGAAAAACTTTTAACACCTAATCTTTACATAACTTAAGCATATTCTGTAAAGTCCATACTGATATTATTAAACAAACGCTATTATCTATGACATTGATGATAAAAGTCTTAATTACTGAAGAAAATAATTTTAAAAGGTTGTACAATAAATAAATCCTTAAATCCTAGTTGAACCCTTCTTTTCTGGCCTTAAGTTAATCAATAAAAATTCTCACTCTTGTCCTGCCCTTAATTTTGCATCTTAAGACTACTCATATTAGTGGTAATTTCATCTGTATTTACTCTTATACTTCTAAATCAAAGCTACTCTCTTTAAACAATTAGCTTAAAATGCACTAGAAGGATGATATTATATAGACTTCATTTATCCCATGGCAACCAAGCTAAGGGATAATTTTCCCAAGCAGATTTTCTGATGGCTCAAATGGACAATGTGGAAGGTGAGAAGTATGCTTAAGCCCTCTTCTTTCTCCTCTAGGCTGAATGAATCATCCATTCTGTATACCTGTTCTTTAGAATCTACAGAATGACTTTGGCTCCTGCTGGCAAACACAGCAACCCACCAAGGAACACAAAAATACATATTTCCTCCAAAAATTGGCAAGACAAAGTGAATAAATATGAAGGACATTGTTTAACTGGCATGCAATGGGATTATTTTCTTCAGTGTGAAGACCACAAGATTGTGAATATTTATTTAGTCTCTACTGGATTCTGAGCCTATGTCAAATCAAAAAGCAGCTTTAAACTTTCAAATTATTTTCTTCTATAGAGGAATATATACTATGCTAGTGGTCTGCATTCTCTTGGTATACTGAACAACTGGTAGGCTCAATATTGCCTACACTCAGTGTTTTTTATTCACTAAGACCTGTAAAATAAGGGCCAGCTGGAAGATACACAAATTTTCTTGGATCATAGGGAGGACTGCACAAAGATAGAACATTGTTTAATTAATAAATATTCAAAGTCATAAACAAAACTTTGTATGACACTGATGTCAGTGACAACATAAGCTTAATATGGAAGCCTTCTGCCCATTTTCTTTGTTGTTATGTCCTAAGAGCCAAGAACGTACTAGGTTGGTTTGGTTGGCTGTCTGTGTGGATGCAGGTGTGGAGAACACAGAACCTATATACTCATGCAGGGGATACCTACTATAATATGCCAGATCCTCTGTGTTGGGACACAAGGCTTTTGTCTTCATGAATGGCACATTGACCAGGAGGAATGTGGGGAAAGGAAACTTAAGCGAAACATACAGCCCTGCATGGACTTAAGAAACACGTTAAATAACAATTATATTTAAAAACTGGATTATAGGGGCGCCTGGGTGGCGCAGTCGGTTAAGCGTCCGACTTCAGCCAGGTCACGATCTCGCGGTCCGTGAGTTCGAGCCCCGTGTCAGGCTCTGGGCTGATGGCTCGGAGCCTGGAGCCTGTTTCCGATTCTGTGTCTCCCTCTCTCTCTGCCCCTCCCCCGTTCATGCTCTGTCTCTCTCTGTCCCAAAAATAAATAAAAAACGTTGAAAAAAAATTAAAAAAAAAAAATAAATAAAAAATAAAAACTGGATTATAGATCCAAATAAGAATAAAAGAACAGTATTTCCTGGAATTGAAGAAACTTTTTTTTTATTTATATTTATCGTTTTTACCTCAGAAAGTGGATATTATTAACCTGAAGTAGAAATTTGCTTTGAATTTACTCTTTTGGGGAACTCAATAAAACTAGCTTCTTAAAAATTATTTTTAGGATCGAATCACTTTTCTTATATTCTTACCTAACTTCAATTGAACAATTTGCAAGTGGGCTACTCATTACAAAAGACTCTGTTAAATATAATGTTACACAAATTCACAGAGTATCTTGACAGTTTATAATAGTAGATTCACTATTACCAATTTTGTGACTGCTTTGTCTCCATGGAATCTGATCTCTAAGGTACTACCCTAAACCAAAAATCTCCCACATGTGCAAATGATTACATATCTGCAAAATATTTTGTTTTATATTACAAGCAGGTATGCAATCCATAAGTAAATACCAATGTATCTTAATATTTACATGTTCAATCTTTTCCAATAGGCTGTAATAAAGTGCCTTGAGAAAAATTAATCTGGTTTCAGTGAGAAGCAATAAATGGTATTTAGGGAAAATGACTGCTAATGACTTCTGTGTGACTATTAATTTAAAGCAGATAGATGTTTTGCATGTTGAATGAGATATAACATCAAGATGGTCATTAAAAATAGCAGTTTTGGCATTTTCCAGTAAGAGCAGTTACTGATACCCTCTGCCTGGATTCCAATTCATGAGATCACAGCCAGAATTTCCAAGTTCTCTTGTAGTTCCAATTGGCATATTTCTGCACTTTTTGCTAAAAGGACATGGTGTCCCATTTTTAATAGTTCACTAGGTCTCCCAAAGGCAAAATGTTGGAGTGAGCCTGAAGGTTTTAGTTACAAATCAACATGTGGCTGTAAAAATTACTTTTCCTTTCCAAATCTTAGCATACACACTCAGACACACATGCACACAAGCACGTGCACAGATACACACACTTTTAAGAAAGTTATCAAATACATCAATTATTTAATTCATGAACACAGAAAAATGTTGAGTTCCTATTAGATACCAAACACTGTGCTAATAAATGGGTCTCAGAGATTTAAAGAAAAAGAAGTAAGTGTGGTCAGTGTCCAACTCTTTGGTCTGTAAGGAAAGAAAAAAGGCATAAACAAGGGAGTCTTTATGACTTTGATATTATTCTTTCATTTTAACTACATTACTGAAAATATGTTTTTTTTTTCATTTATGAAATGAAGATGTTGAATTGTACAGTCATTTCATAAATTACTCCCCTAGGACCTGATTCTGGGAAAATTCTTTGGGACTCCCTCAAAAGGCACCTCAAAGTAAGAACTGTGCATAGCTACCCTTTGCCCCTACT
Organism: Neofelis nebulosa; assembly: GCF_028018385.1. Lineage (NCBI taxonomy): Eukaryota > Metazoa > Chordata > Mammalia > Carnivora > Felidae > Neofelis > Neofelis nebulosa. The sequence continues at coordinate 51,843,260 of NC_080783.1, read as the reverse complement.
TTCTTTGGTAGAACTCTCTAAACTTGTATGTTTTACCTATTTGAGCCACCAGTTAAATTTTTATTTGAAGGAAGTTTCAGGACCAAGAACCAATTTGTAAGTCATTAGGTTAGATAATCTTTTAAGTTCTCTTCCAGTTTCATCATTCAATGAGCCCAGGAAATGTTGTTTTACTCTGGTTTTATAATTTCAAAATAATTATGTTTAGAAGAAAAGTGTATTGGGACGCCTGGGTAGCTCAGTCGGTTAAGTGTCCAGCTTCAGCTCAGGTCATGATCTCATGGTTTGTGAGTTCAAGCCCCATGTGGGGCTCTTTACCTCAGAGCCTGGAGCCTGCTTTAGATTCTGTGTCTCCTTCTTTCCCTGTCCCTTCCCTGTTTGTGCTCTGTCTCTGTCTCTCTCAAAAATAAATAAACATTAAACATTTTTAAAAAAATAATAAAAATGTACTTATCTGTCACTAATCATTGGTATTAAAAGCTACCAAATCACACTGTTCTTTGAACCCCTTCCTTCCACTTATCAGCTGTGTGATCTTGGGCAAGTTAGATTTTGTTCCTAGTCAGTCAGTCTTCTCTTTTGTAAAAGGAGATAAGAATAGAATCTACATCACTAGGGTACAGTTCATTGTTGTACAGAAATTTCTTTATTTGTTATTGGGTACATAGTTAGTCACAGAATCAATCCCAGAATCCACAGTTTCCTGCTCATGATTCAGGGTCACTGCTACACAAGTAAAAAGTTATGTGATTTACCAATAGTTTTCATTTTTACATTGATAGAATTTTCCTTTGAGATATTCAGAATACTTTATAAAGCTTAGTGGAAACATTTGTAGAAGAGTTCAGTGAAACAGATAGTTAAAACTGTAATTTTTTTTAATTTTTCTTTTTATTTTAGGAATGAAATAATAGGGTACCTGGATGGCTCCATCAGTTAATCGGCTCTTGATTTCGGCTCAGGTCACGATCTCACAGTTAGTGAGATTGAGCTCCATGTAGGACTCTGTGATGATAGCACAGAGACAGCTTGGGATTCTCTATCTCCCTTTCTCTCTCTGCCCCTTCCCCACTCTCTCTCTTGCTCTCAAAATAAATAAATAAACTTAAAAAGAAAGAAATGATAAATTAGATAAATGGCTTCTCAGAAATCAATGTATAACCAGCTTTAGACCCAGAAATCAAATCAGAGACTACATTTCATGAAAATAATATAATAACTATGTGAGTTAGTAAAATTTTAAACTACATTTAGCTTCCACAAGACGAATTCTAGTTTAATGTCAAAGAGTTTTCAATATTCTGAGTGTTGTATATAATACAGTTAATGTGACATTTTGTAAGGCCAACAAAAAGTTGAGAGTCTTTTCTGATTTATTACAAAATCAAGCAAATATTATTTTAACCTGATGAGTTATAACAAACAAATCTAAAATAAACATTTTTGTAAAGGCCTTCAGATCTGTAAACAAGTTAAAGGACATTCCAAGAAGTTATATATAAGTAGAGGATAGGAAAACATGTTCAATTTCTCTTTTTTTGTGACCAGTTAAAAATATTCACTTATTGTCAATGCTGGTTAGTATATCTTATGATTTTATGCAGGAAAAGAAAAGCAAGTCTCACTTTCTCTCCCCATACAGGAAATTATCTATTTCTCTCTTTCATAGAGATTCAGCCACAAAAGTTATAAAAAGAAGTTCACTATTAAGGAAGCAATATCTAAAATAATGAGCATTTTTCTAAGAAGGAAGATAGGACAATTAGGAAGCTGAATGCAGGCTGTAGCCAGGCCAAAAAAAAAAAAAAAAAGAAAGAAAAGAAAGAAAAGAACTTTTGAAAACATTTCTACCCCTGTCCTAATGTTAGTAGTTGAAGCTAAAAATTTCTTCCAGATCTGTGGAAGGAAGAGGGAATTCTTTGGAAGATTTAAGTGGCTGTCAGAGAAGCACAAGAAAAATACATCTCCAATGTGAGCACTGTTTACAGAGTACTTGCCTGGAAGGTAGGTCCAACTGTCATTAGTGAACAGGGCCAGGAAACCCTCATTGACCACAAGGAGGATGGATGGTATTGCAAGTAGCAATTCAGGAGCTCTTAGAGCAACCATCTGAGCCACCCTATTTCTTCCAGAAGTGAGAGGCTATACCAATTTCTAAGGGCTTCTCCATCCTACTACTAGAGTAGGCCAACGTGTAGTCCTACCATTCTGTGCACAGCTACAGAGTCTGGCATTGCAGTGATGCTCTGCACAGTTCTAAAGCAGCAGTTTTTTTCACATGCAGCATAGCATTTTCTTAGGGGGCCAAAGGGTCAATCAGAACCTGACCATAGCCAGGAGAGAAGACATCCTTGTTTTGGGACATTGTAGGAGAGTGGAAGAAAGAGCAGTAAGTATTAGTGGTGCTATTAAATTTTGCCATCCATTTTCTAGGCTATTTCCTGAAAAGTATACTCATAAGAAGATTATATACTTCATTTCATACGAACCTCATGATATCATTGTGGAGGAAATAGGATAAGAAATATTATTTCAGTTTTGCTGAGGAGGAAACAACACAACAAGTTCTATGTCTCAGTGGTCAAGGGACAGGGAGCAGAACTTTTCCAACCATTCTCTCACCAGAACTTTGACCCCTTCACATTAAACTGCATAATTCCCATCTGGGATGTGCATAAGCGATACTCAATGTATACAATTTTAGTCATATTTTCAAGTTACAATTATCCTAAATATGAAAATGATATGCATACAATAATTTTAATGCCTAAATTTAGGGGATTTCAATACAAAGCAACTTTCTTGTCATAACTATATGTATGTGAGAAAATTAAAAATAGATGGAAATCAGAAGATTCCTATGAATTGTTAAAAAAATAGATTTTCTATCCAATTTCCAAGCATTTTAGACTTTCTAATGCTAAACATATTCACTTCAGAGGTCAGATTTATTACCGCCATTATTTTTTGCTTAAGTTGTATGTTTTGTCTCAAATCTACAAAGAAACAAAATCATTGTGGGTACCTGTTGCGGTAAGTGTGCTCACTCCACACCTATACTCTTCTGTGATATTTCTTGGTTCCTGTCTTTTTTATTTTTTTTTCCCAGCATGGGTGATTTGCTTTCCCCCTCCTCCATGTACTGTATGGTTGACTGCCCTCAAGGCAAAACCAAGTCAGCTGAGATTAGTCACTCAGAAAAAAATCAGTGGTTGTCTTGGGCAATAGATTCAGCAAACATTTAAGTGTTTGTTATGTGCCAGTTGCTTTCACTGAGGTTATCACAACAAACTGAGGTAGGTATTATTACCCCTGCAACTCTCAAAGTTTTAAGGACTTGCTCAAGGTCATGGAAGTAGTTATTGCTGAAATTCAAGCCAAACTTTGGACTTTGAATTCATTGCTCCTTTTCCTATGCCACCAGCACATCCTGGCTAAAATCTCAGGGTGTGAATGAACATTTGATAAGTCAACAGGAGCAAAAAGCGTAATAAATGAAGGTCATGCTGCACAATTAGAAATAGGAAGATATAAATCTTGAGTATGATAGTAATTGGCAAATCTAGACTCTTCAACTAGTAATTCATTTAGTGATACATAGATATTGTGCTCACCTATAGCACCAAATGTGACTGGAAAGTATATGTGTGCACTTATAATATATACAAAAAACTAACCAAAAATGGATCAGAGATCTAATAGAAGAGCTAAAACTATGAAACTCTTAAAAGAAGACAAATAAAATCTTCATGACATTGGATTCAGCAATAATTTCTTAAATGTTGTACCAAAAGTATAGGCAACAAAGAAAAATATAGGAAAAGCTGACTTGATCAGAATTAAAAATTTGTGGGGCGCCTGGGTGGCTCAGTCGGTTAAACTTTGGACTTTGGCTTAGGTCATGATCTCACAGTTCCTGGGATTGAGCCCTGCATTCAGCTCTGTGCTGACAGCTCAGAGCCTGGAGCCTGCTTCAGATTCTGTGTCTCCCTCTCTCTCTGCCCCTACCCTGCTGTTGCTCTGTCTCTCTCTTTCAATAATAAACGTGAAATTTTTTTTTAAATAAAAAGAATTAAAAATTTTGTATATTGAAGGACTCTATCAACAGTGAAAATGCAACTCACAAAATGGGAGAAAATATTTGCAAATCATATATCTGACAATGGATTTATATCCAGAACATATACATAAAAAGAAACTTCTGTAACTCCATAATAACAACAAAAAGCCCAAACAATCCAATTTAAAAATTGGCAAAGGTCTTGAATACACAACTCTCCAAAGAAGATATATACAAATGGCCAGTAGCATATGAAAAGATACTCAACATCACTAATCTTTAGGAAAATGCAAATCGAAACCACAATGAGGGACACCTGGGTGGCTCAACTGGTTAAGCGACTGACTCTTGATCTCACATGGTGGGATAGAGCCCTGCCTCAGCTCCCCACTGGGCTTGGAGTCTGTTTGGGATTCTCTCTCTCTCCCTCTCTCTCTCTCATTCTCTCTGTCTGTGTCTCTGTCTGTCTTTGTCTCTCAAAAAAAACAAAAACAAAAACAAAACACAATGTGATATCAATAGACACTCTTTAAGATGATTAGTATAAAACAAACAGAAAATAACTGTTGGCAAGAATGTGGAGACATTAGAACCCTTGTGCTTGCTGATGAGAATGTAAAATGTGTAGTCGCTAGGGTAGACAGTATGGTAATGCCTCAAAAAAATTATACATAGAATTACCATATAACCCAGCAATTCCACTTCACGTATATACCCAAAAGGATTGAAGGCAGAAGCTCAAACAAATATTTGTACACCAATGGTTATAGAATCATTATTTGCAAGAGCCAAAAGGTAGAAACAATCCAAATATCCATTGATGAGTGAATGGATAAACAAAATGTGACACATGAATACAATGGAATATTATTTAGCTTTAAAAGAAAAGAAATTCCAGCACATGATACAACATGAATGAACTTTGAAAATGTTATGCTAAGTGATATCAACTAAATACAGATAAATACTATATTATTCCACTTACATGAGACACCTAGAATAGTCAAATTTATAGAAACACAAAGTAAAATAGTAGTTTCCATGGAATAAGGAGTTGTTGGTCAATGGGTACAGGACTTCAGTTTGAGAAGATAAAAACAATTTCTGGAATGGAATAGTGTGATGGTTGCATAACAATGTGAATGCAAGTAATGCTGTGACACCGTGCACTTAAAAATGGTTAACATGGTAAATTTTATGTCATGTGTATTTTACCACAATTAAAATAATAATAATAATATCCCTGCAGTTACATGAGAAAGGTGAATGAGCATTCCTTAAAAAAAAAAGTAAACATGTAGATTGGGGTCAGAGATTAGAGGAAGGCATGCAACATTACCTTTCTCTGAATATTGACAATTCAGTTTTTCCATTTATTCAACACTGAAAAGCATGTTAAGGTTCTCATTCACTTATTCATTCATAAGGTAAGTCAAGTCATGGTTTCTGTGCTCAAAAAGCTCACAGGATATTTTGCATAAACATTATATCACACACAAACCTGTGGTGCTCAGTCAGTTTTTCATCTCTTATTCATTTAACAGATAATTATTGAATGTTTAGTACATGGCAGGAATCAGTCTGGGCTCTGGGGACACTATGTTGTGTTAAAGTTCCAGTAGTAGTAGAGCTGACATTTCTTTGAGGGGAGACAGGCAATAAACAAATGAATAAATATGTGATATTGGGTAGTGATCAATTCTGGGGGAAAATAAAGCAGTGTAATGGGTAGAGAGAGTGACTGGGTCAGTAGTAGCAGAGTGAGGGATATTTTAGAAAGTGGCTAAGGACCCTCCTGCAAAAAAAAAAAAAAAAGTGATAAAGTGATGTTGTGGCAGAGAACTGAATGAAAGGAAAAGTAAACAATGCTGATTTATGCAGGAGAAGCATTCCAGGCAGAGGAAAATTGAATTTCAGAAGCCCTGAGATAATGACATGCTTTGGTGTCCAAGAAAGTGTATGTGGGTCAGTATAAATGGTGTAGAGGTTTTTTTAAAGAAATAATCCAAGTTTTAAAGGTAGGGAGATGAGAAAGAATCAACAAAGGTCATTCAGATGCAGTGTTCAATGAGATCAGGACGAACCAAGTGAAGAAATTACCTCAAGATCACTCAGTTAATCTCAAATGCTGCTGATAGTTCCCATAAGCCGACTGAGATAGGACTATTGGGTTATAGCAACATGAGGTCACTGAAGACTGACAAGAACTGTTGTAGTGGGGATGTGGGGGGAAAACCTGATTTAAATGAACTTAAGAAATGTGGAAGAAGAGGAAATAGAGAAAGCACATACAGATAACACATTAGGATTTTGCTCTAAATGATAACAAAGACTGGGGAGAACACTGGACAGAAATGTGGGTTAAGCAAGGTTTTTTTCTAAATGAAAAAAAAGTCATGTTGAAAGCACTAATCCAATAGGACAAATTGATGTGGTGGAGAAAGGAAGCAAGGGCTAAAGTCTTTGAGAAGGTACGAAAGAATGTGATTTAGTGTTTAAGTAGAAGTGATGGGTGTAACAGGTGGGCTTATCCACAGCTACAGGAGTGAAGGCAGAATATGTAAACATGGGTACAGTTGGTGTGTAAATGTACCACAAATGTTATACATTTTCTTCTGATTTCTTTATTTTCTCAGTGAAACAGAAAACAAAGTCAGAAAGACTCCATCTGAGAGTGAGGGGGCAGGTGATATGAGATGAGAGACTAAGGTGTGAAATTGTTTCCAGGAGAGTATTTGAGCCTAAAGCAGTAAGGAAGCAGTATGGTTGAAGACAGCATTAAGGGATTATTTGAGGTTTGTGGTCATGAATTTAAACAGAATATTAAGCATGGCTGTGTTCTTATTCAGCTACATTGCCCAAGTGGCGGTGCAAATAGTTTGGAGTTGAATTTAACAATGTTGGGGTTTTGCCAGAAGAATATAATGGAAACAAGGACATTGAGAGTGTAAGGAAGGTCATTAATGCACAACGGATCATTAAATATGAGCTGTGTAGGGAGAGAAATAAGGACACAGTTCAGGGACAAGGGCATAGTAAAAAGGTGGTAGGATTAATGGATAGTAGGTTCCATTTGGATAAAGAATTTTTGGAGTTGGGACACTACAGGGAATAAACTGGAAAGAGAGGAGGCAGTAGTTAGAGACTGAAATGCTAGAAACTGAGATTGTCGAAGAGATACCATTATTAGGCCTAGACTAGGAATAGGTGATTGAGAGAGTGGGGAGAATAGAAGGGGATCAAGAAACTGAGATTCCAGAATTCTTTGTTGGAATCACTGTGAAATACGATTGTAGTGACAGCCAGATGATAAACTCTTCAAGGACAGGGAGTGAGGTTCTCTGCATTATTTAGAATCAAAGTAACATTGAAGAACTGTGTTATAAAACATCTCATCTTCCATAGCAAGAGTTTTTAAACTGGGGTCCATGGGAAGTATTGCAGAGTTTGCAGAATCCTCTGAAATTGTAAGCAATTTCTTCTCTTTGGGTAAATACATGATTTTTCTAAGAAGAGAAACTATGGAAACCATAGTTTCCATCCTGTTCTCAAAATGGTCTAATATCACAAAACATAAAAATTACTACTGAGACATTGAAAAACTATCCATAGTAAAAATAACATAATAATTTGAATATAACCCATTCCTAGAGCTGCCTTTACCATGAGGCATAGAAAACTACCGTTTACAGGGTTGGACAATTTAGGTTGCCAAGCGATTGTACTCTATCCCCACTCATTCCACACCAGCCATAGTGGCCTCTTAGGTATTCCTTGAATCTCCCCAAATCTTTGCACACTTGTAAGCTGTTGCACTCACTGTTCATCTGTATGAAACATTTTCTCACCATATAGTCATAAAATTAAGCCCCTTACTGCTTTAGATTTCCCCTATAATATCTCCTCATCACCTAGGGCCTCGTACTGCCCACCGCCCCTCTAGAGGCCACCCTACCTTTTTATTCCAATTCAGTTTTCTTCATACCACTTATATCCACCAGCCATATTTTTCTATTCATTCATTTGCATGTTTATTATTTATTTTAGACAAACTCTCTCCAATGCAAGTGCCATGGGAGCAGGAATTTTGCCTGTTTTGCTTAGTAGCAACTGATATTGTATTCCTAGCACTTAAAATGGTGTCTGACATATAGTAATCACTTAATAAATATGAGTTGTTGAAAGAATCTCAAATTATCACCAATTATTTCTTGGGTAACAGCACTGAAGAAATCATTAGAAAGCAAATGTTTGCAGAAAGACTATTGGCCTATTTTTTTCCCATGTCTTGTTTTATCACCCCTCCCCTTCTCCATCTCTCCCTGCTCTTCCTCTGATCCCTAAATGTTAAGTAGAAGCACACTTAGATGTCCCCTATCCACAAGCCCATCTCTTAGCCTTCTTTCCCTGGGGCTGCAGCCTCTTCGCAGCAAACTGAGAGGACATTCGTTCTCTGTGTGCCTCCCTCCTTCTCTCCCTTCTCAGAATGTGTTGCAACCTCACTTCTACTGCAGCTCTAGGAAGACATCCCTCAAAAGGTCAATGATGACTTCATTGCCAAACAAAATGAGGACATGGCTAGTCCTCAAAATATAAAAAGTTAAGTTTGGCCTTGTTGGCCAGTTTCTTAACTCCTGTAACATCACTCTCTCAGTGCTACTCTAACCCTAACTTATTCCATACTCTTCTTTTCATCCCTCAGTATCCAAGTCAGATGGCCCCTTCCCGTGCCCCACAGGGTCCTGCCTTTGGTAATCTCACTCAGCACTCTTCCTGGAGGTCCCATTTACTCTCGGAGCTTCCCTGGGTACTGCATATAGCTGGTCTCCAGACTTTGTGTTCTACTCTGCCTTTGAATTCTAGTCACGTTTTTACCTGCTTGCTTAACATTGCTACTAAGAAGACTGTGAATTCTTTGTAGCTTATCTATTTATCTTATAACCTCACTTCCCTCCTTTACAGATGAGCAAATGGAGGTACAGAGAGGCTTAGTAATTTAGCTGAGATCACACAGTTATGGAGCAGCTAATTAGAAGCATCACAGTTCAGGATTTGATTCTTGGGACTAGGTAAGTTACTTAATGGTTCTGTGCCTTGTTCTCTCGTTTACAAAAGGGGATAAAAAAATTAGTGCCTATATCACAAGTTGGCTGTGAGAATTAAAATGAAATAAAAGTATAAAGTACTTAGAAGAGTATCTGGTACATAGTAAATAATGAGTACACATTAGGTGTTCTTTTTCCTACCTGGCACCTGAATCAGTTCCCTCTGCATTATATGCTATAGTGTAAGGAGCAAGACCTCCAAAGCAGGGAAAGATATAAAGATTATGAACCTCTACATAGAAAAATCCAAAAGAAAAAGATATAGTAGAACATTAAATGGAAAGAAAAAAAATCTACATGTTAAGAGTTTCACAGTTAATTTCACTTAAAGAGTATTTGAAGTATATTTAGTTCATCACATCATAACACTGAACTACATTAAATTTACCATCTAAATGGAAGAGAGTACATGGAATCTTTGACAGACTAATGAATAATTCTGTCATTTTCAAAGTCATAAAATTATTAATTACTTGAAGATTTTGGTAAGTAACCTGTCATGTTATCTCAACTGTAAAAACTAGCCTTTAGAGCCTAGAAATCAGATTTCACGAATGTTTCCACTTTTTAAAACAAGACAACAGGCTCAGAATAGAGTCCCTTATGCTAATCCCCAAACTGGGACTTAATTACAATTTCTGCCTCTCCCAGAAATGGAATCTTCAACCAGTCAATCAGGAATCATCTGATCAACACTCATGAGATTGTCTGATAGACCCCCACCATCCCTTAAGAGAAAGTGACTTTGCCACAGCTAATCTGCTTTTTGCTGGTATAACTTCCTTTGGAATTTAAGAGGTAAAGTAGAGCACAAAGTCTGGAGACCAACCACATACAGCACCCAGGGAAGCCCTGAGAGTAAAGAGACCTTTAGAAAGAATGCACTGAGTGAAACTACCAAGGGCAAGACCCTATTGGGTAGGGCAAAAGTCCTTACAACTTAGGTACTGAGGGATGAAAAGCAGAGGGTGGGGAGAGAGTGATGCTAGAAGAGCCAAGAAACAGAAACAAACAGAAGCTCATCAAAATGAGCTCCTGATTTTCTTTCCCCAAATGTGGTCAATATGTTTTCATTCCTAATCTTAAAGGGCCACTTATTCTAATAATTATCATAGGATAGGGTTTTGTTAAACTGGACTGAATGCATTGTTGCTGCCTTTTGGACAAAAAGTAGGATGGTCCATTTCAATATGCTAAAGATACGTATAGCTTTTATTTTCCTCAAAGAAAATAAAGTGTAATAGCCCACTATCATTGGTAATGTCTATGGTAAAATATCAGACACTCACCAAAGCCTTCCTCAACAATTTTGGTCCTCAAAGAGTTATGTGCCATTTGAAGTTCTAGAGCCTTTATGTCTGTATCATATTTGAGTCTTAGTAATAATATCTGTCCTACTGGATCCCCCATTTTATTATGTCCTTCAACAGTACCTACACAAAGTCAGCACAATTTGGACTGATTGAAGTATTCTAACACCATCATTTTAAAAGAAAGACTGCAGATAGGAGATAGTCATTCAAAGAGATGATATCTGGATCTATTTAGTGTATTCTCTTTCTCTCTTGAATGGGACAAGGGTAGAAGTAAGGCTGCTGGAGCCGGAAACACCTGCTCTTGAACTCTGACTCTACCACCCAGTGTTTGATGCAAGGGTATTTGCGCCTCTCAAGGCATCAGTTTCCTCATCTGCAATATAGGGATAGTATAGCTTAGCTCATAAAGAATCAAGGAAATGAGCATGAAAAAGGTTTTCAATTAATGTTAGTTCACTTGAGCTAATATAGGAGTTCCTTTCTGGTATAAGTACCTATGCAATCAAAACCACTTGACTCATCACAGAAGTCCCTGTCACCAATCCTACCTTTCTGCTTAGTGCATAGGATTATTAGTAACCAGGAGGCAAGGGTCTGAGGACAGGCAGGTAAGTCATCTGTTTTTCCTTGCATGACTGCACCAATGGCAGTAAACAACATTTCAGTGGTAGCTACACTGCACTGATTATTTTTTAAGTGTATTTATTTGGGGGGGGGGGGGAGGGAGAGAGAGAGTATGTGTATGTGCACAGGTGCACAAGCAGGGGAGAGAGAGAGAGAGAGAGAGAGAGAGAGAGAAAGGGAATCCCAAGCAGGTTCTGTGTTGTCAGTGCAGAGCCCAACGTGGAGCCTGATCTCAGGAACCATGAGATCATGACCTGAGCCAAAATCAAGAGTCAGATGCTTAACTGACTGAGTCACCCAGGTGCCCCAGACTACATTTAATACACTGAAACTCTTCACCTTGTTTTCACTTGATACTTATTAGTATCCTGCTGAAGAACATAAATTTTAAACTCTTCCTCATGGATTTGTGCCAAAGATTGTTCTCCATACATCTATGAAAGAATAATTTTGTTCTAACCTTAAAGGCATATTTCCTTTTATTTGAAACATTGTGCAAAAGAAACTTTTATAGGGTGTATAAATGAGGCCTTCTTTGGTAAAACTAAAGGAGACACAAGATACAGCCTTTTCCACTTGCCTAATAGATTGTGAAATCTTTCAATGTAATTTGTATTTGCCAAAGATGCATTTGTCTTACCATGCTTCATCTTATATTACCTTTTTATTTCTCAAGTCACCTGAGGAAATATTTGGTATAAACTAGATGTTTGTATCTATAAAATACCCTTGCATTTCCATTTTATAAATGAAAACATGGCAATAAAAAAATCTAGTCCTTAAAAAACACTTTTAAAAAAGCTATCAAATTCAAACACAATCTAGAGTCATTAAAATTAAATTTAATTTGAATAAGATGTTTTCATTAATAATATGCAATCTTGAATAATCATTAGAATTTAGTTTTTTTGAGAGGTGACTATATCCAATTTGCTGGGTCAAAATGCTCACATAAAAATACCTCCAAGTTCTATAAGCTCTGTTCAGCCTAGGAGAACCTTGTGCATTTCTAAATCTTAAACAATTGGAAATTAGAAGGCAAGGGCTGACCCTCTTTCAGGAAAAAGTAAATATTCTACTTCTATCTATGACAAAGTTTCCCCAAAACAGTTGAATCATAATCCCTTGTAGAACTTTTTAAAAATGTTAACATTCTATGAGATTTTGACTGAGCCGGTCTACTTCATGTGGATTTCATAATACATTTCACAATGCAACTATGCCTATGTTTTATGAAAGAAGGAAAAGTGTTTCATTTTCTAAAGTCCTAAACTCGATTTACTTGAGGAAGAAAGGGTGATAACCATACATTCCTTATCCTACTTCATTGTAGAAGTATAAACCTGCCACCAAGTGACCCTGATAAAACAAGCTTCTACTTCATAGTTTGGAGAAAGATCACTGAGATTATGCCATAAAATGCAACTTTTATTGAAGAACAATTTATGGGGACTGTTGAATTACAATAAGGCCAAGGTAAACAGCAATATGAAATATGCGCAGTCTGTAGGATTTATAGAATTGTGAAAAGAAGCTTCAAAATAAGCAAAAGGATGCTCTTAAGGTCATTCTTAAAATATGCAACTTGTATTTCCACTTGCTTTCAGGCAAATTACATCAAATTTAAATGTTATTCTTCAGAAAGTCTGTCCAATAAAATGCTCCACCATAATTTCTGCATTGCTAATGTCTGTTTCAACAATGAAGACTAGCTTGCTGTCAAAACTTTTAGAGAGGCTCCAAGTGGAATGAATTCTGATGAACAAAATTTATGAAACCTATGTTGGCTCCCCATGCCCCCTTTTTCTTTTGACCATAATCTAAGCCAAAAGCACCTTGTTTTATAAAACTCACTTCATAAAATACCTCTTGTGAAACAGAAAATACATGGAAACTTTGAAATTAGAAACAGAATACAAAAATAGTAAAACAAAGAAAACAAGCAACCCCTTAACTAGATCTAACATCTTTAGACTTTTAAACAGGAAGTTTACCCTGAAAATTGCATGGTTATGTTATATATCATTAAAATAGCCCGACTGTTAGGGACAATAGCTAGCCTTTCTATGGCCCTGATGTTAAAACAGGAGGAACTTAACTAAAATCTAGATATTGAAAATAACTTATTGATGATGAATACTTTCACATATGATTAATTGCAGAAAATTGTTTTCTTGTTTGTTTCTTTACTTCTACCTTAGATATCTTCTGGAATTGCATAAAGATTATATTTCCTTGAAGCAACAATAACATGGCAGAAAGTAGACTTTTCCTTAAGAAAAAGGACATAAAGGACTCGTGTTCTTCAGGAGTTTTTTTGGGTAAGAAACACAGGAGAAAATAATTTTTAATTAAATTTTTTTTTAATTTTTTTTTACGTTTATTTATTTTTGAGACAGAGAGAGACAGAGCATGAATGGGGGAGGGGCAGAGAGAGAGGGAGACACAGAATTGGAAGCAGGCTCCAGGCCCCGAGCCATCAGCCCAGAGCCCGACGCGGGGCTCGAACTCACGGACCGTGAGATCGTGACCTGAGCTGAAGTCGGACGCCCAACCGACTGAGCCACCCAGGCGCCTCTAATTAAATTTTTAAAAGACAAATTTTATTTCTATTAACACCCTAAAATCCCATCGTCAAATGCATAAAAGTTACCATAAAAAGTTAACAACGATCCAAGATGAGTTCAGTAACTCACTTTTCAACCAGGGCAGGATCATCCCCTAGCACCTGGCATACAAATTATTACATTTTTAAAATGTAATTATATATTATCTAATGAAACTATATCCCTATTTTATGGAATCTAATTCAAATTTCTAGCTGTATAAGATATAGAAATATTTGTGGCTGTAACTCTTGCATATGTCTATCTTTTAATGACATCTTTGTAGATGTCCTCATTTCTATTTATCAACGTGCAGTCATGGTGCACCTCTGTGAGAACTCTACAGTCTACCTTCTAGCTCCCCTCCCTGGAGATTCACCACTCCAGAAACTCCATCGTGACCTAGTCAGATAATTTAATATATGAGTATGAGATGTAGCTTTATCTTAGCCATTATCTAAACATAGCATAGATCCTTACTTATAAAATCTCCTTTGTAATAACTTAATGAGCAACTATTAGGAAGAAAGTTGTTCTTATTTTAGTGTTTGTGTTCGTATGGGACATTTTCTTTGAAGAAACTCCAAATTTGGTATATATTTTTTCCTTTAGTTATATACATTAGCAGAATTTGCTCACATTTGGTGATGGGAATTTGGTGTTTAATGTTAATTTTATAACTGTTCAATAAGCTTTTATGATTTGGCTGATAACATTTCATTCTTTCTTATTACACCTGGACCAAATTTGGTAGCCAAAGCAGAAACTTTTTTCAAAGATCCAGCAGTAGAAAATATCACTTAAACACCAAGTGGATTTCTATTGTTTCAATTTAAAATATATGGTAATCATCATTGAAATGGAACTATATGAAATAACTTAGTATGGAACACTCTTGCATTAGTATAAAATCAATAGACTTTAATGCTTATAACTAGACACTCCAGTGTGTTATACTGAGGAGAAATTAAATAGAAAAATAAGACACTTTCTTTGTTCTTTAAAATCTTATACAGGATAAGGTGAGTATATATTACACATATGTGTACATATATGTATATGTTTGTGTATATACACACATGCAAATTGCATATTAAGAGTGAATGCAAGTATATTTTTAATAATTAGGCTATGTGGCTGACACACTGTTTTCTACACAAATAAACCCCAAATCCTCATTGGCTGATCACCTGAATGTTCCGTGTGAATCAGTTCCTCTACTTAGAGTGTGCATAAATCAATATACAATGTCATTGCCTGCAAGGATAGTCAACTCAGGTATAGTCACAGATCAAGCAGTTTTATCTTGGTACTTCGGTGGTCGTTTAACAATAAAATGGTAGCTCCAACTCCTGCCCATTCATTACAAATAAGAGTTAATGCTTATCCTACTTATTTCCAGGCCAATTTCCAGTCCTGACTGATATAAAAATTTTACACAAATTTTAATCTCTCTCAGTTTTAATTTTTAGCCTTGCATCTAATACAATCCAATTGTTATAAAAACCCTGATCTCCTTGGCACCCAGATCGATAATGAACTATCATGTAGCCAATGAACACTTAGTGTTATATTTTATCTTTCAATAATAGTTTGCAAATATATTTTGATTTTGAATTATCAAGTTGACCTTTAGCCTCAGGGACCAGGACTCAAACATTTGGGTTTCTATTTTCTATAGCAGCTATTAGAATTCCCTACATATTAAAGACACTATGTTTTTGAATGCATGATCACATGTTGAGTGAATGGAAAGACTGTAAGGGAAGGAATTCAGAAATGGGCTATGAAACTGCTGGTGAAGCAGTGAGAGCAGGACAGAAAGCTCTCCTGGACGTAATATTTTGCTGTGTACAATAAAGAGAATACAAACATTACAATAGAGGGAAAAGTTCTCTGTATACTTAAAATATTCTCTTTAGTATATTAGTGAGTAGAGATATAACTGTGAATATAATAATGGCTGTTCATCACTTCTGCTTTCTATAATGGAGGACTAGGTAATTGAGAATTATCTGTTTCCGAAGAAAATTTTAAACTCCTTTTAAAAAATCAATATAGATTCAATAAGATAGTAAAAAATATATATAATATCAATATCTGGGAGATGATGGGAATCAGAGATGTGGGCTCATTTTCATAAAATACTACTTTTACTACAGGGGTCAATATGAAAAAAGTATAAGAAGCTGAACTTTACATGTGTAAGGACACAAACTGTAGTTTGAAATTAGGGTCTGTTATGGCTGGGGTCCTGGTAAATCACTATGATTACCTTTACCAACTTTCTGCTGGAATTCTGAAGGGCTTCATTCTAGGAGTAACAATAACTGAATTGTACCCAGCTTTGAGTTATCTAGGTGGCTTAGATAACTGTAAACTATAAACTGATTTAAGACAATTGTTAGAAATTCAGAAGCTTGGCAAATACAATATAAAATACTTTTTTGAAGGAAAAGAAAATAAACCTAAGTCTCAAATTCTTTCCAAATTAAATTTTTCAAATTTGATTCTTAGCAGATAATTCAATCAATACACAAGGAGACAAGACGCCATGAGTGAAAACTAGTATAATAAACAACAAAAACAGAGCTACAGAGACTCCAGATATTGGAATTAGCAAACACACAGTAAAAAACAACCAAGTAGATAAATACCAAATTGAAAATAGCATCAAGAAGCTATATTATATGACATAAGATTTTGTAAACTATCAAGTGGAAATTCTACAACTGAAAAAATACAATATTTATAATTAAGAAATCAATAGATTGGCTTAACAGCAGAATGGATGCTATCAAAGAGAGAATGAGTAAATTAGAAGTTAAATCACAATATTGTCCAGAATGAAGTAGAGAGAGACAAAAAGAGAAAAAAAGAGAGGTGGCATAGAGAACACAGTGTGAATATCTAACATATGTTTAGAGTACGAGAAGGAGAAAAGGGAGAAAGAGAATGGGTTTAAGGGTCATATTTGGGGAGATTACGTCATGAATTAGAGAACTGACGAAGGTCAAAGATGCAGGAAGAATGAAGAATATCATAGTAGTAGATTTATGGATAAACCTACATAAATAGTAACTATATAAATAGTAATAATATCTTGTATTATTTATAATATGTAGAATTAAAATATATTTAAAAACAAATTAAAAGGAGAATAAATGGAGTTCAAGAAGTCTAATGTCTTGCATTTCTCAGAAGGCTAAAAGTATACATTAATATCAGATTTTAATAAGTCAGGCATAAATGTTATAATTTCGAAAGAGTCACCAAGAAGACTGGAAAGGGAATGTGTATCTTTCAAACAAATACAAGGATTGAAAAAATAAAATGACAAAAAGTACTCCGTTTAAAAGATGAATTAAAGGAAATGTAACAGGTAAAACCAAAAAAGGTGAATTCTAGGTTGGCTAATTTAAACCAAAAATTATTATTATATTAATAATTATGTTAAATTTAAACAGGTTGAGTAGACTAAAAATTAAACTTTCTTAAAAGAGAAGCATATAAAATATAAGTAAACAGAAATATTAAAAATAAAACAATAGAAAACTACCATGCAAATATTAACCAAGAAAAAACTGGGTATCACGATATTAATATCGGACAAAATAAATTTAAAAGCAAAAATTATTGCTAGAGACATGGAGAAACACCACATAGATGTAGAAAATTCAATTCAGAAATACAGCAATTCAAAAAATTGCTCTTAATAGTATAACCTGAATATGTATAAAACAAAGTGACAGAGCTATAAGCAGAAATAGACAAATCTACAATCATAGTGGGCTCATTTAGTAGAGCTTTCTTAGTAATTGAGAAAAGGTAGAAAATAAAAAGTAAATTCATTGAAGATTTGAACAAATCTGTTAACAAATTTGACCCAATGGATATAGATCCTGCACTAAGCTGCATCCAATACTGTAAATAACAACTATGGAATACACATTATTTTCAAGTTTATGGGAAGCATTTATGAAGTTGGCAAAATATTGAGTCAAATCCCAAAAATTTCAAAGCAAATCTCAAAAAATTTCAAAGACTTTAAAACGTAGAGGCTGTTCACTATTCACAATGCAATTCTGATAAACATCAACTAGAAAATCCCCCATATGCTTGGAAATTAAGAACTACATTTGTGATTAATCCATGAATCAAAGAAGATATTATACAAGATATTTTTGAGCTGAAAGATAAATGAAAATACAACATATCAAAACATTAGATGCAGATAAAACAAAATATAGGAAAATGCATAGCATGAAATGTAGATATTAGGATTGAAGGAAGGTTAACAATTAATGAGATAACATCTATTAAAAGAAATTAGAAGGGGGCGCCTGGGTGGCGCAGTCGGTTAAGCGTCCGACTTCAGCCAGGTCACGATCTCGCGGTCCGTGAGTTCGAGCCCCGCGTCAGGCTCTGGGCTGATGGCTCGGAGCCTGGAGCCTGTTTCCGATTCTGTGCCTCCCTCTCTCTCTGCCCCTCCCCCGTTCATGCTCTGTCTCTCTCTGTCCCAAAAATAAATAAAAAACGTTGGAAAAAAAAAATTTAAAAAAATAAAAGAAATTAGAAGAAAAAACAGCAAAGCAACTATTGTTTTTTTCATATGGCTTGTGGTTTGAAAGTGAAAATTTTTAATAAACATTTTTATATGATCATAGCATGAGAAACAGAATTAGAAAATATATCCTGGTTTATACATTAATATATTTAGTGCCTGTTGTACAAGCATATGGCATTAATTTGGTAAGTTTTTTATTGGATGGATACACAACACTGTATTTTAATCAACCACTTATGGCATGTCTATATTTTTTTAAATATGAAAGAGTTCTGAAGGTGTTCAGTATAACAACATAAGCAGTAGGACCTAACTATATGATCTTTTGACTTTTATCCTTTCAGAAACTGTAGTGCACATGTTTCTTCTAAGATTAAGAAAAAAAATGGAAAATTGTCTTTACAATTGCCCCAATCTTTAAAAATTCTTACTCTTGAAAATTTTTGCAGCCTAATTGACAGGCTGGGATTTTACATGGATTTATATCTTCAGACTATTGAAGTGTTTTTGTAATATACTTATCAAAACCATCATGATTAAATTGAGTTTCAGAGTGGGAGAATTAGTATATTACCACTCATGACTTCTCATTTTTAGGAATTAAACTATTCAACATCATCTTTCATGAAAATACCCAAAAACCATATTTAGTGTTTCTCCTGAATTATGTTACAACATGTAAGACATAGTAGTCATTTTATCAATGTTTTTGATGCCATCATTGAAATTTAATGAAAACCATTATTTATACCTTGCATCATGCTACAAAAAATATGAATACGAGGCAACTTTCAAATATGTAATAAAATATTTACAAAGAAAAAAGGGACTAAGCTCATAGAAAACAAGAAGATCAGCATACACAAACACATTTCATGCTTAGTTGTATTATTCTTAGCAATGACTGTAAATTGGCTTCAATCTTCCTAGCGATGGCAACTTAATTATACATAATTTAATTGTCTCCAGACTGCACTACCCTGAGTGTATAAATGAAATCACATTTGTATATACGCCAACATTCTATAGCTTTGGCCTCCACTTAAGCTGCTACATACAACATTTTGAGCCTCCTTTTGTCATTTCCTCCATCATTAGTGTGTCTGGAAGATGTAAATATATTATCTTCCCGGGTCTGATGAGCCCTGTTGTATTATTTCCTTCAGGCTACTCATTGCATTTCACTTGCTGTTGTTCTAGGCTCTTGACACTCACCTGGGTGCTTATTCTTCTCATAGTTGGCCTCAATGGCCAAAATGTGGACAGTAATCTTTCCCTAATAAATACCACAACACAACGGAGTTCAGGCCCTAATATTAAATCAACCTCTCCAAAAACCAAAAAATAACTGAGGCAAATTAGTACTTTACAACTAGCTACTTTATAAGGGAAACTGGTCTACAGTGAGATAAGCATCCACTGTGCATACCACTGTATATACAATCACCCAAAGCAGCCTATTGCCGCCTCTGCTTCTTGAACACCTCCACCTCCAGCCATGGCCTCTGCTTTACAATGATGTCATCATTTTTGCGATTTTCTCTGAACAAAGAAATATTTGGCACCAAAGGTATGATCATACCTTCACCTTTGCAAGACAAAAAAAACCCCTCCATCTCTAAAGTAATAGTGTTTGTAACAGTGTGTTGGGTTTTTTTTGTTTTTCTAATTTCTTCTCTCTCTCTCACACACACACACACAATTTTAAAAATCTCAGGAGCTTTTTTTTTTAATTTTTAAAATGTTTTTATTTATTTTTGAAGGAGAGAGAGAGAGACAGCATGAGCGGGGGAGGAGCAGAGAGAGAAGGAGACACAGAATTCGAAGCAGGCTCCAGGCTCTCAGCTGTCAGCACAGGGCCTGACACGGGGCTTGAACCTACAAACTGTGAGATCATGACCTGAGCCGAAGCTGGACGCTCAACCAACTGAGCCACCCAGGTGCCCCCAAAAATCTCAGGAGCTCTTAAGAAAGCTCATGTTATCCAGAGCTGGCTCAAGTTCAAAGTGTCAGTTATTTGCCTTCCCTGACAGAAGCCTCTGCAGAGAAAAACATCTTGTTGCAAACACAGGATTCGGAAATGGGTACCTTATCTTGAAGTAATTACAGAAACAAATGTTACATGTTTTGTATCCCAATTTGGTGATATCTGCCTTTTTCCCTTGGCTTTCTCTTAAGACCGAACTCTCTGCTCTTAGGATTAACTGGGATATCCTTTATATGTAGAACAATCCTTGACAAGGTTTTGGGGTGGGAAGAAGTGACTGCTTTCAAAGAGTGATTACAATAGTCTCCCCCCCCCCCCCCGCTTTATCTGAGGGGAATACTTCCAAGACCACTAGTGGGTGCCTGAAACCATGAATAGTAATGAACTGCATATATACTTTTCCCTAGGCATACATACTTATAATAAAGTTTAATTTCTAAAATAGGCACAGTAAGAGATTAACAATCAGAATAAAATAGAATAACTATAACAATATACTGTAATAAGTTATATAATTGTGTTCTCTTTCAAAATATCTTACTGTACTGTACTCACTCTTCTTGTGATGATGTGAGATAATAAAGTGCCTACATGATGAGGTGAAGTACAGTGAATGATGTAGGCATTGTGATGTAGCATCAGGCTACTTTTCACCTTCTGACAATACAACAGAAGGAGGATCATTTGCTCTTAGACCATGGTTGACCACAGGTAATTGAAACTGTGGAAAGCAAAAATGCAGGCAAAGTGGGGGGACTACTGTATTTAAGCTGATGAGTACTACCTTCATATCTTCAGCCTGGACCTCTCTGCTTCAACACCATCTCCACTTGGATATTTAATAGGCATCTCACACTTAATTTGTTCAAAAAATGAACTGCCAATATTTACCTTTCCAGTTCTGATCCTTTCTTAGTTATCCTCACCTCAGTTAATAGAAATGTCATTCTTCCAGATGCTCAGCCCACATTACTTCAACTATCTTTGGCTTTATCTTTCATTCATAACTCCATATCAAACCCAGTATTACCACTGTGAACACAATTTTTTGCCTATATTATACTGATAAATACTATCTCTTGCTTTCCCTCTTGCCTTCCTATAAGTTTATTCTGAACAAAGCTACCTCTTTGAAAAAGAAGTCAGCACTTGTCATTCCTCTGCCAAAAACCCTCCATGTCTCCCTATCTCACTATGAGTAAAAGCTGACTTCTTTAATATGGCTTAAAGGCTGGCTCTCCATGATATTAACCTATTTCCTCCCAAACGTCCTCCTCTCCTGCTTCACCTCTGAATCACACCTCCTCCAGCCACTCCATCACTACTCCTTGGACGCACAGGCATGCTTCTGTTTAGACTCTGAAAGGTTGTTATCTCTGCCTGGAATACTCTTCCTGACATATCTGTGTGGCTTTATTCCTTCATCCATCTTTAAGTCTCAGCTCAAGCCCTTCTCAATAAGATCACACTGACCATGGCTAAAGCCACTACCCATCCCAGCTCTCCCTTTTCTCCTTATCTCCATCGTCTTCGTTTTATGTCCACTGAGTACTCCACTTTCTAATGTACTAAGTTAATTTACTTATGCATCATGTTTACTGTTTATCATCTGTTTCCTGTAGGTTAACCCTCTACAAGGACAAGGCTATTTTTCTTCCTTGTTCAAGAATCTAGAATAGTGTCTGACAAGCCCATAGCAGAAAATGGAAATAACTCTTAGAGGTATGAATGAGTTATCATCAGGCTTTTAGGGCTATATGTCTCTTAAAAAAGGATGACAAGCTAAGTCATCAAGGTTTGAATTTTCTAAAAAATAAACATCTTTTATATTTACTCATTTTAGTTGCTAAAAATCTAAAACACTTAACTTTCTAAAATATGGTGGAACTAAAGCTTCTATCAAAGAGTGGGTATTTTTTCCTATGGATACAAGATCAAAGATCAAAGAGCGTAAATTAGGGAATTAAATAGAAAAAGTAGAGAGAACATTATTTATTCAATATGATGTCAGCAATTGTGTTGGAAACTTCATTTCATATTTTATTATTTTTTTTAAATCAAGTATTTTACTTTTGAAAGGGTAATACATGAAATGGTACAATGCTCTAAAGGTTTAAAGTGGTATCATAAAAAGTAAGTCTCTCTCCCATCTGTGATACCTGGAAGGCACCCAGTTCCTCTACCTGGAGGGAAAGATTGTGACAATTTCTTCTATAACTTTTTAGAGATGATCTATGCACATACAAATATATGTCTATTGATATTTACACAATGGTAGTCGATCCTGCTTCAAAAATGAGAAAATCAACTCGGAGTATTTAAATGGCCATTCCGTGATCACTTTGAGAATAAATGGCAGGGCCTTCATTTGAGCTTGTCTATTTGACCTTAAACCCACACCAAGAAAAATCTCAAGTATTTCACCCAAGACCCCTGAGAAAATTGATTTGTCCCTCATACGAACACATTTTCTTCATTTGGCAGCTAGTTCAGAAGTAAACTGTTAAGACACTCTATTATTCTCTGGGAAATTTTCTGAAGCAAAGCCTGAGATAAAGTTTGTAAAGGCAGATTTGACTGTTAATGGTTAAGTCTTCATCTCTGTCAGGAAAAAAAGAAAGTAGCAAGATACAGAGTTTGCTTTTCCATTTAGCCTAAAAGCAAAAGCCATTTGGTTAGAAAATGCTTGCTTTAAATATTGGTAAAGAATTTTAAAATTTATTTTTGTTTAAAACTCCAGATATCCTTTGGTAAATAATCGGCCCTATTTCATGTTAATAAGCCAGGGGGGAGGCAGTATGAAAAGGCACCACTATAAGGAAGGCAGTCTCCCTCCATTTGACTATTAACCTAATTTAAAATTGTAAACTGAGAAACTAATTCTAAAACCTTTAGAGTCCGTAGTCTAATAGCTAATTTGTGCTTTGCTTCTGCATAACTCATATATTCTGTTTGAATATTAATGTACTTGGATATCCATTTCATTTTGTTAAAATTATTTCTCCCCCGTGATCTCCATTAATAACTTATTACTTCCTTTGCTTCTGAGGCACTCATGGATTGAAAACTTTTTTTTTTGTACCTTTGTTAACTGTAGCATGCATTCAGCCCTTGGAAAGTTGCTTTTTATCCATCATGTAGTGAAACTCTCCAATACATACCAAGTGCCTAATTTAAGGCAGGTGGCAGGTTATGTACTGTGCAGTAAGACTGAATAGGGCATATTCTGTATTCTCAAAGAGTTCACAATCTGGTGGGAAAGACAGGGATATACATAAGTAATTATAATTCAAAGCCATTAGCAAAGAGATATAAACAAAGCACAATGAGAGCACAAAGGAGGGAATATTGATTTTAACAGAGAGGTTCAGAAATGAAGCAGGGACAAGAAAGCTGAAAATTAAAAAGTTGCTGCAGCTGAGGTCAAAGAAGTTGCTGCCTGTTTTCTCCTGTAGGATTCTGATGGTTTCCAGTCTCACGTTTAGGTCTTTCATCCATTTTTAATTTATTTTTGTGTATGGTGTAAGAAAGTGTTCCAGTTTCATACTTCTGCATGCTGCTGTCTAGTTCTCTTAGATACAGAGAACAAACTGAGGGTTGATGGGAGTGGGAGGCTGGGGTGTTGCGTTAAATGGGTTATGGGCTTTAAGAAGCACACTTGTTGAGATGAGCACTGGGTGTTATACGTAAGTGATGAACCACTGGGTTCTACTCCTGAAGCCAAGACTACACTGTAGGTTAACTAACTTGAGAATAAAAAAAAAAAGAAAAGAAAAGGAAAAAGAAAGAAAACTGAAAATTAAAAGATGTTTATTCCAGATGAGGGGGGAAGCATAAATAAAAGGCATACAGTTATGGTAGTACATGGTCATGTTTAAAGGAAGCAACAAGTACTTTTATGGGGAAAAACTTTCATGCTAGCCACAAATAAAGTGATATGTTTTAAACTGCTTACTACTCCTGGAGATTTAAAGACATCACTTAACTCAAAGTACCTTATAGTATGCTTTTGTAAAGCCAACCGGTATAGCTGTCATTTCTTTGGGATCTACTACTTAGCCATAAATTCAAATCATTAAGAAAAATGATGTATCTGTTAAAGACTGGCTTTATATTAATAGCCTTGAAGACACCAATAAGGGAAAAAGCAGGAAGAGATCATTTCTCCATTCTGTAATGTTGATAGAAAACTTCACGAACTCAGGCAGGCTGTTAGACCCTTCTAGTAAGAAGGGGAAATGATCAGTCAAGAGAAAAGGAGTAGAGAAGAAAGGTGAATGAGGCTAATGAACATGTATAGAACACTTTAGTATTCTGTGGTCGCTGGCTTTGGGGTTATGTATTACCCGTATGAACTGCCTCAGACCACCTGACAGTAGGGCCACAGGTTCTATAGAAAAGGTGTCCTCCTGTGTTCTCACATGACTCAGGGAATTTCTCCTCATTCTTCTCACATGGAGTGACTATTTTTCCTCTCTTCAGCACATTTTACTGAGGTGTCTAGATCATATCTATCCAAATGACTCTTTGGACTCCACATTATCCTGCCCATTCCATTCTATTCCATTTTTTTAATCCAAAAAGCAGACCTTAGTTCCCCTTAGTTTTATGTCTGGCCACATCCTCAGTTGTAGCCCTCAGAATCTTACCTTGTGCCAGAGCTTTGGGCTACTACATGCATGGAAGGGTAATTAAACTTTATTCTAAATTCTAGTTGAAATGGTTCTATACTTTTTCCTACTAAAACAGATTGAACTCTGATTCTGTCTGTGAATAGAGGAAAGAATTCAAGATAGAAAAGGCTATGCAAAGGAGGTGGGATAGTTTAAATCCTTGTAAAAAGTGTTATTATAACACCAAAATAAGCTAATCTATTCTGATAAATGGTATATTAATAGGCATCTCCAATAAGGAGGTAGGTAGAATGAAATGTCATTGCTATGGTGATTTTAGTCTCAGGAGAATTGAAAATAACCCAAGTGAGTGTACAGACCAGACCTTTGACTGCTAAGTTTATTTAGTCAGAAAGCTCTTTGCTGTGGATGCTAAGAGCAGTATTTCAATATACTAAAGTTCAGATTACAAAATGGAGCTCACTGAGGAAAAGGGTAGCCCCCGTGTGTGAACAATTTAATTTTTTTAAATATCACAAGTAAACATTATAAACATAGAATATGTCTGAAAAAGACATGCTTTCCATTTCTCTTTGCCAAAATCACATACTGGCCTCCAAATGAGACAGCACAAATCAGTAATATGTAATAAAAAGTAAAAAGTAATATGGCCATGAGTCCATGCGATCTTAACTATAACAAGGTGAATGGAAAGCTTTTCAGTTATAGGCATTTATGCCTAGATTTCTGTCATGTTTTTTGTGTTCTTGGTCAGAGACTACATTGGTAGAATTTTTAGTAGTGTTTATGACATTGAAAGGTACTTGAAATTTCTGCAAGCCATCAATCTTCTGGTTAGGAAGATTAAGATTTGTAGGGGCACCTGGGTGGCTCAGTCAGTTAAGCATCCGACTATCGGTTTGGGCTCAGGTCATGATCTCACCATTTTGTGAGTTCCAGCCCTGTGTTGGGCTCAGTGCTGACAGTGCAGAGCCTCTTGGGATTCCCTTTCTCTCTCCCTCTCTCTCTACCTCTCCCCCACTCACACTGTCTCTGTCTCTCTCAAAATAAATAATAGACTTAAAAAAAATTTTTAAAGGAAGATTAAGGTTTGTCAAGTTGCCTTCTTTTCCAAAGCCATAGACATCTAAGCATGGTACTTAATCTGAAAATTAAAACTCAAGCACAAACACACAGACACTCAAAAGACAAGATAATTTAAAGTCTCCAGAGGGCAACAGTAGAGGACTATTTTGACATGCTGTGATTTATATAATCAGATGAAAGTAGATTGGACTTGCAGACAGTTAATTGCCTCATCCTAGAACTGCCTCAACTGTCCAAAATGCTGAAAGAATGCTCAAACTAATGCTCATGGTTAACACAAAGTATTTCTAAACCACTTTATGGAGGTATGATAGACATATGAAAAGCTGTACACATTTACTGCATACACCTTGATGAGTTTGGAGATAAGTATACTTCCATGAAACCATCACCACCGCTTATGCCATAAACATATTCTTCACCTCCAAAAGTTTCCTCCTGCCTTCTCTATTTATTATTAGTAATTACTATTATTTTTGTGATAAGAACACTTAATATAAGATCTGCCCTATCAGCAGATTTTTAAGTATACAATGTAGGCACTATGCTTTACAGATCTCTAGGACTTGTTCATATTACATAACTGAAACTTTAAGAATAAAAAATCTTTTTTCTAAACTCAAGTTATAATAAAAATTCCTTTTGATAGTTTTAATTTACTGGGTTCCATCTGATTTCCAATTTTTAAATAATCATTATTTAAGCAATATAACTGAGAACTAACTTTGAGCCAGGCACTAATCTAAGGCCTTGGAATATGGGGATGAATTCAGCTCACTTTCACATAGTTTAGTGACATGCAATCAGATATATAATAATATTTTGAGTTGAGAACTATTACAGGGGTATGAACAAAATCCCACAAAATGACTAAGGTGGGGAGTATTAACTCTGGATGGGCATAGAGGACAATGGGAAGTAAAGTCATTCTAGGCAAAGTATATCAGCAGGCATATGAGAGAGATCATGTCATAATCCTAAAACCATACTAGGGTCAAGGTTACAAAGCTAAGAGTGAAGATAGAATTGGTAGAAGACAAGGTAAGGGGAACAGTCTGGGATCAGGTTACAAGCAAATTGTAGGATTATAGAACAGATTAAGTCAACTGGATCTTATTCCAAAGATAATAGGGAGTCAACTGAAGCTTAATAGATATAGATTTAATATTATCAGATTTGATTTTGAGGAAATTAACTTGTGACATAAAGGAAACTGAACTAACCTAAAAATACTATTAACAGATAAACTGTATAGGAATATGCTAATATGGTAGAGACAGATAGTAAAAAATTCAGTAAATGTTTTATCAATGGATATGTATTTTTTATTAATTCCCATCCTTCATGGATTTGAGATTGTCAAATGATGGAAATGCAGAGAATATCAGTTACTTTAAATATTCTACAATTCGTATATTTTATAAGAAATTGCATTAGGCTGATCCTCTCCAATTTCCCAAAGTACAGTTTTCACTCCTATGAGGAAACTATTTGAGGGTATTTAAAAACCACCCTGATGGGGTGCCTGGGTGGCTCAGTCGGCTAAGCTTCTGACTTCACTCAGGTCATGATCTCACAGTCCATGAGTTCAAGCCCCACACCAGGCTCTGTGCTGACAGCTCAGAGCCTGGAGCCTGCTTCAGATTCTGTGTCTCCCTCTCTTTCTGTCCCTCTGCCACTCATACACTCTCTCTCTAAAAAGTCAATAAACATTGAAAAAAAATTTAAACCCACCCTGGGACACCTAGGTGGCTCAGGCAGTTAAGCATCTGACTTTGGCTCAGGTCATGATCTCACAGTTTGTGAGTTCAAGCCCCACATTGGGCTGTCTGCTGTCAGCACAGCACCCACTTTAAATTCTCTGTTCCCCTCTCTCTCTGCCCCTTCCCAGCTCATGCTCTCTCTGTCTCTCTCAAAAATAAATAAACATTTAAAAAAGAAAACATTAAAAAAAAAACCCACCCTCAAATTATTGCCCCTAAGTCAATACTGACAACTAAGGAATAAAAAGGAAAAAATAAATCAACCAGACTAAATCAACAGGAGTACATTCCTCTTACACACCCACTTGTTGCTTAATTACAAAAACACATTGCTTTAAACTTACCAAGGTTGGTTCTAACTCCTCAACTACACTCCTTAGAAGAGCTCTTAAAATACCACTCCTCCCAAGCCAATCCCAATTGCTATCTAGGGGGACTTTTGTAATAATATATTTTGCCTCTTGTTTACTCCTTATTTTTTTAAAGTTTGGTCAAAAACAATGGTTTATTCCTCTTCATCTACATAGCTTATAACTCTACCATAAAAAAGAACATAAATTTCTTTGGTTATATTATTTCTTCCACTGAACTGCACATTAACTAAATGAGATCGTACCTTACAGTAGCAGTGATTAAAAGAATAGAGGATTTTTCATGCTTTGTCTATTTTATTTCCACTTTTTTATTGAGGTATTACATACATACAGAAAAGTGCACAAATGTTAAGTTACAACTTGATAAACTTTCACAAATGAACACATCATTGGGACCAAGACCAAGAAAGACAAACAGAACATTATCAAGACTTCAGAAGTTCCACTTATGCCTTCTTTCAGTACTTAGCCAACCCCTCCAACAAGGAGTAACTATTATCCTGACTTCTAACACCATAGATTAGTCTTGCCTATATTTGAATTTATATAAATGGAATTATACTGTATGTACTCTTATATACCTGGCTTCTCTCATTCAACATTATCTTCATGAGATTCATTTATACAGTTTATTGTAGATATAATTGTTTCCACAATTTAGGGTATTTGGGTAGTTTTCAGATTAGGGCTGCTTAGGTAGTACTTCTATGAACATTCTTGTTCATGTCTTTAGATGAATATATGCATGCATTTTCATAAGGTATTTCCCTAGGAGTGGAGTAGTTTGGTTATAAAAAATGCTTATGTTTAGCTTTAGTGTGCCTGGCTATTGTATCTTTATTTAAAGATAAGGAAAAATGGCTTCTCCAAAAATGGCTACATATAGGGCTGGCTACACAATTTTCAGGGCACAGAACAAATCAAAATTACAGGCCCCTTTTTTTAAAAGCAAGAAGTACACTTAGATGTGTATTTTTCCTCTGTTCTGTGACCTTTCTCTTGGTATTTAATTAGATCCTAAGTAAAAAAAAAAAATTAAATTGAAATTATTAGCATGGATTTTAGTCTTTATATCTATGTTGTACAATGTCAGTATTAAATGCAAATATAAGAGCATTCAATTCATACTGAATTGCATAATTCTTATTTCAGAGAGAGCCTCAAGCAAGCCAGAATAAACACAGGTCAGACTTTGGAAGGTTGGAAGAAGGAAAAGAGAGACCCCAAGGTACAGAGCTGGCCAAGGAGACTCTCTGTCTGGAGCTCAGAATTCCCAGAGTTATGTGCAGATCCTGATAAGCAATCAGGAGACCACCCCATGGATAGGTCAGGTACATGTTGAGATCTGATGAATGACAGGCTCTTCTTTCTACCAGCTACTGAGGCAATACACAAGGCCCCACCTATGCATGGGCTCTGGGGAAACTATAGCAGGTATCTCCCCTTTAAGAGACTACTGTCCAATCTACAGTGAATAGGAGACCCCCAAGTTTCTTTAAAAATAGGCAGTGTTGCTGCCAGGCCATCGTGGGGCCTAGAAGCAGATACTAATCCACTTAGGCATAGAATTCTGTTATTCTAGGCTTCTCAAACACGGTCAAGAAGAGAGGCACCTACAAACTCTAAGAGAACATTTTCTGTGCACTTCTCAGTCTGTGAGGTGGGCATGGCCAGAGGAGAGCCACAGCAGAGACCAGGGTAGAGGCCCCCAGTACTCAGCTAGGACAGTGCTGACCCCCACCACTACTACCACCAATATCACCTCACCAGCTGCCTCACCCATCGGTCTTTACTCCCTGCCTCATAATATTCTGATCCTTGATTTTCCTTATCCCAAGGAATGGCTCTTGTTGTTGTAACTCTGTTACTTGTATTACTTCATTTTATCTTTATGAATTATGGCAAATTCAAAGTTAGCTTATAGTGAAAGATGGCCATTTTGCTTTTCCTTGTTTCAACAATATTAACAAAAAAGTACACTGACCAATAGAACATGTTCTTCTTGTAATAATTTGAAGAAAAAAAAAGCATTTGAAATAGGCAGACTTTGTCTTCTAGGGACTCCAGAAGCAATTTCATTATAATCTCTGATACCTTCTAGCACCACTGGAGCACTACAGACGATTTTGCCCTCAGAGTTCACTGCTTCTGCAGTTTAACCCGCTGTTTCTCAAAGTCATCATCAAAATTTCCATTCTTTTCAATCTGTAAATGCAGATAAGTGCTTAAATCTTCTAATACATTAATAATGGCCATAGTTAGGGGTAGTTTCTAGATGATTGCTTTCCTCTGACTGTCTCAAAATGATGAAATCTAATTTCCTAGAGAATAACTTTGAAAGCTGTTGGGGTGATTGACCACATTTGGAAGATATTTTTTACGACCTGATTATCAAGTGAGGGAAAATCAATAGCAGTTTAGTGTATAAAAACTAAAGATAACTGTGTATGTGAGATGAAAATATCTGACAAGGTGATTATCAGAGAATAAATCATTTTACATCACAAATTTGGAATGTTTTTCCATGCATGTCACAAACAAGTCATTTCATTCAAAGTGTTTCAAGTGTCAGTGTTGGCACCTTACACTGACATTTTAAGATCAGTCACAGCAGTCTGTTCTAGCTTCTGAAGGTAAAATCAGAGCCAAGACCCTGTCATCCCTGATGTGTTGTGTGCATGTAAACTTACTGAAGGCAATGAATCTGAACCATAGTTAGTTAATATTAATAATTTACTTGATGTTGATGTTCTGGGAAATAATCTGGATTAAGAAGGCAACTGGTAAGCACATGGCTTGTCATGTACACATTCAGGGAGCCATATGCAGAAAAAATACAAGAAATATGCACACAAACATACCTAAAATAAGGTTAGGCTTGTCAAAACATTTACAGTGTGATGTGATAGAACCTTCCACGGATCTCTAGCATTCCTGCAAGACTGCAGGACCATGACTGATTTTCGCCCAGGCCATCTCTCAGTTTGTGGTTGAAGTAAGCAACCCTCACGGTTGAGGGCATGTCTTTGGGACAAAGAGCAGGCTTGCCTACTGCTAGCTATGAAAAGGTAGATTTCCTAAGCTCAGTGTTCCTCAGCTGTGATGCAGTCAATGTGTCCATCTGAGCCCTTGTGGGAGCTGGGAACAAAGCTGGTAGATGCACAGGTGGATACTCATAATGTTTGCAGGGCCCTGAGGAATAAAGCTTCTTCCTTCTGACCCAGGAGTCTCATATCTTCTGACAGTATCTCTGAGGAAGTAATAAGCCAATTTATTAGCTTTTAAATAGGGCTAAATTTATTCTAAGACAAAGGGACTTAAATATAAAATACTAAACCAAAATTAAAATGGAATATACAAATAGTCTAACTTCACATTTCATTTCCAAGGGAAATGGAAAGAAGGAAATAAACTAAAGAAGAAATGAAAGAAAGAAAGAAACTATTTTATGGACAGCAAGACAAGAACATTCAACTGACTGCAAAGTAATGCTCATCCTCTAAAAACAATGATTCATCGTGTGGGTGTTCTGCCCAATTGCTAGCTGGACTAAAGGAGTTGCCTACAAGAGTTGACTTGATATATGACAGAAAGCATTTAGTTTAGATAAGATTTTGTAAACAAAAAACAGCTGTTACATTCAGTTAAGCAATGAGTACATTTCAAGTAAAGGAAACCATTAGCCAACCTGCTTCTACAGTGAGAACTTCAAAATCATTTTTCTAAATCAGCATATTAACCTAGTATATCACAAATATGTGAGGCATACATAAATCAAAATTCAATACTTGAATATTACATTTCAGTTGGGCTGGGCCTGAGAGTTCCGATGAGATAACTATAAAGTTGTGGTAGTTAAATATGAACATCTGGATTGGCAAAAATGTACCCTGACAATTGCTACCCTAATTACATATGGAAAAGTTACATGTATTTTACAGTTGAAAGCAAACACTAATGGTCATGGCAGACATGCACACTGAGTTCAATTATACTTCGATTTCACCGATTTTCTAAATATTAATCAGTTAATTAATTATTTAAACTGCTAGCATTCATCAATGGTAGCAGCTTAATTGCACTTGATAAATCCAGAATTCTTCGGTGTGAAATGGATATATGAAAATCAAATACATGTATGGAATGCAAATGTAGGCTTACTTACTGATTGCTTTATATCTGAATGTATGTGTTCTAATGCTTGCCTTTCTGTACTGAAGTATAACTAAAAAATACAGTTGACTAACTTGCTAATACACCTGGTAAAAAAAAATGTAAACCAAATATGGAGAACAAGGGGGATAAGTAGAAGACTTGTGTTGTAACTCACATGAATATTTAGCATGAGCCAATTTTTCTCATACACACAAGAAACATAAAATACAAATGAAATATAAAATTAGCAATTTATCCTCATCAACAGTTAGATAATGAATTAATTTCTCAATTTGTTTTGCTTTCATACTACAGAGAAGATAAAATTTAAGTATATATGTATATTTTAAGACTTTAGCCCAAAATAATTGTTACTTTAAAAAATAAATTTTATTTTGATATTTCTTGTTCTTATAAAATAAGTCTAGCTTTGGAAGTAAAATTGTAAAACTAAGAAATATATAAAAAATATTTCAACCATTTCTGAATGACTAGATTTCATGTCTACATGTTTTACGTGGCTTTTATTACAAGCGTATATCACTCTCATCTGAATTTTACATGTATCCATTAATACTAAAATCATTGCTATCAAATTCAAATTACCTAAGGCATTTATTTCTTAAAAATAATTTCATAGTAATTTTTATTTTAAAAAGGTTTTACTTAAGGTCGAGTTTGGTAGCAATGCTGTTTCTATGACAACTCATGATTTCAGTATAGTTCCTTCACTGCAGGATTCAAAGTGAACAATTCTAATTGAAAACACATTTAATGAAATTTTAGGTTTTTGATTTCAAATAACTCTCCCTTTAAAATGGTTTGTTTGCAACATTTTCAAGTTGCTTTGAGTTATAGAGATTTTGAAAAAAACTGAGTTTACCAGCAGTTTTATAACTGTTGTTCATATTCCAGGATAGGAAAATCTGAGTTGGGTAATATCTAAAGTGTAAGAGTTGCACAATTTGAAACAGATCAAGGTGAGTTTGACTGTAACAAGGCTTCTAAACTGCCCTGCTAAGTGCTGATACTAATACACAGTTGAACCATAAAAAAATACGAAGATATTTTACAAAATTGCTGGAATCCCAGAGACAGAAGACTTTAAAGGAGATTACAGAATGCTTTGGTAGAACAATAAGCTACAGATCTAAAAACAAAAACAATAGGTTACATGCCTTGGGGATATATGCTATGTTAAATAAATACATTTGTGCATCTATTTGAAAATGAAAAATATTATCTTGAAAATTTTTAATAATACTAATTAATAATCATTAATTTATTAATACTAAAATAGAAATTTCTCATTGGCTTCTTATGAGCTAATCATTTCCTGATAATTGTTCTTATGAAATGACAGTTCAATGAAGTACTGAGAGAGGAGAGAGAAAAAGCATAGAGAAAAGTTAAATAAAGAAAGAAATGAGAAGAGGAAGACCAGAGAGGAGAAGAAACATAGGTCTAAACACTTAGGTGACATCAACACTATCATCCCCAAAATCTGTTTATTGCTTTAAATCATCTTAACATATGTAAGGGAAAAGCTTAAAAAACAATATTACATGGGGCGCCTGTGTGGCTCAGTCGGTTAAGCATCCAATTCTTGATTTTGGCTTGGGTCACGATCTCAAGATTCCGTGAGATCAAGCCCCACAGCAGGTTATGCTCTGACAGCAATAAGTCTGCTTGGGATTCTGTCTCTGTCTCTCTCTCTCTCTCTCTCTCTCTCTCTCTCTCTCTCTCTCCCCCCCCTCTCTCTCTGCACCTCTCTCTCTCTCTCAAAATAATAAACGTAAAAAAATAATATTATATAAATTATCACAAGTTGGCTGGCCTTTCTTTAGAACAGGAAGTCAATCTGCAATATTAAAAGACTAGGCTATATTGAATTATACTGTTGACAAGCTTTGTAGAGTTGCACAAAGTTTGTTTATTTCTTTGGCTATTGGATCATTATGATTCAAATAAGAATATGACTATTTCCTGTATCAACTCACAACAGAAATACTTAACGTTAATAACACCTTGGTGAAAAGACTTATGAAATGTGGATGTTTGTGCAAAATACCTCTTGGTGTTTTCTTAAACTGAAATAATTCAAATATAAAAGACAAAAGTACAAAGTAAATTACTCTTAAATTCATATTAAATACCCAATAGCCACTCAAGACTCTTCCTCCAAAGAAAAGCTACAGGATTCTTCAATATGTTTCTGCGCCATCTGTGAGCTTTTCAAAACACTTGGCATTTGAAAAGATGATAAATACTTAAGAAGACCACACAGATCACTCTTCTCAATAGAGCCTCATACTAAGGCTTTACTCAAAGTCTAAACAACAATATAATCCCTAAGAGTAAGAATATATTATTACAATGCCCTTTTTGTTCCTTAGTTGCTAAATTGCTTTGGATGGAACCTGAAAGAAACCAGCATTTAACTGCTCTAAGTAATGTAGACTCCAGACATGCCTTTGAATTGCTCCACTATGCAATTCAAAGAGGGCTCTTTTGAGCTAAGCACATGCCTCAATGAAATAACTTTACTGTTATCAGATCATGAAATATATGGTATTAGATTTCCAAGCAATCTGTCCTGAGGCAGCATTTGGCCCCACTGAGGCCTGAGCTCTAAAATTATAGATTAAGGGAGATGGAAGTGGGCCAAGCAGTGGCACACCTTTGACTGTGATGAGCACTGCTGCCGTTCTTACCTCTGGTAGATGGACATTTGTTGATTGCCTCTCAACCATTTCTTAGTCACCTTCCCTGTTCCTCACAGTTGCATGAATTTCCCACTTCTGTGTTTTGGGTGTACAAGATTCCACTCTTTCACATTCAGAGTTATCTTTTCAAGATAGATCCAATGATGTCACCTTTTCTTGTAAATCCTTCAATGGCTTCCTAGTGCTCGTATGTTTGTGAGAAGCTATAAAGAGCCTGATCCCAAGCTTCCTTTCCAGACTTATCTCCCTCACTCTGATATTCCCTCCCTTCAGGACACCTAACCAATCACCGCTTCTTAAATCTGTATCTTCAAACCCCCACTATTTTTGCTCATGTGCTTTCATCTGCATGCTTTCTAAAATCTTAACATGCTTCCAAGTAACCTCCTATTTGAAGCTTGGTCTGACTCACCTAATCGGAATTAATCTCTCCTCTTTTGTGTCACCCTGCAGTGATGTTTTTCATCCCCTGTCATCTCCATTTCCTAATCACCATGATATTTTTTCATCTAGTATCATCTCTGTGCTTCTTCTAGCACTCTGTTCAGATTTTTTATCATAGTATTCAATTAACTGTATTATAGTGTATCTGCATCTGTATTTTGTTTTCCTAATACACTGAGTTTCTTGGCAGCAGGGATACATAGTTAACAGCTAACATGTATTGAGGGCTTGCTAAGTGCAAGGCATGATTCTAAGCACTTAACATGCATAAACCCATCTGATCCTTATAACAACCCTAGGAGGTTGGACTATTACCATCCCAGTGTTAAAAATAAGGAAACAACAGCAGAGAGAAGAAATTTCTTCAAGACTTTGTTTCTTGCTATTGGAAGAAACTGTATTCATACTCAAGTCCTCTAACTCCATAACCCTTGTTCCTAATCAACTCTCTATACTGCTTTTTTCCCTTCTTTTCTTCCTCCCTCCCTCCCTCCCTCCCTTTCTCTCTTTCCTCCCTGTCTCTCTCCTCTTCCTTCCTTCCTTCCTTCCCTCCTTCCTTCCTTCTTCCTTGACTTCTCAATGTCTATTGCATTTTCTAAAATGTAGCTGTACATGTTTCTTGAGCAATTTAATTAACATTCTTTGAACATGTATGAGTAGGTCTTAGGGAGAGGTACGCACAGCATCTTCCCAGACAAGCTCTTTAAAAGTTTAATAAATCTAAGTTAAATCATACATAAACAATTATGTTTCCTTAGTTTGAAACTGATGATAGCCAGGATCCATTTGAAGCAAAATTTAAGTACACTCCATCAGAGCACACTAATTCATTTTTTTAAAAAAGCAAAACAAAATCGAGCATGTTAAAACATTAAAATGTGTAATAAATAATGGCAATAAACCCCTCTATCCTATACTTGCAGGGTTTTATTGAGTGACTTCATAACGTAAAACTGCTTTTAGAGATGACAAATTTACAAGCTTTCAGCTGACACATCCATGATTAATGTAAATGACTTTTTCAGCTTGAAATCAGCATCTACGTTTAAGGATTCAGATGCCTAAGTTTGTATCTGTACTAATACATTTCCCTCAGTTTGAAACATCATTTTTACACATCAAAAAGACTGCTGATGTCACTTTAATTAAGTATTTTTTGCTTGTTTGATATCCATGTCAGTATAATAATTGAGTAGTTAAAATCTGTATGGGACTGTATGTCATAGACACACTTCACGCTGCTGAGACTAAAGCTCCCAGAAATCAAGAAAAGTAACAGGGAAAAGGTTACAGAAGGCATTTTCCCATGAGCTTTTATTCCCTGCATTCATAAACCTTCCTGTCTGAGGAAACTCAGATGGTCACGCACACCAAAAATTACCCAGCAAAGAAGGGTAGGCTTATCCTAAGATTGCCAAGCAATGACGTGTTTATTTAGCTTTGTGTCTTGAAGACAGTCCAATGATTTTCTACAGTTCAAGCCCTGAACTCCTAAATTGTATAGAGTCTTCAAAATGGAATCCAAATACCATGAAAGAAGAGCTATAGAAGTTTCAATGTAGCATTCCCCTTCTCACAGGGATTATCATATACAGCCTACACATTTAAAACGCATGACTCTGGGCTCCTTTTCCCTTCCTGATTACATCTACTCCAGACACTGACTTTGACACTATTTGGGAACATTCAACATAGATACCACTTCTGGAGAAGACATGATGAATTACTACAACATGTCCTAGTACAAATGTGTTTGTGATTAATCTTAGATTTCATTACCTGACATGAAAGAATCATATTTTACATGTCTTAAAATATTAAGTTCTTTATCATCAACTTTTAAATTTGTATAACCCCATCCATCATTCACAGTGAGGCAATAGGATCTGGCAGGTGTCCCAGTTTTATCTAACTTGGTTTAGAAGCTAACTACAGTACACTTTGTGAGGCACTGTGGGGGCAGCTGAAAGATCTCACTAGAACACTCTTTCAACTGCAAGACCAAACAAAGGAATTGAAGATCCATTATTTTTATTGTTTGCCTCAGTATGAAACAGGTTTTTTTCTTTTCCTAACTTAAGGTTGATTTAACCATTAGGCACAGTGGGCACAGTGCCTAGGGCCCATGCTGTATTTAGAGATTCATGGAAATTTTCTAATTTTAACTTCCTTTAAAATATGAAGAAAAAGTGAATATAATAATAATGAATATATCTTAATGAATTCCACTTGGGTTTGTTTTTATTTTCTTTGGTGAAAGGAGCCCAAGAAGGCAAAAGTGCCAATGGCCCAAGAAAGTCATAATGCAGCCCTGATCTTAGTTGATATTTTTGCTGAGTGGATTCTTGACAGGCTTTAAAATATTACTGTGGTTCTCAGAGAAAAAGCCTTAGACTAATAAACAAGTCCTGGGTGCACAAGTTATGAGTTTTGTCAAATGGACAAATCACTTAACCTCTTCTACTCTCGATTTCTTTATCTATAAACATGAGTAATCATATCAGTGGCTTATGTATTTGGCACTCTCCTAGTTATAAGACTTAACTCATTTAATC
The DNA here is from genome assembly GCF_028018385.1 of Neofelis nebulosa. NCBI lineage: Eukaryota > Metazoa > Chordata > Mammalia > Carnivora > Felidae > Neofelis > Neofelis nebulosa. The sequence continues at coordinate 51,805,258 of NC_080783.1, read as the reverse complement.
TTACCACAACTTGGAAAAGGGTTGAGCTAAATGAGACAGACACTATAATCACCATTATACACCTGCCTAAGCTGAGGATCCGAGGGTTGACCTGATTCCCCTAAGTACCCACAATTAGTGAGTGGTACAGCAAAAATATGAATCCAATCTGATTTGAACATCTGTTTTCTTTCAGAGTCACTGTGAGGATCAGAAGACAAAAGAAATGATTTCTAAACACCTAAGCATCATTTAAATGTAAAGTAGTTAATTGCAAATGATGGCATTTGCTTTGCTAACATTTTTTCCCCAAAGCATTTTTTGATTCAAATATGAGAGCTACATGTAGATGAAACTACTTGTCATCTAGGTTTTGTGCAAACTCATGAAATGGTAACATAACCTAGTCTAATATAAGTGCAGGTATGTATAATATATGTTATCTTAGTCATACATATGTATCTATTATGAGGATATTGGTGGTCAATTATTAAATTCAAATTAAATTTTAAATTATTCAAAAGATAGTAGGGGTATTTGTTTAAAAAAAAAACTTCATTCTGTAGGAAACACAGCCACTTCAGAAGCAAAATGTTGAAAAGCCAGACCACACTTTTCTCCGTGTGGAAATCTTACTAGGGCAAGTCAGGCTCTAACTCAGAGAAGATAAGGGAACTAAAGTTCTCCCACCCTTCATGCTTTGAGAAGGCTTCTGCTTTTCCCCAAGTGCCAAACACTCCAGTTGAGGGGCAGCAGGGGCTAAGTCATCCTGGGCAAAAGAAAGTTTCCATTGCTGGTCAGAAGAAATGCCACAGAACAGAACCCTAGAATGTTAGTGGTGGAAAGGACACGGTTATCTGTTGTCTCCTCATTTTATGAAAATAAAAAACCAAGGTCAGGCCAGAGAGATGATTCAAGCAGATTTGTGGCAGAATCTGTTTGTTAGTCTGGTACTTCTCTCATAATAACATGAGAAGTGTTAGTGGGAGGAACATGTATTTATTCTGCAAATCAAGCCAGAAGACTGAAGAGATGACAGTTTAGAGACTTATCAGTAAATGGAGAAAGCCTCCCCCCTCCCCCCCCCCCCGCTCCATGCTTTTGTTGGGGCTGAACATGAGCAATCTTACTAAGAATTATTGGGAACATAGTGTAGCACAGCCATCTCCCACTAGGACAGAAATAGGTGATAAAAACATTAAACAATGACAAACAATCATAAGAATGAAAGTTGACCAACTCTGGGATGCACAGAGCTGCAAGGGCTCCCAAAACATGGGATTTTTGGTACTAAAACTGAAACCAGGTCCCAGGAAAACCTGAACAAGATGCCAAAGACATTGTGTTCCTTTAAATTTTCAATTTACATTTCTAATCTTCCTATTATTTTCAGATTTGTCTGTTGAGAATGTGGTTGTTGATATTTAATAAACATACAGATACAAACACACACATTCCTATAGAGAACGGAGGGAAGAAAACAAGATACAATCCCTACTTCAAAGACATGTTCTAATGGTGGAAGAGAGATTGAAAATAAACACAGTAAATAAATGAAGTACACAGTATGTTATAAAATTCTAAGTGTTATTGAACAAAACAGAACGGAGGAAGAGAACTGACCCAGAGCAGCAACTTTTTTCAGGAGGATGGTCAAGGAAGGGCCTCACTAACAAGCTGAGATTGGAACATAGACTTGAGGGAGATAAAAGACTGAGCCATGTGATTATTGGGGAGAAGTGTGTTCCTGGCAAAGGGAACAACACATACAATGACTCTAAGCAGGGAGCAAGCTTTATGTGTTTGAAGAGGAGTGAAGGTCCAGTGTGAGGTGGGAGCAGGGTAATAAGAGATGAAGCCAGAAACGAATATTCAGATTCTCCAAGCCTGTTCAGCTGCATCATGCAAAGCTGAATAGGCAAAGTTGAACGGCTAAAGACATTTAAAATAACATTAACCACAGAATGGTTTTATCAGGAGGAGTTAGAAACTAATGCCTCTAGAGACTAGCAAAGCAGTGGTCCCAGTAAAAGATGTTTACCATGAACTACAGATACGAGGTCTGCTTAGAACACTGATGAACATGTGCAGTAATTATATGATACTCATAATCTCACGAGTTTTATAGATTGAGGAGAGAGTCAGTACTTTTCATGTTTAAAAACAAACATAGATAAATTACTTTGGAAAACAACTATTCTATATCACATGAATAATGCCATTTCACGTTTGCTAATAATTTGCTTTGTACACAATAAGAGGCAACAGTGATATTAATTACACGGATATTAATAAAGAAAACTAACCCATTTCACAAATATGTGTGAATTTGATCATTCTTAAATTTCAGAACAGGGAGCCACACTTGAGGAAAACATTTCTGATGTAACAAGTAGAGTGACTACAAAGTCGACACATACCTTCCAGAATTAAAATGTAAGCCAAGAGATATTTTGCAGATGTATGTGGTATTAGCCAGCATCTGGTCTGTGACAGTGGTGATATGAAGAGCTGGAAATACTACTGGACTATTCAGAAGTAGGAAGATGTAATCTAATCCTCAGTAGCTCTCCTATGACTTGAGAATCTCCTCCTCCACTCCTTACACCACCCCTGCACAACTGGACTACTGTCACGGACACTGGACTGTTAATCAATCTGCTCTTGCTCCTCTCCATACCTTTTCCAAAGTTACCACTACAGCTGCAAACATGATCATGCAATCATGCCATCTTCTTACCTAAAATTCTTCAGGCACTTTTCTTCAACTTCAGAATAAATTCCAATCTTCATTTTGTAGCATAAAAGCCATTTATGACCAGATGTGTCAAGGTCTCATTTCCTGATAATTCTCCACATGGAATCTACATCTATCTTCTCTTTTATGCCCCCGAGCAATGTTGTTTCTTCTCTCTACAATTAGTGTGTTTCTCCTCCCCTCGTCCCAATTATTTTCTCACTTGCATTACTTCTTGCTCAATATTCAACTCCTTTACGAAGGTTTCCTTTATAGTGTCTCCCCTCCCTACTCTTCCTCTACGTCTCCAAAGCAAACCCTTTAAAAGAGTTATCACACCGGATTTTAACAGATGCTTTACTTCTCTGTGTTCCCCACCAGGCTGAATTACTTGAGCATGGGAGCAGAGGATGATTCATCTTTGTATCACTAGCTCTTAGAACAGTGTCTGGCATCTAAGTGATACTTGTAAGAAAGATAGAAGAATCAATAATTTGATGAATGAGTAAAATAAGGACTATCATTTCGGGCAACTTATTCAAGCCACAGCTTTTAATCTATGAAGATATTTTTATTTTGCTATCATTCACTTTAAACATGAAACCTGATTTTCAGCAAATTTCAACCATTAGCATCTGCATCAGGGATAAGTGCCTATGTTACAGGGTTTGATACAATAAACTCATATATTATCTGCAATTCCTGTAGCAATTTTCTTTTCAACCCCTAACAATGTGGCAACCATGTATTTTAAAATTTCATTTATAATTATGGAACTACTAATAAAACCCAAACATTACATCATAAATTTTTACAGCATTGACTTTCAGATTGTTTTCTTAGTAGCACTGTAAGACCTTTGTCACACAAGATCTCATAAAGGATATACAGAATAGTAAAAGTAGAAACCACAGCCATTCAGGTCGAAGCCGAAATGGGGATACCCAGACTTCACACTGATTTTTCCCTCTACTTTCCTCCTGTGGGTCTGCATTATGTTCTTGCTGTATTATTTAAGAATATCTAATTCTGCTAAGCAGAAAACAAGAAAAATGTGATGGATGAAACTCACAAAGAGTATTAAGTATAGATGGTGAACAATCCATTGGCTTCCAAGACATAGGTAAAATTCATAAGTGTTAAGCATAATTAGAAAAGAAAAGTATAACTAGAATATAAATTAGTAACTTATAAGATGTAGATATCTATTTCTTACAAATAGAATAAATGAAATATATGATAAAAAATAAATGGAATAAATAGGAGTATCACTTACAGTGAAAATAAATACAAAGACCAAGTCACAAGAAACAAATCATGCCGCCTCCAGATTGAAAGGTATATCATCACGGAGTCAACCCCCTATTTGTGACATATATCATGGTTACATTTTGATCCCATGTATGTTTCATCCTACATGTGCAGAGAAAAGGCAAAGCTATTCATCAGGTCAGTGAAAGTGAGAGCAGCTGACCAGGTTCTGCCCCTAAATACCTCTGGTAGAACAGAATGTATTGACTCCAGGTATCTTCCTTCCCTAAGCTTCTTTGTTCAATGTAAGTTATATCCACATCTTCAATAATAAAGGCCAATGTAGCAGAGAGAGAAAGAGAGGCAGGACATGTAAATGCTGTGCAACACAGGATTCCAGTAGGATGTTCCTTCCCCTCCTCTTAACCTATCACAAGTACATTCACCCATCTCCAACTCTTTCCTCTTGCTTCTTTCTGTGTGTTTTCATTGGGTTCTATAAACTCTGTTAAGTCTACTACCTTAGTTTGGGTCTGTGAGTCTTTCTGTCCCTTGGCTCTTGAAAATGTCTGTCAGTTAATACGCTTGGAGGCTACCATTGCCTCAATGTAATTACCCACATGACAGGGATCCCTGAGACTGTTATCTGTTTGGAAAACATGATTATAATGCAATCTTACAATCAATTAATATTAGTCCACTTTTGTAAGCCTTTCATTAATCTTAACTGTTATCAATCATAGTTGAATTTAACATGGCTTTTACAGCATTCCCAGACTATATTAGAACACTTTGTTTTTAAAAAACGTATTCTGAATTCTTTTCTAGGAATCTTATCCCTTAACGGAAGTGCTAGTATATAGCGACATTTCATTACAGTTTGGTATCAAAATACATCCAACTTTCCTTTCAGCTTTCAGTGCTATATCCCTCTGAGTTACATGCTCTGACATTCTATTAAGGTTATATCCAATAAGGAGTTATCCTAATTTTTACTCTTCCTGATGAAAAACTTTTAAGATTTTAAACTTTTTTTTAAAATTTATTTTTGAGAGAGAACAAGAGAGACAGAGCATGAGCAGGGGAGGAGCAGAGAGAGAGGGAGACATAGAATCTGAAGCAGACTCCAGGCTCTGAAATGTCAGCACAGAGCCTGACATGGGGCTCGAAACCACAGACCATGACATCATGACCTGGGCCAAAGTCGGATGCTTAACCAACTGAGCCACCCAGGTGCCCTTGAAACTTTTAAGATTTTAAAATAAAACAATTTTTAGGTTTCTTTCCAAATATATAATAGACTAAAAACATAAAATAGACTCCTAGAGTAGTGATACACATTATATTAGGTTGAGCTATATGAAACTGACATTTTTGTATATCTAAAACAGCCAGATATTGGTACTTTTATAATTCAAAGTAATAGATCTACTGATCTAACCATTATCTAGCTTAGACCCCTTAAAACACTTAATAATTTCAAGCATCTGATTGAGAACTTCTAATGTTTCTATTGGCTTGTAAGTAAACTTCTCCGTTTTGGACAATTTTAACCTATGGAAAGTTGAGTAAAAATCTGTATCACTATAACTTCAGTTAATGAGTACAGCAGTTACATTCTCTATCATGCAAGCCAGAACACTTTTGAAATAGGACACTCTGAACAAGTGTAACCTGAAACAATGCCAGGCACATAAACCAGTACAACCATCCTATGTATGAGCCACAATGAATATATACGAGTCCCCCTTTACAAGCTATCCTTTAAAATAGCTGGTGATTTCTACTATTGCTGTTTGCTCCTATTTTCATGCAATCAAACATGACTCCATCTCTGAATCGTTACTCTGCTGGCATGACTTTGAACCCTATAAATTTAACTTAGCTTAGTTAAATATATTAAATATATACTACAAAGGTAGGAGAATCAAATTCAACTGAATTCTAAGCTAAATTTTCTCAATCACAAAATGGACAATTTAGAGAACTAATAGACATCCTTAAGTTAATTTTTGGTTGTAAATCACGGGTTCCTCATTTGCTCCATCTTTTTTTCCTCCTCTTCACCCTACCTTCTTCTCCTTACTTCCCTCTTTCTCTTACCAATATCTTGGGCCTGCAATGACAAAATTAATATTATTTAGACTCGCCTTTGTTTCTCAATATTAAAAATGCAGTGACCTGTTTTAGAATCCTTTTGATTGAATATAAATACAAGTATCCACTTGCTAGCATCTTGTGTAGAAATCTATTTTTTATCGTCCTATGTATAACTGAAATCAAACTAAGAAATAGAAACAGTGGGGGAGCCTAGGTGGCTCAGTCGGTTGAGTGTCCAACTTCAGCTCAAGTCATGATCTCGCGGCTGACAAGTTCGAGCCCCGCCTTGGGCTCTGTGCTGACAGCTCAGAGCCTGGAGCCTGCTTCAGATTCTGTGTGTGTCTCTCTCTCTGCCCACCCCCCCCCCACTCATTCTCTGTCTCTCTCTGTCTCAAAAATAAAATAAACATTAAAAAAAAATTTTTTTTAAAGAAGTAGAAAGGGTGCATGAAACTTATTGCAGGGCTTTGCACCCAGTAGACACTCAATAAATCAGTGGTTCTCACCTCTGCTATTTACCATATTCTTTCTCAGTGTGTAGCCAAATGTTGAAAGATGATCAAGTGGCTATAGTGTGCCAGAATTTGCCTCCTATATACTAAGAGATGTTCACCTAGAAATAAACAGTTATACTGAGTGACACTCTGTTGAAAGGTGATGATGTGAGTTCTTTGAAATTACTATTACTTTGACAGGAATAGATACAGTAAGAAGTTCCTCTACCAGAATTAGTTTTAAAAAGTTAATGATTTTTCTGTGTTTAGTGTTATTAATCCCTTCAAGTGTGGCTCCAAAACTTCTAGTGTTAAAGAGTTTGCCTCAAATATGAAAAGTTTGAAATGCATTGTAATAAATGTTTATTTGAAGAATGCTGATGGAACAATATAAGTTAAAAAATGAGAAAAAATAGAAGGAAGGGTATGTTTCCTATGTTCCTTTATGGATGAGGTGACTTTTCTGTTAGTGCTGAATCTAAAATCATAATAATTTATTGCCCATGCTTGCCTGTTGCCTCTCAAAATTTATCATATAACCCTAAAAATCTTAAACTACCTCTATATATAATAATTTTATCTCCTTTCCCACATTATTTAATAATCTATTGTTCTTAAATTTCAAAAATGAATTAAATTTTAACAGAATTTTCAAAGTACTATGGTGGCAAATCTGGGCACTATGAAATTGGAAGTTTGTTTCACAATAAAAGACACTTTAGGTATGAGAAGCCAATCTATTTATGTAAAACCTTATTTGGGGACATTATCTTTCCCTTTAATGGAACACCATTTCCTCAGACTCCATGGGTTACTATGGTATCCTGCCTATATTTGCTTCTGCTAATGTTCCTGAGTCCATTAATGTTCAATTGTGAAATTGTTTTGACTGGTAGACTTGGCAGTCATGGCCAATGTGAGATGAAGAAAGCAGCTTCCTGAGCAATCAGAGTGGTACAGAAATAAATAGAGAAAAGCATCACTGTCACAAGCTCATGTTAAATCATCTCAGCCTTATTACTTCACAAGATAACCATAAACCTGACAAAATGCCACAAACAATAAAAGCAAGTTTCAAGTACTTGTTGAGTATTTTTCTTCAAATTATCATTGATGACTATGGAAAAAAAAAAAGCTGTTTCTTTTGGTTAAAGATACTTAATGATCTATAAAATGTTCAATGTAGAAACCATAAATAATCCCCTTTCATTGATACCTTTGATTTGGAAATCACATGGAAAAGATGAAAAAAGGTATATGCCATCCGAGTGTAAATATAGGGCTCTTTAAGATAAGAGCCATCATTATTAATCCTTTTAACTACTTCCTCTCTTATGACTAAAATCAGATATAAAATAATTTGCTCCTTTTTCCACAAGGGTATGATATACATATTACATGATGTAATCGGAAAATTTTCTCATCATGGTTTCTGTAATCCTTTTATCTCCCTGTATTTCTAACTCAAATATGTGTTAAAATTTTAGAATCTGTATTAAACGTTGGCAAGAAACTTTAATAAATTTTAAATTCTCATAGTGAGACACTGTTTTCCCAAGAAAATCAATGAGGTGGAACCAAAGAACATTCCTGAATCCTGGGTCCTTAACTTCTTGATAAGAGTCCTGACAAATTAATCTGGCAAAGCCAATTCAGGTGTGAAACTACATGTGGTGGCGATAAGCAGCATTTATGGGCTAGCAAAGTTTTAAAACTCCAATTATTCTTTAATACCTTAAAAATTAATTTACAAAATAAAATTATACTTTGCCATGCCCAAATGCCATAATACATAATAGAAGAGTTATGTCTGATTTTTCCATAATTCAGTCTTACATCTGAAACTAAACTTGTAAATACGTCTCACCTTTTTTTATTTCTTCCTCATCTTTTTTTCTGTTTTTTTTTTTACTTTGTCTTTTGGAAAATTTAAAACACCTGCAAAAGTAGAGCAGTCAGTATAATGAGCTCCCATGCACCCACCACTCTGCTTTAACAATTATTAAGAATTTGCCAATCTTTCTCATCTTCACTTCACTTATATTTACAAGAATATTTTAAAGCAAATCTCACAAAATCAATTCACTTGTTTTGGGTATGTATATTAGCAAGTAACACTTTTTTTTCTATAACACTTATAAATACTACTATTGTCATCTTACAATATTCCTAAAGGTCCTTTAATATCACCAAATATCTAGTTCATGTTCAAGTTTTATAATGTGCTCATACATATTTTTTTCAGTTTCTCATTTAAATCTAGAACAGCCCATGCCACCATGCCCACCCCCACGAGGACCAGGCGTCATCATATTTGGTTCCTGTATCTGTTAAGTCTCAATTCCCACTCCCCACTCCTTTTTATTCATGTCATTTATTTGTTGAAGAAATCATGTCGTTTATCCTTTAAAATTCCCACATTTCAGATTTGGCTGACTTTCTCCCTTTTATCCTTATTACCTCTTTTTTTTTTTTTAAATACAGAAGACAATACTGGGGTTGGCAAAGATTCAATGGACACATCTGTTGTTACATGATAAGATAAAATAGAAGCGTAGGACTGGAACTCAGATTCTCTGCTGTTAAATGTACAGCCTCATTCAGCATGGGGAAGAAGAAAAATGAGAAGTGTGGAGATTGAAAACCTGGACTGGGTGCCCAGTTCTATTCACCAGTTGAGTGACTTTAGGCACGTTACCTAAACTGTCTGAGCCACATTTTCCACATCTGAAAAGTGAAGGTGATAAATTCCTTCCTTGCCCATAAAATGCTTATTAAATGCCAGGCATTTTTACATTCTTATTTCAAGTTACATTTTTTTTTGTCTATTTGGAAAACACCAGGTTGGTTTTGAGCAAAAGTGCCAATTTTGGTTCCATTACAGGCCTGATGGTAAGGAGTTTGAGATGAATGAGGTATTGTTTAATACTCACTAAATCTTTTTTGAATGTCAAATCAAGCACTTTAGTTCTCTTCCATCTTTCTAGTCCAGATTTGATCCATCCTAAAAAGCCTGAATTGTAGGATGTTTAGGTTTGTATCTAACTCTACATTCTGTCTCTACCCTAATGTACATCCAAAAAGTCATTTAAACAGTGTGCATAACTTCGTGAAACTATTTTCTCTTTTCACAACCCAGAACAGCATGTACATCATTATTAAGACAGTCTTTTTGATGCATTGTTTTTATGTAATAGATTCTTATCGCACATTTAGTAATTGCTTCTTTTTGCAAAAACCCATTTACATTTTAAGGACATAAAATTAAGTTCAGTTTCTTTAAAAGAATTGTTTAATTGATCAAAATGTAGCTACAGTAAAAATATATGTAAAGTGATCCCTTTCCAGTTTAATAAAGCATTTATTGGAAAAAGGGAGGGATGCCTTGAAGTAGTTGTGTCTTTACCAAGATTAACTACAGTGGGTTCCAGGTCTCCAGAATGTTATAAAAATGAAGGATGCAGAACATTCAATGGAGGACCAGTAAGCAGTGATAAATCCTGCAGCATGGTCAAGGAAAATGAGAAGAACAGGAGGCTCAGAAACCAATCTTTGACTATCAGTAAATGCCTTAAGACTTTGGAGCAGTTCCACTGATATGGTGAGAACCAAAGCTAAAATTGCAGTGGCATAAAGAATGAATTAGAAACAATGAATTTAAATTAAGCTTCATTGGCAAATGAAAGACTAAAGATGGGTTCATTGCTTGAAATTAAGATGAGTATAAAGGAAGCCTTGGAAAGAAAGTCCATCTTTTCCTTTCAGATAAGAGGAGTAAAGAGTGACTGATTAATTAGATAAACTTAGAATTGGAGATGGGTGAAATTAATAGGATCCATGCCTGATGGACTCTAGTTTCTTGAAAATGTAATAAAGAACAGTTTGTTGAGTGCAGGGTTGAGTTTTTTGAGGAAAGTTATAAAGATTTCCAGGAGTTGGTGAGCGAATGTGCATGAGACTGATTAGGAATCAAGAAGCATTGTGATGGAATTTTAAGGATGAGTGGCAACAGTGTCAGGCAGTCTTTCTTGAGCACCACTAGCACCAGGGAAAAGCACGGAGTAAGCTGATGATCAAGCTGAGAGGAGACAAGGCAAGATCCAAAGAATGGGACAAGACAGCAGTTACTGGTGAGACTGCTATTAAAAAGATTTAAGAGGAGCTCCAATCAAAGTAGGAAGAGAAAGCCAAGAGTGAACAACAATCTAAGAGGAAGGACTATGATGAGCTAAGAGGCTATGGAAAGATGGGGAAAAGACTGTGGTCAGAAAGGGCACTTTCAAAATTCAAGATCTCAGAGAACGACCACAGGACTGTGCTGCTGAAATAGTGATCCCATTGGGTTAGAAGAGGTTAACAGTTTGTTAAATGGATTATCATTGAGGATACTAAATTTATGATCTTTCAGGAGCCTTCATGGACCTTCCAACAAAGACCAAGAAAAGTAGAAAGAGAATAAAGACTGCAAAGAGAGGCCCTATAAAGCTTCCCATGAAATGGAGAGGAAGAGAGGGAGGATGACTCAAACAAGATGAATTTACATGCCCAAGAAATACAGGAGGAAAACTTCCCAGGGGTATAGGCTAGGCAAAAAGTCTTTCCCTATCCAAAGTAGCAGCTGGGTGGAATCACAATTTGTCACCTGACTCTAAAATCATTCAAAAACACTAGAGAAGCAGTTCCCCCAAAAAAAGATTATGGAAAAAGTGGTTATAAAACGTGCATTATAAACATTTTTTAAATATAGATTTCTTCCATATTAAATTATTCTTTTAATACCTACAGGCATCATTTCCTATTTAAGGTCAAGATCCTGCCAAATTTTGTTTTGTTAAGAGAAGAAAACCAGAAAAAACTTCTCCAAGCAATATTTTATTTGAAATGTTATTTTTAAATATGGCCATCAGGTTTCCTGAGATGAAAGCTTACTCTGACAAAAGTTTGTCATTAACAGAACTGAGGGAGCTGAACAAGGGAAGAGGATTGCACAAAGACAAAGATATCAACAGCTGCAAATAAAAACATTAGCAAACTCTCCCCACTATATCTCAGCAGACATTGAAATGTTTGAAATAGTGATGACAAAGAATTAATGGACATCTGGCTGGCTCAGTTGGTTAGGCATCCGACTTCAGCTCAGGTCATGATCTCACGGTTTATGAGTTTGAGCCCCACGCCGGGCTCTGTGCTGACAGCTCAGCTTCTGTCTGCTTCAGATTCTGTCTCCCTCTCTCTCTGCCCCTCCCCCACTCGCACTCTGTGTCTCTCGCAAAAATAAATAAACATTAAAAAATTTTTTTAAATAATTGAATGGGTAACATTGTTATAAACCAGTATCACAGAAATTCCTTAAGCATAAAGGAGATACAGCTTTCTGAATTAGTGAGGAATCCGGGTTCAGGCAAAACAGAGGTAAGAGACACACACTCCACCTCAGGGTCTGCCTCTGAAAGTTAGAAGGTGCGATGTCCAAGAGGGTGCAATGCCACAACCTCAGATCCAAGTTCACAAGCTGTTCATCCTGAAGAACTAATCTTTGTGGTAGGTCAGAGAACAGAGAAATTCAAGAATGTGCTGAATGCTCGAGTGAAGTAGACCAGACCAGTGGTTATCACCTGGGGGACATACCCATAAGAAGAAAATGCTCAAACACCAACCTAAAGCATAAGAAAAGACTCCATTTCCTGGACAGTAGAGAAACTGGACATGGCAGCCCAGAAGAAGAGATTTCCTAAGGAAAAGGATTGAGGGTAGGAATAGTGTACAGGGAAGGGATATATTCATTACTAATGAAAGGAGAGTAAGAAAAAAGCCTAAGTCCTGTGGGCTAGGACACCATGTAATGCCAGGGAGGAATTGTTGAGGCTTGGCAACTTCATGCCCTCACAGGACACCAGGTTTCACCTGTGGTAGTTAGTCAAGAAGACAAGAAGGAAAAAGGCATCATGGGAGCCGGGCTGATTTACTTGGACCGTGCATTCTGAATTTGAGTGTTCAGTATCAAATACCACATGGTAGCAGTAATGGAATGGGAACAATTACTATCCAACCTGCCTTGTTTTGGGACTTAGGGCAGCCTACTCTGATATGGATACTGTTGAGAGAGCAATTTCCAATCTTAACAAAGTGGTGGAAGGCAAAGTCAAATGACAAGAGGTTGGTAAAGGAAGGAGGGAAGAAGAGAGTAACTGTGTAAATTACTTTTTGCACAATCTACTAGTAAAACCACCCTCCCTGTTTAAGAACTTGAACAAACATCATCAGGTTATAATTTCTGGGCATGATGAAATTATAAACACAAATTCCAAGGGCACTTCTAAAACTGTGGTAGAACTTGGTTTTAAGGTGGTCTCCTAGATGAACCAGAACAAGAAGGCTCTTTCAAATATTTTCCTTAAAGTGAAATGCCAAATTTCTCATAGAAAGAGTCACAGACCCTTGCAATATATGATAGCATTCCATCTGAGAAACATAGAAGTGAGGAATGAAGAAAGGTTAAGAGTGGTACCTGGTGGGTAGTAAAATTGAAAACTGGGTATTTTTTTTCCACACATGAGCTTATTTGAAGGCAATGAAGAAGGAATTAAGAGAGAGACAGAGTTTATAAATGTATGGAATATTTGGGGGAGAAATATGATTTAAAAAGCAAGAGAAAATACTAGTAGCACAGGAAAAGAAATTAGACTTTAACCAAATGACTGCATCGAGTTACCAAATCATGTGCTACAGCTTAAAGGTACTACATAGATATGTAGTAACTAGAAAAAGACAGAAACTGATAAATAGTAATGGATCATCCACCTTAATCATCCAATCACTCAATCAATAAATATTTATTAAGCATTTGGGAAATGGTGGAGGAGAAATATTAGCCAGAGTACAAGTGTGTTCAAAAATTTAAAGTTTAGTTAGGTAGACAAATCCACATAAAAGACTAATAAGTAATTCATTGTAGTATATACTTAGTATTGTTTTTTCTTATGTGATGTTTAAAAATTTCTATGTGCATTTATTCATGTATCAAATTAAAATAAAGAACTCTTAAAGATCAATATGACAGGCTCTGTAATGAATATCATCAGGAATACCTGGATATCCATATAGGAAAAAATAACCTTTATCCTCTACCTCACATCATACACAAATGTTAATTTCAGGATGAATCAAAGACCTATACATAAATTATAAAATTATAAAGTTTACAGAAGAAAATGGAAAAGTATCTTTATGACATCAGTGTAGGCAAAAATTTCTTGGGACACCAAAAGTACTAACCATTAGGAACAAAACTGGTAAACTTAATTTCATCAAAATTCAACTGTTATTCTTCAAAAGAGACCATTAAAAATTCCATTAAATAAACAAAAATTCAAGTCACAAGCTAGACAAAAATATTCATCCCCAGACGTATATCTATAAAATACTTACAAGCAGAATATGTGAAGAGCTCCTACAAATGCATGAGACCAAAAACTCAATAAAAATGGACAAATACTAGATAAATGTTTCACAAAGAAGATATACAAATGGTCAATAAGCATGTGAAAAGATATTCAATGTAATTATAGTCATCAAGGATATATAAATTAAATCTAATGAGTTAACACTTTGAACCTATTAGAACAGGATAAAATCTTCCTATCAAATGTTGATAAGAAAGTAAAGTGAGTAGAACTTTCCTACATCACTGATGAAAGTAAAATTTTATTACTACTTTGGAAATCAATTTGCCAGTATTTCATAAAGTTAAATATGTAAACTCTTTATGACCCAGCCATTCCACTCTTTGGTATTTACCCAAGAGAAAGGAAAACATGTGTCCACAAAGAGATTTGTACAAGAATGTTCACAGTACCTTTATTCATAATGTCCCCAAATGGAAATAACCCACATGTCCACAACAGAAAACCTGATGAACAAATTGTGGTATTTGTTAAAACTGATAAAACTTAGAAATAATTTTTAAAAATAATCAAGTACTGATACACAAAACAATATGGATGAACCTCAAAAGTATTACATTGAGCTGAAATAGCCAGATACAAAAGAGTACATAACGAATGATTCCACTTACATGAAGGGAAAAGGAAGATCAGATAATAGAAATTAGAACAGAGGTGACGAAGTGTTTCAAAATCGACTTAACTTTTTGGAGAGAGAAAAATATCCAATACTTTAACTGGAGTTATGGTTACATGTATCTACAACTGTTAAGTTCCACTGAAATAAATTCTTATAACCTGTTTTGTCATATATAAATTATGCCTCAATTAATAAAAAGAACTAAAATTGGACCAAATGATTTTTAAGAGTGTCTTCCTATTCTAATATTTTTTCAAGACTCCAATAATTTTCCAAGTATTAACTTTGATAAAAATAACTATTGAAAAAAATAACTATTGAAGGAACTCTATATATTATACTTACAGCTATTTGCCTGTTATATTTTAAAAGTTTGACATTATAGAGGTCTCTAAAGAGTTTCTAATTGCAACTAATGAACTGTTCAAATAAAATGCTACCATATGTAGCTGAGATGTCATTCAGTGTATTATTCAGAGGCTGTCAATCTTCAAATCTTCCCACTTTATCTTCTTCAGAATTACATTACTATGAAAATTCTGCTTTTTTGTTGTTACATCTCTTTACTATAAAATCTTTTTCTTATCCCATATTTTCATATTTTTAAAGGTCATTGCTACTTTAGCATAGCTTTATCTTTATTAAAACTGGGTAGTCTCTAATCTGAACATAGCATTTGCTACATGTTCTTCAAAGGCACATACAACAAGTTGAAAATCTTGACAAAATCTTTAAAATTATTTTTTTTATGAGGGGCGCCTGGGTGGCTCAGCCAG
The DNA here is from genome assembly GCF_028018385.1 of Neofelis nebulosa. NCBI lineage: Eukaryota > Metazoa > Chordata > Mammalia > Carnivora > Felidae > Neofelis > Neofelis nebulosa. The sequence continues at coordinate 51,789,839 of NC_080783.1, read as the reverse complement.
TTAAGCATCTGACTCTTGATCTTGGCTCAGGTCATGATGTCATGGTTCATGAGATTGAGCCCCACATCGGGCTCAACACTGGCAGTGCACAGCCTGCTTTGGATTCTCTCTCTCTGTCTCTGTCTCTGTCTCTGTCTCTGTCTCTCTCCCTCCCTCAAAATAAATGAACATTTAAAAAATTATTTCTATGAATATTAAGCTATACAAATAAGAAGAGGGAAGAAATTTTTTTTGTTTAAATCCTATTTATAATTACTTTCAAAATGTAAATAAACTCCATTTTTAGTAGCATAAAGAATGATTTTTGAAACCTACTTAATCTTTGAGATAAATCTCATATGCTACATCAACACCAGCTTTTCCTAATTATCTTCCACTTAGCAATCTAAATTTAGTATGGTAAATCTCAACCCTCTCCAAAAAAAGTCCATTCTAAAACTATTTATATCTATGCTTTATGGCAAATGACTTCACAAGATGGAATAATGACATAATTACAATTTCTAAAATGGATTTAATAGAACAGTTACAAATGTCTCAGAATGTTAAAAGCCAGATATTAATGCAATTCCTTCTCATCCTCTCCTCCATCTTGGCACAAATTACAAATGTTAGTTTTTTTTTCCAAGTGAAACTATGTGAATATAAAGCTACTGAGAGAGATCATGAGAGCTCATGGCCCTTGCTGACATGAGCTCTACAGATCCTTTCCTTCAAGCTCAGAAACTACACAATCCCAGCTGTTCAAATGTCTGACAGAAATAAGGCCTTGGAAGAGTTCCATCTGGCTGAACTTTAATAGCACAAACAGGAATAAAGCAATGCTCACAGGCAAGGATTTTGTAAAAGTAAATAATTCTGCAAATGGAGGAAATAAAAATGCATCATTCTGTAAAGGTTAAGTGGAAAGAAATGTACAGTAACATAATATAAAATAAGGATTTAAGCATAAAGTGTTAACAGGGCTATTTTTATTTCAAGACAAAAAGGGTCATGCATTATTTATGAAATATCTTTTCTTTCTAAAAGTGGATATTTGTCAGGATCATCTTACTTGGTCAAAAGTACTAGGTGTAGATTCTGTCAGGATAAAGATATTTTCTCATCTATTCAACCATGATGATCCAGAGACTTGAATGAGCACCTTACTTTGCAGCATCTCATAACCAAGGCTGGAGATTCTGGATCACCACCATTATTCATGCTCTCCTTGGTCCCTTCCCTAACACCAATTCATCTTAGAAGACTCAGCTCCTCTTTAAACTTTCCAAGTTTTCTGTCTCCTGTCCAGGTAGAATAAACCATTCCCTCTGCCCATTCTGTCACTGTGATACATCTCCTTGTTCATTTTTAGAACAATGGCATGCATTCTAGGTTTTATACCAAATTTAAAAGTTATGTTAAACAGGATCATTTAAAGGGTCATTTTGGTTGAAATTTATATTTTTAAGTAAACATTTTTTTTCTTACTTACCTATTTTTAATAATAATTTATAGATTTTTTGTAATTGGGTATATTATTTATTTTTTTATTTTTTTAATGTCTATTTATTTTTGAGAGAGACACAGAGTGAGTGCAAGTGGTGGAAGGGCAGAGAGAGAGAGGGAGACACAGAATCTGAAGCAGCTCCAGGCTCTGAGCTGTCAGCACAGAGCCCGATGCGGGGCTCAAAACCCCAAACTGTAGGATCATGACCTGAGCTGAAGTCAGATGCTTAACCAGCTGAGCCACCCAGGGCCCCAACTATTTCTTCATCTTTGGGATAATTGTAAGTCATTGATGGTAACTTATAAAATTCAACTCATAAGCTAATAAAAACTATGGTCATTGCATAAGGCAAGGATAATACCACTGAATAAACCTCAGCAGGCCCAAGACTAGTTATTTCAAGGGCACTGAAGATCACCTGAGAATGCACCAGTACCCTAGAAGTGAGAGGTCAGACATGGAGCATGCTGCTGTAAAACTGGGAAAGAACGCCATCAATTCATACTCAACATTACTAGCCAGGAGTCATAGTTGTATTTGAATCAAAACAGTGATTGAATGGAGAAGTAGTAATAAACTCAGAGCATTTAAGGATATGGAGGTGGTCATGAAAGGTGTGTAATTACTTTGATGTGAATGTGATAGATTTTCTTCATTAATTATGTGTGGTTTTGTGGGGGGAGGTTGTTTTGTTTTGTTACATTTCTCAGAAGAAATAGAACTAATGGAGTTCTGATAGATTTTTGACACTCACAAGGTTGTTTTCATCTAGGGTGTTGGGAGAAAAGGGGATTTTCTTCAACTCCCACTACTATCATGCCCTTTCCAGCCTAGACACAAAACTTCTGAATTTGTTACTAGGACATCTTATCAGGTCAAAATGTGATTTTGTATGGTTGCCAGAGAGATTAGTGAAGAGTCCCTTTATGTGGTTCATGGGATAGTGGCAAATGCCTTCTTAAAGGGCCTTAATTGAATGTGTCAGCATAACGGCATGTGTTCTACATAAAATAGGGATTGCTTATAAGACCTGTATTAACTTAGTTCAATTTTGCTAACAAAGAATAACCGTTATATATTTTTAATTTTAACTTTATTTTATTCTTGCTTAATCATTGTTTTTGGAATATATGTTTTTTTTTCACTAGTACCTACTCATTATTCATTTCTTTAAGAAATATTGTTTACGCTATTTCCACCATTCATAATATTATGAATAAGTTTTAACAATAATCAAATACATAACTGTGGTAGACAGAATTCTAAGAATAATCTCCAATGATCTTTATTCTTTTGTAACCTCCTGTCCTTTGAGTATAAGCAGAACCTGTGAATATGATGACAAATCCCTGCTGTGATTAGGATTATCTCTGCTGTATTATTACGGGGAAAAGTTAACCTTAAAATAGGGAGATAATCCAGGTGTCCAAAGATCATCATACAACTCCTTTAAAAGTAGAGAGGTTTCCTTGGAGGGTTGCATATAAAAAAAGCAGAACAAAAAGCCAGGGAGATTCAAAGCAAGAGAAAGATTTGAAGATTTGAAAATGGAGGAACCATGTGAGAGGATCAAGAACAGCCCGTAGAAGCTAAAACGTGGCTCCTGGCTAACAGTCATTGAGGAAACAGGAACTGTAGTCTCATTGCAAATAACAAAATTCTGCCAACTTTAAGAATGAACTTGGAAGCATATTCTTTCCCAGAGCCTCTAAATGAGAGGCTGGTCAACACCTTGATTTCGCTCTTGTGATATTCTGAGCATAAAAGCCAGCCTAGTGTGCTGGAATTTCTGACCTACAGAACTCTGAACTAATGAATGGGTGCTGTTTTGAGCCATTGTTTGTGATAATTTGTTACTCAGCAAAACAAAACTAATATAGCATCTAAAACCATGGAATACACAAGCTTAGTTTACTATATAGAAAAAAAGAGCAAAATCTTAGGGACATTTTCTTTTTGCACAAAGTATTTCAAAAACATTTTATTATTCATTTAACATTTAATTTTTTTGTTCTGGAACTTGTATCATTATTCCTAGAAGAATTAAATGGACATTTCCTAAATTATGAGACATAACATCTTGCATATGTTAATAACTAAAAGTCTGAAAGTTAATGTATTGTAAAAATATTTCTGAAAAAATTTTTAAATAAAAGATTATGTTTGATAAATTAATAGTTTCCACAGCTTAATTACTGCAACTCGCGATCAAGATAATCATTAACTACTCCTCACCACCAGCATGATAAAATCCAGAATCCATATCTGGACCCCTCATTCTGGTCCCAAATTTTCTCTCCACCTCATTTATAATTAATCTCCTCAAATCCTTCCCATACTCTGAAAATCTCTTTGGTTTTCTCATTGTAGTTTTTCTCACAGTCTTTCTAATATTCCATTCATTGATACCTGTACTCCCTTTTCTTCCTATCCTATTTCCACCCATCTTTCTTTTTGCCCCACTTTATTAAGAAATAATTTACAAACATAATTATATATCCTTAAGGAATAGGACATTATGACTTGATATACATATATATATTGCACAATAATTACCAAGATCTAGATAATTAACACAATTATATCTCACATAGCTAACATGTTGTGTGTGTGTGATGAGAATACTTAAGACGTACTCTCAGCAACTTTCAAGTATACAATACCATATTATTAACTAATACAACCATATTGTACATTAGATCCTCAGAAGTCATTCTTCTAAGACCTGTTTATACACTTTGGTCTACATCTCCATGAATATATAGCCACTCATCCATCTAAGAACATTTAATTTAGATTGTTTCCATATCTTGGCTATTATGAATAATGCTGCAATGAACATGGGAGTGCAATTATCTCTTCAAGATATTAATTTCACTTCCTTCAGGTCATCCAAGAGGAGGATTGCTGGATCATATGGTTGTTCTATTGCTAGTATTTTGAGGAACCACATTGCTATTTTCCATAATGGCTATACCAATTTATACTCCCATCAACAATGAGGATATAAAGGTTCCCTTTTCTCCACATCCTTTCTGACATTTGTTGTCTCTTGTCTTTTTAATACCAAACATCCTAACAGGTATGAGGTGATGTCTCATTGTGGTTTTGATTTGCATTTCCCTGATAATTGGTGATGTTAAGCACCTTTTCACGTACCTAGTGGTCAGTTTTATGGAACCACAAAAGACCCTGGATGGCCAAAGCACTCTTGGGAAAAAAGAATAAACCTGGAGGCATCACAGTTTCTGATTTCAGACTATTTATAAAGTTGTAGTAATCAAAATATACAGTAGGGGCATAAAAACAAGTACATAAACCAGTGGAACAGAATAAAGGGCCCAGAAATAAATCCAGAATATACAGTCAACTGATCTTTGACAAGAGTGCCAAGAATGTACAATAGGAAAAGAACAGTCTTTTCAACAAATGGTATTGGGAAATCTTAATATCTACATACAGAAGAATTAAATCGGATCCTTACACTAAACACAAAATCAATTCAAAATGGGTTAAAGACTTAAATGTAAGACCTAACATTGTAAAACTCCTGGAAAAAAATATAGGGGAAAAACTCTTCAACATCTCGGCAATGACACACAAAGATGGATATGACACACAAAGTAGAGGCAACAGAAGGAAAAAATAAACAATTGGGAGTACATCAAACTAAAAACCTTCTTCAGAGCAAAGAAAACAATCTACAAAATGAAAAGGCAACCTAAGAAATGGTAGAAAATATTTGCAAACCATGTATCTATCAGACTAATATCCAAAAGAATTAATAACCAGAATATATATAGAACTCAAAAGCAAAAAAGCAAGTAATCCTATTTAAAAATGGTCAAAAGACCTGAATAAAAATTTTTTCCACCCATATTTCAAGACACAAAGACTTTCCTGATATTTTTCTCAAGATCTCTTCCTTTTTTGATTCCTAAATACTTCTTGTCTGTGCCAGTTATCTTTTCATATTTATTTCTGTCACCTCAAATGCCATCTGAAACTATTATTTAACTCATACTATCTCTGTGTATGGACCTGAGATTCATTGAGGGGAGAGATCAAGTATATCATAAAAACAAGAAATGATTACTATATGACAGTTTATTTGAATTTTTTACAAATACATATGTATATATTTTTAATTCTTTATTTATTCCTTTGAGAGAGACAGAGTGTGAGCAGGGGAGGAGCAGAGAGAGAGGGATATACAGAATCCAAAGCAGGCTCCAGGCTCTGAGCCGTCAGCACAGAGCCCAACGCAGGGCTTGAACTCACGAACTGTGAGATCATGTCTTGAGCCGAAGATGGACGCTTAACCGACTGAGCCACCCAGGCACACTGAATTTTTTACAAATATAAAGAAACTTTAAAAATAATCAGAACTTATGTCTAATAAAACACAAAGGAGAAGTAAATGAAATCACGTTTTAGCCATGACTGGATAAAAATAAATAAATAAATACACTGATTGAGTGTTCTCCAAAAGTTGATAGTCATTTAAAGAGTCTTTGTTTCTTTATAGCATAATTTATGTGAACAACTTTTAAAATGTTCTTCAAGAACAAGCAAACATCTCAATTATTTCACTGCAATGAATCTATATCATCAGTGTAAGACACACTATTATTTTTATACCACTAAAAGGAAACAAAAATTGCCATTTAAACTATAACAAAATGTTTTTTATAATATTCTTGCATGACCATGGTGGCCTCACCAGCTTCTCATCACTTTGGCATTTATTTTATCAGTCCAGGTGATTTTGACAACTGCTCTTACCTCTAGTTGTATTGCCTGGGAAAATGAGAAGTAATGTTTGTTTATATATCTAAGGAATAGCATAGCACAGCTTTACCTACTTGTGAATATCCCCCATTGGGGCTCTCTATGCATTTTATTATTGCTTTGCAGGAAAACAGATACTTAAGATCACTTATTCCATAAAAATGCTTGCTCCAATGTCAAATATAGTCCCCGCTGCTTTGTTCCTGTACCTTTTCATGTGCAAAATTACTTTTCATTTTAATGTCATCTCCAGTATGATATTTTTAAGGACATTTTGAGGAGCAGCAAACTACATGTATAGTAAGAATAATGCACCTAACACAACTGAGGTGATGATGTGATGAACAGAAATGGGAAAATTTATAAATGGTCTGGCAATTATGTCAAACAAAATTGCTGGGTGTGTAGGTCAAAAATTATTCGTATCGTAATTTTACATTGTTTAACCTAGTATCATGATTGCCATCTCCCCAAAAGGCATTGTAAGACATCATTTAAAAATACAAACTGTATGCTAAATAACTTGAATTTAAATTTTAAGAAAAATTTTAAGAAAAACACATTTTATTGAAATTTGTATTGGAACCTGTACCATGATCATCCCGTCTTGGAAGACTATAAAGTTTTTGAGAGTGAAACAAACAGACAAGACACACACACAACCTGATTTCAGGGACATAGCAGTATGGAGGGAAATGCATGAATCAGAAAAAAATGTATTTTTCAATAAACTCTTTCTTAGAAAAAAATGTTATATATAATTTTAAGAATTATTAGTGTTAGTGTCAGACATAAGGAGGAAATTTCCAGGATAAGAAATCAGATTAGTATCTTGCCATTTGCAATTACATAGATAGAGCAGAGAGCTAAGTAGAATGAGTCAGTCAGAGAAAGGCAAATATTGTATGATTACAATCATATATGGAATTTAAGAAACAAAGCAAATGCGCAAAGGGGAAAAAGAGAAAGAGAGAGAGAGAGGTAAACCAAGAAACAAACTCTGAACTATAGAGGGCAAATTGATGGCTACAAGAGGGGAGGTGGATGGGGATGGGTGAAATGGGTAATGGGAATTAGAGTACATATATCATGATGAAAAAAATTAAATTAAAAAAAAAGAAAGAAACTAGATTAGGAAAGCTGTTTCATGGACTATTTCAAAAATCAATGGGAAAAATATCCTCTACCCATGGTAGCAACACTGAAGTGTCCTTTGTTCTTTGTTTCTTTTTTAATCACTTTGTATGATACAATGTCTATTATTGGAGTCACATGTACGACAAGTCTTATCTCTTCTATTGGATAGTAAATTCTTTAAGGTAAGGAATGAGTTTTAGGTCATCTTTGTATCTCCCTCCCCAGTCAACATGGAGCCTTGAATAGAGAAGGTGACCGATACCTACTTGATGAATGGATGCTAGGGAAATGTCAAAGGAGCATGACAAAGTCTCTGTGCTTACAATATTTTTGGAGATAAAAGCAACTTGCATAGAACAAAAAATGTTATATTCTAAGTATAGTAAGATTTCAGAAAATAAAAAGCATTATTTCCAAAGAGGTTTACATTAAAAACATGGGATTTCGGGGTGCCTGGGTGGCTTGGTCGGTTGGGCTTCCGACTTCGGCTCAGGTCATGATCTCACGATCCGTGGGTTCCTGCCCTGCATCGGGCTCTGTGCTGACAGCTCAGAGCCTGGAGCCTCCTTCGGATTCTGTGTCTCCCTCTCTTTCTGCCCTGCCCGCTTGCACTCTGTGTCTCAAAACTAAATAAACATTAAAAACATTAAAAAAAAAAAAAAAAAAAAACAAAAACCATGGGATTTCAACTGAGCTCCGAAAGGATGCGCGTGGTTTAAATAGATGAGGCAAAAATGAAAAACAGTATTTGACATTGAAAAAATAAGAAAGACAGAGGGAATTTAAAACAAAACAAATAAATAAAACTTGAATTGGATGAAGTCAGTGAGGAAATTCCTATTCTACTCTTGTAAAACAGTTTATATTTAAAATGTGCCATTTTGAATTATGACCACTTAAAAGGAATAAAGATATTTAATATTCACTGTTATTACTGCAAATGGAGATATCCATGAATTATAATGTAGACTGCCAGCTTTAACTATGCAACTCTGATCTCTTTTGTCACTTAACTCCTATTGACACAAAAACACAGAGTTCAACATTGCGATGTGAATGTAGCACTACCAAACAGGCTTCAAATTTATACTTTTTTTAATACTACAAAGGCCCCATGTTAAATCATTATCATCTTTGCTACCTACTACTTCATTAAAAGCCCTTTTACAAGTATGTAGGTCAAGTGCTTTTGCAGAGTTGAATTAAGATTCTTGACAAAAATAATATATTGCTTTATTTTCAGCATCCTGGATTGAACTGTACACTGAGATGATGACAGTAATTTGTGATCACTATCCACAGAGCCTCCAGGGATGCCTGAATAGATGTGGGTCACAAGTAACTACTTATGTCTATGGCCTGTTTTATTACTCTTAGTGTAAAGGAATATATTTCTATCCCAAATATTGCTAGTTTTTCATTACTACTTTATTATAGTTCATTACTACTTTATTATAGTTCATTCATACAACTATTTTGTATCCTATATATATTTTTTACTTATAGAAATCTTGACCCCTTTTTTTCTAAAGTTTGGATTTCAACTTAAAGTCGTATTAACTATGTATTTGTAGGTAAATTACTAAACTGTCCTGAGCTTTAGTTAACCTATTTATAAAACAGGGCAAATAATACTTACCCATCCTATTGACTCACTGACTTATTCTCTTGACTATCAGTGATTAAGTGGTCTCAAATTGGAAAATAACCCTAAAGTTTTCAATATTTTGGCATAGTTTTCTCTTGGAAAAAATTTGGTTGTTCAGTCTAGTCTATAATTGGTAGAATTTGAAGGACTATTTTTATTACCCACTTCTCAATATTTTGTTAAATACTGGTTTCTTTTTTCTTCACTGACTTTTACAGTTTCTAAAAACTCACATTCAATTAAGTGTGCTTTTTTGGTGTGAAATTCTATGAACTTTGGCTCATGCATAGATTTGTGTATCATTACTCACCATCACACTCAGGATACAGAAGAGTTCCATCAGCCAAAAGTATTCCCTTTACAGTGCCCTTTTGAGTCAAACCATCTCCCAGCTCCGAATCACCAGAAACTACCGATACGCTCTCAATTTTATAAATTTTTAATAATTAAATTAGTACATGCTTATTCTAAATATATATTTATATATTTAACTCTTTACATATATTCATATTAGTATATATTCACATTATATATCTATATGTGTGTGTGCACATTAGTATATACATTTAAAAGCTAGTATGTTCCCCTTCCTCTTACCAATCTCATCGATTTAAACTAATCAGCATTAATATTATGGTATATATCATTCTACAGTAATATCATTCTCAATGCTCAGTTTATAAAAGCACTACATATATTTAAACCTATAGAGCCCCAATCCCTTTTTTTTAGTGAAACCATTCTAATGTAGGTTTTACAGCTAACTTTTTCAATATTAATAAATTTGGGGAATACTTTCAAATTAATGTAGAAATCTATTTCATTCTTTTTAATAGCTGCTGAAAGTCCCATAGTTATATTATATGATCCATAATAATTACTAATAATTGATTTTTATCTTTAACTCTTTCTCATGCCATTTAACATTTGTATCACGCTACTTGTGCTTTTCACATGACTAAATGAAGATTCTGTCTTTGCCATATAGCAGAGACTGAGCAAACTAAATTAATTTTTTCTTTTTTCTTTCCCAAGCATTGTCTCAAATTAACCACCTCTCTGACGTGGTGACAATAGATTTGCACATTTTAGAATATACTTCTATGGGTGACTGGGCGCCTCAGTCAGTTAAGCATCTGACTTCAGCTAAGGTCATGATCTCACAGTTCATGAGTTTGAGCCCCGTGGCTCTGTACTGACAGCTCAGAACCTGGAGCCTTCTTCAGATTCTATGTCTCCCTCTCTTTCTCTCTGCCCCTCCCCCACTCATGCTTTTTTTTTCTCTCTCTCTTTCTCTCTCACCCTGTCTCTCAAAAATAAATTTAAAAAAACATTTAAAAATTTAGAATATACTTCTACAAAGTGAGAAACACTCCATTTATATTATAATAATTTCTACACAAACCCTTTAGGAATAATGCTCCAAGATGATGTGCCTTTGTTTATGTTAGCAGAAACAGCTTTCAGCACACAAATATCTTCGTTATCTCCCTCCTCTTTACAGCATTTCTCACAGGAGTCTCCTTAGATACTGTCGCCCTAATTAGCCTTCCAGATGACTCACACATCAACCCTGAGGAGAGTTTTCCAGTTAAGCCACTTAAGGGACTAAGCATATTCAAAGAGTCATTCTCTTATGGCAAGAGGAGAAAGTGAATTCATATTTTGAGTGTAATAAAGTGGAGGGAAGAACAGGTTAGGGAGACGTTTAGGAAACTGAGGCCAAAACAGCAAGCAAGAGAAAGACCACTTGATGGGGTGGGCACTGTCTTGGATGACCTGCCCTAAATGTGTCACAAAGTTCTTTTTCTTTCTTTTCTCTGTTTTTTTTTTCATTTTTCATTTTTTCTGCCAAAAATGTCAGAGCATCTGTGACCTTCCAGCCTAGGGCAAAACATTAATAGCTTCTACCAGAGGGGAGTTTTTATTTTTCCATTAGTGTTCACTTTTTGCTATAAGTCCTTACTCTATGAACCATAAATGTACATTCAAAAAATGTATAAAAGATAAACTCAAGATGGGTTAAAGACCCATCTTATTTAATATGAGACATGCAACCATAAAAATCTTAGAAGACAGCACAGGCGGTAATGTCTCTGACATTGGACTGTAGCAACATTTTTCTAGATATGTCTCTTGAGGCCCAGGAAATAAAAGAAAAAATAAATTATTGGAACCACATCAAAATAAAGTTTCTGAACAGTGAGGGAAATAATCAATAAAACTAAAAAGCAAACTACTGAATGGGAAAAGATATTTGTGCATGACATCTGTGATAAAGGGTTAGTAGCCAAAATAAAGAGCTTAAACATCTCAACACCCAAAAAACAAATAATCCAATTAAAAACAGGCAGAAGATATGAACAGATATTTCTCCAAAGAAGGCATCCACTTGGCCAACAGACAGGTGAAAAGATGCTCAACATCATTCATTATCAGGGAAATGCAAATCAAAATGACGAGATACCAACTCACACATGTCAGAATGGCTAAAATTAACAACACAGGAAACAACAGATGTTGGTTAGGATACGGCGAAAGGGGAACCCCCTTACACTGTTGGTGGAAATGAAAACTGGTGCAGCCTCTGTGTAAAATAGAATGGAGTTTCCTCAAAAAGTTAAAAATATAACTACACTATGATTTAGTAATTGCACTACTGGGTATCTGCCCCCAAAATATGAAAACACAAATTCAAAGAGATACATGCACCCTATGTTTATAGCAGCATTATTTAAGTAATCCAAGTGTCCATCAAAAGATGAATAGATAGGGGTGCCTGGGTGGCTCAGTCGGTTAAGTGTCCGACTTCGGCTCAGGTCATGATTTCGTGGTCCGTGGGTTCGAGCCCCACGTCGGGCTCTGTGCTGACAGCTCAGAGCCTGGAGCCTGCTTCAGATTCTGTGTCTCCCTCTCTCTCTCTGCCCCTACCCCACTCACACTCTAACTCTCTCTCAAAAATAAATGAACATTAAAATTTTTTTAAATCCATATTCTACAAGAATACAAGTATGCTTTGAAAATGGCCTTGGTAAATAGAAAATAATCCAAAAGGAAGTTTCATGCTGCAGACAGACTAGAAGTTCACCCAAGCCCCAAATCTGACAGCTCCACCTTTTTCTCTCTTGGATAACTCTGTCTAATGACCCAAGAGAAAAGCAGAAGGGACATTACTGTAAGAAATGTATGAAATTCTTTATAGTTACATATTCAAGAGAGCTGACTCTATATCAAAATCCTTCTATACTAAAAAGGAGAAGAAAATTCCAACTTTTTCTCTCATCTAACAATGAACAATTCATTTTATAGTCAATTTTTCAAGTTCCCCATATCCAGAAAAAAACCAAATATAGGATGGAACGCATCACTTTTGGATTGTTCTTGGTCAGTTTGACTAAACATCACTAGCCTCTTGAGAGGGTTTTAATTAAATTAAGTATTAATTAATCAATCAATAAAATTATAATTAGTCAAGTCATATCAGACAAAAACGTTAGTGCCTTTACTTTTTGTTCTGTCATCTGGCAATTTCAGACCAGGAACATGGACATGGTGGATGAGGGAGACCAGAGGCAGATCACAAATAAGGAGGCTCAAGATGAGGTGCTGAATGAGAGGTCACAGTTAGATATTCCTGGAAGGTATTGGGAAGACAGAATTAGAGCATTGAAAGGTGAGAATCCCACAGGCGGCAAATACTAGTCCAGCAGACGGGATTCAAAAAAGTGTAATGAGAAAGAAAGAGGGAATGAGATGGCAAAATCAAGCCTAACAGCTGTCAGAAACTTCATCAAAGAGGCAAGCCGACAAAAACTAGGACCAGAACATTTGGAAATCATGGTAGTATCACCCTTAGGAAAGCTTTTAAAAGGATGTGAACTGCTTCAAAATCATTTCAGCACAGTAATGACAGGTAAAAATAGATGAAATCCGGTTAAGTGTCATCTATGCATAAGTTCTAATTAACTTTTCCAAGCTAAAATGCCAAGTGAACAGTTAAAGATAAATATAAAATCTAACACTTCACTATTTAAGTGTGGACCAGGAAGAACAGCAGCAACATCACTTGAGAGCTTCTTGGCAGTGCAGTGTCTTCACCCCAGACCTACTGGTTCAGAATCTGCATTTTAACAGCGTGTCCAGGTGCATTGCATGAAAATGACAAATTGAGAAACACTATAATACAGTCCAGTTAAACTAATCTTTAACTTCAGCCAGAATAGCCAGCTCACCATCGCTGAAAAATCCAATGTGCTAAAGTCTATTCTCTAGGCATACCCCCATACTATTCCTGCCACTAAGAAACCCAACTCCCTTTCTCTCCACCTACCTGACTCCTATCCTCCTGCAGGGTGCAAACATTTTCCACCTCTTTCATGGAAACTTCCTTGACTCTTCCATTCAGTCATTGATACCTCAGGAAAGTCACAGTATTCTTGCAGTATCATTTCTTGGCAAAGAGTCATCTACTAATCTGTGATGCTTCTCACCTTGATATCTTGTATTATTATTTGCAGATTTAGTTAGGTTTTAGGCTAACTTTAGGAGACAACATATTCATGCTGCTTCAGAATGACTTTTTCACATAGTGTCTGGATTCTATGTAATTCATTCATAAGACTAATATAACTAAAGCCTTAGTAAAGCCTGTAAATCTGTGTCTGCAAACCCAATTAAGGTGTTCGTATTTTGTAAAAAATATGAAATTGTGCACAGTCCAGAGCCAGACAGCTTAGCTACTACATGAAGAATAATCAGTACAAAAAAATCTGTTTCAATTTATAAATTTAAGTGTTTTTTAATGTTCTGTGTATAATCGATTCATAGCTAGAAACAGGTAAAAACTGAAACACTCGGTGTCCATCCATTCTAGTCTTAAGGCTCATCTAATTATCTTCATCTAGTATCTATTGTATCTTTAGAAAAATTAAAAATTTATAATTCCTGGTATTATAAAAGCCTGGCCACATAGTCTTTTACTACCATAAGCCAACACCACTTGCATGATAAATTGAAGCTGGCAAAGAGATATTAGAGTATACTACAAAACAAGGCTATGTACTATTAACCTTTAAATTCTTTTAGATTCTATTTGAGTCACCCCCACCAAAAGAAATCAATTAAGAGTAATATAATTAAGGGATTGAATAGTACTGAACATCTAATGTGTATTCTAAGTCTAAAATATAATAAATCTGATTATATACCACAATTTCAAATATCATTCAGTTACTCAACTACTCATTCTTATTTTTAGACAGAAGATTACAATACCATTTGCACTTTCCATTTCATGACTATTTCTCCACAGGCAGAAACTTGACATTAGCATTTTATAATGAAATCTAATTTAAGGCATTTAAATTTAGGGGATAAAAATTGATGACTGCTATTCAATTCAAATCCAGAAAATGTAATTACTATAATTAACAGAGTATCTAAATTACATGATTGAATTTGAAAAGAAAGTGAGAAAAATGAAGAAAAAAAAGATCTGGCAATTAGATTATTCTTTGCTGGTTAATCCTAGAAGACACTCTCCCTCATACATTGTGTTTACTTTTAGAAAGGTGAATTTCTGGACCAGAAACTTCTGGACCAGCACGAGGAAGTCACTCTGTGATTTTGCTTTTTACTAAAATAGGAAAATAAAAACTTGAACTGTAACAGATTCTTTGAAGCTACAGGTATGTCTCCATTCCAATGCACAATGATTCTTAAATTGTCTATCTAATCTGTTTGGGTTACAGCATCGCATGTGTAGGTAGGAATAGCATTCTCCTGTTGTTGATCTGTTTTGGCTTCTGATTATCAACATATGTTCACTTTATCTCATCCCCCATAGATACTTTATAGTAATACTCTGCCCTATGCTCATCACTACCACCGCTTTTGGATAAATTGCTCACCCCTCAGGTAGTTGTTGGTAAATTACTAAATTAGGTACCCATAGTTGGAGAAAAAAGATAGAAAAGTGCATTTTTGCTTTTGATTTGACTTTTCTCCTCTGTGACTCTACAAGTCAGAGTATGGTGATCTTGAATTCCCTTCCCAGTACTGCACTGGAGCCCAACCCTCACCAGCTCTGAAGAGTTCATCATGCTCATTTCTTTCCAACTCCAAGTCCATGATGGAAATGTTTAGACAAGGGCAATTGGCCAATTCTACAAATCACAGCTTTTTAATTTCTTTTCATAGAGGTAGTTTACCAGCACACCACTACTTCTAGCTCTGTTTAAGAAAATAAACAAAGTACCATCAGTAGCAAGCAGTGGAGAAGTTTGAATTTCATTCATCACATAATAAAGGGGTATTCTAGGAAGTTTAGGTTAGTGGGCAGGGACAGACGAGTCAAGAGAAAATAAATTTAGTCCTACGATGTTTATTAATGGAAATAACCGAAAACTGGTTGCCAAGATCTAGTTTGGGACATAAGACACTACTGATTGCTGCTGTACTGGCCAACCCATCCCTGTCCCCAAAATTATAGATATATAACGATATTGGAAAAAGGGTATCACAGAATTGTGCTTACTAAAAAATAATATAAATTACTAACCACCTTTGGAATTACTAACACAATAACAATAAAACCACTCCCTTTACTGATTATTTGTTCAATAGGAATTTTGAAAAGGCAAATATGGTAATCCAGGCTTAGTTTCAAAATAAAGTCCAAATTCCTAGTTAACTTTTATCACTTGTAGATAACAACTTCTCAATCCAATGCTTTTTATCTATGGACACGATTTTCACCACAAATTTGTATAATAAAGTAGAAAGTGCTCTAGACAGAATGCAGAGGTTGGACTTTACCACTTCCTCACCATGTAACCCCATGACTCCACACTTACCTAACCATCTCATTTGCAATTATGTGTAGGAATAATAATAAATGCTGCCCCCTTCCTCAAGATTTGTGTCAGATTATACTGTTTTAAATTTAAAACAATAGAAGAATGTGTAAAAATATCCCAGGTAGTTACGTTTATTATTTCTGTAGTAGCCCAAACTAAAAATGTGAGATGGGATTATTGTTTTTACCATACAAGCAGGCAATAAAGAGAGTCTACTATGGATCAACAATATCCAAATGACAACAGACTGAATCACACAAAACTGGTGTACACTTTGTCACAGTCAATGCACATCACAGACATGCTGGGCAATGACATCATCGTGACTGAGAAAAGAGTTTTAAAAGTGTATAAATATAAATGTATGTATACGTGTGTGTGTATATATATGTATATATGTATACTTACATTTATATGTATATTTTCCCCCCACTGGTACAGCCCTTCCCTAGGATAAAATGATGAGCTACATGAAATTAAACATGTAAATGAATTGTTACTCTTCTACTTCTCCAATATAATTTATATAAAGAGAACAAGAAGACATAGCTGATAGTGAAAGGGAGCCTATTGCTGCTTGACCCTGCTTGATGCCACTAGGGCCAGTGAAATTTGGCGTTTCATGAGCCTAAGTTCTAGATAGGATTTTGTCAAGTGGTCCTGATGTAAACTTGGCTTGTAAGAAACCATGAATATGTCTCTCAGAGATCTGATTCCTTTCTCCCACAGTTTTTTATTCCATTTTCACCATTTTCTGGCTTTCACTTATTTTTGTCAAAAGCTACAGGTACCAAATCTCTATATCCTAAAATTAAAAAAAAATTAATGTTTATTTAATTTTGAAAGACAGAGTGTGGGAGGGGATGAGCAGAGAGAGAGAGAGAGGGAGACACAGAATCCAAAGCAGGCGCCAGGCTCCAAGCTGTCAGCACAGAGCCTGGCACGGGGCTCGAACTCATGGACTGTGAGATCATGACCTGAGCTGAAGTTGGACGCTTAACCAACCAAGCCACCCAGGTGCCCCTGTGTCCTAAAATTTGTTAAAGAAAAATAAAACATTAGCCTAGAAATATTTACTCCTCAAATGGAAAGGTTTATGGACCCATATGAGGTCAAAGTAATTTTATCAAAAAAATGTAAGCTTCTATATGATCATGATAGCTACCATTTATCAAATGTTCAGACGATGTTGAGCACTGTTACATACTTTCTATATTTTATCTCATTGTGCTCTCACTTCAGCCCTATATGGTACTACTATTATCACTCCCGTATTATATGAAAAAAAAAACCAAAAAATCAAACCAGTCCCGAAATTTCAAAATCTTTTACAGAGTATTTTTAGGGGATTTTTTTAGGGGATTAAAACATTCTGAAGTTTACTGCACTATTTAGTAGTTTTCATCTTTCAGCCAAAACCTAAAGGAGTAGTTTTGATTAGCAGTCAAATTATTTTTAGGTTCTTAGATTCACAGTAAAAATGTAGATTTCCAGTAATGCTAGCAGACCAAACATGGCTTATTTTAAGCAGTTGTTTATTATTCATTTATCATGTGTCTTTTCATTCAATAAGTATGTATTATCAACTGCTATGCTCAGAACTCTGTTGGAGACCAAGAAATAAAAAGCTATTTCCCACCATCATCCAAGAAGAATTTTTCAAATAACCCTTAATTTTAGCCAGGGTCATACCTAGCATGTTGGATACCCAGAGTGGATCGTTTTTTAATACTTCCCTTATATATGAAAAAAGTATTCTCAGATACAATCCTGAAATGAGACAAATAATACTAATGGCTAGAAAATAAATATAGACAGTAAACATTTTCTCTAGCTGAATTTGTGCTGGTATGCCAGTATAAAAATATAATTAATAAAATAAATAGTAAAGATATGTCAGAAAGTTGAGAAAGGGGGCACCTGGGTGTCTCAGTTGGTTAAGCATCCCACTTGGACTCAGGTCATGATCTCACGGTTCATGGGTTCGAACCCCGCATCAGTCTCTGCCCTGACAGCTCAGAGCCGGGAGCCTGCTTCGGATTCTGTGTCTCCCACTCTCTCTCTATGCCCCTTCCCCACTTGTGCTCTCTGTCTCTCTCAAAAATAAATAAGTAAACATTAAAAAAAAAGAAACTTGAAAAAAGAGCAGATTAATTTTTAATTTAAGTATTTTGCTTATAAAAAAGAAAAAAGTATATCTACACAGTGTTCTGTTGAAGTAATCAATAATATTGCATTCTCTGTTTTGAGCCTTAATGTCTGCATACATTCAACAATGTTGTCAAAATTTATCTTCTTCACATATTCATTGTCAGATTTGTTCATCTATCTCCACTCAGAGTAATTCAAAGGGCACTTTGAAAATGTTTCCTTCACATGAAGCAACAGATATAAAAATACATAGAAAAAAATATCAAAGATAACTTTGGCAAGGTTTATGGAATTATATTTCACAATGAAGTTCTATTCATGTCATTGTTTCTTTGGGTCAATTCTAAAAGCTTTCAAATGCAACTACAGTTGAAAAATTGCCACTAAAATGTCTTCACTAGAAAAGTCAGGAAACATTTGTATTATACCTGGTAAACTTTTCCAAAGTTTAAAATTGTTCAAAATCATTTGTGTCTTATTTGAGTGCAGTTTTTGCTTTCTTCAATATACTTTAAACAGCATATGTGAAATAAACGATATCACAATGACCAAAAAAGAGAACTTAGTTCTTTGGCCGATTGCTTCCTCTTGAAACAAACGTTAAGTATTGTGTCTGCATGTGCCAGGAGACTATTGGATAACTGGAGATTCCCCCAAAGGATCTCCCTTGTAGAACACAGAGTTTATCAAATAATAAGTAATATATATGCATCTATAATACATATGTATACACTTATGCATACTATAAATACTATACATATATAAGATATGTATGTAGATATATAATAATACGAGTGTATATATATAAACACATAATATTGTGTATATACAACGATAGAAGTTAAGTCAGCATAGGACACTTGAGGAGTATTTTATCACTGATACTGTTTAATTGCTGTATTAGTTGCTGGCGCATGGTGGTAATAAAAAGAAGACTGACTTTTAATTGGTTATTACTGCTTTTTAATTCTCTATAGAAAATGTCAGCTTATAGTGCCTGCACCCAAGGAGAACCACCCCACTGCCCCAAATTTGGCATTACCACTGGTTTTAGCCAATGGAATTTAGTCAATCAATTTACATAAAAATAACTATTTTTAAAAAAATATTTATCATGGGGCGCCTGGGTGGCTTAGTCGGTTAAGTGGCCGACTTCAGCTCAGGTCATGATCTTGCGGTCCGTGAGTTCGAGCCCCGCGTCGGGCTCTGTGCTGACAGCTCAGAGCCTGGAGCCTGTTTCAGATTCTGTGTCTCCCTCTCTCTGACCCTCCCCCGTTCATGCTCTGTCTCTCTCTGTCTCAAAAATAAATAAACGTTAAAAAAAAATTTTTTTTTAATATTTATCAATAAAAAAATAGTAGCAACCCAAATCCTCCCCCCATCTTATATTTCCCCATTTCTTACTCCCAGCTATTTGAAACAATACATTGTACTTAAACTTTTCATGGGTTTTATAGTTTGGCAGATGTGTATTTGAATCTTGGCTCTGTTACTTACTAGCTATGTGACCTTAAACAAGTTAGCTAACCCTGCTGAACTGCACTTTTAATTTCTCAACTCTGAAAAATACTCACTAGCATGGCATATCTTACGTGCAAAACAAATGAAAAGGCACTTTCGTGTATTACATGCTCATTAAATTTAACTACTATGACTATCCTTTAGCTTTGGCCCTGGATCTGCCATGTGCTTCAGACCCCTAAATATTTCAGATTCCTTGGGCAGTAATTACCTGTGATAAGGTATGGACTAAATAGAAGGTTCGTTTTTTTTTTTTTTTCCTAAAATACATTTAAATTAACATGTATTATCTTTCCTTCTACCAACCTAGTTTCTTATAAACTGCTTATATAAATGACCTACATTCACTGTCCCCTCTTTATTACTACACAGCCTCCTGCTTTCTTCCATTCTTCTAAAGGTCTCACTTAAATGTTATCAAGATCATCAACACCAGGGCCTTTGCTCATTCTCACAGAAACTATTCACAAAATTCAGGAGTTGTGGAATTCACTAGAGGCAAATTCACTTATCTCACAGAGAGAAACTGAAGCTCAGAACAGAGAAGCAGTTTGTCTCAGCAGCTAGAGAATGAGCAGAGACACAAGTCTGGCTCCAGAGAAGGCCCATTTGCTCCATTTTCGTTAGTGTCAGTTGCTGCTCTCCAACTCTGTGTTGACTTACTCCATTCTTCCCTAACTCTCCTCTCTCCTCCTAATACTGACCATTTCTCTTGTTTCTTTCTTTAGCCTTCTCCCTTACCTTTGTACCCTCTCTTTCTCAAAATCTAATCTTTTTCTCCTTCTTCAACTAGCATCTTTCTTAAAGAATCTCCTAAATCTGGCTCCAAGTTCACTCTTAGATCATGAATAATCTGTTAGAAATCTCCTCCTGGATGGAGTAATGACTTGAGTGATTAATATCAAATATTGGGTTCAACCTTAATTAAATAACCGGTAAGATAAACCCAGAGCCTCTTAGAAAAAATGTCCTGACATTATTCGTTCATGGGGACAAATACTTATCTAGCACCTTTTAATTGGGTGACACTGTGCTTGCACTGGATATGCAAACACATGCAAACATGTGCAAACACAATCCCAGTTTTGTAGACCCAGAACACGCATTCCAGGGTGGGAAGTCCAAGGTGGAGTCAGGGCTCAGACCCCATGAAACCCCATCCACTCTGCCCAGCTCACATGGTACTGTCTGCCTGCCAGGACCACAGGGTATGAAAAAGGCTTCAATTACATCATCATCCTGAGATAGCTGGAGGAGCTAAAGTTCATGGCTTTTATACCAGAGGCAACGAGGTGACTGCCATAGACAGTATGAACTACGATCCCATCATGTCCCAAGTTGGCTGAGATGCTGGCCTTGGCTATGTTATCCAGAAGCAGGAAATAGAGACTGATGACAGGTGCTCACAAGGAAGAGATCCTGAGTGACCATGTAGCAGACTTCAAGCAGGCATGTTGGGACACCTGGGAACAGAGGCCAAGCCTGGGGGGCAGGTACCAACCTTGAATTTTCCAGGGTCCCCCAGGGCAGAACCTGAGACTTGCCAGTACTAACCTTTGACTGCCTGGCTCTGCTCCAGAGAAGGGTCTCTGGAGTTTGTGTCTGTGTCTCTATTTCTTCCATTCCAGTAGAAGAGACAGACATGAAGCAAATCATAAATGTAAATGTATAACTACAAACCATGATAAATATTTCAAATGGAAGTTACAGGTGCTATAAAATTACCATGTTCTCATTTGCTGATAGGTCTATGGAAGATCTTCCTTTATCCTTCCATTCATGACAACAGAATTAATGGGAAGATCGCTGGGCATACCATAGGGACAGGGTAAGCCAAAATCTCTTTATATCGATGATCCTCCAGAGTTCATGATCTCATTTAACTACAGTGGTCAGAATTATTAAAATTATATGTGTCATATGGCCTACCAGTAAAAATATTAATATAAATTAAATATGGTATCTCTTCATTTTTTTTTAATGTTCATTTATTTTTGAGAGAGAGAGACAGAGACAGAGACAGAACACAAGTGGGGAAGAGCAGAGAGAGAGATACGGAGACACAGAATCTGAAGCAGGCTCCAAGCTGTCAACACAGAGCCCGATGCGGGGCTTGAACTCACAAGCCTTGAGATCATGACCTGAGCCGAAGTCAGATGCTCAACCAACTGAGCCACCCAGGTGCCCCAGTATCTCTTCATGATAGAGAATTTTGAATCAGATCATTAAATAGCCAAATCACAATCAATAATAAGAACAATAATTTTCATCATAAAGAGTTCAAAACAACGAATAAATTTTTCTGCCTTCTTTCATTTTCAGAGTAGAAATTCCATAAGATATCTCCTAATGAATGGTTTCTAAATTTATACTTTATAAATTTGTGAAAAAAATTAAAATTTTATGATGAACAGTTCAACTAATTTACTATTTTAAAATGCAACCACAGTTTGAAACTATGAATAAACCTTTATTAGAGTAAACTTACTTTAAAGAAAGCCCATATCTTCATATTAACTATTTCCAACTATAACAATAATGATTAGCAATATAAATATGAATGTAGGAATATCTCTCTAATGAACATATAAGAATTGTAATGCAATTAATACATGGCTATATAATAGAATAATATAGCTGGGCTCATGTGGCCTGTGTCATTCTGTGCAAAGCATTTCCATTTATGAAATGCTACTTCATGAGGATAATAATATCACTTTCATTAACAACATAAAACAAAACTTGCAAGATATGTAGTAAACACAGAGAATTTAAAAATTATATGTATACTCATCAACTATTAATTGTCCTCTACATTTATTTACTTGACAATCTTCAATAAGTTCATATTAAGAAGGGAAGATAGAACATGCACTAAATAATAAATTATCATATTAATTTCTAGCAAATATGTTCAGGAATACAGAACTACATAAAACACAAATAAACAACAACAAAACCAAAACCAAACCAAAATAAAACAAAACAAAAAACAAAACAAAGAAAAAACACCCTACTACCACTAAAGCCCAAGAGAAGAGAAGCTTCTTTTCACTGAAAGAATCAGGGAACAGTTCATTGTTCTATTGAAGACAATAGTAGTATTTGAATTCGGTCTTGAAGCATGAACAAAAACAGAGAAGTTTAGATAGGACATGTAGGGAAAGGACTGAAGCAGAAGAAGCAGAATGGACACAGGCTCAGGGAGGGAAACATGAGACAGGTCCAAGAAGACAATGAATCATCCAGAATGAGTGTAACGTAGGATCTGTGGAAGGAGGAAGGAGGTGAGGTAAATGGAGAGTAGGTATAAAGTGCTTCAAATGCCAGAAGAATCAATATTTCACTTAGCTGAAAACGAAGGGTCACTGCAAATTTTAGAAGAAGGGAGTTACATAACCATGACAAAGCTCTAAGGGCTAATCTAATGACTCTAGAAACAAGGAACTGTGAAAGGAGGGCTGGAGATTAGAAGATTAATCTGAAAAATATAAAATTTTAGGTAAGAGGGGGAAAGGCCTTGAAGTGAAAAGGCACAAAGAGGAGAGAAGCATAATTTTCTAAAAGCAGGATAGAATAAATTTGATATTCATTTTGTTTGGAAGACAGTAAGTTCAAGAGGCTTCAAAAATAATAGATTTCAAGTTGAAATGACAAAAAGAGTAGAAGTGCAGGGACACATTTGATGCTTTCTCTAATAGCTATCAACAAAGAGCCTCAAAGCAAACAGGCTAGGCTGTTTGTCTAACCAATATTTCTCAAGCAACAGTTTACTGGAGACTTTGATATGTTTATAAATATTCAACACAAAGAGGTTTTCCACTGTCAATTCAGGACACACTAAATATCTTATCTTCCTCTTAAATATTTACATTTAACATAAACATAATAAAGTTCTGGGAAATTGCGTACTAGTGTGTGTATGTGTGTGTGTGTGAGTAAAACTATTAAATCTCATGGGACACTAGCACTGCAAGGGACAAAGTTTAGAGAGACAAGCATACATATTCTTCTGAACTTACTACTATAGAGGAAGTATGTTTTATAATAAATCTCTTTGGGATGGATTAATATCAGGTATCATGAAGTCATTCCAGTAGACCTAAGAGATGGAAAGAGATGTAAATTGTCACTCAGGATAGAGTTGAGATCTGCAAATATAAATTTAGAAGTCACATAACAGAGAAGATACTTGAGATTATGAAAAGAGCTGATTTTGCAAGGGACTGGAAAAGTTAAAGAGAGGACATGGAAGCTGCAGACTTTAGACTCCATTAGATGGATAAATAAGGCTAAATTGGCCACTGGACTAATAACAGAGAGGGAAACAATATGTTGTTAGAAGGATAAAGCAGAGCAGTATCCAGATTATACATATTGATCAAAATTATGTAACTTTAGCACCTCAACTTCCATATAAGTTTGTATAAAAGCTGGTATACAGAATTAATAAGTACTTTTGTATAAAATTTAGGTCAATTGTCATTTGATAACAGCTGTTTGGCTCTTCAGAATGCAGTCAGAAAGTGTTTTCCATTTTTTCAATAAGGAAATATCAAGAAATAATGGATCTCCTCTAGAAATGGAATGTATTTTAAATAAATTGTCTTTGCCACTCTGTACCACAAATATCTTTATTAAAATATTTAGTAAAGATTTCTTAAATATTTGATTCTTGGGCACCTGGGTGGCTCAGTCGGTTGAGCTTCCAACTTTGGCTCAGGTCATGATTTCATGGTTGGTGAGTTCGAGACCCGTGATGGGTTCTGTCCTGACAGCTCAGAGACTGAAGCTTGCTTCAGATTCTGTGTGTGTCTCTCTCTACCCCTCCCCCACTCATGCTTTTTCTCTCTCTCTCAAAAATAAATAAACATTTTAAAAAACTTAAAAAAAATTTTTTTAATATTTGATTCTTGAGAGAGACTAAAGAGTCTTAAGGGCATTATACTGTATTTCCCTCTAGAAAATAGATTCTTAGTATGATATTTCAAAAAAAATTACAATAAAGTAAAATATTTTAAAGTAATAAAATATGGAAGTTTTATGGCACTCTTGAGTGATCTGAAGTACATTAAAATGAAATACCATCTCAGGACACCTGGGTGGCTCAGTCGGTTGAACGTCTGACTTCAGCTCAGGTCATGATCTTACAGTTTGTGAGTTCAAGCCCCGCATAGGGCTCTGTGCTGACAGCTCAGATCCTGGAGACTGCTTCGAATTCTGTGTCTCCCTCTCCCTCTGGTCTTCCCCCACTCATGCTCTGTTTCTCTCTCTTTCAAAAATAAATAATTTTTTTTAATTTTTTAAAAAAATAAATAAAATGGAATACCATCTGAACAGTAATATTCAAGCATTTTGAGTATTAGGAAATTTACAGAAAGCAAAGCCTAAAAAGAAAGATAGTATGATTACTGTGAAATTATATTTTATTCATGTCTATTAATGAAATCATAACAAAGTCATAATGAAATCTAGTTCTAGTCTTGCACAACCTAAAAGCCACACCCTTCGACACCTAAAAGGGTCTTTCTACTGCCTAAGAAAATGCTGTTTATATTATGGTAGCAACAAATCTCTTCTGTATAGAAACACTTTCAGAACAAGTGCCTGAACTTTATCTTTCTTTTCCCTCCTCTTTTCTTTACTCCTTCTGGAGACAGTATTTTATGTCCTAAAATTCCTAATAAGTGCCTCATATATGACATGTCAAATCTATGTTGGTGTTTGTATGGTCATCACAGTAAATCATATGACCCAGAGAACACTTGATAATGTATGCTTGCTCATTGTTTTTGTTTGTTTGGTTGGTTCATTGGTTGTGTTGTTGTTGTTGTTTGTTTTGTTTTTGTTTTTGTTTTTGTTTTTTTGCTCGACCTCTGGAAGAGAAAATTTTCATGAATATAATGACTCTGAATATATGGACTTCTGAGTAGCTCAAAATAACTTTTAGGGTGATTCAAATCATCTCCTTGGTTAGTGAGAATGGATTATATCTCAAGGAAGGATAGTATGGCCAGCCTGGCATACACATTAAGATGTCCTAACACTATCTTTTATAAAGATGCAATCTGTAATGGCGAGCCACACTCAATCTGTTCGTTCTTTTTTTAAAAATTTTTTTAATGTTTATTTATTTTTGAGACAGCGAGAGACAGAGCATGAATGGGGGAGGGTCAGAGAGAGAGGGAGACACAGAATCTGAAGCAGGCTCCAGGCTCTGAGCTGTCAGCACAGAGCCCGACGCAGGGCTTGAACTCACGGACCGTGAGATCATGACCTGAGCCGAAGTCGGACGTTTAACCCACTGAGCCACCCAGGCGCCCCAATCTGTATGTTCTTAATATCAGTACTCTTCAATGTTTCTCCCTCTGGCTGGTTTTGACCCCTTGAGCTTTAAAAACATCTATGAAATGGAGATCCATATAGTTTTCTTTCTACTTCATAAGAATATTGTGTGAACATCTAGTATAAAAGATATAAAAAAAATGTTTTCCAAAACTCTTTTTATGGGATTCTACATAAGCATAAGCCATCATTATTCAAAATGGTATTATTTGCAGATTTTGAATCATCTGCTTTCACTAAGTGTGAATTTAAAAGCAATGCTTTAAAAAGAAATCTCTTTGGGATGAAATGAAGAAAAAGGCACCAGAGCTAGGTAAAATGCTGCCAAACTTGTGTGTACATGATACCTGGGTGTGATAATCCACAGATAACTCCCATCTGTTATTTCTTAATTTACCCTCAGCTGTTTCAATAACATGATATTGTTCATCATTTCTCAATCTTTTCAAAATATTTCTTCTTCTTTTTTTAAACTCACACCATTGCAGTTATGTAATAGAACATTAACTATTCTCTCAACGAGGCAACTTTATTTGCCGAGTTTCTCTAAGAGTAGATGAAAAATATTAACTATAGATAAGTTTCTTAGGGTCAGACTATCTTCCAGATAACAAAAATAAAAGAAGTAAAGGACGAAAAAAAACTAAAGTAAAGTGAATCTCAGAAAAATAAAGGAGACATATTTGGGGAAAATTTAGAGAAACTGAAATGTGTACCTTGGAACACTAATTTCTGTAGATATTAATAAGGGTTATATAGAAATAGAATAAATTGGGGGAAATATTGGGCCAAGCAAACTTCAGTTTTACTGCAAAAAAATATCTAATATGACTTGTAAATTTCTAACAGGAGAATGAGTATGACAGGCAGTATTTCCCAAACTTATTTTATGCTTCTGTTTGGAGTATCTCAGGGGAATGGTCTTCCTTGAGCTCAGGAGTTTAGGAGTTCAATTCATCAGATTTGTCAGTTTTAACAACAAACCAGATGGGTGACAGCACATATTCACAAAATGACTGCAGTATGGCCCTTGACTCACTAGTGCTAACCACTTGAACCCACACATCCTCAACTCTCTGCTAGCTAATCAGGAGTTCTCCTTATGCCCCAAATTCTCCCAAACACTTCATGAACTTTTGTAATCTCCTGGCTTTGCTCAAGCTATACCACCTTATTAATATCCTTCTCTTCTTCCACTTTCCTGTCAAAATCATACAAACCTTCAATGTTTATCATCAAATGTTTCTCCCTCTCTGTCTCAGTACTTCATATGTGCTTCTCTTTGGGACAGTAGTTCTCAAACTTGGCCGTACATTCAAGGTATCTAAAGAATTATAAAAAACACTGATCTCTGGGTCTCACCCACTGATTTTGATATAATAAGTCTGAGATACAACCTGGGCATTGGGATTTTTTTTTTTAATTCCCCAGTGATTGTAAGATACAGGCAACGCTGAAAACCATTGGTTTGGAGTTCATGGTAGTTTGTCTCTGTACTTTATAAACCTATGTAGATTCTAAAAAAGGGTTTAAGTTTTTTAAAGGAGAAATATAACCCCCTTCATTTTCATAGGTCTCCTGTACCCATAAACATTTTTTAATGAAAACTAGAAGTTCTAATTTGGCTTATATTTTCAATAATGATGCCAAAATTATCAAAACATTGTCCAAACTACTCTGTTCCTCCATTCCTATTCAGGTAAATTGTATCATTAAGGAAAGTGGCTCCCATATCTAGCTATGAATCAACATAAATGGGAGAGCATGTGGAAACACATATATCAAAGCTTTCTAGTCCCAGACCTACTAAAGCAGAATATCTGAGTTAAGGTTTCAGAAGCTTGCTTTGTTTTTGTTTTGTAAGCTGCAATTCTAATGTCAATAACAAACAGATCCGTTTTGTGAATCACTGATTTAAAAGAGGAATTATGTAATTTGGCTTTTATGAAAGCATTTACTCATTATAGTGGTATTTGGAAGGGTTCAGTAATAGAAAATAATATCATGATTTTATAGTACAAAGAATAAATAATTTTTAAGAGACAATAATCGTAAGTTCCTAGAGAATATGCATTATGGATGAGAATATGCATTATGAATACCAAATATGGTCCAAATGCAAAAGGAAGCATTATTTTATTTTAGTATTTACAAGCCCTCCATTCCGGGTCATGGTTTTCGTGGAATTGAAATTGATTGCCCAAAATTATATAATTAATTATATTCAGTTTGTATTAAAATAACTAATTGTCTCAAGCCTGTTAGCATGACACTTGGTAAAAATTAATTCTCCAAAAGAAACTGAGAAAATATGGGCCATCATCATGGGCATAATAGCTCATGTTTTAAGCAATTAGTGAAACTTTCCTAATGTTTAACTTTTTAAAACTTTTTTTAACCAGGAATTTCAGGCACACTCTAACTCTGATGTCAGGTGAAAAATATTTGACCCATCAACCACATGAGAGTCAACAGAACTTCACTGTTTTATTATATATATATATATATATTTCCATCCTCAGATCACTTCAACAACATGAAATAAAAATTCAAATATATGCTGTCTTTTCAACTGTCTGAATGAAGATGGACTATGGATGGAATAAAGGAAAGAAGAATCAGAAAAAACACAAGAATTTTCAGAGAGCATTAATTGCATTAATTGACTCAATTATATATGCTTCTTTTTACTAATATTCTCCCACACCAACTCTGGGTTTCGCCCTGTGACTTTTTGACTTTTACAATGGGACAGAACAACTGATTCAATTCAGACTCAATCAGAGCCTTGAAAAAATGTTTGTGAGTTTCTGTTTCCTCCACAGTTTCCTGTTGTTACTACGAAAAAAAATATCCAGGCTAGTCTGCTAGAAAGATATGTGAGATACATGAAGGAAATTCAAGTCATGTAACCCAAGGTCCTCCTCGGTCAGCCAGTTCACAGCAAACCTATGATCTGGCTACAGATGCAGAAGAAAGCCCATTGAGATCACAGAACCACTCAGCTGATCTATAGACTCATGTCATTTTAAGCCCCTATGCTTTAGGAAGATTTATAAATAGCAATCACTGATACAAATGTCTTCAGCATTTGAAACTGTCCTGTGAAAGAGTTTGGATCTTTCTTGGTCCAGTTCTACTAAGAGAGAAAAAAAGTTTATATTGACCAAAAGACAGATTCCCATTTAAGAAAGTACTTTGTAACAAGTTATGGTTGTTCAAAGGTGGAACGGGCTACAGGCACTGAATTTGCTGATTCTGGAATAATTCAAGTTGGGGCTAACACGAACGCATTTTATTCATTCAACAAGTTTGTTTCTTCATTTTTTCCTTTAATGCTACAAACTTATATACAGATTCTATAATCTGTATATTATAGTGCATTGTAGAGTATATTGGTTTTCTCATTCTCAATTAGTATTACAAACAAGAAACAAGCTACCCATCCTTATAGCAATCCTCCT
This sequence comes from Neofelis nebulosa, assembly GCF_028018385.1. Classification (NCBI taxonomy): domain Eukaryota; kingdom Metazoa; phylum Chordata; class Mammalia; order Carnivora; family Felidae; genus Neofelis; species Neofelis nebulosa. Next base: position 51,760,436 of record NC_080783.1, on the reverse strand, counting down.
GGATATGGCTGCCAGAATTTTCAGCCAAGACTTACTGGCCATCATTCACCCTGAAAATGGAGCAATCCCCATTATGTAGACCTAACTAAACAAATTATTAATTCTATCATTCATTCATTTCAAGGGTCACCAGTTAGCAATCTGTAGCTGGATTTTGTTTAGACTCACTGTTTTTAAAAATGTGAAACTAAATGTTTTCATTTCCTATCTACCATAATTCCCAACACCTCCTATTTCATACATTCACAATACTGACTTAGTCTCTTTTTGAAGCCAAGTGCTTATTTGTCACACACATTCCACCAAAATTTATGGGAAATACAAAGATGAATTCAATATTAATTACAGCCTCAGAAATCTTACAGGTTTTTTTTTTAGGAGGGTTGACCTCCTTACTCAAGTAATTATAATAGGGATGAAGCGATATGTGCACTAAAAGAAATCCAGATAAAATGACATGAGATCTCTGAGTTAGAAAAAATTAGGTGCAGCTGAACTGAGCAGCATATGCATAATTAGTGGCCACAGAAATTTGCAAGAGTCTCTTTTTTCTCTTTCATGTTGATCCACAAAAATATCATCACTGGAATAGCTATAACCATTTGGAATCTTCATTAGAGAAGATATCTAACAAACAGGTGGTCCCAGATTGTCACATTTCTCTACTTTCATCCAAATTTTGATTTAATTATATAACTTAAAAATGACTTTGACCTAGTAGGATTTTCCTTTCCTTCCTCAATTAGGACTCAAAAATTGCCACATTTGTACATTAAAGATACTGACATGCTGTTTTAAATTACTTGGTCTCCAAACAATTTGTTCCAAGCTCTTTGATCCTTGAAAATGTCAAATTAAATATTAATATTTTTAAAGCTGAAGTGGTGATTTTCATAATAAAAGCCCTTGACTTTCAATGCCTGTAAACAACAGGTTAATAAATACATAGTATTTTAATACCTGTCTTAACAAACAACTCTCCTAAAAATAATATCCTATGATGCTAAAGGCTGGAGTGACCACAAATGGTTACCAACTTATCTCAGAATTAGTGTTTCTCCATAACAAAAAATATGGCTTTAATGGAGCAGTTTGGGGATGTTATGAAGATGACAAATCTCAAAGTTTTATCATCTGCTTCTTCAAATGCACAGTGATTTGCTGCATTCACTTCCAGCATTTCTGGTTCAGGAAATGTTGGATTTTCCTCAAGCAGAGCTCATGGCCAAGTGACCTTAATCAAATACATAAATAAACGGAAGCTTTCCCATGAGAACTAACTATCACAATTATGTCATGTCCAGTCACAGAACTGAAGAGACTGGGTTTATAAATACTGCAGACCTCTTTAACTTATTCAATTTTGATAATCCTATAGGTCACCTTAATCTTATTACTATGATTTTTCATTGCTTTTAACCTAAACACTATATGTAATAGACTGATTATTCCAAATATAAAATTTTCCAAAACCATTAAATTATCTAGTATATCATTTAACCTGGATAACCTTTATTTTCTTATTTCAAGCATTACAAATCTTTGAAAAGCTATTTCTAAATCATGAACACAATGTCTAAGATAAACACAACTATCACCAAACTTCCCTAGGTTAGCAAACAAAATTTGTGTAGTTCCTGAGAGAGAGAAACTTTGTTGTGTTTTAATCTATTCTCTGTTCCTGGATCCATACCCAAATTATAAATTGTGGATTTACTACTTCTTTAAGGAATTTCTCTGAAGATTATATACCTGTAAACTTTATTAAAAATACACTAGGGGCACCTGGATGGCTCAGTTGGTTAAGTGTCCAACTTTGGTTCAGGTCGTGATCTCACAGTTAGTGGGTTCAAGCCTCCCGTTGGGCTCTGTGCTGACAGCTCTGAGCCTTGAGCCTGCTTTGGATTCTGTGTCTTCCTCTCTCTCTCTGCCCCTCCCCTGCTTGCACTCTGTTTCTCTCTCTGTCTCAAAAATAAACATTAAGATAAATAAATAAATAAATAAATAAATACACTAAAATTTTAATAAACAGCAGCTCTTAATATTAACATTAATAGCTACTGCTATTGCCATGCTGCTGTTGCTGGTGATGGTAAGTTTATTGGAGGTAGCTTAAATTTGTGTTGACTATGGAGGAAGTAATACCAGCAGGAGTAAATTACTTATTGCCTGACTTTAAAATGTATAACAAATTATGGTTTATCTACTGGTGATGACCACTTAAAAATTAGAGCTATTTGTTATCACAACCGAAAAAAAAGGCAGAGTTATGTCTGATAACTTGCATGATAAACATTACCGTATGTCTTACACTCATATTTGTTTGTTGTTTTGCTTTATCTTTGTAGTCAGTCCATTTTATTTATTTTTTTTTTTTTAATTTTTTTTTCAACGTTTTTTATTTATTTTTGGGACAGAGAGAGACAGAGCATGAACGGGGGAGGGGCAGAGAGAGAGGGAGACACAGAATCGGAAGCAGGCTCCAGGCTCCGAGCCATCAGCCCAGAGCCTGACGCGGGGCTCGAACTCACGGACCGCGAGATCGTGACCTGGCTGAAGTCGGACGCTTAACCGACTGCGCCACCCAGGCGCCCCTGTAGTCAGTCCATTTTAAAGATCAACTTGTTTCTGTTCCTTGCCTTATAAGTCATGCAATGACCTTTAACCAGCAGCAATAACATCCTGATGTAAACAATAAAAAACTAATTTTTAATAAACATGTCTATTATAAAATATAACTGTTCTTCTATTAACTAATGTTGTGCCTGATAGTGTCATAAATGGTAAATTCACTTCACTATGTCTATTTTCCAGAACTATTTTTCCTTTCATAGCAAGGGGAGAATAACTTAAACATAATTATTTTTTTCTATCAATTAACTGTCACATAAAAATCATCACTTATTTAAAAGAAAAGCCATTAAACTAAATTTCCAACATGTAACTATGTAACCATTGAGGGTAAATTCATCTTTTTCTCTTTTTTTAATAAACAAATTCATAATCTCCTTTATTTTAGAGCCAAAAAATGTTAAAACATTTTCATAAATACAGAATTTTATTATATTTTGGATTTTATTTACATAGAACTTCTTCCTTTGAGGAAATTCATTCCATAAAAAAGGTATTTAACATATTATACTACTTCATCAGCTCGTACTTAGTTTTATTCTATGTAATTATTTTTCACTCTGATGACTTGTACTAAATATATTCCTGTCTAAAGTATGTGTTTCTGGTGAGAGGAAGGTGTTAAAAAGAGGATTAAATTACAGAATATTATAAATACTTAAATATGAATGAGAAAAAATCCCAATGTCCAACAATGTATGACAATTAGTTTAAATTTTAGAGTGCTTTGATATTTTATATCTGTTCAGGTTTTTTGTTGTTCCCAAAACACCGAGGGGAATGGGTTCACAATGTCTGAATAACTTAATACTATCCAAACATTTTACCTAGAAAACTACCGTAAATCTGCAGTCAGTCAGGTATTCTGCCATGTCAACATGTAAAAATCTGAAATGCAGTGTATCCCTTGCGTATTAGCAACTTCTGGTTTTGCGGTAACACTGATGTTCATGCACTGAACTTAAACATGGAAATAGAGGTGCTTCGGTGGGTCAGTTGGTTAAGCATCTGACTCCTGATTTCGGCTCAGGTCATGATCTCAGGGGGTGAGATGGAGCCTTGCCTCTGGCTCCATGCTGGGTGTGGAGCCTGTTTGAGATCCTCTCTCCCTCTCTTCTGCCCCTCCCCCACTCATGTGCGCACTCGCACACATTCTTTCTCAAAAAAAAAGTGGAAACATAAAAATGATTACACTCCAAAAGGGGTAGCATTTTAAATATGTAACAGATATTTTATGCTGTTCCTCTATAAAGCATAGATCACAACCTTGAAATTAGAAATCAGATATACCAATAGGTACTAACCATCCCCATTAGTTCCACAAAGAACATTAGGATCTGTCTTTCTTTTCCTGGGCTTTCTTATTTCATCTTTCTGCTTTCTCCATCTCTATGTGAAGAGAATATGCCTGCCAAAAGCACACTCAGAATTCCTCTGCTAACAGATACTTGTAAAAATAAGAATTTTGAAAAGGCATAAAGAGAAGAAACAGCATGTTCTAAATGCTGTGAATATCTCAACACAATTTTCATTAGTCTCAGGCCCTGGCAGAAATCTGACTTGCACTTTAATGTCTCCGATACTGGATGCATAGACCAGTTCTCAAATCTAGGGCTGATGAACAATTATTTGCATATTTTGTTTGTGGCATTTTGGTGCTACTTCTAATGGAAAGTCACCACAAAAATAGCATCCATTTTGAACACTGAAGCGGTTCAATAGGTTGTTAGTTTCCAAGAATACTAAATAAGGCTTAACATGTAAGAAAAGTTTCAATTCAATTTATTTGTTTAATTCATTTTTTGCCTACCTACTTTAAGAAAAAATTTGAAGCAATAAATGGAAAACAATACGCATATAATAGAATTTGATAAAATAAAATATCAAATCGAGTAGGAGATGATAATAACAAAAACCCAGACTTTGACTTCATGGCAATGGATTCATATAAGAAATGTTCTCACTGATGCAATTTTATTAGGAGAAACAGATTTTTCTTGATATAAACGTTAAATGTTTATATTTATCCCATGAGAATATAGAAAGTTCACTAAGCAATACGAATATGCAATAAGATGGAAGAATCTTCAGCAACTGTTTTGCTGGAGTTATATAAAGGTAATTGATCTGAAATATATTAGAAATTGATTAATCTATTTATATAAAGAAATAAATTATTATTACCAGAGATAAAACTCAGTGGTAACACAGAAAAAGAGGTTTTTTAAAGTCTAATACAATGTTTCTTTCTCTGTGGGATGCCTTTAATGTCAAGTGTTTATTCACATCTTGGATTTTAAGGTTCTGTATCATTTTATTTGCTAAGTACTGAGGAACAAACTTTGTGACGCATATTTAAAAGACATTAATATACATTCTGTGATAGTATTTCCTTCCAGGAAAATTATAAAATCTAAAGAATTTCTCTTGAGTAAAGGAAGAATCATTACTTTTCTGTACAGTTTCTGAGCTACAGGAACGTCTACAGGCAGAACCACAAAGTGTGTTTGAGATGCACCATTTATATATCCTCACGGCTGAGTGGTCAGTCTCACTGATCCCAAGTTCCACATGATATGCATAAAAGATATCCCATAAACCCACCTTGGCCATAAAATAAACTTTTCCTTTGTTCCTTGCCTCACAGACCTGGTGTGAAAATATATATCTAAAATTTCCACAAAAGACTTTTAAAACATAGATTTGCTTACTTAACTAGGCGAGACGATTCAGCGGAATCACTATTGCAGGAGACACATTCTTAGAGGCAAAATCTAAATAATATGTAAGATTTCTCCCAGTCTCCCCAGTAACATATCCAGCCATGGAATTTCAACATCTATCATCTGCTCTGACACCTCTCAACTAACTTTTTACATTTGGATGACTTTTCCTGTCTGAAATTTAGGGAGATTATGTTAATTAAAAATTCATGTTCATTCAGTCTCAAAAATTAAATTGAAAAATAAAATATTGCTATTCTCTATCAATTCAGTAAGGTGTCAGAATTAGTCATCATTGAAAGCTGTCTTATTATAATTTTTCAGGACATTGTCACCTCCTTTTTGGCACCCATCATCTGCCTGTGCCATAGTTACCTAGGTGTATACTAGATGACATGTCATGTGAAGGCAGTTACAATTTGTGTTTCGTTATCATGTCTGACCTTCCCAGTGCAGTCAGCCAGATCTAGACACTTATAATCAATCAGAGAAGGTCAGGTGAATTGAATTAAGGCTGTGGATTCTGGGGTGCCTGGGTGGCTTAGTGGGTTAAGCGTCTGACTTCAGCTCAGATCATGATCTCACAGTTCCTGGGTTTAAGCCCACACTGTTATTGTGGAGCCTACTTGGGATTCTCTCTCTCCCCCTCTTCCTCTGCCTCTCCCCCACTCGCACTGTCTCTCTTTCTTAAAACAAACAAGCAAACAAAAAAGCTGTGGGTTCAATTGCAGAAGAAAGTAGTCTGTATATAAAATTTTGAATGGTGTCAATATGTCAGATATTTCCCCAAAAAATCCCAGACTGATCTCCCTTAATAACTAAAATTCTAAATGAAGTGTTTATAAAGTCAAAACATTATTTTCACAAAATTTGTTAAACTTATAACTAACACATATAAAAGAGTCTAGCACATATAAAAGGTAAGCAGTAATTTGCTTACCAAGTGGATTGAGAACCAGTATGCAAATTCCTTAGGAAGTAGGGTACAAAGAAGTACACATTGAGAAGGAAAGGTCTAGTACATGGATCTGACCAAAAAAGCAAGACTTGAGAAAGATGTCTCAATGTGAGAGGTGGACAGCTCAGTAATAGCCCAAGGAGACAAGGGACCTGAGAAACGAGGCCAACAAGGAAAATGAAGTGGGGCATGGGATAAAGACATCAAATGCCAAAAACAATCTTAAACCACTTCCTAACTTGCTCAAAAGTACAACTCACTATCAGAAAGCCAATGCTGTGTTTTGCTGAAGAATATCCCACAAATTTCTCTGGGGAATTATATCTAGTCATTTGAATACTTTATTAAGGTACTCTCCACCTCCCGTTTCCCTCATGACAATCATATCCTGAGAAAAGCAAAGCCAGCTGTCAGTGTGCCAATTGACCAATCAATTCCGGCCCGACATCTGGCCTTACCCTGTTTTCAGTCAGCAACCATTTCTGCACATATTGAAACAGTTGACTGAGTGAAAGGAGGTCCTCTCTGGCAGCTATGTTTTCTCTTCTAAGTCACCAGGATCATGAAGCAATCATTTGAATTTAGCAAATTGTATTCTAATTATTCGGGTAAAGAATTTCAACATCTTTATATGAAAAAGAACAGAAGCACAGATGAGTTGCCATTCTCCTGTGAGTGGCACCTAAGCACAGAATTCAGCACGAGGGGGTACGGGTTCGCCATAACCAGTGGTGAAGTACCACCTGCTTCAATCGCAACAGCTTCCTGATGGGGTAACATAATAAAGATACTGGCTAAGTGGATTTGACTTTATCCAACATAATCTTGCTTTCCTGAATTTCTGCAGGTGCCTTCTTTTAATGGTGCCTCAGTGGAGTTGAGTTTGGAATTATCCATACTACTGTCAGATCTTTTGAAGTCACACATGCACTTGGGAGAAAATAGATATTAATTACATAACACTGAGAGATTTTTTTTCAGAAAATATGGCAGGTGGATTCAAATTCTGAGGGTCAGTTTGGATTTTTGGTGATTTATTGCCATCAGTGCATACAATGTACAAATGTATATTTGTGTAGACATAGATTATATTAAATCCACACATACATATTTAAATATCATTTATCTTCAAGAGAAGGCTGTAAAAGAGATTTGAGCTAGCATTTTTTAAGCTTTACAAAAGTATACTGTTGCTACTAATAATACTATAATAATGCTTTAATAAATGCATAAAATATGTGCCTTAAGGCCCACTCTTACGCATTATGTGACAATCACAGAATGCCAGGAATTCCATCCATAAACTTCTATTATCCTGTAATTAATTCTAGATCAACAACCGGTGACTGTAACTTGACTTTAACATTTAGTTTTACTAACATGTAGTATCTCTGCTCTGGTTAGGATATTATTTTGGAGGAAGTACAACATTGATAAATAATTAACTTCTTTTTAAAAATATTCTGTCTTAAGAGGCAGAAACTGTGTTGAATTTCTATCTTCTTTAATTTTTTTTTAAATTCCTAATTCTGAATTCTAGGGTACATAATAAATAACTAAAGAATCAAGGGTTAAGAAGTCAGTGAAGAAATTGCTGCTCTCTAGAGAGTGAGTCTCCCCCCAAAATAAAACCTTAGCTCAATCTGTTACACTGTATCTACATATTTTCTGGCCACAAATTTCACCACAGTATAAAATTTTTCCTGTTGCCCTATTGTTTCCTAAACTGCAGAAAGACACTCCTGAACTAGGTGTAAAATGTACACTTTAGTATAGTAGCCATCAAGTTCAAATTTGTCTTCCCACATTACTGCAAAAAGGTATAGCATTTGCTGCACTAAAACACTATCTCTGAGTGCAATTAGTTGAAATAACCAAGCACAGTATTTCCAACTTAGAGGGCTATGCAACCATTAGAAATAGCAAGGGATTGCATAATGTTGTAGAAGTTTTTCCAGGGCTATGTCATTCATGTGCTTGAATAGCTAGTATGTTTTTTAAATAAATTTTGAGTTGATAACAGTTTGTGCACAGAGTTTCAGAAAATAGAAAACAAAAGGACTCCTTGGGTATGCATGAAGTTAAACGTTAGACACACTGTACTGCTTCGCTGTAACTTAGTGCCAGAATTCCCAAGTTAAGGATGAAGAAGAGAAATTATTTTTCCTGACAACCCTGGAGCCAACTGGGGTGTAGCATTACTTACCTAAAGATGGGTCTTTGGAGATGTTTCTTCCTGATTGTGACATGGTCATCCATTTAAAGGTAAAAGTTTAACTTCTTCCTGGAAACCACTCCAGAAATCCAGGGAGGCAATGTAGAAGTCTATTGTGCTGCAAGGAGCCCAGAAGGAAAAAGTAGTTTCCTCTTTCTCTTTTTGGGTGCTGGGAGAAAACTTCCCTGCTCTCTGCCAGCTGAGCAGTGTGTCCATAGAGGCCACATAAGACAGGCACGTTGGGGCACTCCCCCACAGAGCAGGGTGTGCAAAAACCACCGACAGTCACGTTGATACAGGCAGGAGAAGCACACAGGACCCTCGGAAACAGAAGGAAACAAACAGACAACTTCCTACTCTAGTGGCACCCAGGTAGGAGCGCCCTGAGTTAGTGCAGCCAAGAGAGCAGTCCTTCCACATGCTGGTCAAGCTCTGGAAAGCTAAGTCCCTCCCTGTCTTTAAAACTGCCTGATCTGAGGCTCAACTTTTTTCTTCAAAATAAAAGTTGTACAGCTTGTTCAGCAGTCCCATGTGAGTACCCTCTGGAAGTTTGTTCTGTTAAAATAAGAACTGTATACAAATTAATGAAGGAAGATGGGCTCAGACTGTGTGACTGGCTCTGCTTCAAACGATTATAATTATTTTACAATATTGCTTTTATTCACACTTTGAAGTGTGGAGACCGCTCGTGATTTTTGGCACTCATAGCCCAATAACCTACACTTGGCTGAAGTCAAAGTTACAATTTCAACTGATAGAAGCCCATGTGAAGCTGGCCAGAGCTACGAGAGTTAGAAAAACAAAAATTGCTCAATTCTATCAGTGACAATGTGCCCAGATGTCTGTACCCAGAGTAGCTTTCCAACTAAGTGGGGACACTGAAAAAAACATATGAAAACACATGCACACAAATACACACACACTTTTTTAAGGCCCCTAAACTCCCTGGGAACCTAAGGTGGTTTTTGTTTTGTTTTGTTTTTACTATGTGATCAAATTTGAATTTTAAAAATAAAAAGAAAGAAATGTAGGTATTAGAAGTTGTAAACGGCCGAAAATAAATGACATTAAAAATTGTTTTACTTGGAAACCTTAGACTCACACTGCAGGAACTCCTGTTCTAGTCACAGATAAGATGAACCCTCACATTTTAATATAGTGTATTTTGGAGACATTTCTATATCTGAATTACTAACAAAATTCCTACTCAATCAATAGTGTCATGAGATTCCAGGCCAGAAGTTTGGTATGTAATAAAATAAACCATGATTAAAATGTTTTTAAAAAGCACATGTAATAAAAGGCAGGGGAAACTGAGAAACACTCGTGCCTCTAGTTGAATCATCAAATAAGGGTCAAATGACACAAAGGAGTTTATGACCTATATGGTCGCAATCTGAAGTTCTTAGCACTTTCTAAATACCTTCAGCGGGAGCAATAGGTATTTTTTTGTTTTGTTTTGTTTTTGTTCTCTCAAAGGAAAGACAAAGAAGAAGAGAGTTACAAAGAAAGAAATCACTGATTACATGGAGCACAGTTCTAACACATACTTTTTTTTTTTTTTTCATCTTTCTGATGATGTCAATCTGAGACAGAATTGAGCTAAAAATAATAAATGGGTTCTGGTCCTAGTTCTATCATGAAAATGCGAGCCATTTTTGGAAAAATTCTTGACCTATCTGAGCCCAAGTTTTTGTACTTATGAAGTTGCAATATTAATTGAATTCTATGTTCCTTTCCAGCTTTAATGGTGGTATCATACTATCTATAAATATGATTAGTTTGCTTCTTGCGAAGGATCTAGCAAAGAAGTTATGATGCCTAGTACTCCAAAAATACATGCTTATATGTAAAGTTATAAGTAAAGAAGTCCTAAATAAAAAGATAATTTTATATTGTATGTATCTCTGTAGATATTACATATTTACTTAAAGACATCTAAATCAATGTTCCCTTCACCATCAATAAGCATCCAATCATAAATTCACATGTGTGTGATACTGCAGTTAAATCTGGAGACCATCTATATGCAAACTGATATGCAGACCTTTGGAATAAATGCATTATTATAACCATGTGCCTTGGCTTTCTTTGTATAGGAAGGCACATAAGAAATAACATGCTATGCAGGTCTTCTGGAAGGATTTTTGTATTTATGGGTGGCAGACAATTTCTATACTCATGGTTTATTTATAATACTATTAATTTAGCATAAATACTCCTGAGGGCCAACCCAAGAGAATAGTAAGCTCATCAACTTTTAAAATTAATTTTCATTTTGTCTACTTTTGAATTAGAAAGGTGAAATGATTTTTTCATTTACATGATGAAGGAACTCACCACAAATACTAGGAAACAGCCAGCCAAGGGACAGCTCAAAGGACAAGCCAAGTATGAAATCTAACTTGAGGCTCAAAGGTTTAATTATCAACTACAGAATCTGACTGTTGTTAAATTAATTATAGGAAAATAATATTTTTGCTCCAGATTAAGTTTATATTCTTTTTGCTCTTTAGGTATTAAGGTAGAAAGCTCAGCTTCCCATTTATATCAAGTGCCATTATTTAAACCCAATATAAAAACCTAAAGAGCCACGAGAAAATATTGGTAAGTTAAATATTCAGCGGACACAAAGACAAATATGTATTTCTTAAATATTTTTGTAAACTTTCTATCAAAGAGCATTTAAATTTAACACTGGGGGAAAAGTTTGCTTTATTAACTTATTCAACTCTAATGTAGTATTCAATAAGATAAAAGGACTCCACTGTTGTTGCTCAAATTACAAATTATATTCCTTAAATGAACACAATTATACTGTTATATTTAAATAATAAAATACTAAAACTTATTATATCAATAACCAGGTCAACTCTCCTATAAAATAAACCAAATACAACTTATTATGAATATTTTTTCCCTGGGGGTAAGGATCAGAAATGTTGTTTATATTTTTCCTGTTATGGTAAACTCTCTTTCAGTGTGACCTTGCCTAACACTTTCACCCACATCTCCTGCTCTCACGTGTGCTCACTCTGTCTCTCTCACACACACAATTTCCCCCACTCAGCACTGTTACAGACTGTCATAACAGGTGTTTAATAAATATTCCTTAAGTTAATTTGTTAAAATGTTCTGCTGAAACACACCAATGTATCCAACATAAGCCATGGTGTGTGACAAAAAACAGATTAGCTCCATGACTTTCCCAAACAAGTGAATATGAAATGTGTCATGGCATTTTGTGTTAAGCATCTTGGAAAATAAGTAAGATTTACTTTCCCTTATTTTTTTAATGTTTATTTATTTATTTATTTTTTGAGAGACAGAGCATGCGAGCAGGGGAGGGGCAGAGAGAGAGGCAGAGAAAAAGAATCCCAAGCAGGCTCTGCACTGTCAGCACAGTTTTTTTTTTTTCATTGTAATTGTCTGTTCTATAGTAATAGCCTGTTCTATAGGTCTGTTATATGTAAGTGCCAAAAAGCATGCAATGATAGAAAAATTATGTAATACTAATGGCAGCCCAAGAACTGGAATATGAATGTATCTACAGGTTATCACTTTACCATATAAGTCTAATCAAATATCAACCTGAAACAAAGTGTACTTTTTTCTTACAGAGTTTCGTTAAATGCAATGTTGTAAGTTATATAGTTAAGTGAGTTCTAAATTAAGTGGAGAAGTGAGAAAGAAATGCAACACAGAAAGGATCAAATGGCATTTTAGATTTTATCACTATATACAAGTAATATCACTTAAATAAAAAAAAAATGATTCTCTCACTCTTGCCTCTCTGCTTTCCCTCCAGGTGAGCACTAGCCCTGTGTGTGATCGAATGTCTCCTATACCTAATCTTTAGTTCAGTAGTTCTCAGTCCTATTTATTTTTGACACATCATACATGAAAGATGATATGTGAATATGACACTCTATCAGAAAAGTACTTAAATTTTGATGAAAACAAAAAAAAGGAAAATGCAGGCACTGCCATAATTTTCCTTCGACATATAAATATGGAATCAGTAAAGTGAAACACCACTTGGTCAACTGTACCATGAGATAATAGAAGGGAAACTATTCTCAATGTGCCAGTCATAACTCTACCCCTTTAGAACTGGGCAAAAAACTTTTGTGTGTAAGTGCACAAGACTGGTATCATTTAGAGATAACCCTAAGTTTAATGTATCCTTTTAAGGTAAGTCATTTGCAACCTTCAGCATTTTACTCATATTTTATAATAAATTTCCTGCTACAAGTTTTTACAACTGATTACAAAGCTTGTTCATAGGTGGTAGAGTTGGAATTTGAACTCAGATGTCTCCTTCTTGAGCCCAAGCTTACCCCTGCTGAGTAGGCTGTCACTTGGTGGGGACTCTGCCACTCAGGTTGCTTGGGGTTTTTCTGGGCTATCTTTTATATTCTTTCTGGGCTATATTTCATATTCTATTGAGAAAGAGAAGGAGGAACCGGCCACTCTAATGAGTGTCTATTCTCCTAATCCTCTACCCTATTGAAATATCATTGCATTGCCCAGGGGTTCCCAATACTTGCAAAAGCAAGCCCTAGAGAGGGCTCAATGAATATGTTCTCCTAAAATTCAAATGGAAGCACTGTTCTATTACAAAGATCCCTGGACTAATGTCAAGGAACATATATTTTCACCCCAGGTCTAGCAGTGATTTTTCTCAACTCCCTGTATATCTGTTTCCTTAGCCATCAAACTATGAAGTTGGGCCTTATGATTTCAAAGATCCTTTCCAGCTCCAAATCTTTGTGACTCTATGATTGACTCTGTGATAACATGTCGAGTTATTTAAACTTGGTGTCCAAACAAGAATAAGCTCTATAGTGATTTTTAGCTTTTCTTACCCCCAATGAGACAATGCATATCACCAGAATACTTTTTCATCCCCATAGTTGTAGGTTTAAAAATATAACACACTACTGGGGCACCTGGGTGCCTCAGTAGGTTAAGCATCAGACTTTGGCTCAGGTCATGATCTCGCGGTCCCTGAGTTTGAGCTCTGTGTCAGCTGACAGCTGACAGCTTGAAGCCTGAAGTCTACTTAGGATTCTGTGTCTCCCTCTCTCTGTCCCTCCCCTGCTTGCATTCTGTTTCTCTCTCTCTCTCTCTCTCTCAAAAATAAATAAACATTAAAAAAATTTTTAAGCACTTTAAAAAATATAACACACTACTATTCAAAAGTGAAAATAAATTGTAGTGTCTCTAGTTGTTCTAATTAAGCTGTTTCCTTTTTTTCTACAGCTTCACTTTGGAACCACTGTCACTGGAATGTAAAGTACAGGAAGAAAGGGATTAGTGTCTGTTGTAGTCCTTGTGCAGGAAATATAAGAGACATTCAGTGGTTATTTGTTGAATGAATGGAACATGAACCAAGTGCCTATTAATGCTATCTCATCATCCTCTTGTACATTCTTTTTCTAAAAACCCGGTAATATCTGCTAAATGTTCAGTCTTTCATATTTTCTCCAACCCACTGTTTTCCTTCAAGGAGGCCTTATAGGGAGGTGTGTTTCTATGACTGTAGCATCAGAAAAAGGTGGCCTCAAACGCAAACCTGCAATCCCCTGTTCCCCTTTGTTTTCTCTGGTCTCCATGACAATGTCCCTTGTCTGTCTGGTCACTTGGTTCTCTGAAAATATCTACTGTTGGAATCTGTGGCTATTTTTTTCGAGTGGTGCAATCTGGGAACTATGGTCTTCCCCTTCTGACTGAACCCAGTCTCAGCCTTCACTGGTGGTGCAGGATCCTCAAGTGTCAATTACATCCTTCAGCTGGATCTCTGTGGAGGTTGTTAACCTTTTGTTTCCTGTGTGGGATTCCCTGACTCCTCACTATGGGCATGGCAGGCTCATGGCAGATAAACTGCTCCTATCTCAGCAGGACTTCTTGAGCCCTCCATCCCAGAACAGGCAGTAAGGGAGGCTTGGGATTGGACACACCATACCACCACTCTTATTCTGTTGTAGCTAAACACACAAAGTCACTGGGAAAATTCTCTGCTATAAGCTTTCACTCAGCTTTCATGGTCCCCACTCTGAGATTTCAGCTCAGAAGTAAGAGATCAAAATATTTTGTCTGATCATTTGCTTAAAACACCTTCTATCCAGGTCCCTTTTTCTACATTTCACCAGGGCAGAAGATACATGCTTTCCCTATCTCAAGTGGCAGAAGATCTCTTCTCTTATCTCCTAGGTGTCCTCTGTCCACAGTTTATAATAAACTCAATATTCAAATCTACAATCCTGAATCATGTATGTTAGGTAGAGCTACCAGAACTTGGAAAACCCTCTTGGTGTGAACAAAGTCTGGCTTTAAGGACTATTATCTTATGGTGGCTCAAAAGTTCCATTTAGGTACAGTCATACTTTAATTGTGCTTCCCTTTTTTGAGCTTTGTAAGTACCGCATTTTTTTGTAATTGAAGGTTTGTGGCAAATTAAGCAAGTCTATTAGCACCATTTTTCCAATAGCATTTGCTCATTTCACGTCTCTGTGTCACATTTTTGTAATTCTCACAAATATTTCAAACTTTTTCATTATTATTATATTTGTTATGGTGATCTGTAATCTTCAATGTTACTATTGTAACTGTTTGGGGGCACCACAAGCCATGCCCATTTGAGATGGCAAGCTTAATCAATAAATGCTGTGTGTGTTCTGACTGCTCCACTGACTGGCCATTCCCCTTACTCTGTCCTTCTCCTTGGGCCTCCTTATTCACAGAGAACTAGAATTAGAAGTGGAGCCTGAAGATGTGACTGAATTGCTGCAATTTCATGATCAAACTGGAATGGATGAGGAGTTGCTTCTTATGGATGAGCAAAGAAAGCAGTTTCTTGAGAAAGAATCTACTCCCGGTGAAAATGCTGTGAACGTTGTTCAAATGGCAACAAAGGATTTTAAATATTATGTAAACTTAGATGATAAAGCAGTGGCAGAGTTTGAGAAGATTGACTCCAGTTTTGAAAGAAGTTCTACTGTGGGTAAAATGCTGTCAAATAGCATAGCTTGTTACAGAGCATTTGTGAAAGGAAGAGTCAGTCAATGTAGCAAACTTCATAGTCCTATTTTAAGAAATTACCACAGCCACCTCATACTTTCACAACTACCACCATGTAATCAATCAGTCAGAAACCATCAATACCAAGGCAAGACCCTCCATCAGCAAAAGGATTATTACTCTGTTAAAAAGAAAACCACAGGCCCAAGATGGAGTCACTTATTCCAGGCCAAGTCACCAAACCAGGGTTTAATACCTAACCTGATTACAGCTTCAATATCTCCCAGAAATGTAGTCTTAACAGGTTAGTCAGAAATTTTCTGTTCATCATCCATAAAGTAATCTGTCCTGTGGGCCTTCTCCATCCCTCAAAGGAAGATGAGGTAATCTGCAAGATAAGAGCCCTGTTCTTCCCCCTAAGGGAAAGTGACTTTACCTGAAACAATCCTTTCTTTTCTTTTGCTAATAACTTCTTTGCTGCATCCTCCTTCCTACAAAACCCTTCTTTTTTGTACAACTCCTCAGAGTTGCTCTCTACTTGCTTGATGGGATACTGCCCTATTCACAAATCTCTTAATAAAGCCAATTAGATCTTCAAATTTACTCAATTAAATTTTGTTGCTTACCAATTTGCTGAAAGCTCAGATAAAAAATGGTCAGCATTTTTTAGCAATAATGTATTTTTTAATTAAGGTATGTGCATTGTTTATTTAGACATAATGCTATTGCACACTTAATAGACTATAGAATAGTGTAAATATAACGTATTATGCGCTGGGAAAACAAAAAATTCATTTGACTTTCTTTTATCCAATATTCACTTTATCGCAGTATTCTAGAACAGAACTTGAAATATCTGCAAGATATGCCTATATTAAAGTCTGGCTTCTTACTTGTTTTTACTTTCATCTGTGATAAAAATAATCCCACTACCTACACTGCATAGTGCCTCTGGCTGACTGGGAGAAGATAAGATCATTATTTATTAAATGGAAGAGAGATAGCACGTTATTCCCATTATTTTATACAGCTTTCTTATTTATTTCAATGGGTGCATAGTGAGTAAATTATACCACAATCTTAACATTGGTCTCACCTATCTGTCCCCTATCTCATTTGCTCTTTACTTCATTTCTCATTAGCCACACTGGCATTTTGTTCCTTGAACACTCCACATTCTTTTCAGCCTCTTTTGCACATACTGTTTCCTTGTCTAAAATGCTATTGCTTCTGCTCATTGTTCAGATTTCAGCTGCAGTTTCACCTCAGAGAGGTGACTTCTCTGACAACCCCATCTGAATTCATAATGCCTACAATACTTTGCTCCCCTATTAGTATCATAATCTATGTGTCATAATATGTGCAATTATTTATTTGCAAATTCATCTGTGTAATGATGAAGAAACCGATTCTTTGGGATATAGTAGCTGAGGAAAAAATCAGAACATGTAACTAACTGTTCCTGACTACCTTAAACATAAATCTAGTCAAGTTATACAAAAATATATTTTTTCTTATATGCATGTCTGTAAAGGGAAGCAAAATACACCATTCCAAAATATACCTCTTTGGCATATGGATTATCTTAAGCAGGTTATTTTTAAGAAACAGAAGATCCTGGTGAAGCTCAGAAAACTGAGTAGAAGTTACCCTTTTGTAAGAAATATTTACATTTATAAGGGAAATCCCCATCTGTAAGGTTGTCTCCCTGGCTATACTAGAAAAACGAGGATGCCTAAATCTTTAGAAACTGGGGCACCTAAGTAGCTCAGTCAGTTAAGGGTCTGACTCTTGATTTTGGCTCAGGTCATGATCTCATGGTTTGTGAGTTCAAGTGTCACCCACATCAGGCTCTGCACTAACAGTGTGGAACCTGCTTGGGATTCTCTATCTCTCTCCCTCTCTCTCTGTCTCCCTCCCCCCACCCCCTGCCCTTCCGCTGCTCGCACACAGGCTCTCTCTCTCTCAAAATAAATAAATAAACATTAAAAAATAAAATAAAACAAATCTCTAGAACCTACTATCAATGGAGAAAGCCTTGACTTAACTCTGCATAACGGTCTTATTTTTGTTTACTGGGCTCTTCCTAGAAGCCTCCTATAACTGACTTCCCACCCCCATAATCTGTCTTTAGCTGAAAATGATACTTAAGTTGATGGCTTTGGCCATTTAGGAGTTACTCAGTTTTTCTGGGTCTCTCCCATGTACCCATGTTACTACACTTTTGTTTACTTTTCTCCTGTCAATCTCTCTTGTATCAATTTAATAATTAGACCATCAAAGAACCTACAAAAGAAGAAGAGAAAACTTTTCCTCTTATACAACTGTAAGAACCTAAAAATAGTCTCTTACTGATCTCCTGCAATGCTTCAAAACATTTTCTAATACTTACATATGTTTCATCTTGAAACGTTTGTCATTATACTTCTTTAAATGAGGAACTCTAAGTAACTGAGAATAAATGCATTGAATATTAAAATTCACAATGCAGCTGATAATCACTTTGGAAATGGTTCTCAGTTTGACGAAAAATGTTTTCTGCCTTGTAGACAAAAAGCAGATTTTACCCTGTTAATAGTTTTAAACTAGATACTTCTGACTTGTGAGTCAGAATTAAAGTTTATTAGCCATTTACTCCATAATAAAATCCATCAAAATTGTTAATTTCTTAAATGAATTCATAAGGAAGACCAGGTTTATGGCTTCAAGTGGCAAGGAAAAACTGTTCCCCAGTTTGTTCCTTCAGCCAGGTATCAGAGCTTCGCCTTTCTGCTTCACAAAGTAGGAGAAATTCCTCTTTGTCATTTAAGTGTGGAAGCAGGTCAGTTAAAGTTTGATTGGCTCCAATTAGCACTCCCACAGGTTCTGACAGCTTAGTTCTGGCAGTAGGACAATTTATTTTGAATAAGCGTGACATTCTGTGAAAACATCAACAACAACAACAAAGGAAATCATTTAAAGCAGATTCTCATAGCAAACACCCACCCACAGCTCACTGTGTAATCAAGCAACATATAAATTCCCTGTAAAAGGAAATGACTATTATATAGTGGGTAGTTAAATAAACATTACAAAAAGGGACCTCCTTAATATAAAATTCCCTTTGAGTCAGAGGACTAAGAAAGAGATGGTAGAACAGGGGCTTAATGATGAATGGATATTCAGTAAGCAGGCGAAGACCAAGGGCAAGTAAAGTGTTTCATCATCCCTAAGCACCAAGCAACAACAGTTGTTCAGAGGGCACACTGTGGCCGAAGCAGTATGCAGCCGTTTCTGCCACATTAGCCTGCAGAACTGGAGAGGCTCACACCGTCACCTAAGAGGGGCTGTAATGAAGGAAATAACTGATGTGATATAATAGTTCAAAAGCACGTGATTCAGAGGCTTCCATTACCCCTGAACATGCCAAAAATGTTCTTCTCTGCAGTTTTTGGTCAGTGGAAAGTTGTCCAAAGGTAGTTGCATGCTGAGACTTGTTCAGTTTCTCTGCAGCTCTGAAACCTGTCACTAAATCATTAACTTAGCTTCAGTACTGAGTCATCATTACCAGCTTTCCTCCATATTTTAAGTTTGGTTTCAACATGACTCTAAACTCAGTCAGTAGGTTTTTTTTTTTTTCAGTCTGTCTTAAATTTCCAGTAATGCCTATGAATAAATGTGCAGAACTACAACCAAGAATGAATTAATCAGTGTCCGTAAATGGAAAATTCCTAAATGCTAACCTATTGACTCTCCAAGCTTTTAGAATTAGACAGCAATAGAGATAATCCTGACTCACATTGACTTTGAATAGAAGCAGTCACTCAGTTTGCCAAGGCTTTAATAGTACATGTGGTAAGTTCTGTGAAAATAACTCAAATGTATAGAAATAGGTCATTACCCCTATTACCTTTGTAAAACAAAAATGAGTTAGCACAGAGAATAAATACAGACCACATATATTTGTGCCTTTATATCCATTCGTTCCTCAAAAACCTCATTCCATCTTCAGCTTTTTGCTCCACTTCTACTTATGTTCCCCCACGTTATATCCATTGGAATGACCCATCCTAGCAAATCTTATCTCTGGAATTACTATCTTATTTCTCATATCAATATATTATTCCTATCAATTGTTCTGTGACATGCAATAGTTGCCATAATTTATTAGTACATTCATTTAAATTCTAAATTTTAATTCCATTCAGGGTTTAAACTGGCCAGTGAACATTTTCCCAAGCCCAACTAGACATGTTATCAAAGCCCAATACCTGAGAGAATATTAGAAATCAAGTCTATTTTAGAAATTCTGCATCTTTTAAAAAAAATTATGAATCTTCATCTTGCTCTATGGTCTCCCAAAATGGCAATCTTCTCTCATCTGCTCATTTCTCCACCTGGACCAATGCAAAGCATGGGTACAAGAGAGTTGACACGTGTTTATTGGTCATTTACTATGTGTTAGGCACAATACTTTTCTACCCACTATTTCAGTTATGCTGCATAACACACCTAAAAGATAGATTCTCTTATCTTCAAGTCACACTCAAGGAAACTAGAGTTGAGAAAAGTTGTATAATTTGACAAATGTTGTACCTCTTATATGTTACAGTAATGGGATTTGAATCCAGTTCTATTTGATGCCAAAATCTTTGTTCTTAACAAATACTGCCTCTCCATGATCATATTCTTAATTTTAATAGTAACCTTAAATAAAAAGGTATCTTGGATGACCATACCTTAAAATATAATTTTTTAATCATTTTAATGAGACTGAATCCTAGCAACAATTCAGACTTGATTTCAGAGACACATTACTTTGGTTTGAGTTATTCTCACAATATAAGCCTTAAACATGCATGGATCAGTGAACCAAAAAAAGCAGAAGACAAATATGGAATCTTTAAAGTTTAAATTGTACCATTTGTTTGATGTATAATCTTCACTGAACAAAAGTAAACAAAACATTTAGTCAAAATATCACTGAGAAACCCCAGGAAAAAAAAGCAAGTCAGAGTAAATACATAAATGAGTTGTGGTTCTATCCTCAACATACGGAATGGATCTCCAACAATGAGGTTCATGTAATGAAAGTTTCTCCTTAAAATCATGCTCTCAGCAATTGATATCATTAAAAAATTCACTCATTAATTCTCTCCCCTCTCTCAAAAACATTATTAGGTAATTCATCTTCACACACAAAAAACCTGGATGGACTCCATTTGTAGACTTGTAAAGCTCAGAGTTGCCTATGAGATTACCTAGACCCTACATTCCACTACAAGGATAATATTGATAACTGCTGCCATTTATTGGACACATATTACATACCAGTCACTGCTGAGTGTTCTACAAATCCTATTATATAGAATTCTCCTGAGGAAAAGCTGGGATGGGAATTAGTATCCCTCTTTTAGAGAGTCCAGGACTGCTTTCCTCCCTAGCTCATGCATTTATCTACTAACACCTCCCTTGACTGGGGCCATCTAATATGATTTGCTTTGATTCCCTTTCTCTGCTCCTCACAGCCATTCTGCATTTTTATCCTCATTCTTTTCTTCTGCTCCTGTTGTATTAACAATTTTCTTTTCCAATAATGAGCTTCAAGTATACTGATTCTAACTTTCTTAAATTTGTGGGAATTCTGTACTTATCTTTCTCAATTGTTCTGCAAATATAGAATATTGCTGCTGTTTTGAATGTACACATTGTTTCAGTATAGAAGTTCATGGACATCAATTTTTTGACCTTGAGTTAGTGAGTTATTTGTTATAAATAGAATTGTAGGCTTCTGGAATCTGAAAGGACCTTCAAGGTTAAGCTAGTCACTCTCCCAACCACTGCAGAAGTTCTCTTGCTTTTCCTGTCAGAGGGGGCTTACTCACAAGTGCCCCTGAGGTATATGAAGTGAATATGCCATTCCCTTGATCTCCATCCCCAAGAACTTCTTATAACATGAGAATTGCATCTTGTTGAATGCTATTTATATTTAAAGATAGAGGCTTTTCTTATACTAACTTCTTTATCTTGTATATAATCAAAGAAACGACATGGTTCCAACAATGGAGGGAAAAATGGCTGTGTTGGGCTTACCATTTGATTTCCAATGCAGCAACTACCAATGCACATTGAAAGAGTAAATTTTTGTTTTAGGTCAATTTTTGCTTTAAACTCTACATTTAAATATAACACGGCTTAATTTCATGGGCCAATATGACAAAGGTTGTACCTGATGTTAGGAGAACAATATTGCTTAAACACAGGCATTGCCTCCAAGGAACTCAAGTTTAAAAGGAAAAAAAATAATAATGTACTTTTAAAGGTAATTTCAAAACAATTTAATAAGTGGATTCATAAAATGAATAAAAGGGACAAAGGAAGCTCAGAAGGGAGAGAAAGGAAAAGTCATAGAGGAAATTACTGTTTCAGCAAGGGTTAGCCAGTGAATAGAAATTTGCCAGGGCAGAATTGTTTACTAGAAAGATAAAGTGGAGAGGGGCACCTGGGTGACTCAGTCGGTTATGTGTCTGACTTTGCCTCAGGTCATGATCTCAGGATTCATGAGTTCAAGCCCTAAGTAGGGCTCTGTGCTGACAGCTCAGAGCCTGGAGCCTGTTTCCAATTCTGTGTCTCCCTCTCTCTCTTCCCCTCCTCCGCTTGTGCTCTGTGTCTCTCTCTCAAAAATAAATAAACATTAAAAAAAAGATAAATGGAGAAAGCCAAGTAAAAGGAAAGTGGAAAAATAACACAGAAGCGTGAAATACCATAATATTTAGAAACTGGTACTGATCCTGGTGTGAGTGAGGATAAAACTACAAGGGGGAGTGACAAGAGATTAAAGTTGGAAAATTAAACAGAGGCCAAATCATTTGTGCCATATTGGGAGCTTAGATTACATCCGATAGGCAATGAGTAGTTACTGATTGGCTATAGTCAGAGAAATGGCACCTTCAGTTTTGCAGTTTTAGATCTCATTGAGCAAACTGTGGAAAATATTTTTTAAAAGAATAAATCTGAATGCAGGGATATCAGTAAATAATCTCTTAGATTCTTGGTGAGAGATGATAGTGGTTTAAAGTAAGACAAAGGCATTAATTGGAAAAGAGTCTATTTACAATATTACAGGATAAAAAGCATAGGGCTTAGTGAATAATTGGGTATACTGAATGAGGAAAAAAAGAATGCTAAGGCAGTACTTTCATTTCTAGTTTGTTATTTGGGGGGATGGTGTAGGAAGACTCAGATCATAAAAAGAATAATGATGAAATGCAAAGAAAGAAGTATGATCAAAGCTTATTGGTGAGGCACAGTGAGTTTGCAATACCAAGGGATGGCCCAAGTGAAGACATTTCATAAGCAATTAGATATTTAAATTATGGAAGAGAAGAAAGGAGTCAGTTATAGACATAAATGTGTATGGGTGGGAGGTGGAGGTGTGGCATGTATTGCTCAGAGAGAACATGTACGTTAGAGGAGCAAAGGCCCAAGAGTAAAAACCCTGGCAATTGAAGATATGGACAGGGAAGAGTATCCAGGTGATGATGTCAGAAAGACTGGAAAAGTCAGGAGGGAAAGTTTTTCCTACAATAGAAGAAAAGGGTTACTGGTACCAAAGGTACAGAGCAATTAAAAAGAGAAAGTACAGAAATATTTCCATCACAGTTGGCAACATGGAAGCCACCAGAGGCTTTAATGAAAGCAATATCTGTGCTGAAACAATCATATGTTCAGTAAGACAAAAGTTCTGAAATCAAGAAAATCATGAAACTTGGGAGATTTTTCTAACTAGATATTTCAAACTCACTTCATTTAATGCTGCCTATGGAAAGAAGATATGGGCTAACTTTACAAATATTTGGTGTCACAAAAAAAGAAATATGACCATCTGTTTATATGACAATAGTTTGCTTCAAGAAAGTGTTTTCAGGTTTCTTTTTTTCTACTTTAATTCCTTGATTTAAAATTTACAAGCAATGTTTTCTTTTGAGAGGACATGTGTAGTAACTCAACAAGAGATATGAATCCAATAAAAGATCAGAACAAAGTTGTCCTATGGCTTTTTAAGCTTGGCGTTCCCTTGGATAACCTTTTTGAGTGTGTGTGGTTTTTTTATAGAAAGAAAAGATTGACACTGCTGGACCTTCGTATATTATTTAAGCAGCCACAGTATGTCTCCTATGTCCCTTCACCCTTCAGCATTCACTTCCAGGATCCCAATGCTCCTATTCTGATTTCTGGATATTCAAGTCTTGAACTACAGCAACCATCTAGAATCAATGTCTGTGTATTTGCTTCTCATCTTGATTTCTATAAAAACTTAATTGCGTTCTGTGTTTCACTCCTTCAAACATGAGCCAGATAACCTGACAAAGAAACCATACTGCCAGTGGATTAGCAGATGATAAAAACCTGCTTTTACCTTCCAGAACATGATTATCAAGAACTCTAACGTTAAGTAATTATGATAGATTGATTGGATGCTATTCATTTATAGACGCCTTTTAAATCATACCACATAGTCAGCTATCTATTCTTCCTAATTTTTTGCAGGCATATATTCCCATTCAATCCTAGTAAATGCCTATTTGTGTCTTCATTCATGCAAAAAAAAATGATAAATCCTTACATATTTTCTGTATCATTTTATTTTTTTAATGTTTATTTTTCAGAGAGAGAGAGTGCAAGTGGGAGAGGGGCAGAGAGAGAGAGGGAGACAGAATCCAAAGCAGTCTCCAGGCTTTGAGTTATCAGCACAGAGCCTGACACAAGGCTCGAATTCACGGACCACGAGATCATGACCTGAGCCAGTCAACACTTAACTGACTGAGCCACCCAGGTACTCCTTTCTGTATCATTTTTAAAAAGATACCTCAAACAAGAATAGTGCTCTTTGGGGAAATGAATTAACAGTATCTAAAATTTAAGGCTTACTTTCAATATGATGTAATTTGATTTTTCCAAATTACTCAAATTACCTATTACCCCAACACTATTTCTTAAAAATATCCTTTATTTTCTTCTTTAGTTTAAAATGCCATTTTTACCATACATACATTTAATTTCCATTTTTACTTGGCTTAGTCTCTCTTCTATTCTGTTGATTTTTCTGCACAAATACCACTCTGGTTTAATTATTGTAGCTTTTAGTATGCTAAAACATTGAGTGTTTAGACAGCCTTCACTCAATTTTTTCTCCTCCCAATAATTTTTTTTCAACACTAATGTATGTTTGTTCTTTTGCAAAAAATTCATTCTTCTACACAATCATTTTGTCAAATGTAGAAAATTCCTAGTCTTGAGTGAAGGATTATTAGGGATAGCAAGAACCAGATTTCTCATGATTGGAGAAGGGAAGTCCAAATATGGAAAAGGGTAAGACTAGATTATATCCTGAGGTGTTGCATAGGAGTTTGAAGTACTAATATAAACTATAGATTATGTATATACTATATATAATTCTAACCATGTCCATTGAGAAGGCTGAGAAAGAATGAACACCAATAGCAATTACAGCAAACACTCAAAGTTTGGTTTCTATATAGCACTCAGTAGTAAAAGAAACCAGGATTCCTTATAAAATAGGCTGAATCTAGAATTGAGGAGGGAAAGTATAAGATCAACTTATACTCTTGTACTAGAAAGTAAGGAAACATTCAAACAATGATGGGGATGTACCAAAAAACTCAGCCTTAAGTCTCCATTGGTCAAATATGGGACAATTTGAACATCAAACAAAATAATGATGGTAACATATTGCTACCCATTGAATAAAATAAGAATTCCTGAATCATTATTGATATAAATAATTGATTGAATAAGTTGGGAAGAAAGCTCCTCCTTAAAGTAAAATAACATCTAATAAATACCAAAGGAATGATGGAGCTATAAAATCAATGAATATTAAAACAGTGGGTGAAAGTATAATGAAAAAGAAACAGGATATTGATAGGGATCGCACTGAATATAGATGACTTTAGATAGTATGGACATTTAAGGGGCGCCTGGGTGGCGCAGTCGGTTAGGCATCCGACTTCAGCCAGGTCACGATCTCGCGGTCTGTGAGTTCGAGCCCCTCGTCAGGCTCTGGGCTGATGGCTCGGAGCCTGGAGCCTGTTTCCGATTCTGTGTCTCCCTCTCTCTCTGCCCCTCCCCCGTTCATGCTCTGTCTCTCTCTGTCCCAAAAATAAATAAAAAACGTTGAAAAAAAAAATTAAAAAAAAAAAGATAGTATGGACATTTAAAAAAAATTAAATCTTCCAATCTTTAAACATAGGATATTTTTCTATTTATTTGTATCATATTTAATTTCTTTCATCAGTGGTTTTTAGTTTTAAGAAGCCCTGTGACACTTTTCAAAGAAATAGAAAAAACAATCCTAACATTCATGCTGAGCTACAAAAGACCTCCAATAGCCAAAGCAATCTTGAGAAAGAAGAACAAAGCTGGAGATATCACACTTCCTGATTACAAAATATCATCAAAGTTACAGTAGTTAAAACAGTATTGTACTGGCATAAAGACAGACATGAAGATCAATGGAACAAAATAGAAAGTCCAAAAATAAGTCCACACATATTCAGTCAATTGTTCTTTGACAGGGGTGCCAAGGATACACAATGGGAAAAGGATAGTCTTCAACAAATGGTTTTGGGAAAACTGAATATCTATATACAAAAAATCAGATTGGATCCTTATCTTACACTATATAGAAAAATCAATTCAAAATGGATTAAAGACTTAACTGGCTGTAAAAGATTTAAAACTGTAAAACTGCTAGAAGAAAATATAGGGAAAAAAACTCTTTGACGCTGTTCTTGACAATGATTGATTAGATATGACACCAAAAGTAGTGGCAGCAAAAGAAAAACAACTGGCACTACATCAAACTAAAAAGCTTCTTCACCACAAAGGAAACAGCCAATAAAATGAAAAGGTAATGAGACAAAATATTTGCAAACTTTATACCTGATAAGGGGTAAATCTCCAAAATATGTAAAGAATTCTTGGGGCAACTGGGTGGCTCAGTCGGTTGAGCATCCAGTTCTTAACTTTGGCTCAGGTCATGATCCCAGGATCCTATGACTGAGCCTCATGTCAGGCTCCACACTGAGCATGGAGCCTGCTTAAGATTTTCTTTCTCTCCATTCTGCCTCTCTCCCCCCGTCATGATCTCTCTCTCTCTCTAAAATAAATTTTTTTGAAAAATTAAAAAAAAAAACAACTAAAAAGAAGTTAAAAAGTTAAGAAAATTCTTCCATATATAACAACTTGGATGAACCTAGAGGACGTTATGCTAAATGAAATAAGTCAGTCACAGGACAAATTACATGAGGTAATTACAGGAGGTATCTAAAATAGTCAAGTTCATAGAATCAGAGAATATAATGGTGGTTGTCAGGGACTGGAGGGAAAGAGTAATGGGGCGTTGTTTTCAGTGAGTATAAAGTTTCAGTTATGCAAGATGAATAAGTTTTAGTTTTCAAAACGAATGCTGCAAAATATCATACCTATAGTTAATAATACTGTATTATATACTTAAAAATGTTGTTCAGAGAATAGATCTTATGTTAATATTTTTATCACATACACACACACAAAAAGGGGCTTGAGGAAATTTGTGAAGGTAATAGATATGCTTATTACCTTGGTTGTGATGATGGTTTCATGGGTGCATACATCCAAATTCATTAAAATTTTATACATTAAATATGTGCAGTTTTTTGCATATAAAACACACCTCCATAAGGTATTTTTTAAAAAGAAAGGATATGTATATAATCTCAAAGAATCTTTTGACAAATTGCTTATTAATTTAAAAATAAAAGCTAAGACAGCATCATCTTTTCTTGATAAAAAAAAAAAAAAAACAACTGAAGAAAGTAGGTATAGAAAGAACATACCCTGGAGCACCTGGGTGGCTCAGTCAGTTAAGTGACCGGCTTCAGCTCAGGTCATGATCTCACAGTGTGTGAGCTCTAGACCCACGTCGGGCTCTGTGGTGACAGCTCCAAGCCTGGAGCCTGCTTCGGAGTCTGTCTCCCTCTCTCTCTCTCTCTGTCCTTCCCTGCTCACTCTCTCTCTCTCAAAAATAAACATGAAAAAAATTTAAAGGGGTGCCTGGGTGGCTCAGTCGGTTGAGTGACCGACTTTAGCCCAGATCATGATGTCACAGTTTGTGGGTTCCAGCCCTGCATCTGAGCTGTCAGCACAGAGCCTGGAGCCTGCTTCAGATTCTGTGTCTCCCTCTCTGCCCCTCCCCTGCTCATGCTCTGTCTGTCTCTGTCTCTCAACTATAAATAAATGTTTAAAAAAATATTTAAAAAAATTTTAGAAAAAAAGAAGGAACATACCTCAACATGACAAAGACCATATACAAAAAACCCACAGCTAACATCATCCTCAATAAGGAAAAACTGAGAGCTTTCCCCCTAAGGTTAGGAACATGACAGGGATGTCCACTCTCATGACTGTTGTTAAACATAGTACTGGAAGTCCTAGCCTCAGCAATCAGACAACACAAAGAAATAAAAGGCATACAAATTGGCAAGGAACAAGTCAAACTTCATCTCTTCGCAGATGACATGATACTCTACATGGAAAACCCGAAAGACTCCACCAAAAACCTTCTAGAACTGATACGTGAATGCAGAAAAGTCGCAGGATTATAAAATCAATGTACCGAAATCGGTTGCATTTCTATATACCAATAATGAAGCAGCAGAAAGAGAAAGCAAGGAATCGATCCCATTTACCTAACCAAAGAGGTGAAAAATTTATGCACTGAAAACTATAGAAAGCTTATGAAAGAAATTGAAGAAGACACAAAGAAACGGAAAAACATTCCATGCTCACGGACTGGGAGAACAAATGTTAAAATATCAATACTACCCAAAGCAATCTACACATTCAATGCAATCCCTATCACAATAACACCAGCATTATTCTCAGAGCTAGAGCAAATCCTAAGATGTGTATGGAACCAGAAAAGACCTCAAATAGTCAAAGTAATGTTGAAAAAAAGAACCAACGCTGGAGGCATCACAATTTCAAGCTTCAAGCTATATTACAAAGCTGTGGTCATTAAAACAGTATGGTACAGCACAAAAACAGACACATAGACCATTGGAATAGAATAAAGAACCCAGAAATGGACTCACAAATGTATGACCAACTAATCTTCGACTAAGCAGAAAAGAATATCCAATGAAAAAAGTCTCTTCAGCAAATGGTGTTGGGGAAAACTGGACAGAGACGTGCAGAAGAATGAACCTGGACCACTTTTTTACACCATACACAAAAATAAACTCAAAATGCATGAAAGACCTAAATGTAAGACAAGAAACCATCAAAATCCTACAGAAAAAAACAGGCAACAATTTCTCTGACCTCGGCCACAGAAACTTCTTACTAGATATGTCTCCAGAAGCAAGGGAAACAGAAGCAGAAATTAACTATTGGTACTTCATCAAGATAAAAAGCTTCTGCACAGCAAAGGAAACAACAAAACTGAAAGGCCTAATAGGATGGGAGAAGATATTTGCAAATGACATACTGGATAAAGGGTTAGTATCCAAAATCTATAAAGAACTTATCAAACTCAAAACCCCAAAAAATAAATAATCCAGAGAAGACATGGGCAAAAGACATGAATAGGCACTTCCAAAGAAGATATCCAGATGGCTAACAGACACATGAAAAGATGCTCAATGTCTCTCATCATCAGGGAAATAAAAATCAAAACCACATTGAGATACCACCTCACACCTGTCAAAATTAATAAAATTAATAACTCAGGAAACAACAGATGCTTGTGAGGATGCACAGAAAGGGGAACACTTTCGCACTGCCGGTGGGAATGCAAACTGGTGCAGCCACTGTGGAGAACAGTATGGAGGTTTCTCAAAAAATTAAAAATAGAGCTACCTTACAATCCAGCAATTGCATTACCAGGTATTTAACCAAAGGATACAAAACTGTTGATGCACTGGGGACACATGCACCCCAATGTATATAGTAGCACCATCAACAATAGCCAAATTATGGAAAGAGCTCAAGTGTCCATTGATTGATGAATGGGTAAAGACGATATGGTATATATCGTCTATATTGTATATATATGTGTGTACACACACACACACACACACACACACAAAGGGAATATTACTCAGTGATCAAAAAGAATGAAATCTTGCCATTTGCAACAATGTGGATGGAACTAGACTGTTTATGCTAAATTAAATAAGTCAGTCAGAGAAAGACATATATGATTTCACTAACACGTGGAATTTAAAACACAAAATGATGAACATAGGAGAAGGGAAGGAAAAATAAGATAAAAAGAGAGAGAAAGGAAAACTGTAAGAGACTTAAATACAGAGAATAAACTGAGGGGTGCTGGAAGGGTACTGGGTGGGGGGATGGGCTAAATGCGTGATGGGCATTAAGGAGGGCACTTGTTGGGATGAGCACTGGGTGTTATAAGTGATGAATCACTAAATTCTACTCTTGAAACTATTATTACACTATATGTTAACTAACTTGGATTTAAATAAAATTAAAATTCAAATTCAAAAAAGATAAAAGCTAAGAACTCTACTGTTACTTCATCCATATTAGGACAAACCAGGAGCATATTTCTCCTGATACAACACCACTCATGTCATATTTATGTATGAATCTACCCATGAGGAAATATCAAATATAACCAAACTGAAGGAAGGTCTACAAAATAATTGGCCTGTGCTCTAAACCTCACAAGGTCAAAAAACACAAGGAAAGACTGAAGAACTGTTTCAGATTAAAAGACTAAGGAGAGGGGTGCCTGGGTGGCTCAGGCAGTTAAGTCCCTAACTTGATTTTGGCTCAGGTTATGATCTCATGGTTGTGAGATCCAGCTCCACATCAGACTCTGCCCTGGGCTCTGTGCTAGATGTGGAACCACTGCTTAAGATTTTCTCTCTCCCTCCCCCGCCTGCACGCTCCCTCTCTCTCTCTCAAAAAAAAAAAAAAGGACAAAGGAGACATGACAACTACAGATAATATGTCATTTTAGATTTGACCCTGGACTAGGCATAACATAGCTATAAAAGATATTATTAGAACAAGGACAAACTTTGAATATGAACTGAGGATTAGATAGTATTTTATCACTTAAATTTCTCAATTTTAATAATAGTACTGTAGATGTGCAAATGATTGATTAAAAAGTGTGTGTATTATACAATACACATTTAACTTTATTGTACTTACATAATAAAAATTAACATTTATATGCATATTAAATGGAGCAAAATATAAATAATTGTTCCTTTAGTTCCTTGCACTATTACTACCACTTTAAAATTATATAAAATATATTTTTAAAAAAGCTTTTTACTACTTTAACTTTTAAATTGTATTGAAATCTTAGACATTGAAAAGTCAATGCATAATTGACTTTTAACTGCACTATATAATTCATCAGTACCTTCAAATTTTATATCTTACAATAAATTTTACAATAAAATTTGCTACACTAAAACTTCATGGTGGAGTGCCTGAGTGGCTCAGTCTGTTAAGCATCTGACTTCAGCTCAGGTCATGATCTCACGGTTCGTGAGTTCGAGCCCCGCTTCCGGCTCTGAGCTGAGAGCTCAGAGCCTGGAGCCCGCTTGAGATTCTGTGTCTCCCTCTGTCTGCCCTTCTGCTTGCACTCTGTCTCTTGTATGGTCTCAAAAATAAATAAACATTAAAAAAATTTTTAATAAAAACAAATTTCATGCTACCATTTTTCAGATTCAAGGTTAAAAACTTTAGGAGAAAAATATCTGTGTGTTATGTTCACAGTGACTAAAGACAAAATAATCAGTAATAAATAAAGTAATCTATAACCCTGAATGAGTTTTAAGCCCAACCAAAATGTTTTTTTTTTTCTCTTCAGAGAGGCTTCTCTCAGCTATTCAAATAGAAAAAAATCTTCCAACTCTTAACTCACATACCACTGTTTCTCTAACTTTCCTGGGACAAATAAAACATATTTTGGATAAAAATTATTTATATACACATTATCTCTGACAACAGTTTAAATAAAACTAATTAGGGGCACCTGGGTGGCTCAGTCAATTAAGCCTCCAACTTTGGCTCAGGTCATGATATTGTTTGTGAGTTCGAGCCCCGCGTCAGGATCTGTGCCTGACAACTCAGAGCCTGGAGTCTGCTTCAGATTGTGTCTTCCTCTCTCCCTGCCCCACCCCCCACAATCTCTTTCTCTCTCTCTCTCCCTCAAGAATAAATAAAAACATTAAAAAAATATTCTTAAAAACTCATTAAAAGTAGAATCCTCATTTGCTTAAAATCTTTCAGTGGTTCCCAGATGCCCTCAAGATGGTTAAACTCTTCAACATTATATTATAAAAATCGTATATAATATTATATTGTTTCATAAATCATATATATTATGTATTCTAGCTATATCTGTCAAAATTCCCCCACTCACTCTGATGAAATGGATATACATTCCAGGCTTCAGCTATACTGGATTATTTTCAGTTCACTTAGATCATTATGTTCTTTCTCCAGAAATTTACAGTTTCTAAGTTCCTCTGCCTAGAATATACTTCCTTCAAATTCTTCCCTTAGCTATGTCCTGCTTACTGTTCAGTCCTCCGTATAGACATGTCTTGCTTCTGGAAGCCTTCTCTGGAAACCAAGTCTGAGATAGATGTCTCTTACCTAGCTGTTGAACACCCTTATTTCCACTGCTAAGGCATCTATAGCATAATTGCAATAATTCTTTTACTTCTTTTGGTCTACCATTAACTGTAACTTTTTGTGTTATTTTGTGTTGACAAAATAACTCATTTTTGTATTCCACATTACCACGTGTTAAGTAAGTTGGCAATGATTAAACGCATATCTATATTGGACTTTTGCAAAATGCTACCTATGAATTTTGAGTTTGGGGAGAAATCTATCTCCTCCTGTACACTGAGAGCCTACAATCACTGATAATTCAATTGAAATAAGCATACCTATCACCAGGATATTGGCTTCTATCTAGCATTCTCTACTAAAAGAAATTTATCTAACCTATCATCTATCCATGCATGTATATGTAATTAAACAAATAATATTTTCTTCAGAATGTCTTCAGTACTTATTTAACACTAGTCTCCTTTTCGAATAAAACAAGGACAAAAAGAGTGGAAAAGATAACTAACCCTTTGGGGTTTCATATGCTAAAACAGTCCTGAGATAACAAGTTAAAGTTGGCATACTTTGGATCTGGGTCAAAAAATTGTTTTTATTGGCTGTGGAAAATGGAATTTTAGACTATGTTGGGCCATACTATAATTGAGTTTGGAAATGCATAATGTGATGGTTAAGCATTCAGTGAGATTAAATGACTATGGAAAGTGATTGTTTTTTTTCAGCACTTAGGTCTAATGCAGACAAATAACAATGGAGTTTAAGACCATTTACTAGAGATCTAGAAGATCTAGAAGATCTAGATATTTGCAAAGGACAATGAGGAAATATAAAAAAACTTATTTCTAAATATAAATATTAAGATCTCAACAGGGTTCATAGAATGGGCTAAAGTCAGCTTTTTATTGGTATAAGAACAACAGTAAAACAAATCACTTAGAGTAAATAGTTTATGCCTTGAGCTATCTCCTCAAAACAAACATTCCATTTCCCATCTGACATAGAATCAAATGACATTGTTTTCCTTCTAAACAGGATTATTTTTTCTAGGATCGTGAATGTTGGTGATTCCCTTCAGGAGAGTTGAAACCTATAAATATTGTTTTAGGAAGCTGATCAGGGAGTTTAAAGGAAAATATTTATGCCAATAAGACTCAATTAGCTTCACTGTGAAAGCTATACAAAAGATGAAAATATATAGCGCAAGAATATATTTCAACCATCTAGGCAATATTAAGAGCCTAAATATTGCATAGCTTTAATACCATTACTTAGATCAGTTTCTGCCTACAGCAATAACAATTTAAACATTTCCTGTTTCATTCCTGCCCAGTATTGTTGTTTTTTCCATTATTGCAACTAAAAAATACTTGGGCTGTTTTAAAAATTAGTCTGTTGGCATAAAACTTCACATTCCTTTTAAGAGTATTTTCTTTAACCCTCAGTCATAACTTAGTATTTTAAAATTCAATATGGTCAAGGGCCTTTAGCATCAAAACAAAATTTCATGGAACCTTATTAGGCAATTAGTCATGACAGAAATGATAGCATGCTGGGATATGCCTATTCAATATTTATCACTACTTAAAATGCTAATATGCAAGATAAAAGTAGAAGTATGTTTTTCAATTCATTTCAACATAAATGGCAGTTTTGTCATCATGTTTACATCATCTCAGCTTTTATTATTACATAAGTACTTAAAATATGATAGCTAGAATAAATTCATTAAAAAGTAAAATAGTTAGCAATGGTTTCTCAGAGATATTTTATCTTAACATGGTATGAAGTAAAAGGCATGTACAGTTACCAACCCTGCTTGGAAGGGGAACTGGACCATCCAAGCCTGGCTAAACAGCATACCAGTGGAGTGAAAACTCACAAGATTTAGTTCACAGGGGACAAAGATAAATTTATCTTAGCCGTCGATCACACAAAGGCATGCTGTTTAGCACAAATAAAATCAGGTCAGAGGGTGGAGGGAAATGTTATTGCCACTAAACATTTATTAAATTAAGTACAGTCTCCTGTTTGGGTCAGGTGACAACATACCTCAACTGTGACTAATAATTCTCTGTCTGAAATGTCAGATTTAAGAACTGACAACAGACGTCCATTTGCTGCAATGTAGGGAGTAAGTATTCAGATTGACTATTCCTTTTGCAAATGGAAAAGTAAGGAGAACAAGAGAATTTTTAAATTTACTAATTTTACTGTTTGGTTATTAAATGACCTACATACGACATGAAAATGTTTAGTTCAAATAGTTAAATAATATTTCCATGGGTCCTTCATCATACCTTCTTTGATACAAAGAGCATGAAATCTCTGAAATGGCCTAATCTGGTTAGAATCCCAGCTCCTCTTCTAACAAAGTGCAAGATCTTTGGAAAGTTTAAAATACTTAAGCTTCAATTTCCTCATCTACAAAAAAGGGCTAATAGTTACGAGCAATTCATGAGATCTTGTTTTTTAAAAGAGGTTATATATGTGTGTGTGTATATATATACATATATATACACATATATATATATGGTTACATATATATATACACATATATATATATTACTGCCTGATACATGGAAAGTTTGCATAAAATGTTTTTAATTTTAAACTGTACATTAATCTTTAGAATTATAACTGATTAGGTTCAGAAGGACAACCTTTGGAAAAATGCTTACCTTGAGGATTTTCATTGTATCACAATTCCTAAATGCTGAACTGAATGAATCACGATTTTTGCATGTGTGATGCCCCGCCTGTCTCAAGATGATATAAAGTTCTCAAATCTACTGTTCTTTTGGGTATTCACTTTTTCCCCCACACAAGGAATAAAAATTAATAAATTTTATATACCTTTTCTCCTCTTAATCTGCTTGTTGTGAGTTTATTTCAGAGACTCAGCTCTGCAATCTAGTAGGGTAGACGTGTCTTTCTGCCACTACAGCACATGTACACACACGTTTTGTTCCTATTTTACATCTCACATTTTATTACAAGGTACCTCTTCTTATATATTTAGTATTCCTAATTACCAAATACTCCTAAATAATGTTGCACTTATTTTGATTTCCTAATATCTCATGTCATCTATGAGTAATAATTTCCAAATAGGTCAAAGAGAGACATAGCCATCTAAGGAGACTATATCAGAACCAGCTGGGACCTTTTACACACTGCAGACATACACCTGCATCTCCCCACACACTTCTTCCCATTCCCATCAAATTCCAACCATTTTCAAAAACCCTCCCTAGCTCCAGTTCAGTTCACAAAAAGCCCTCTTTGCTGATGAAATTGTATACCACAAATGGAGAGGAAGAGAAGATACATACTGAAGACCATCACCAAATAAAAGTCCTCATACTTCCCAAAGGGTAATAATTTGGGCAGACTTGAAAACTAAAGGATCAGTGCTATGAGGTGCCCAAACCTACCTTGTAAGGTTCAGCTCAAAAGCCATCTGTTCAATGATGTTTTTCCTGGTGCCCCATACTCTCTCTGAAAAACCAGACCTTACCTATACTTTCTTACAGCATGACTCACTTTCTATATGTATTGTTGTTGTTGTTGTTGTTGTTGCTGTTGTTGTTTAAGTTTATTTTATTTATAGCTCACATGGCAGAGGCAGAGAGAGAGGAAGGAAAAGAGAATCCCAAGCAGGGTCTGCACTGAAAGTGGAGCCTGATGTGGGGCTGGAACCCACAAACTGTGATATTATGACCTGGGCCGAAATCAAGAGTCATACGTTTAACCGACTGAGCCACCCAGGCACCCCATATGTATTGTAATTGTTATGGTCATGGTATCTTCCCTACAAGGCTTTTATGGATTGTAGATAATAAGTGGTTGATGAATGGATGGATGAATAAATGAATGAATATCAACTATCAACCTTCGAATTATGTCTAAACTGCTTAGACAACCTTGTGCTTCAGATCTTTGCCAATATTCTGTTGTAAAGATGTTTGCTAATGTGCAATGACTTTGGACAATTTTGACATTATGTTGCTAGAACCCAAGCTTGTCTTGGAGCTCTCACTTTGTTTCCTTGACTATGAAGCTCTTGTTCCACGGCTCTGGGTATTATGGCTGTTTTCCAAGATCCCAGGCATACCATATGACCTGAAGTTGCATTTTAGCATTTTAGCACTACAGTGTGAGCTCAGTAAATCTTCCCATTATGCAAATCTTTGGCTTTCCTAACATTTCAAGCTCCTAACTCTCATGCTTGGCACATTGGGTGTGCCCAAACTTTTGATTTTCTTCCTTTCTTTCTTATTTTAAAACATTTGAACCATGTTGGAACATATGTTTCAAATAAAAATTTAAAAACTTACATCACTTCCTTAATTCTATCATTTAGATTGTTTTTATTTCTCATACTGGAAGCAGTTAAAAACAGAGAATTTAGAGTTAACTTCAAATTACTTTTCAACTTCGGAGTTTCCCTTCTTGAAGTATGATTTACAGGTACCCTAAACTCCATAATTGTTAAGCACATGTGACTTTTTAAGATCCAGCAACAATTATGGACCACTCTGCTGTGAAAATTGTAAGGAATCTCAGATATTTAGAACGGAGAGAAAAAACTTCAAAGGCATTCCAAAACAGTTCTCTGTTCTTTTCACATAACATCCAAAAAAGCTATCACCCACTGCTAATGACTGTGCATGCCAGCCAATTTTCATCTACCAGCAAATGTATTCACTTACAGTCCCTTTCAGCATAGTCCTAGTTAGTCTAATTTAGTGTGGTTTAATGGCTAAAGTTGAAATGACTTTTTTACTTAGCGGCTGTTTGCACTACAGAATTGTCATCATCTACTGATTCCATTCCATGGCAGGTACAAACATGAATTATGGTGGTAGTGTGGAAAGTTACTCTAGAGATCATCTAGGTCAGATGCTGTATTTTCCTCTGGGGAAACAGAGGCCACAAAATGGAATAAAGCAGTGTCCTTTTCCTCTAATCCACGAATCTGAAGTTAATGTATTCTTAAATATACTTTAAAATTTAAAATAAATAACCATCAGAAATTGATAGATTGTACTATCTACAAGAACATACAAAACACACACACACACACACACACACACACCAGAAATTCTTCAAGATCTTCTTAGGATACTAGCATTGTCAGACCTTATAATAAGCCTGTGAATAAAAGGTATCACTGAGTGACCATATACTCAAATGTGGAAGTGTCCCTGCCAAATATGTAGACTGATCCAGGAAAAATATACCACCCCCACAAAAAAGCATATGAAAAGATCATCAACTTAGCATTCACACACACACACACACACACACACACACACACACACAGTGAATGAAAACTTCATTCAATGAAAAATGCATTCAAAACCATTAATAATGAAGAGAATGGAAAAAAAACACCTCTTTCCCCAGGTACCTGGGTAGCTCAGTAGGTTGAGTGCTGGACTCTTAATTTCGTCTCAGGTTAGGATCTCACTGTTTGCTTCATGAGTTTGAGTCCCACGTTGGGCTTGTTGCTGCCATCCCGAACCTGCTTGGGATTCTCTCTCTTTCCCTCTCTCTCTGCCCCTCCTCTGCTTACATGCTCACTCTCTCTCTCTCTCAAAAGAAATAAATAAACTTAAAAAAAAAAACACCTCCTTTCCTTCATTACCTCTACTCCTTCAGCAGAAGGGGGTCTCTAAGTTTTAAATATTGCCAACAGCAATTCAAGTTGGAAAAAAAAAGTGTACCTGTCCCATTTTTATCCCATTCAGGTTTGTTTTCCACACTCACTTAGGGGCACTCAACACTCACTCTTTGAAATTTTCATCTTGAGAATAATAACTCCTTTATAGGATTGCCCTAATAAATGGAATCACAGTAGATATCGACAACTCTATAGTATATGTAGCATTTACATTTTTAAAAAATGTTTACACTTAAAGCCATTAAATCACACTAAAGTAAACCAATATAGACAATCCATGTCAGCCATTTATACTAACTCCCAAATGAAACATGTTAACTAAAGTTATTTTTACCTCATAGGGTTGTTATCAAGATTGACTAAGATAAAATAAATATGTAAATTTTTTAGCACAGTACCTGGCATATAGTAGGACCTCAATAAATACTGGCTTTTCACTATCATCCTTGTTACTATCATTGGCATTTCCTTTAATTACTCCTATTGCCAATTGCCTGCTCTTTTTCTCTCATGCATCAAAAGAAATAAAAGCATCCTCAAGCAAACATCATATCTTCAAAAGACCACAGAAATTTAGTAACCAGAGAAAATGATGAAATGGACAAAGGAAAAAACATGGAAAAAATGGGGACATAAAGTGCCATATCGAGGCAGAAAGTTTTCAGCTGGAGAAACAAACTAGGAAATCTAGTTTGTGGAAATCTAGTGGATTTCGGGACTGGCCAGTTTATGACTTCACCTCAGTTTGTGTGCCTCTGTTAACCTAGGGGCCAAAGATAGAGCATTTACCCACACAAGTGAATTTATTGGGTCATGGCAGGAAACAATATACCAATGACATCAAGCTAGTTCTCAAAAAATTATTTTAATAAAATAAACGTTACTAGGGAAATGAAAATCCCCAGCAGTTTAATTAAATCAATAACTGGTTAGATCAATTCAGGCTCATTCCTTTTAATGCTATTGTTTTGTTCTTCACATTTCCAAGGAGCCATGCTCTGGAAATTATAATTTATTCATCAGAGAGATTTACATTAATATTACATATGTGAACTGATAGCTTTTCATTATGTATAAAAAATACAAAACACACAAAAAATTGCTTACATTTGTAAAAAGTTATGTATCTTAACTATAAAAGAGGGAAACATATCTGCAGCTGGCACTGTTTCATGTACCAGTTTCTGGAAATAATAGAGAATGTAAAAAATATACGAATTACCATATGCGAGTGCTTTTTCTCTGACAAATTTAATTTACAGATAACTTATGCCTGTATTCTGTAAATCCCATTGAAGCTAATAAAAGTTGGGTCCCTAATCACATTTAAGTGACCTTATATGTTATAAAATGTTATGAAAATATGTACTTGAAAGATGTTTTTCTCTCTATAAAAAATATTTTAAGCATATAGAAATACATTAGCATATATACGGAAATATATATACATGCAAGGGCATAAATACACACTCACCCCAAATATATTTTGGTTATTAACTGGCACGATCAGAGAATAATGTACCTTACTCAATTGTTTAAGTAACTGAGGCTTTATTCTTTAAACCTTTTAAAAATGTTTAACCATTTTTTATTAAAATCATTCTGAATTGTATTGTGTACTCCTGACCTTACAAAAGGAATTGCCAATCAGAGGGGATTTTGCTCTTCTTTCAAGCAATGAGCAGGGACCGAGGCCATGTGTCAGCGTGAACTCAGCGTACAGTCTATCCTCTAGTTGCTTAAACTCTTGATGGTACGAAGAACATGGAAAGAGATCAAGGATAACCTAAGAATGCTCAGAGTTGTGCAGTGCTGCTGTCACCACTGAAGCTCAAAGCTGCCTTTCTTTTTTTTTACCACATGCAGAATATTTACTCTTTCCTGACCTCTCATTGCTTTATCTTCCTTACTACTTCTCTGTACTGCTTTCCTTCCATTATTTCTCCTTTCTCTCATTCACCACTCAGTGCCAACTGTGGGCTAGAACCTCTGCTGGGCACTAATTACATAGCAGTAAATAAGATAGACACATTCAGCTCTTACAAAGATTAAATTCCTGCCTCTTTTGCTTATGTTCTTGGGGCTTTTTTTAAATGATTCTCCAGTTTGACTTCTAGCAACTGTGATTCTAACAATGTAATCACTTCTATCTGAGAATGTATTTATGATTTGTGTTGGGCAAAGTAAAATTTAGTCTCCATTAGGCTCAAGCCAAAATTCTCACACATTTCTCTACTGATAAAGGAAAAACTCAACTATAAAGCACCAATATTATCAAACAAACACAACCTAGGAATACATGATTTTGAGATACTTATTTTTTAAAAAACAGTATTTATAGCAAATAGCTAGCATGAAAACTTTAGGAGGATGCTGTCGATCATCTTGAGATAATGTGGAATAATACTGATACAATGGGAAAAAAGCCAGACAAGATCATAAATCAAGTGTGAAAGTCCTCCTTATATCAAAGACTTTGGACCTAATCCCCACTCAGAGACAAGCTTCCTAAGAAAGGCTTTCAACAGTTAAAAATAAGAATATTTTTATTCACTTGTGTAGTCAACAAAATTTTACTCAGTGCCTACCTTGAATATTATACAATAGGTGTAAGATAAGAACTGGTAAGAGTAAAGAAGCAGTATAAAAGAATAGAGTGATGGGGTGGTATTTTATATCTGGTACTAATTTAATCTTCACAATGGCACTTTGAAGCAAATAAAGAGAGTTCATTTGAGTCTTATACTAAAATGAGAAAACTAAGGGCTCAGAGAGAATAACAGGAAGTAGCAGATCCAGGACTAAGTCTTAGAATTCCCAACTCAGTTTGTACTCATTTTATTACCCCATCCAACTCTGATCTGGAGAAATTATGCCTGTTTGAAGAGCTTTTCCTAACAAAGTAAAATGTGGAGGAAGTCAGAACTGAAGTATAGGCAACCACTTTTTAAAAACACTAGAAAGAAAAAACAGTATCATAAATTCACACTAATTAAAATGATGCTAAGTGTTCTTACTGCACAAACAACTGTGCCAGCCCATTTTTCTATTTATTAATAATGTTAATGGTGGTCTCAGACAGTATTTTCACTGTCCTAAAATCCTCTATTCTCTGCCTATTCATCCCTCCTTCCCTCTCTCTCAACCCCTAGCAACCACTGATCTTTTTACTATTTCCATAGTTTTGCCTTTTCTAGAATGTCATATAGTTGGAATCATACAGTATATAGCCTTTCAGATGGCTTTCTTTCATTTAGTAAAATGCCTATAAGATTTCTCCATGTCTCTTCGTGACTTGATAGTTCATATCTCTTTAGGGATGAATAATATTCCACTGTCTAGATGTACCACAGTTTATCCACACAAGGATTGTTCCACAATATAATATTTATGAGCTTTAAATCAGTAATTAAATACATTTTTCCTGTAACTGATTTTCTGCATCTTATTAATATTATGACCCAAGGTCTAAGAATCTCAATATCTAAAAATATTCATTAAAAAACAAATAATTATGAAACTAACCTATATCTCATCCCCATGAATCCTATAGCACTCACAGCATACACACACACACACACACACACACACACACACACTACTATGCACATTTTATCCCATGTCCATTAACCTCTAGATATAAGAAGCAAATCCGCTCTAATTTAATTGTGTTATATGAAAGAAGAGAATATTTATGCTGCATTGTATTCAATGAGAAAAAAAGCCACCTGCTGGCATTTTGATAGCCTCAAATAACACTGGTTACCATAAGAAAAGGGTTGTAGGAGACATACTTTTATTTTCTTCTGGCAAGGAAAAGCAGGAACAATTCGAGAATCTTCCCACTCACATACTGCTCTATATAAGGAAGAAAAAGTACACTACACAAAGCAAAAATTTTGCTTTGTTACTATTAAAGACTATGTAAGAGATAATGGCCTAGTCCCTACAGAGTTCAAATAATATGTAAAATACGAACAATCTATTAACAATTCATAGTTAATTTTCAAAATCACAGACAAGTACAAGCTGAAGAAAAGCATAAGCATGAAATCATACTCGAGATTCACTCAGGACTGCCAAGGAGCACTTCAGAGAGCCCATGGTAACTGAGCTATCTCCTGGCAAGGAAACCTCTGGCAAGGACACCAAGCCAGTGATGATGGGGAAAGAACGGCTTGTATGCCAACCCAACCTCTCACTATATCTGTTTGATACATGAGTAGGAGTTCAGAGTCATGGTGATGGCTTGGCTGGCTCCACCAAAGCTCTCTTCTCCATCCTGATCTGTCCACCTGCACCACACCACACAAATAATCCAGAACTTCCAAGATTTTTTATGTTTTCTCTAGGCTGCTGGGATCACAGAAACTGGAAGAATTTCCCACTTCTGTGAACTTTGAGTAGTCATTCCAAAACTAAAGTTATGAAACTAAATTTTATATTTGATTTTACAGACAAAGGCTCTCGTGTTAGAAAGGCACTGTCAGAGGAGAACTTAAAAAAAAAAACTTAAAAAAAACTTCTTTTTAAAGAGACTTAAAAGAAAAAAATAGAAGATGAACCTCTATCTGGAGCAACTTATGAACAGTTCTACCTATGACTGAAGATTGTATTTATTAGAAAACTTACAGGGGTTTCTTTGAACAGAGAAAATCTATGAAATTCTGGAGAGAGACAGTGTTGAGAGTGGGGAGAGAGTTGTAACAAGTCATTTAGTTATTGTGAAGCCACTTGAGTTTGTAAATCCATTAAATACTTCTGGATGCTTTGCGAGGGTACTCAAATTCCTTTTTAATCAAATAGTAAAGATACTTATAAAAGTGAGCACTCTTATTTTCCACTGCTATGACTTCCTTCTAGTCATAGTCAGTTATTAAAGAAACAACAAATTTCCACTCAGTTCAAATGATGCACTATGTTCAGAACAACAAGGTAGGATATGGAGCAAGAGCAGCCAATTATTTTTAAAGCCAAATGTCAGAAAAGTTTAGTGATAAAGAAACACCATATTCAGAATCATTCTTCACATTCAGAGTATAACAAGTTTTCACTTGTAAAAATACTTAAAAGGAAAATGATGTAAAGACCAAACCTTATTATTACCTCCAAAAATATCAAGGCCTTCTCCACTTCTCTACTTTGTTATTGTCTTTTGAGTCTGTCATACAAGTAGAGGAAGTGTCAAGAACTGAAATGGCATCCTGGATATGAAGGAAAAGCTATTTCCTTTCATATCCTAGCCTTTTATAAAAGGTTAATTTATTTTGTGGGAGCTATAAAAAGCTAAGTCCATTCTCCTGTACCCAATTTTGTGAACCATTTAAATGCTAGCTCTTCAACACCCCGAGCAATATCTCTCAGTAGGGCCTTTTTTTGGCCACCCTATGTAAAGCAGACCCACCAGCTTATTTCCTGTTCCACAGGAATTCCCTATTCCATTCTTTATTTCCTTCAAGTCACTTACCATTTTATGGAATTATTCTGGTTACTTATTTGCTATCTTTTTAATACCTGTCTTCACCAGCCAGAAAGCAAGCACCATTTTACATGGACCCTTATTCCTTCTTCACCTGTGTATTCCTCCTGCTAAGCACAACCACCGATACATGGCGAGCACTCAGAAAATGTGTTGACTGAATGTTTAACGAAAGAGTGAGACTGTAAGACTACTAAACAAAAGTAGTAGGTGTGTGTACTTTTTCTACCTCTTATTTTTATTTCATTTTTCTTAGAGAATTATCTTGGGTTGCTTAATTTGGCGTAACCTAATTTTCTTTGTTTATTTGGATAAATTTAAGAAAATGATAAAGAATAAATGGTGATAGCAAGAGGATGGGATAATGCCTTTGGTCCATAAAGATTTCACTAATAATAATTTAACAGGAATTTGGCTTCATCAAATATTTCAAATTTAGCCTAAAGTTTATTCATAAATCATAGTAGAGTGACTAGTTTTTCATTTAGCTAAAAATACTGCAAAATGCATATATCTAAGAATGCTTACACCTTTCCTTTCCAAATATACATGATACAGAATTGGAATTTGAGTAACCAAAGTATATTTTGATTAAAAAATTTAAAGCAGTGTCTCAAAAACTTTCAATTGCTTATATGATACATCAAGAAGCTGTGTTAATATGTAACAAATCACAGGAATTACAAGTTTTTTTAGGTTGAAAAATAGATCCTTTTCAGTTTAGAAAACATTTCCTTCATCCTTTTGTCAGTATAATGTTTTGAAACAGCATCACTGAATTACTTAGTGAACATTAACCTTAAAACCTGTTTTAAGTAATTAAAAAAATAATTTTTATCCTCATTAAACAC
Source organism: Neofelis nebulosa (assembly GCF_028018385.1). Classification (NCBI taxonomy): domain Eukaryota; kingdom Metazoa; phylum Chordata; class Mammalia; order Carnivora; family Felidae; genus Neofelis; species Neofelis nebulosa. The sequence goes on along the minus strand of NC_080783.1, from coordinate 51,716,202 downwards.
AAATACATATATTCTGGCTTCATGTTTACTGAATGGTGTTATCCAACAGACAAACACAAAAGCTATTCCTAACTATTTCCCAAATAAAGATTATTACATCCTTTCTAAAAAATAAATTTGTAGAATCAAAATTTTTTTCAATGACCCTAATAAAATTTTGGCATATGCATTTTTGGTAGTGAGATCACATTTATTCACTAAATGAATGGTTCACTTTTGTGTCTCCAGTGTCTAGAACAATGCCTAGAAAAAGTAGATGGTAAAAATAATATGCATAAATAAATTAAAGTAACATAAATATCTAATGTACTAAACATAATATGATAAGGTTTATGGTTATCTAGAGTAAAAATTTTAAGGTGTTGCACAAACCTAATTGCTTTTGTATCCTGCCAATTCTTTCTTCCCATGGTCTTAAAATGTGTTGTCACTGTTTAATTCATAGTATCTTTAAATCAGTATCTTTCTGTTTGTCCCACAACCTCTGACTTGACTTATCTCCTCAGGGATACCTCAACCTCTTAGTTTTTATACCTGTCACAATTTCATCTTCCTCCCTTCTATTTAAAGAAATCAGTTTTATCTTCTTTAGACCGCATTTTCTTCTCAACAGTTATCTTCCTAGGAACGTAAAAGGCTCCCCATTTCTTTGCAGATAAAATGCAAATCCTTCAGATTAAGATAGAAAAATTCTAGGTTAGAGTTCTTATTCCCATTCTCTCCTAAGTAAAGTGTTTGGCATTGATGAATTCATGCCATTTCTGTGGACCTCAGTTCTCATAGAGTACTGAGACAAATTAAGGAGCAGGTCAGTCCTACAACAATGAAACCACAGAAGTAGAAATCTACCAGGTGTGTTGGCAAAATAATCAGTGAACCATCTTGATTGATGTGAGAAGTGAGGATGAAAATATAACAAAATGGGAAGTTGGAAACTTGGAAAAATGACAAAGAAAAAGACTTAAAATACTAGACAGAGAATTATATACTTTGTTTTATCAAATAGTAGGAAGTCACTGAATATTTTTGATGAAGAGTTAAGTGTTATTCATATTTATCACTCAAGTTTCAGGAAGGGACTCTTGAATAAAGCATCTAAAAAGTACACACAATTAGATCATGGCGCAGGAGGCAAAATGATTGGCTACAGTTGTAAATCAAGTCAATTTATGAGTTGTAAATCAATCAATTAATTTTTAAATTTAGTTTTGGTATATAAATAAATTTATGTACTGTGATTTATTTATTATTTATTTACAGTTGTAAGTCTAACTTCTTTTTTTTGGCATACATGTGATCAAGTTTATTGTAGAGAAAGGTAAAAGAAAATGGAGTTGGAGAGGGAAAAAAAAGGTGGAGAGTCAACTGGATAAAGGCACTGGGCTTTCTATGCACAGGTCTCAGTAGCCCTGCCATGGATCCACCAAATTCTTTAGAATCAAGAAACTGATCTTGCCATTCATTTCCATGTTGTATGTCCTCCAGAAGGTTTTATAGCTTCTCCTCTGTCATAAATCCCAGTACTATTATTCCTCCTAATTAGTTCTTTCTTTCTGCTCATGGGAATCCTTATTCTTGAATTATAATGAACAGAAAGAAATACCCATACCACCAGTAGGGCATAGATATGGTTTTGGTGAATAGAACCTCAAAAAAAACTGACTCGGTGCTGGCCAAAAAGGACCAAAGAAGAAGAGTTCTCAGGGTTTGTCTACTGAGCTATTAGGCTTACCAAGGTAAAAGGGCTGCTAAAGATTAAACTGTGTACATACCTCACATCTCGGGAGGGAGAGGTGAAGAAAAAGAAAGGGAGAAAGGAAAAGTGGGGGATGGAGGGAGGATAGAAAGAAAATTACCAGTATCAAGAAAGAAACAGAGGATGTCACTACAGATTCTACAAACTTTAAAAGGTTAATTGGGGGATGGGAGAATAATAGCAGTGATATTATGAACAACTTTGTGCCTGTAAATTTGGCAACCTAAGTGAAAAAGGGAAAAAGCTTAAAAAAATTAATTGCATAGCCTATATTAATCAAATAAATTGAATTTGTAAATCAAAACCACCCCCAAAAGATAACCCTGGATCCAGACGACTTTAATGGTGAATTCTATCAAACATTAAAGGACAAAATAGTAGCTACCATCCAAAAACTATTTCAGAGAAAAAAACTTATCAATTTATTAAGCCAAAATTACCTTGATTCCAAAACCCGGCAAAGATAATACAAGAAAAGAGAACAGTAAGCTGATATCTCTCATGAATATAGATAAAAAATTCTTTTTAAATATTATCAAATCAAATTGAGCATTATGTAAAAAAGATAATATACAGTAACCAAGAGGTGTTTATACCAGGAATGAAAGGTTGATTTAATATCTGAAAATCAATCAACATAATTCCTCACATTAATTTAATAAAGGGAGAAAAGCATATAATTATTTTAGTAGGTACAGTGAAAGCATTTGACAAAATTGACCACCATTTCATGATTAAAAACTCCCAGAAAACTGGAAATAAAAAGGAATGTTGTTAACCCAATTAAGAGCTTCTATGAGAAACTCCAGCTACAATCAAACTCAGTAATAAGAGGCTCAATGCATCCTAGATAAGATCAGGAAAAAGGATCTGTGCTCTCACTATTTTACTTAACATTGTACTTTAAGCCCAAAGCAATGCAATAAGGTAAGAAAAACAATAAAAAGTATACAGAACAGACAAGAAGTAAAAATATTTTTCTTATAGATAACATGATAGTGTATGTAGAAAATCCCAAGGAATCCATAAGAAGGCTATGAAAACTAACAAGTGAATTTAGTAGGGTTGCAATAACTGAGGTCATTATTAAAAAATCAAGTGTTTTCAATCTTTTAGGAATAAAAAATGTGAAATGAAATTTAGAAAAAACTGCATTCACAAAATCACAAAAAATATATGGGAAAAAATTTTAATGAAAAGAATTGTAAGATTTTACACTGAAAATTACAAAACACTGCTGAAAGAAATTAAACTAGACCTAAATAAATGGAGAGATACACCATTCCTCTCAAGACTGTTAAGATGCCAGTCCTCTCCAAATTGATCTCTAGACTCAATGCAGTCCTAATCATAAACGTAACTGGGACTTTTAAAGCAAATTAACAATATATGTTTAACACTTATATCAAAATTTGAAGAGCTAGAATAGCTAAGGCAATCTTGAAAAAAAGAAAATAAAATTGTAGTACTTATACCACTTCCATTCAAATTTTAATATAAAGCTACAGTAATCAAGACTGTGAGGTACTGGCATAAGGACAGACGTATAGATCAGTGGAACAGAATAGAACCTCTAGAAACAAACTCATAATTCAATTGACTTTGGCAAAGTTGCCAAGATAATTTAATAGGAAAATGATAGTCTTTTCAGGAAAAGGTGATGGAAAAAACTGACTGACTACATGAGGGTTAAATGAGTATTAACCATTACTTCACATCACACACAAAAAAATCAGCTTGGGATTATTGTTCCTAAATATAGGAGCTAAAACTATTAAACTTCTATTTAAAAAAATAAGAGAAAATTTTTGATACTGGGTAAGCCTCAAAGCATAAACTGTAAAAGAAAATAATTGGTAAAATAGATTTCATTAAGATCAAAAGTTTCTGCTCTTTAAAAGTCAGTTCTGAATTTAAAAATTCAGGAAAAATAAGAAAATCAAAATTAGACAAAATATTTAAACAGGCACTACACAAAATAAAACATATGAATGGCTAACATAAAAAGATTCTGAATGATCACTAGTCATTAGGAAAGTGCAAATTAAAGCCACAATGATTCTACTACATACCCACCAGAATGGTTAAAATTAAAAAGATCGAAAATGACAAGTGTAGCAAAAATATGAAGCAAGTGGAACTCTCATACCTTGATGCTGGAAATAAAAAATAATACAGCCACTTTGGAAAGCTGTACATCAGTAGCTTATAAAGTTGAACAAATAATTAACCAAGTGACCTAGTAATTTCACTACTAAGAAGTAATGAATGAAGACATGTGTCCACACAAAACCTATATGTAAATGTCATAGTAGCATATTCATAATAGCTAAAATGTGGAAACAATCTAAATGATAAGAAAAGTTTATTATATCCATTTCATGATATACTACACACCAGTGAAAAAGAATCAAATATGAATACACATAACAACATGTATGAATTTAAAAAACATTTGCTAAGTAAAAGAAGTCAAACCAGGAGACTATGTACTGCATAATTCTACTTATATAAGGTTCTAGAAAATACAAAACTCTAAAGACAGAAAGCAGATCTGATTTTGCCTGTGCCAGAGGTGAGGAAAGAACAGGTCTGCTGGCCCTGTTCAAGTATAACAAGACACAAGAAAAACAAGGAAATTTTTTAAGGTGAGAGAATTATCATACATCTTGATGTCATTTCATAATTGAAGACAGTTACAAAAATTTAACAAACTACACACTTAAAATTGATGAATTTTATCAACAGGAAAAAAAAGATAGAGAAGGAGAGAAAAAATCTATACTAAGGCTAACATCACAATACTGTGTCATAGGTCCTAATCATGGCCTCTCTTCTCCATAAGGAAGTGCCATTTATACATATTCGAAATAAAAATGCAGGTATCTCCCTCTGTTCTCTACACAAGTTAAACAGGTCATCCAAGACCCTTCCCTGACCTCACCCACTTACACCTTTTTTTTCCAAAGATTCTGAATCTGTGGAGTGTGTCGTGGTAATCAATTTCTCAATATGAAATTTTCAATGTTCAGTTTAACTCAATTCTCCAAAATATTAATTGAACAGTTACTCTCTGTCCGGGGTTATTATAGGAATAGCTATTTAACAATTAACAAGAAGATAGTCCTTCCTCCTAGGAACTTAAGAGTTTAGCAAGAGAGAAAAATTAGAAATTTCAATAGAGACATGATAAGTGTGGCGATCTTGGTAAATACATGGTGCTGTAAAAGTCACAATGGAGGTGCTCTAACCCAGTCTTGCAGTCCAGAAAGCCTTCAGACAGTGGAGTCATGTTAAGTGAGACCTTAAGGATGAGTAGTTGACTTGGTGAAGGGAGCATGGCTGCAAGAGACAGTACACACTGTCCACAGAGCTGCAAGTAGGAAATATAAATGGATATGTTCACAGCCTGAAGAGAGTCTCTATTGTCTTATAAAGCACTTAAAATAAAAAGTTTTGCACATAGAACATTAAGCTCAATCCAGGGGGAGATGACATTTGACTTCACATTTTTACAGAGATACTATGACTATTTTGATATAGCAATTTGTTTTTCATGAATTACTTTGTCTGATTTCTAAGTGATTTTTGTTCTTGAGTGCTGCATGTAGGTGGAATAACATTTCAGTTAAAATTATATACACTTATCTAAAAAACAGAAGGTAGGCAAATGACAATCTTCACAATTTAGTGAACTAAATTTTCTAAGTGGTTCCATGGAAATCAACTTGCTTTACAGACCAGTACATTTAGATTCAGAGCAAAAATAGTCTCTTAAATCACCAGCTATAATACATAGTCACATGGTTTAGAAAATTTTATAAAAATTATAATGGAGAAATACGTGTCAATAATTATTCATTGAGTAAAGGAGATGACATGGCACAAGACAGGAAGATGAAAAAAACATGAGCAAGAAACTTATGCGTAAAGAAATGACCTCATCTAGTACCACCACCATTAGAAGTCCCCAGAACTCTTAAAATACACAGTACAATTGTTGGCTGTTATCACAGGAAGCCCAATTGAAATAAAACCAAACAAAGCATTCCCTTTAATCTGAATCGTGACTTTTCAAATCTGAGCTAAAATGAGACTAGCCTTCGAGTGTAGGATGGAAAGTTAAGGTGAAAGTCTCCAAAGTGTTTTTTCTCCAAGATATGCCAACCCAATTCTTCATACATACTAAGATGTTATGTACTGCTCACTACTAGGTTGAACTGTACTCTGAGAAAAGAATTTTTTAGGTTGGCATTTGGTTCTTTTTTAAGAACACTTTTTTTGTTGAAATTTTTTTTTCAACAGGAAAGAAATTATCACACTTCAGTGTTCCAGCTCTTTAGTGAATATCAATAAGAAAGTCAATGGCTCAGCAATGTGACTGCAAAAGGAGTTTCATGAGACACTCTTCTTCTCAAACTTTCTTATCTTGAAATCTATTTAGGAACTAAGAAAGACTTCTTTAATATAAAAACCTACCATTAGTGTTCCGATGTATAAGCTTCCTCAATACAAGCAATAATAAAGTGAATAATAAGCATATAGATATATATTTACTTGGGTCTAGGTACTTACTATCACGAAAATTTTATTCTTTCACTTTGGTTAGGATAGGCTCTTTTCTGAATGGGTGGAAATCTCTTTGTAAACATTTTTATCAAAGAAAAGGACCAACAGGAATGCTCCACATAATGTACACAGTAAGGCAACCTATTCAGTTCTCTAAACAACAAGGGAGTAAATTTGCTGAAGGAGCCAAATATTACCCTAGATGTGGTTGAGCACAAACCCTAGGTTCTAAGAAAATGCTCTAGAATTGAATTTTAATTCCACTCATAAATAGCTATGTGATCTTAAGCAAGTTACTTAACTCTCTGAATCTTGGCCTTTTTATTTGTAAAATGTACATTCCTCTTTTTCAAGGATCTTGTGAAAATTCCATGAGATTATTTTGAAGCACAAAGTAGTTTCTTAATTAGGTTAATTCTCTTGGTGACATAGAAAGGACATATAAAGTTACTGTTTTTCCTCAGTAAGATAGAAAAAGGAAATTATAGAAGATGAGAAAAATTATATATATATATATATATATATATATATATATATATATGGCATAATAAGATTCCTTGGTTTGTTCTTTATTTTAAAAAATGAAAGAGGAGGACCAGGAACTCTCAATTACCTAAAGTGATGCTATCACATCTAATTTACATGAAGACAACATGAAATACCAAGAGAAAAATGAAAGACAGTGATGTAGACAACTTGGTTCAGGCATATAGAAATAAAGACTCTCTCATAAACTGGAACATAAATACCTGCATAATTTCTCCCATGTCCAACTGGAAATGGACAATCTCTGAGAGAGGAGTCAGTAAATGTCAAGATGAGACCCCAGAAAAAATACCAAGATTGGTGTTGTTTGGGAGAGCAGCAACAAATGCAAATGGAGGCCTTCAGGTGACAGAACATTAATTAGCACCGCTGATCAAACGAAGACAGGGAAGGAGAAGTGAACTAACACTAAATGAGTCTCCATCCTTCTTCGGCCCCACCCCACTCTCAAATAGATCTGATGTTTTATAAAGAGTATTTCACTGAGGACAAATATATAAAGTGAGATGGGTTGGAAATTGGGGTCAGACTACATTGTTTTATCATTTCCATTATTACTTTGATATTTTGTACAACTAACACTTCCTAGGAAAGCTACAGTTACATTTCTTGTCACTAAACTTATTTTACAACCTTTAGAAAAAAAATACTGGCTATTCACTCTTACTTCCATCCTTATACAAGTACCATAAAATGCTTTTCAAACACACTAGATCTTTTCCTCAACTCTCTTGCCTTTAATGAAGTTGAGGTACAATTCCATTTTATTTAACTTACTAAAAGTGTTTTATGAGCTTCCTCAGGCTATATATCTAGAAAAGAGTATTATGAATGGAGGCAGGGCTTTTTTTTTTTAAATCCTTAAATGTTTGCTTCCTAAAATGCTATATAATAATATTTCTGTTAATTCAATTTTACCCTTCAGATAATACAGTAAAAATATTAAAGAGGTAGGATGCTCTGCCTCCTGGTGCATTTAAGGTTGCAGGAGAAAAGAACAATTTCTTATTTTGCCATCCAAATAACACAGTAAAAGTTAAATTTCATCCATGAGATCAAAAGAAACATCATACTAATACTGAAAGGGCTACTCTAATATTGTGGAAAATTTTCTTTTAAGGGAATAATATTGGACAATAAATATGTATGCTCTATAGCCACAGATTGATCAACTATTAATTAGCATGAATTATAATTTTTACAATTAGCGTTACCCATTTAAGGCTGAATTCATAAAGCACACATTATTTTGATTAATATGCAGCACACTGATATGCCAACTGGGGCATTTTACTTAATTGGGTTTCAAAATTAACCCTGATTTAATAAAATTAATTCAGAATACTGCAAAATAGCAAAGGTGAAACTAAACATGAGAATTGAGTGGCTTATATTTTTCTAATTTTCACTCATCTATTTATTTTAAAAGAGACTTGGAAGGGACTTGGGCCAGTTTACTCCCCCTCCTCCAAAAAAAAAAGAAGATATAAAACCAGGATATTTTAACATGAAAATGAAAATGTTAATAATAAAAGTGATCAAGAAACAATAATTACATAGAGAAGTTTCAATTCTTAATATGGCTAAAGCTTTGTGAACAAAACAAACTCTCAGCTCCTAGCTGAAGTAAAGAGGGAAATATTATGCATTATACACAACTCATTTCATCTCATGAAAGGAGATATATATATTTAAATTCTGTTAGGAATTTGTCACATGGGTTATTATATAAGGACAGCAAACAACAAAATAAACAGCATAATAATTCAAAAGCATTCATCTATTTCCATCACTTTAAAAGAACACTAATAAAAAGCCAACCGTAGGAGGTGGAGGCTCTGTAGTAATAATTCCACTGTAACACAATTCAAAATAATCCATATGTGTAGCTTTCTGATGATCTAACACATGCTGAGGATTGAGGATAAAAAAATGTAAGGTGGTTAGAATTTCTCTGATTATAATTTTTATTATGTCAAATAGTATTTATTGATTATAATAGCTGTCATTAATTGACTACTGGGCACCAGTGACTGTGCCAGCTGTTTTAAATATGTGACAATTTAATTCTCCTAAAATCCATTTTCCTCCAGACAGTTAAAGAAAATGAGACTCAGAGGGGCCAATGTACTTTGAGTCACAGTAAATAGTGAAATTGAGACAAGAAACCCCAATGTTCTTCACTTCAAAGACAATGCTTTCAACCCCTGTATCAACCCGCCTCCCCATTTGGTAATTGCTATGTTCTAGAAGATAGTGTACAGGGCTGAAAATTAACTAACACATGTTAAAACTGTACAAGAATTTTCACATATATAGTTTCATTTCACAAAAGTACTCCTAGAAGTAAAGAGCACTCTTATAGTAATTTCCATTTTACAGATAAGATTGTAAAGCCCAAGATTGCATATTTAGTACAAATTGAGTAAAGACTTATTAAAGATTTGGAAATCTAAAGCCTTTCCATGCTTTTGACAGAAGCTATATGGCATAGTTCAAAAATCCAGTCACAAAAAGATCATTCAAGCGATGTATGTGTCCTCTATGGACAACTGGAGGGTCGCCCTTCTCTAGGTACCAGGTGCACAGGAGAAAAAGGCGAGGTTTCGTTGCAGAAAATATAAAGCATGACTCATATTTTTGCCATGACAACAGACAGCTTCTCTTCAATATGGACGACAACTAAAGAGTGTCTGCAGGCAGGGTTGAAATTAATCTCAAAAAGAATCTATTCAAACCAATGTAAGTTGAAGCACAAAAATGACCCATTACTAAACTTTTTTTTTGACTAGAAGTCTGAAAATAAACAAACAACTTTAAAGAGAAATCTCTTTGTTGGTCTGTGCTTGCTACAATTCACAAAATAACAAGGGAATTTTATAAATTCTGGGCAATTTTACTCAATTTATTTATGTAACATATCCATTGGTTACTACTATGAATCAAGCACTGGGTTGGTTACTCCTGTTATACACACACACAAAAAAAAAACAAGTTCTTTCTAATTATGACAGACTGGCAGTGGATGCCAGAGCACTGTGCGGTTGTTGTGCAGCCTCAATGGGAAAGGTTGATATGACAGAGTAACAATGTCTGATATGGGACAAGAAGAAGAAAGTTTATGTGCATGCCAGATGTATGCAACTCCCATTGAAGGGGCATTCCTATGTGTTTTGCTATTTCCCTAAGTCATTTATCTCTGCAAATTGTTTTTGGTCCAAACCAAGTTACAATGGGAAAATCACAACACAGGTCCAAATATGATACCTGGATTATGTCTGGATATTATTGCTAGTCCATTTGTTCCACTGCTTGGGAAATTTTGTACAACTGCTTAGCCTTTTCTTAGTTTGGCAAAGTCAGCTGTTCTCTATATAGCTACTCATGTCTTGGTTCCCATTTGGAAGCTAATATAATGAACACCTCACATCTCTCCTCACACAAGAAACAAAAGGGTCATGAATTTACCTTACCACTTTTCAAAAGCTACTGGCTCCTGGTCTGGCTTTTGCTAACTTGACTACCACAATATTTTCTTGTTCAAACTAAAATTACAATGTCACAGTGTCTGATAAATGACTCCTTTCCTATTGTATTGTTTTATAACAGAGACTATCTACTATCTTACTCTAAAACACAGTGGATTTTATTGATGATGCTCACTTTAGCTTGAAGTTACTGAATCCACACATGTATATTACTTCCTACGGATCCCAGTTAGTTAGAAATGAGGATAAAGAATGGAGGCCTTAAATATTTCAAACTCAAAAAGATGTCAATGTTAATTCTATTAAGGGATAATCTTTTCAGATCATGTTTATAGGATAGTCTACACAGGAAGTGTTAGAATTTTCTTAGACAAACTCAAAGCATGAAGAGAGAACTTCACTTTTATAAAAATCAGCCATTGTAGGCAATCTTAAGGATTCATGAAAGCAACATTCCTGTCTTTACATTTACTCCCACTTGAATGTTCACGCAAAAGATAGTTATGTTGACAGCTTACCACGCTAGCAATCATAACAATTCTTAGATAAATTTGGGCTTTACAAGTTATATTGAAATGTGAAAGCTCTAATTCAACCCCTAATTGACAGAATCATTAGTGTCAAGTTCCCAGATGTAATTTTACCCTTTTCTTCATAAAAAGGAACAACAGGGAAAGAATAAAGGAAGGAAGGAAGACAGACAGACTTAGGACATATGACTTATTTAGATTTAGCTTCAAAGCATGAAAATGTGTTAATGTGCAGACTGACAGAACACTAAAAGACTGATAAGAGTACAAAAAAAACATAAATATACATTGCATTTCAGTTTTTATTATACACTCCATTTATTTAATAAATATTCATTAAATACCTAATAATGTATAAATCATATATGTGATAAATATTAATTATAATATTTATCATATCTTGTATCACTATTTCTTGTCTGTATTTATTTCACTATCAGAGGTCCTTGTAATAGGCTTTTATCACAGAAGTCATTTGATTCCTTTATGTACCTAGAGAAGAAATGCAATGTAACCTTCTACAGAAAATTAACAGTGTTGACTAAATACAAATTCCACTATTCTGTTTCATACAGAGAACAGAACTTCAAAAATCATAGTATAAATTATTGTTCCCTTTCAGTTACAAGGAACTGTTGCATTTAAACATTCAGCACCATTGTGTTCAAGAACAACTAACTACAAAACAATAAAAGACCTTTACCAGGTTGATCATCAATAGCATTTCCATGTATGACAGCTAAGGCAAAAAAAAAAGTCTAAGAAAAAAAACTAATAATTTTCCAACAAAGAGAATCCAATATCATTTTCTGCCCCAGCGACAAAAATCTACTACCATCAGTGTGGTCAAGCAGTACTCATTCCATTTAACACATAGGACAGAATGGTGCTAGGTGCTGGAAGCTGCACATGGTGATTAAAGTCCACAGCCAAGAGCAAAAGCAAAAGACCTGTCAGAGAGAGCCACCTCCTTGTAGGACTTCCTGGAAAAGACCCTGTTAGCAGAACCAGAAATACACACACACACACACACACACACACACACACACACACACACACACGTCTCCTAATACAAAAAGATGGTTGATGGAAAGAAGGAGGTTACTTTTCAGTGAAGGCTGTATTCATGAAGGGGGCATTCCTTCCTTTCCTTCTCTGCTACAGCCACCACCTGTACTTTGTAGTGACCTGGGGACACTGCCTGTCCTGCCCTTTCCCCAGGTTCAGCACCAGAGCATCTGAGGCCAGGAAGGAAGGTGGGGTGAGCAGTTGCCTAAATACAGAAAGTAACTCCTTCTAACTTTTGCACCTGGGATTGAGGGAGGAATGAAAAGAGTTCTAAAATGGATACAAGGCTGATAATTTTAAATACACAGGACCACATCTTTAAAATATATATATATATATATTAATTGAATCACCAAAGTGATTGAGAAGTTTTGAAATGAGGCTGATATATTGTGAAGGGGGCCAAGACCCTGTGTGAAAAAGAGATGTATAATAATATAATCAGAGACAATCATAGAAAAAAAATTTGTTTAGACATCAAGAAACACATGACCCTTTATTATTAAAATTATAATAATAAATATTAAAATTGTGTCCTCTCGTATATTTATACATACACATACATCTATCTATCTAGACTTCTTCCACTAGACTATAAGCTCCATGACAACCAAAATTTGTGTGTTTACTGCTTTACATGGCTTTCTGTGTGTTACTGTATATATTTCACTCATATGTGGAATTTATTAAACAAAACCAATGAGCAAAAAGGGGGGAAAAAGAGAGAGAGAATCATAACAAGAAATAGACTTCTAACTATAGAGAACAAATTGATAGTTACAAGAGGGGAGGTAGATGTGGGGACGGGTTAAATAGGTATGGGGATTAAAGAATTCACTTGTGATGAGGACGGGGTGATGCATGGAATTGTTAAATCACCATATTGCACACCTGAACCAAATATAACACTGTATATTATCTACCTGGAATTAAAATAAAAACTTAAAAAAATATTCTTCATTAAGAAACAGTGATACAACCAGACAAAAATTGTCAAAAACACCCATTCAGGGCTCCAGACATCAACCAAAGGCAAATTACAAATTGAAAATCATGTATTAACTAAAAACTACTGAACATCTGACTTGGAGCTACCTCCAACCACCACCAGCTAAGTCAATATGGTAATTTTACCATAGTGAGATTGGTCTTAAAAACCAGAAACTTCATTGCTAGAGGTGGCTGACTTGATTTGGAGCAGAATATGGAGGGAAGAAGGCCTACGACACAGAGAAAACAAGAAAGAAAATGACAGATGTAAATCCAGTTATATCAATAGTTCTATTAAATGTATTTGATTAAACATTCCAATCAAAAGCTAGAGATTGTCAGACTGAACAAAAAGGCAAAATCCAACCATAAGTTGTCTATAAGAGACATACGTTATATACAGAGATAAAAGTAATTTCAAAATAAAAGGATGGGAACATATAAGCCATGCAATCATAAGACAGCCGAAGTGGCCATATTAATATCATACAAAATGAACTTTGAGACAATAAATGTAACTAGACAAAGAGGAAAAATCACAATGATAAAAGGGTCAATAGATCTGGAAGATAATAACTATTATAAATGTATACCTAACAAAGGCCCCACATATCTGAAGCAAAAAATGACCAAATTGAAAGGTGAAATTAAAAACTGAAAATTAAACAATCGTAGTTGTAGATCGCAATATTGCATTTCAATGATTGATAAACTGGACAGAAAATATACAGATATATAGAAGAATTGAAAAATAATCAGTTAGACCTGACATTTAGGGAACACTGCACCCAACAACAACAGAATACACAGTCCTTTCAAGTGCACAGATAATATTCCCCAGAACTGACCACTTGCTAGCCCGTAATTCTTAATAAATTTAAAATGATTGGAATCATGCAAGTATGGTCTCCCACCAACCACAACTATATTAAATTAGAAATCAGCAACAAAAAGAAATTTGAGAGATCCACAAATACAGAAAACAAATACTCTAAATAAGTCATGGATAGATGTAAATACACTAGAAATTAGGACATATTTTGAACTTAATAAAAATGAAAACGCAACACATCATAGTGTATGAGATGCACCTGAAGCATTGTTTAAAAGTAAATGTATAGTTTTCAATTTGCATATTGGAAAAAAAGAAAGATTTTAAATAAATGCTCCAAACTTCTACTTTAACAGCCTAGGAAAGAAAAAGGAAACTAAATCCTAAGCAAGCAAAGGAAAGATTCAGAAATCAGTGATCTAGATAACATTAAACAAGAGAGAACATCAATGAAACCAAAAGTCCACTCTTTAAAAATATTAACAAAATCATTATTCCTATAGCTAGATGAACCAGGAAGAGAGAAGACACAAAGTCTTCTCTCAGGAATAAAAGTATGAACATCACTGTCAAGACTTCAGAATTTAAAGGACTATAGAACAATATTTTGAACAACTCTATGCCAAAAAATTAGACAACATAGATGAAATGGACAAATTCACAGAAAGATATTAGTAACAATAACTGACTAATCAAGAAATAGAAAATCTAAATAGATCTATAACAAGTAAAGAAATTACATGAGTAATTAAAAATTTTCCATTACAAAGCAACAGGCCCAGATGGCTTCCCTGGTAAATTCTATAATTTTTTGGTAAAAAAATAAAATAATGCTAATACTAAATCTACATAAACTCTTTCACCAAATACAGGCCAGAGGAATACTTCCCAACTCACTTAATAAAGTCAAACTCAGGCAAAGCATCAAAAGAAAAGAAAATTACAAAACAACATTCTTCATGAACATTTATTTTAAAAAAACCTTAACAAAATAGCAGCAAACCAAACCTAACAATATATAAAGGATTATACCTAATATCTAAATTAGACTTATTCTAGGAATGCAAGATTGGTTTAAAATATGGAAATTAATTAATACAATACACCATATTAATAGAATAAAAGACAAAAGCATATCCTTGTCCCAGAACAAAATTTCAGAAAATCTAATACATATTCATGATTCAAAAAAAATTCAACAAATAAGGAATAAAAAGGAACTTAATTAACTTTAAGGACGTCTAAGAGAAACTGTGAATGCTCTCTACCTAAGATAGAACTAAGCAAGGACCTCTGCACATCATTCCTATTCATCATCATACTGATATCTAAGTATAAGCATACAAATCAGAAAGAAAGAAGTAAAACTGCCTTATTCACAGGCTACATGATCTTGTATGTATGAAATTCTAAAGAATCTATAAGAAAAAACCTGCCAGAGGTCAATAAATAAGTTTAGCAAGTTTGGGAGATATATGATCAATTGTATTTCCTTTTTTAAGTTTTATTTATTTTTTATTATAGTTTTCCATTTCTAATTGCTCTACCTTTTATATTATAAATTCTCTTTCCTAATTTCATTGATATGTAATCAACATACAGTACTGTGTAAGATTAACGTGTACAGCATGACTTACATGTATTGTGAAATGATTACACCATAATTTTACTTAATGTCCAACTGTATTTCTTTATAATAGCAACGAACTACTATATAAAATGAATTCCATTCAGGGGTGCCTGGGTGGCTCAGTCAGTTAAGTGTCTGACTTTGGCTCAGGTCATGTTCTCACAGTTCGTGAGTTAGAGCCTGCATAGGACTCTGTGCTGACTGCTCAGAGCCTGGAACCTGCTTCAGATTCTGTGTCTCTCTCTGTCCCTCCCTCGCTCATGCTCTGGCTCACTCTCTCAAAAATAAATAAGCATTCAAAAATATTTAAAAAAAAACAAAAACAAATTCCATTCAAAACATCACAAAGAACAAAACAGTCAGGAATAAATGTAATTTTAAAAATGTAAGACTTATACAATGATAATTATAAAAACTACTGAGAAAAATTAAAGAAGATAAAAATTAATGGACTTTTGGGGTGCCTGGGTGGCTCAGTTGGTTAAGCGTCCAACTTCGGCTCAGGTCATGATCTCAGAACGTGAGTTCAAGCCCCATGTCGTCGGGCTCTGTGCTGGCAGCTCAGAGCCCGGAGCCTGCTTCAGATTCTGTGTCTCCCTCCCTCTCTGCTCCTCCCATGCTTGCACTCTGTCTCTCTCTCAAAAATAAATAAAGATTAAAGAAAAAATTAATGGACTTACCGTGTTCATGGCCTGATGACTTGGTATTGTTAACATGGCAATTCCTTAGGATAGATCTATAGATTCAATAATATCCCTATCAAAATCCCACCAGGCTTTTTTTGGCCACAAGTGTAAACTTGGTTCTAAAACTGATATAGAACTACAAAGAATATTAGAATAGTCAAAATAATACTTTAAAAAAGATCAACGTTGGAAGATTTACACTACATGATTTCAAACTTACTCTAATGTCACAGTAATGAAGATAACTGAAATTGGTATAAACTGGCATATAGATAAAGAGAACAAAATTGAAAGGCCAGAAATAAATCTTTACATTTTTATCAATTTATTTTTAATAAAGGTATCAGTGGGAAATAGATGGGCTTTTCAAATGTTACCAGGTAGGTTATTTGGTTATCTATATGCCAAAACATGAACTTAAACCCTCACACAGAAACTTCTTTAAATAGGATGATAGACCTAAATATAGAGATTTAAACTATTAAAGCTTCTCTAAATGTAAAGATTAAAACTATAAAAGCTTCTAGTAGAATACGAGAAAATCCTGTGACCTTAGATTAGTCAAAGACTTCTTACATATGACACTAAAAGCACAATCCATAAGAAAAAAAATGATAAATTGGACTTCCATAAAATTAGAAACTTTTGCTCTTCAGAAGACACTATTACTATTAAGAAAATGAAAGATAGCAATAGAAGAGAAAAAATATATTTGTAGGTCATATATCAGATAAAGGACTTGTAACCAGAGTACATAAAGAACTCTTAAAATTTAAAATAAGAAGTTAAACAAACCATTTTAAAAATAGACACAGGACTTGAATAGAAATTCTATCAAAGAAGCTATTCAAATGACTAATAAGCACATGAAAAGATGTCCACCATCATCAGTCATTAGAGAAATGCAAATTAAAACCACAATGAGATACAATTACACTCCCACCAGACTGATTCTAATCAAAAAGACTGCCTTATCAGGTACTAGTAAAAATGTGGAGAAGCTGTAACTCTTATTCACTGCTAGTGGGAATGCAAAATCATACAGCCACTTTGGAAGTTTAGCAGTTTATTAAAGGATTAAACATGAACTTACCATTGGATCTAACAGTTGCATCTAACATGTGCTTTCAATTATTTTCCAGTATTATTTGTGATAGCCAAACCTGTCTATCAGCTGGTGAATGAATAAACAAAATGTGGCATATCCATAAAATCAAATGATATTCAGCAATAAAAAGGAATGACCTTTGATATCCACTACAAAAATATTAAAGACTACATATTGCATGATTCTATTTCTATGACATCTCAGAAAACAAACCAACCTTTCTCTGGGACTGGGAGTGGGTGGGAATGGGGAATGACTCCAATTGAACCATGGAAAATTTTTGAAGCAATGGAAATGTTTTGGAACTGGATCATGGTGAGGGCTGCATAACCCTATAAATTTGCTAAAAAAATCATTGAACTGTATACTTAAAATGGATGAGTTTTATGATATGTAAATTATACCTAAATAAGGCTTCAAAGATGTCAATAGTAAACTAAAAACTTTAAGTTGAAGCTGGCTTCCTAAGAAACTTTATAATGAAAAGGTTCTGTATCAGAAAGGCTCATGAATAATATGTTCAAAGGGGTTTCCCTATATTAATGTCAGAAAAAATATCAAACAATTATTTAATTCATATGTCAAGATCTGAATGCACTATTTGTATCTGTCATTTGTAATAAGTAAATCTTATCAGAGCAGCTTACAAAATTGAACCAAAAAAAAAATAGTGTAAGTTAAATAGAACACACATAATTTGGGGTTTAAGTAATGCATATAGTTTCACAGTTATTACCAACCTTTATTGTTTTCCTGCAAATTACTAAAAACTAGTTCCATCACATTTATTAGCTTTAATAAATCAGAAAGTTACAACTAAGATGCAATTCACCATTCACAATCTGTCAGCATCAAAATATGATGAGCCGTATAGTTCAGTTATAATGACTACAGCATTGGAGTACATCTCAATCTTTTCCTATGTCAAAATTTAATTTACCAAAATTTAACCCACCACAGTGGATTCTTCACAACTGCGTCATTTTGAATATCCAAACACAAGGGAAAAGCAAGTAACTGATCACAAATAAACCACAGAATGATATCTAAGAGGCAATGCATGAAAAGGAAATAATATAATAGAACTCCAAATATCCACCTTATTTGGGAGATCAGGTATTCCAAAAAGTATTGTTTTTTGTTTGTTTTGTTTCCATTTAAATACTCTGCTGTGCTAACTCATATGATTTATATATTAACTTTACACCATTAATAAAATATCAATAAATCCATGTCTACTATATTATGCCAAATCAAGTCTTTGAAAATTATCAACACATAAGATGTAAAAATGAAAGGTACAAAATATGTCATAAAAAACATGTTTTTCTCACTAACTTAGTGAAAATTTAAAATAACATGCAATGCTTGTAAGTATGCAATGAAAGCGATCCCAGAAATTATGTAATACACAATTTGATATGACTCAACAACTTGAATGCATAAATGCTATTCATTCATCCATTCAACAAAAAAATGGTGGATGTCAACTAGGTTGTAGGTATGATCCAGGCCCTGAAGAAAGAGCGTGATCAAACTAAAAATAAAAGTGCCTGCTTTCATGAATTTTGTATAGTAATAGGGGTAGACAATCAAGCAGATAAAAAATATGCTTAATGATAAGTGTTGTAAGTAAAACTAAAACACAGTAAAAGGTTACAGAGTGATAATAAGGGTACTGTTGTAAGAAAGCCTGTCTGAGAAGGTGACATCTGAGTAGGGCCCTAAGGGAAGTGAGAGAGTATACCATGTGTGTCTGGGGCAAGAGTGTACCAGTTAGAACAAAGTGCAGATACAAAGGACCTACGTCTGAACGTACTTCAAGTTTAGGAAAAGCAAGAAAACCAGCGTAGATGGAACTGGATGAGAAAAGAGAAGAAGAGCAGGACATGAAGTTAAAGGTAGAGGAGGAGGCTAATCATAAAGGATAAAGATTTTTTATTTCACTCTGAGATAAAGAACCAGTGAAAGTTCTTAAAACAGAGAAGTGACATGACCTGGCTTCCCTTTCTTTTCTTTTTTCCAGATTTTATTTTTTTAAGTAATTTCTTTACCCTGTGTGGGCACGAACCCACAACCCAGAGATCAAGAGTCGCATATTCTACTGACTGAGCCCATCAGGTACTCCCTGTCTTCCCTATCTAAAGGAAGACTCCAACACTGTGTGAAGAATGGCAGAAGTGCCTAAGTGGAAGCAAGGAGAGAGCAGGCATGGCTGGTGGGAATATTCCTGGGGTAAGATGACAGTGGCTTGGACTAGGGAGGCTGCATTAGAGGTGGTGAGCGGTGGTTGCACTTTAGATATATTTTGAGGTAGATTCTACAGCACTGCCTCATGAATCAGAAGTGGCCGTGAGCAAAAAAAAGGTCACAGATGACTCTAAAGCTTCCAGCCTGAGAAAATGACGGAACAGACTTACCACTGACTTAGATCAGAAAGTCTATAAGAAGAGACAGTTTTATAGAGAGATAAAAGTGGGGAACCAAATTTAGTTTGGGGAATGTTACGTTTCAACAACAAGAGATGTAAGATAGAGTGTGGATTTTGAAGTCTGGTGAAGTGTGGAGACATAAATTGGCACCAATCTGTAATAGAATATTACACCATGACATTGGATGCTATCAATGGAATGAGAACACAGAGAAGACAACTAATCTGAGAACTGAGTCCCAGGGTACTCCAAAATTCAAATGTTGGAAAATAAGAAGAAATCAGCAAAGAAAACTGAGAAGCAGTCAACAGTAGACAAAGCATCAAGAGAGTATTCTTCTGGGAGCAGTAAAGAAAGTGTTTCAAAGAGTAACGTTAAACCAAGTGGTAATGTATGCTAATGGACCAAAAGATCTGAAGGCTGAGAAGTGAACAGTTGATCAGGTGAGATGGAGGCCATTGATGATTTTTAACAAGAGCGGTTTTGGCAAAAAGAGATATAAAAAATTATTATTGGATCCAAGAGCAAATAGAAAGAGAGCAAGCAGAAACAATATGTATAGACAACTCTTTTGAGGACTTTTACTGCAAGGGAAAATTTGACTTAAATGGAGGATGACATAAGTTAAAAGGTTTTTATTTGGGCGTGCCTGGGTGGCTCAGTCGGTTAAGCGTCTGACTTCAGCTCAGGTCATGATTTCGCGGTCCATGAGTTCGAGCCCCGTGTCGGGCTCTCTGCTGACAGCTCAGAGCCTGGCACCTGCTTCAGATTCTGTGTCTCCCTTTCTCTCTGTCCCTCTCCTGCTCACGCTTGCTCTCTCTCTCTCTCTCTCTCTCTCTCTCTCAAAAATAAGTAAACATTAAAAAATTTTTTTAAGTTTTTGTTTTTTTAACTTGGAAATATGATACACTTATACAGAATTATATAGTAGAAAGGAAGAAAATGGAAAAGGAAGAAAATGCAAGCTACAGCAGGCATAACTGTAGGAGTGAAGAATGGATAGACAATGAATGGATAAACGAAGATCTGTATGTACTTTTTACTCTCATATCTAAACCTCTCATACATTTCTAATTGCACGATTCTATCAAACTTCCTGGAATTCTGAGTTTAAACTGTCTGACCTACTAATGTAAATGGTTTAAGGTTACAAAATCATCACATAAATGAGAAACTTTGTATGTATGATCTTAAAATTGACCATGGATCAAGAGAAAAATATTCACCATGTGAATTAGTTTCACTTAGGGAGAATTAATTTTCCTATCCTTTTGTGAGCTACAAACTTATTTATTGTTATACTTCCAAACAATGCTAAATGAATTTTATTTTTGATCTGGTGCAACATGTTTTTAAATAAAGTCTGATTCTCAAAGAGATTCTGTGACAAGAGATATCCACATGCCAAAAAGTCATTAGTGCTGCCTTTGTTACTCACAAACTTAACTGTGTGGGGAATTACACAAACAATTTCCAGGCTCAGAATGAGTGTCACACAGTGCAATGCCCGTGTGTTCTATTACAGTGACAGAAACTGGGCAGGGGACCAGCAGCCTTTTCAACCACACTTATTTTATTGTGTAAAACATCTACTCTGTGCTAACCTCATTCTAATCACTGCAGCAGCTACAAGATCCCCAAACAACAGAACACTCCGGGAACTCAGAGAACAAAACCCTTAACAATTAGCCAAAGCATTCTTTGCCATATATTACAAAAATTCTCCCTTAACTTACACAAACTTTCAATCAGCAAGAGGACTTTCTGGACTGTCTTTTGCAATGCATTTTATACCAGTATTTGAACAAATTCCAAACAGCAGATGATGGCACTTCAGTAGTTACGTAATCAGAGAATGATAATGTTCCTTAATTTGGTGATTTTGCTGAATCCTTGAGAAATGTACATTTTAAAAAATCAATTGCAGTGGGCTTCAGAGGAACATACAAAATCATTTACTGAGTCATCAACACATCATGTATTATCATTTGAATAAAGTTTAATGGTCTTTACGGGACTGTCTCCTAAGCTAAGGTAACTTTTACCACCTACATGTCTAAAAGCATTAGCACCATTGATTTTGTTAACTCATCTATATGTGTAGTAAGGACCTTACAAGGTCACTTGGATTCTACAATGAAAAGAAATAAAAAGACAAAACAGAATGCAGACTATTTATAGAGAAAGTTTTATATCTTTTTTACTTAGTATTTACTAATCATGCTTTCTCCACCCCGTGCTCAGCCATACTTCCCCACCCCCAAAGAACGTTCCCTATCCCAGGGACTGCAAATGGAGAACACACAGTTCTGGCACACAGACATGTGTCTTGCAAACACGTGTTTAAGAAGTATACTACAATCAGGAAAGAGTCTTTTTTCCCCCTCATTGTTCTTCCACACCCACCCTCTGGATTTCTTTGTTTCTACTATGGGATGAAATCCAGGTCCCACAGATTTTCTGGTCTCTTTCAGTCACAAGTTGATTTTCATTTGAGAAGTCAAAATGCCAACATCCAGTGTAACAATTAGTACTCCATATTCTTTCAAAGTGAAGCATTTTCCAGCCACACCCTCCTAACCCGAAGCTCAGAATTGCTTTAGGTTAGAGTTTCCTTTTTTCCCAACTCTGTAACTTATGAAGACAGAGAGGAAAGGGAATTAGGGGGAAGGGCACAGTTTTACCCAGCAGATAGAACTGCTTTCCTGTGTTGGTTCCTTCTAGATGCTGACTTTTTCACTAGTGAGATCCACCTACACACAGGATTTTTAGAGATCTTCTCTCTCTGGTCCTCTGACTACAATTCTTAAGGCAGATCATGCTGGTCTTCTACCTTACCACTAAGGACTTCCTCCCTCATCCCTAGCAGGATTAGTCCACTCTGCACAAGCTCTCTCTGTTAGGGTTGCTCTACACTTCCAGGCAATCATCTTAGGCAGCATCTCCTTTGAACTGACCCAGGCTGCCTTCTTTCCAAAGGTCTACTTGGCCTACAGGAGAACAGATTCCTCCTTGCCTTGATGTTGGTGGCAAAGCCCAGTGGACACTCCTCCTCGCTGACAAACAAAGATAGCACCAGCCACAGTCTCTCACCTTTACACTTTTCCTTGGACGTGATGAGAATACCAGCACACAGACACCTGTCCCTCCAAATAAGTCCTGAAGTCCTCCCTTTAACTATCTCATTCAATATAGATGATGGTTTTTTCTAATGCCAGAGATTTCATTTTTGCACTGTTTTCCTGTATGGGTAGTCCAGCATGTAGTACATGACTTTGGCTAGCACCTTTTGCATTGTCCTTGGCCTTCACAGGTGGAACAGGGTGTACCTTGGTCTCAACAGTGGTTTTAAAGCTTGGTTTATTTGCTAACATTTAAAAATACAATGTTATTTTATTTTAAATAAATAAAATCAGCACATGACCACTATTTGCTGATACTCCAACAAAGAAAAAGAAGATGAGCTAAGAGGCTGCTGTCCCAAGGGGAAACAAGTATACCCTGAGCTGCCTCAGTCCCCACCCAATCCACCTCTGTTGGAATTTGAGTTTGAGACACCTTTCCTACCCCTCTCCCCATCCAAATCTTACTCTTCATCAAGGTTCATCCCAAACCTCAAGAAGCATCTTAGTATAAAAGGAAAACCACAATATTTAAATCCCACTCAACAGTCCAATGTCAGCATAATCTGTGGAGTTATCTAGCTGCCTTGAGTGTCTATTACTATTCTCTAAAATGAATATGGCAATATTAACTCATAAGATTTGTATGGAGATTTAATGAGATAACAAATACAGAGTTCTTGACAAACAACAGATGTTAGTATTTTTCTCACTCATAAAGAAAAATACATATACTCCATATTTTATTGTGTACCATCAATTAATAGGAGTTAGCTTTATCTACCCAGTTAAAGGAAAGACTGTCTTTTATTTCTGTATCCCACAAGTAGTCTAGTATAATGTTAAGTATGTAATATAGTTTCATATGCTCTGTGCAATAAGAATCAAAATATTATCCTATATATTTAGATGCCATCAAATACTATTGAGAACAAAAGCCTTGAAAGAACATGTCAACTATACCATTAGTGTATTTTATTTTATTTTATTTTTTTAATTTTTTTTAACGTTTATTTATTTTTGAGACAGAGAGAGACAGAGCATGAATGGGGGAGGGGCAGAGAGAGAGGGAGACACAGAATCGGAAGCAGGTTCCAGGCTCTGAGCCATCAGCCCAGAGCCCAACGCAGGGCTCTAACTCACGGACCACAAGATCGTGACCTGAGCTGAAGTCGGACGCCCAAATGACCAAGCCACCCAGGCGCCCCCATTAGTGTATTTTAGATAATCATTCTATTTAGAAAAAAAATTTTTATGTGATTTTTATATTTTTTAAGATTTAAATATTAATATTTTATTATATTCTTTTGTGCTATTTTTTAAATTTTAGAATGAGGGTGAGCAAGCAGGGGAGAGGGGCAGAGAGAGAGGAAGAGAGAGAGAATCCCAAGCAGGGTCCATGCTCAGTGCACAGCCCAACACAGGGCTCAGTCCCACAACCTGAGCCAAAATCAAGAGTTGGACACTCAACCAACTAAGCCACCCAGGCGCTCCAATTATTTTATATTTTTAAAATGAAAGGAAACAGTAGAAAGAAAAATGCTGAAAGTCACAAAAACTGAGATCCAGCTGTAACTCTGTCACAAACCAGCTGTATTACCACAGTAGATGCTTCAGATTGAGCCATTCTATTGGGAGATATTTGAAAGCTAAAATCTATACCCAGGCCATTTTAGCTAAGGTTCTAGATATGAATTAGGTAATGTCTATGAGAAGCAGTCTCAAAGCATTTGGAATATTTGGAAGGCAAAGTTAGGAGGAACCATGTTCCTACTACTGATTTTGGCTCACAAACAAGGCCACGAGATAATTGTATTGGCTGGATTCACCTTTGCATATCCAGCCACTGGCTCTATGGATGTCTAGTGGCAGTAGGGTAGTACTGTCTACTGGCAGTAGGGTAGTCACTAATGATGGCAGTCCAGATTGTTTCTGCCTTTGAATCACAGCTGTGGCATTGAGCCTTTAACTTGCCAGTTTCATGGTGGCCCCTAACTTCCAGCTCCTACAAACATTCCTGATTTTATACACATCTATTGAATCCATATTGAATCCTTTTCTGTTTCTTCTTTTTAAGTTTATTTATTTTCAGAGAGAGAGAGAGAGAGAGAGAGCGAGCACAAGCAGGGGAGGGGCAGAAATGGAGGGAAGGAAAGAGAGAATCTCAAGCAGGCTCCGCACTGCCAGTGTGGAGCCCAATGCAGGGCCCAAAATCATGAACTATGAGATCATGACCCGAGCAGAATTGGATACTTAACAGACTGATCCACCCAGGAGCCCCCTTTTTCTATTTTAAATAGAAGCCTGGTTCCTGTCTTCTTCATTGAACTCTGTAATATAATCACTTTAAGAAGATCATCTCTTTTTGTTTCCTTATATGATAGATGGAGTTAGCACATGGTATTACCTCTCAGGGTTTTCAAGAAAATTAAAGTACAAAATAAAATTTGAATTAATTTTTTAAGTATTGGAAAACTCAAGTGCATCATTTTTTAACTATGGCTAACTGAACATGTATTTATCATTGTTGTCTCCTAAAACTCTTCTAACATGACAGTAAGGACATAAAAATGTTGTAAATCCCCCAGAAGGACAAACAGCATTGGAAAAAAGATAACAAGACACAAGAGAATAAACTCATAGTTTAGAAGTTTGAAATGGAGGAGTGGAAATCTTAGAGTTCCAGCTAGAAACAGAAATTTCAACTTTTAACCATGAAAAGACACAAGAATTGGAGGCATTTGGCATTGCATAACTCAGAGAATCAAAGTGGGACTAAAAGTAGGGTTTTATTTGAAAGCCAAAGGAAACAGAAGGTAGATCTTCATTTTCTCCCTCAGTACCTAGCAACTACTGCTCCCACATCATTATGGAAGACTAGATATTTATTTTCTGGTGAAATTAAGCCACAGAGGTAAGAAATGTGAGTTGCTATATTTAAAAAAAGTAAACTAAGTAAAAAAGAAAAAAACTAAATGCAAACTATATAATAAATGGTATGACCCCATCTCCTTTCTTCCCTCAGTTCTAAAATGAAGGCAACCAGATTTTAATATCCTAGACCAGAGATTAAATTATTTTCCAATAGAAAATAAATGGTTCCAGGGAAAAGACCTGTAGATACTGGCATTTTGTACCTAATTAAATGTCTAAGTACCTCCCACTCTATTATGAAGCCCACAAGTCAACAAACACTAGCTATTAACACCAAGCATCAATCAGCTTTTAGTGTCTGTCTTTTAAAATTGAGCAGACAGCCTCTTTGAGGAAAGTCTTTAACAGGAAAGACAAACTGAAACAAACACACAGAAAACCGTAACTCAGTAGAAACAGCCTATTCAAGGAGAAGAAAAATTGTTAATCAACAAAAATGAACTTCAGAGCTATAAAAAGTGTTGCATGCATATGAAAAGAACAGAGTGCTACAAATAAGAATCAAAATAAGGAGGCACCTGGGTGGCTCAGTTGATTAAGTGTCTGACTCTTCATTCTTGCTCAGGTCATGATCTCAGAATAGTGAGATCAAGCCCCACATTAGGCCCCATCCTGAGTGTGGATCCTGCTTAAGATTCTCTCTCTCTCTCTCTCTCTCTCTCTCTCTCTCTCTCTCTCTCTCTCTCTCTCTCTCTCTCCCCCCCCCTCTCTGCTCCTCCCCTGTATGTATACACACTCTCTCTTAAAAAAAAAAAAAAAGAATCAAAATAAGAATGAGGTCAGATGGAGGGATTGGTAGATATTCAAGTTTTTTAAAATTATTTTTAAAGCAAAAGTGGATGAGAGGAGAGGAAATATAAGAAAATTTGAGGCTTAATCCAGAAGGAGCAACATAAAAATCCCAGAAACAATAAATGAAAAAAATGAAAGGAAGAAAATTATCAAATTAAAAATGGAGAAACTTTCCAAAAACTGAAGGGCATGGCTGCATTTCTAGATTGAAAGGAAAAACCAACGCCCCAGTACAAAATTTTCACACCAATGTTATTATCATGAAATTTCAGAAGAAAAAGGAATAAACAGAAATTCCTGATTCATGAGGTTTGGAGAGAACATCACATGAAAAGATCAGAGCTAAATGGCACCAACCCTCTTGATAGCAGTACTAAAGCTAAAAGACAATGAAGCAATATTTTTAAAATTATGAGAAAAAGTAATTGTTAACATATGATTTCAGAGTCAATCAAGTCAATTCTATATCAAAACAGAATAAATACATTAATGAATATATTTCTCAAGTGCTCTATTTCAGAAAGTTATTAGAGAAGATCATTCCTTAAATGAGTGTAAACCAAAAAAGCACGGGATCCAGGAAACAAGAGACCCATTCATTAGGGTATTGAAGGAATTTCCCAGAATGAAGACAAAGGGCAATCCCAGGGTCATCTGTGCCTTAGGCTTGGAGAACCCCAGATGGAGCCGAGGACAAAGGCTGGAAGGACAGTGTCTCCAAGGAAAAGAGCAGGACAGAAAAAGCACATGATGTGCTTGGAAATGTGGGAAATATATTGAAGGGTATTTTACAATTCTTTTTCTGAATTTGGAAAGAATTAGTGATAGGTATGCAGTAATTAAGGCCAACAAAGAATTAAAATGAGATATTTACTAACTCCAGGAAAAACAAGGGGGCTGTACTCTACAGTAAATATATTGATATTCCATTTCTTGGCTCAGAAGTGAAGGCAATTCAGTCATAAGATGATAAATACCAAATATTGATTCACTGGAAAGGTAACAAAACTACTTTGGGAGAATGGGGGAGGGTAACTCAAGAGGGCCATCGTTAGAGCTTGGTCTAAGTGCTAAATTTTCAGCCACT
Organism: Neofelis nebulosa; assembly: GCF_028018385.1. Lineage (NCBI taxonomy): Eukaryota > Metazoa > Chordata > Mammalia > Carnivora > Felidae > Neofelis > Neofelis nebulosa. Next base: position 51,688,632 of record NC_080783.1, on the reverse strand, counting down.
GTTATATGAAGGCAGTAGATATGCTTAAAATCAATAAATCAAGAACCAACTACACTGAGTTATCATCTTGAAATATAGATAATTTATAGGAAGAAAGAATTAAAAGATAAAGTTGATGTCTCAGGAAGCAGACCTAGATAGTGCCAAGAATTAGGGGAAAATAAACTATTGTCATTGTCACATGGTACTATTTTATTAGTGTAATAAAAATGAGAATTAACTTTTGAAATTAAAATTGTTATAGAATGTATAGGATTAGTACCAAGGAAGCCAAATTTATATTTCTTTAAAGACCCAGTCAAAGCATATGACTGTCAATTTCAGACATTCAGGTACATCTTTGATGCCCTATTAATAGGAATCATGTAGTCTCAGATCATATTCAAGCCAATTTTCAAAGAGAGGGAAATCAAGAGAAATCTCTAGGAGCTAAGAAAGAAATTCAATTTACCAACAATAAAATGCATAGTATTACCTAGGGAATATCCCACCAAGGATCCAAGGATGCAAAGATTATTTGGGCATAAGCATAGGCCTAGTAGCAAACTTCAAATAAGATCAACCCTGCAATGCTAAATAGGAAATTCAACAAACATTTCAGAAGAGTAATTGTTAAATATCCACATAATCCATGTATAATTATCCCAAATTAGTTTGTTGCACAAAAACAGAAGGTTCAATTTCCTGGAAAAAAAACTAGATGTAAAATATATCTACAAGTGACCTTTACATTAAAGTTTTATAATCCATTAATACTAAGACCCACAAATTCTGTGTATAGTGACACTGTGACAAAAATCAAAGGAAACCATGACTTTCACTTCTCTTTCTGCCCGATCAGCACTTGTATGTGGTACTGAATGGCAGTTGCACTTACACCAAAGTGCGTGTCTAAGTATCATCATTTTGTGTGACTGTTTTATAAAATTTCAACCAAGACAAGCTTCACTCTTGGTATTACAGTCATCAAAGAAAGGGATAATTGCTTGCTTAGTGTGTGCAGATTGCAAAATGGTTTGGATCTCAAGAAGGAACTTAAAGTTTGAATTATTTAGGTCAACTAAAGCTACTATTAATGCAAACAGAGCAAAAACCCTTATGTAGTAAAACAATCTCCATATCCTTGTGATTAAAACCATATTTCACAATAGTCCTTCATTGCATACTTGGCCTATTGCTACTGCTGCACACATTGAAATGTGTCGTAAATACTACAAATGGTAAAATTTCAGTCACTGAAGAAAAGTGAAGGAAAAGCCGTTATGTGTTCTCATGACACTTGTAAGGTTCAAGTGTAAAAGAGGATTGAATTTCCTTAACCAAACACAGTCTCATTATTTTCCAAAGCCAATTTTTACTGTTGTATGGCAATATTTAAAAGGCTGTTGTCAAGGAAAAGCATCCTAAAATTAGAACTGCGAGCTTTGTTTTCTTTGCAGGAATGGCCACACTCCTAATGGCCTCTTCTGTTTTGAAGAGAAAGCCTAATAACGAAAGGTAAAAGATTTCACAGGGGGCTTCTATAAACAGGAGAAGAATAAAACTTACCAGATATCATTTTCACAAACTGTATTTCTTGTATAAGCTTGTCTATACATAATATGTGTCTATTTTATCATTCTGGGTCTTTGAAAAGAACGAAAGTTCACTGACCCTGGTATGTCATTCTAGAAGTTCATTATCTATCTCCTTCTCTACCTCCAATCTGTTGACCTTATCCACTTTTTCACTGTCCATCATTCCCCCATATTCTCATCTCTCCCCTCACCTTAAACCTTAAAGAGGCCCTCAGCCCTGCTATCCCCTTCTTTATCCATGGCACTGGTATTTCCTGGCAAAATATGAACTCTGTAAACCCAGTTCTGCATCTGCTCTGCGCCTACATGGAAGCGGCTGAACTGAATGTAGCAGGAAAAAAGCACCCAGGGATGCAAACCGATCTCACTTTAAATATGTGATCGAGATGGATACTCAGCACTGCCCACCAGTTCCACTGCATTTCCTTAGTCACACTCCTTGCTGAGCCGACTGTTTCACACCTTCTCCTCAAATCTCCACTCCCTCTCTCCCCTCCTCCTCTCTACAAATAGTCTCTTATTTCACTGAGAAAATAAAAGTAACCAGAGGGATCATCACCAAGTTTTCACCTGCCTACTTGCAAATGTTCCCAAACATTCTGCTTCCCTCCTGTTACCATGGATGAGCCATCCATGCTCCTAGATCTGGTCTCTGCACTCAAGCAGTCCTTACCTCTCACCTATTCAAGGGGATGGAGATCCTCCTCTCTCTCTCTCTTTCTCTGTGTTGATTTTTTCATCCCCTACAGTATCACTCCTGTCATCATTTCTCATCAGGATTCTCCAATAATATCCCCCACAGTAATAAACTCCTTTAGTCTCAAAGGGTAAAGGAGCCATTGCTTTATCTCTAGGGTCTCCTTTATAGAAAATTAAAGAGTTAGCTGTATATACTGCTCCTACTTCTTCACCTTCAGTCCTCTCTCTACCCACTTCTATAAGGATTTTTGTTCTTTCATTGGAACAATGATTGGAATGTTTTTGCTTCATTGGGAGTATTTTTCCAAGATTGCCAAAGACCCCCACAATGCAAAAACCACTGGTCAATGCACAATCCAATGCACATGATGGCTCAGCAACATTGGACACTTGACATTTGCCATTCTTGTAAAGTAGTCATCTTAGGCTTCCAGGATGCCACAGCACACTGGCCACTCCTCCTTCTCTTTCCCTGACTTATCTTCCCAAGCTCTAAATGTTGGGGTACTTGAGGGTTCAGCCCTGAGTCTCATCTCATTTATACCCTTTTTAACTCCCTACATATCATCTAGTTCCATGATTTTAAATATATTTGTATATTGATGACTCACAAATTTATATCTTCTGCCTTGAACTCTCATCTGTCCAGCTGTCTATATGTTTGTAAGGCCACTTGAATGTCTAATAGGCTTCTCAAAATTCATGGATCCAAAAGAGCTTTTTATTTTCAGCACCATCTTCCCCATTTCAGGAAATGATAAAGGTTAATATTCCCTTATCCACAGCTGTGAAACTCTGAAAGTTCTCAACACCAAACATTTTCATTTGGCAGTAAAACCTGACCTGACTTGAACTCATTTGGAAGCAAAACCTGACTTGAACTAGTGGAGGCCATTTATTGTCTTTATTTAAGTGAATACTTGTATGTTTTGTTACAGAAATATCCATTGGGAACTACCCTAGACCCCTCTGGGAATAATTAGTAAATTTTGGGATAGGTACCTTGTTACCTTTCTGAAATCTGAGTTAAGAATTTGGTAACATTTAAACCCAAGGGTTTCAAATAAGGGACTGTAAACCCATTTGTTCAGGATCTGTCTCTCTCTCTCTCTCACTCTCTTACACACACATGCACACACACACTAAAACAAGGCATTAAGCCTCATTTTTTTCATTCCACACACTCCCACATCCAATTCATGAGTTCTATCAGCTTTAATTTTAAGTATGTCCTAAATCTGAACACTTATCATCTCCATAAGTACGAATGTTGCCATGGACAACTGCCTTAGCCTCCTAATACATCCTCCTAATTCTAATCTTATCTTCCCTGTTCCCCATCTTGTCAGTGTTAGCTTCCACAAAATGACCAGAGAAGCCTTCTCTCTTTTTTTTTTTAAATTTAAGGTATATAACCTGTTGATTTGATACATTTATAAAATACAGTTATAATTATAAACTTAAATTTATGTATAAATAATTACCACTATAGCATTAGCTACCACCTCCATCTCTCCACATAGTTACCATTTCATTTTTGTAGTGAGAACACTTAAGATCTGCTCTGTTAGCAAAATTCAAGAAATGATACAGTATTATTAGCTGTACATTAGATTCCCCAAACTTGTTAACCTTATAACTGGAAGCTTGTATCCTTGGACCAAAATCTCCACATTTCCCCCACCCTGCAACCCCTGGTAACCACCATTCTACTCTCTGTTTAGAGAAGTCTTGTCCAAACATAGGTCAGATCCTCCACCGTGCTGCTCCAAAGCTCCAAAGACTTCCTACCAGGCTGAAAATAAAATCCTAATGTCTTATCATGACCTGTTAGGTCTTAGATGATCTGCCTTTCACCTTTATCTCCTTTCTCAAGTCTTTCACTCTCTCCTTCACTCACTGTGCTCCAGCCCTCCTGGTCTTGTTTTCCTCAAACATATCACATGCACCCTGCCTGACGGGCTGTGTGCTCTTGCTTCCCTGTGTCTGGGATGCTATTGCTTTGGGCCTTGGTGCAGCTCAGTCCTCACTTCATTAAATCCCTCTCTACCAGCTGCTATTGCGGAAAGCCCTTCCTCGACAGCTCTTCTAAAACAGCAACTTCTGAACCTCCCAGACACTTTGTCACCTTACCCTGTTTGCTTTTATTAAAATTACATTGCATGTTTATTTGTTTGCTTATTTATTATCCACCCTACCATCCAAAGGTAACTCCATGAAGGGAGAGATCAAGGGAGGGATCTTGACTCTATTATTTATCATTGTATCCATGGTGCCTAGAATAATGCTGGAGCTCCCTATGTACCCAGTGATGAACGTTCATTGAATGAACAAATAAAGTTGTATTAGTAAGTCCACTGAGTTGGGTTAATCAAATGATGTTAGTCCTACTTTCCAAAGTATCTCAATATTTTTACAAGTGTCAGTATAGTCCTGATTAGCTTAAGCTGCAACTTTATTTCTGATGACTCCCATTCTTAAGATAGTTCTCATCAGTGGCTAAGACTTGATTTACAAAATGATCTGAATTTATTGAGGACATTTTTTTATTTCCTTATTTCTGAACTAAACACTTCCTCTTTCTAGGGAATCTAAGTTTGCCTGGAAATAGGTTCCCACTTCCAAAGTGCTCTCAAGTGATTCCATCATATTTCTTGTTTTCCAAGTGCTATAGCTATCAGTAAATTAACCAAGTTGTCTAAAATAAGAAGTAAACATTAACTATTTTAGCATAGAATAAGAAATCAAAGAAATACAATAAAGGTAGACATGAAATACTTTTTAGCATTGCATATGGTCATTTTTTATCTAGAAAAGTAAAACAGTTTCTGGTAAGAAATAAGAAAATTTGGGGACACCTGGGTGGCTCAGTGGGTTGAGTGTCCAACTTCAGCTCAGGTCATGATCTCATGGTTTGCCAGTTCAAGCCCCACATCAGGCTGGCTGCTGTCAGAGCAGAGCCCGCTTGGGATCCTCTGTCCCCTTCTGTCTCTTCCCCTCTCCCCATTCACATGTTCTCTGTCTCTCAAAAAAAAATTTTTTTAAAAAAAGAAAATTTGTTGTAATGCCTCCTGTAAAATTGAGGGAAAGTATATACAATAAAGTCATTTGGGGACTAATGCCAAGAAATCTTTTAAACTGGATATTAATATTTTGGTTGTGAATTTCATTTTGGAACATTCAGTCAATAAGCATTATGTTATCTCTCCTTAACCCACGACTCCACTGTGGATAGATGGGTAGTCTTTACAGAGGCATCTTTTGATACATATTTTATAAATATTTATCCCTTATTGAAATATGATTCACATGACATGATGAAGTCAAAGAACAAAAATATTAAACAACAGTTTGAAAATGATGACTTTAGTTCAAACTTCATCACACACCTTGACTTTGTGTCTGGTAAAAATAAAACTCAAGATCTGTTAAAATTGCACAATCACATCATGAAATGTCAAAACTACTTTTCTTTGCAAGTTTCTCTGTGAGGCTCTGTACAAACAGAGGATTAGTTAGTCTTCAACTCAGTAGTGGACAAATAGCTGGAAGCTAATATGAAGTATTTAGCCTGATGGCCTCTAAGTTCAGTCAGCTTATATCCTTCTGTCTGACTCACTACGGTTTGGAAACTTCAGCAGGCAATTAATTCTCCCAGGATAAACGGGTCTTCACTCACCCAGAATTCCCTGGGCTTCAAGGTCACATGAGGCCAGAACATTCACTCATGACTACAAGATATTCTCAACATAATCCTAGTTATTCAACCACATAATGAAAGAGAAATTTGAGTTTTACTAGTATGAGTGGTATAGAACTTAGGAAATTAAATTCTTGCAGCAGTCATTCAATTATTCAGTCAATGTTTGAATCTCTTCTGCCTCCTACCCATCATATAGTTACCCAGAGTCAAATTTAATCTCATATTTGGGAGAGAAATGGGCAAAAACAAGCATACTGTCTTACACATAGTTGAGCCACAGAAGAAATTTACAATAACAGCTACCATTTTTAGATGTTTATTATACACCAGACACAGGGTCTGTGTACTTTGCATTATTTTTACCCCTCACAACAATCCACTGAGATAATAAGTTCCTTTTTATAAGGTTTCTCTTTGCTGTTTTTGTTTTTATCTGTGATGTAGTCACATCCCCAGTATTTTCTACTGGTCAGGTTCTGATACCTCATTCTCTTCCTTTCTCCAGAAACAGTTTAAATACCCTCCAAAAAAGTTTCTTGATCTTCCAGACTGAATTAATGTTGCTGCTGAACTACAGCTTTACTAGCTACATCATTCAAATGTCAAGTTGTTGCATATTGCCTATTGTTATTTTTTTTATATTGAAACATTTTTCAGTTCTTACTTCTTGCAATATACTATGCTGGGCACTGAGGATACAATAATAAGCAGATGCATTCCACCTTTTTCCTCTTGTTACCTCGATAAGAGGAAGAGAAGGATTACCTAAAATGCAGAACAATTAATGGACAGTAACAATAATACATGAAATGCAAATAGAGTATCTAGAAGGGTCACCTAATCTAGTCTCAGATAATCATGAATATTGTTTCTCTGACTTTAATGATATTCTGATCGGGCTCCAACTTTCCCACCTGGTCTTTGAGAAATTCAGCTTCAATATGCTTACAGTCTCATAGATACTTCTTTTCACCAGCCTATAATTCCTTTTTCATTCAATTTAAATTCAAAATCTTCTCTCCACAAACCCCTTTGTCATGTTTTTTAAGAGAAGATTTTGCCAGGCACTGTTCTCTTCACCAATAAGACTTTTGGCTTACGAAAGTTAAAGACTTCTGTTTTACAGAATTTAAAGCTGTTACTCCATCTTTAAACCAAAGGAGTCAACTAAATTTTATTTTAATTCACAGAAAAATTGATAAACATTGGTAATAGATGAACCAATGGTATACGTCAGTTTTGAATAGACAACTACTTTATATAAACCATTAATTGTGAAGACAAAGCAATATAGAGCTCCAAAAACAAATGTCAAGGTTATTTCTTTAGTATTTTCAAGACGATTGCTTAAGGAAGAACAAGGGAAGGAAAACAAAAATTTTATCAGATTGTTTTCTTATCAACTCTGTATGGTAAGAAAGGATATGTCATGAAAGAAAAGTTGAATAAAAAATTAAAAAAATGAAAATTTATACAGAATTTCAAATTAAGTTCTTAAAAAATTTATAACATATCATGTTATTATATTTGGTTATGCATTGTCTGCCCACAAAATAGAGGTAACAAAATAAACAACCATTTCACATATGTGACTTTCTCAGATGAACACCCTAAAAATTAGCTATGCTTATCCAATGTAGCTAAGTGATACATATCCCAAATTAGCTCTTGGCTGCCACATTATTCATATACTACTTACCTGGTTTCCACAATTTATACCCCCTACTGCTTTGGTTCCATCCCTCTCTCTCTCTCTCTTTTTTTTTTCTATCACTTACTCCTTTGACCCAATCAAAAATTAGCAAATGTTTCAGAGCTTATGAATGTAAAAACTGAGGTCACGTTTTTCTTACCCTCCCCTATGTAGGTAAAGATAACTTATACTGGAGTGATTCACATAGTAGAAGAAATATGTAGGTAAGGAGGAACAAGATGGAAAATCACTTTCTCCTTTTTCATTGTGGTTGCAAAGAAGAGGCCTAGAAGAGTAGAAACTGGGCCTTCCCATGCCCTGCATGACCTGTTGTCAGGGCAACAGGATGTGTGGGGAGCCCTGGCCTTCCCAGTGCCTGTTGCCAGGGTAACAGGATATGAACCATCTTTCCTTATGCAACCAGGCAGTTTCCTTGCCTTATTCTACGATTCTACGTTTCTCTTCTATTTGATGGGAAATTACATTTGTTCACAGAAACCTAAGAGGAACACAACTTCAGCACAGAGGTCATTGACAAATCATGTATTGGAAGAAATATTGTAAGTAGGGACATGCAATTGATATTGTTGTTGGTGGAAATAAGTGGAAGAGAGTTTTATCGAACTGATTTTCTGAAAATAGAGACTTCAATTTTTATTTTCATAATCTTTTCATTGGATCAGAGAAGTAAATGATAGGAGATGATGAGATGGAAAAAAGTAGAGTAGTAGTGGGGAAAAAAACTGTGAAAACCAGAGAAGTATTATCTGAAACATTTATAAGCCAATAGCTTAATTTTGAGTGTATATCAGTTGGCAGTTTTTGTGCAACAAACATCTTGCAGCTAGTGGCCAAAAACAATAAACATTTATTACTTCCTTATGACTTTGAGTAAGTTAGACAGTCCCAGGTGACTTCACTCACATGTCTGGTAGTTAATGGTTTGGTTGCTTTAAGAGGGGACTCAACTGTAATGGTTTATATCTGCTTCACATGCTCATCCTTCAGTAAGCTCGACCAGGCTGGTATAAGAGTTCCAAAGAATGGCAAAAGAGAGTATACTCCAATGCATAAGCCCTTTCCAAATCTTTACTTGTGTCACATTTGCTAAGATCCCACTGGCCAAAGCAAGTTGTATGGCCAAGCTCAGAGTCAGTATGGGAGGGATGATCCAAGAGTGGTTATTGGAAGTCACAAATTGGGCCATATTGCAACTGTGAACAAAAGCATGGAAGAATTTCTGGGAAATAGCTCTTTGGAAAATTTGAGATATTAAGGCAGCGATTTGCTAGAGGATGAAATATTAAGAGAGTCACATTTATAAATACACTTTTTTAGTCAGTACCAGTTGGGTGTACTAGAGATTTTGAGAGTTCTAAAGGTTAGAAAGGAGGTCCTTAACTCCTCTAATAACCGTCTCCAAATGCAGTCTAAAAGAATGAGAAAAATGTTGTGTGCCTTTACATAGTTTATGTTCTCTGTGGGGAATGAAACAGAATAAACTCCATTTAGATGATTTTTCTAAAGTAAACAAAAAGAGAAAAGATTCAGCTCACTTTACTTCAGGAAAGAACTTTATTATATGCATGAAATCCTTTATAACAAGAAGAAGCAGCATAGGAAGAATTAAATACCTAGGTTTATTTTTTGAGAGAGACAGAACACACAAGCACGCATGCATAAGCAGGGGAGGGTTGGAGGTGGAGAGAGAGGGAGAGAGAGAGAGAGAGAGATAGAGAGAGAGAGAGAGAGAGAGAGAGAGAATATGAATCTCAAGTAGGCTCTACACCCAACACAGAACCCAACACCAGGCTTGATCTCATGACACTGAGATCATGACCTGAGCTGAAATCAAGAGTCGGATGCTTAACTGACTGAACCACCCAGGAACTCTATAAAATACTTATAACCTATTTTAATCAACAAAACCCCTGGCTTTATTCTTATTTATAAATGAAAATCTTCAGAGACAGACACCCAGATATCTCTACTATGTAGACATAGAGTCGTTTGTTTTTCTCTGTTGTTTGGGATATCAAAGGCCAAATAAATTAAAATAATTTTATAAGTGTCCAAGCTCTGAAGGGACAAGATGATTTAGGAAAAGTCAAATTCCTTTGAAGATACTAGCTAGGATCATTGTTAAAATAAGCTGATTAAAGAGGTAATGGTTGTACATGCCTAAGAGAAGGAGAGAAATAGAACCAGGGAGTTTCTGACATCTAAAGCATTTGCCAAGTGATAACTCCCCTTGGAGTATGCAAAACTAGGCAAACAGATGGCAGGATTGTGGAAAAATCAAAACAAGAGAATAGTTTTTAATTCCTGAAATATCAGGTTTTATAGTGAGTCTGAGTGTTAATGGAATTATCTAAGTCAGTGTTGTTTGGAAGAGGTATGGGCTTAGGAATCTGGCCTTCCCCTTACTACCCAGGACACATTGATCAAGTCATTTAATGTCTTTTGAGGCTCAGTTTTCTCATCAGAAAAACTGGGAATAATTGTGCTGAACCACACAGATCAAAAGAAAAATCTTTTAGAAATTATAAAGCAAAAAAATTATAAAATATGATTAATACTATGATTCAATTATGAGTTTGAGCTAACTAAGGAATATGATTAATGCCCAAGTTGTTCAGTATTTTCTTATCCTGCCCCAAAGGCAGTTTATTTTGAACCAAGTCTTAGAAAGTTCACCTTTTTTAATGAATATAGTATTTTTGTCAAATTGGCTTACATACAACACCCAGTGCTCATCCCAACAAGTGCCCTCTTCAATGTCCATCACCCATTTTCCCTCTCGCCCACCCCGCCCCACCCACCCTCATTTTGTTCTCTGTATTGAAGAGTCTTTTGTGGTTTGCCTCCCTCCCTCTCTGTATGTATCTGTTTTTTTCCACCTTCCCTTCCCCCATGGTCTTCTGTTCAGTTTCTCAAGATCCACATATGCGTGAAAACATATGATATCTGTCCTTCTCTGACTGACTTATTTCCCTCAGCATAATACCTTCCAGTTCCATCCACATTGCTGCAAATGGCAGGATTTCATTCTTTCTCATTGCCAAGTAGTATTCCATTGAATATATAAACCACATCTTCTTTATTCATTCATTAGTTGATGGACATTTAGGCTCTTTCCATAATTTGGCAATTGTTGAAAGTGCTTATAAACATCGGGGTACATGTGCCACTATGAATCTAATACAAAATCTATTTTAATTTTCTTCTAAATCATCAAGCACCTGACTCATACAAAACTGCAAGAATCCTTTGATCTTCCACTCTTATGCAGAGTTTAATTATGGCTGACCTCTGTTTTCTTGAACACTATGAACACTGTATGAACACTTTCTTGAACACTATGAACACTTAAAGCCTATGAACACTGTACTTAGGACTCTACTATTTTTTCATGCCTTAATATAAGCATATCTGAGTAGCTATAAATAAAAAAAAATTTACCTAGAAGAAATGATCTGCGTTGAGCATTTTCTCAGCCTATTTGGTAAAAATTTATGTTTTTAATTATTTTATAAAATGTAAAATAAAATACAATATCTTTAAACAACTCAGGAAACTGTAGTTTAAAGAAGAAACCAAAAAAGTCATAATGTTTCATTTATATGCCTCTCATGACCTATTATCACTTTTATGTGCTTCTTTGACAATAAATAATCATGCCTAATACTTGCTCAGACCAGATATTTGGAATACTGTGATTCTCATGAGCCTTTAACATTATCATCTGTTTAATGATGTTAGTGAACAGTCCCTTTCCTATCCAAAAGGCTTATAGCACAGACCTTTTGGATGGGAATCAGACTTGCTCAAATATTTACATTTGATTAGCTGATTGAAATATATTAGAATAAGGGACAAAATCTAATACTATAATGGTAATTTTGTATTTTCTAAAATGAATCAGCAAAAGGAAGGACTATGGGACATGACAGTAATTACTTGGAAGTCAAATCCATTGAGAACCAGACTGGGATAACAAAAGACCTAAAGAATGATTTTCAAGCCAGAGTGACTCAGGAAATCAGATTGGCCCTGGTTTATACATGATTATAGAGCCCTAAAATCAATTCTAAGTCCACCACATGACACTGAATAAAGGGTGCTGAATCCATCAAGGCAATTCTATAGGTGAAACTCCAAGGCTAGCCCACTTCTCTTCATCAGCTCTCTCTCCTTACACACCCATCACTCCTTCCCCAAGGAAATGTAAATCCTTGAGTATAAAAGCCTGGGAATCTTGGCAAGAGCACCTCCATTGAACTAATAGAAGGTCTTCTTTTCTCATCTAACAACCTGACTCTCTCCACAGATTCTGACGAGAAAATTACTTTAAAAAAAATAGAATTCTGCTTTTCCATATAATATTAGTAATAATAATGACAACAGCTAGAATTCTTGAATTCTGGACACTGTTCTAAGATGTTCTTAAGATTCATTCACTTAATCTTTTTAATATCTAGGAGATACATAATGATATCATTCCCACTTTACAGATACGAAATCTAAGGCATCAAAAAATCAATCAATTTAGAGAAGATCATATAGCTGTTAAATAGCAGAGTTTATATACACATAAGAATGGTTAAGATTATGGAAATATTAATAACTACAGTGTTTTGAGAAGGTTACTGTGTGCCAGGTATTGTGCTATTTCTTTTTTAAAAAATTTTTTTAACATTTATTCATTTTTGAGAGAGAGAACTGAGCGTGAGCTGGGGAGGAGCGAAGAGGTGGGGAGACAGAATCCAAAGCAGGCTCCAGGCTCTGAGCTGTCAGCACAGAGCCTGACGTGGGGCTTGAATTCATTGACCGTGAGATCATGACCTGAGCCTAGCCGAAGTCGGATTCTTAACCAACTGAGCCACCCAGGTGCCCCTATATTTCTGCTTTTTAATATTTATTTTGAGAGAGAGAGCCCATGCATGCATGTGTGCAAGCAGGAGGAAGGGCAGAGAGAGAAGGAGAGAGAGAATTCCAAGCGGACTCCTTGCTGTCAGCTGAGATCTCCATACAGAGCTCAATCTCATGAATGGTGAGACCACGACCTGAGCCAAAATCAAAAGTCAGGTGTGGGGCGCCTGGGTGGCTCAGTTGGTCAAGCGTCCAATTTCACCTCAGGTCATGATATCATGGTTTGTGAGTTGGAGCCCTGCGTCAGGCTCTGTGCTGACAGGTCAGAACCTGGAGCCTGCTTCAGATTCTGTGTCTATCTCTCGGCCCCTCCCCTGCTCATGCTCTATGTCTGTCTCTCAATAATAAATGTTAAAAAAAATTTTTTTAAGTCAGATGCTCAACCCCTGTGCTATATTTCTTATACACATTATTTTACTTAATTTGCACTACCTTGATTTGGGCAATATGCAGATACCCAGATCCAAATGCTTCCCTTTCAAGTGGAAAAACCTTCACCTGAAAAAGCCTTTCAGGCCTCCCTTTGCCACTTTTCACATTCTTTCACAAAGGAGGAAGAGCACTTGGTTGGTGAATTGTGAATAAAGAATTAGACCTGGGGGTGCAAGCTATCCTTTTCAGAGAGTGAGGAAGGGATATTCTGCTTATACAAATCACAGTCTCATCTGTGAAAGCACATTTAGGAGGGCAGACTTTGCCCCTGCTGAGGAGAGGTGTCATTCATTAACCCCACCCCGACCCCAAGATCTCATGAGGTTTTGTCTATGTCTCAGCTGAAAAGGCACCTTCTAAGATAGATCATTCCTAACCAAAATACTTTCCCAAGTAACTCTTGTGCATTTTCTTAAGGTCAGTTCTTACTCTATATTAACTTATTTTTTTTTATAATTCACCTTTTTGATGTTTGTTTCCTCTACTAAACTGTAGGCTCATCTACCTAAACTAGTGCCTGACACAGTACACAACCAGTGGGTATTTACTGAATGAGTGAACAAATCAAATAATTGGATTTTACAAATAAAGAAAGTAAAGTTTAGAAAAGTTAATACATTTTCCATGGTCACACAGCTAAAGGACAGATGGTATTAGAAAATACCTGACTGATTCCACAGTTCAGTTTTTAATCTCTAAGGTATTTTACCTCAATGATATCTATTCTATAAATATAACATAATATTATATAAGGACTGAGCCTTACAATAAGATTATATTTATACACCAGAATAGGTTTTTTTGAGGTGGTTTTCTTTATTTTTATAACTAAAGGACACACTTTTAAGCTGACTTTTCTGATAAAACCATCAAAACTATCATATACTCAACAATGTGAGAAAAGAAATTAAGATTTATCAACAATTTCCAAAAAAGAGCATAAACATTCTTCTTTGACATTTGAAACGAATCTACTATAAGCTCTCAATATCAGAGCTTTGTCAGAAAATTGGTGGTCTAGGCATATAAACCAGGTTTAGATGGAAGACAGGGAGTTATTTAATGGCTAAAGATATAGAGCATCTACTCCAGTTCTCCATAGACTGGCCAAGACTGGCTTCACCCTAAGCATCCTGTCTGTGTGAGAAAGTGTGTGTTGGGGGGTAGTGGTAGGGGAGAGGGTAAGAATATAAAAATGGTCATGTTGATTCAGCACTCTGTTACTCTATTACAGAAGGAATGTATTAGTTTCTTACTGCTGCTGCATCATATTTAGCACAAACTTAGTAGCTTGAAACAACACAAACATATTATCTCCAGTTCTGTAGGTCAGAAATTCGAGGCAAGTTTCACTGGGCTAAAATCAGTTTTGGCAAAGCTGCATTCTTTTTGGAGGCTTAGAGAAGAATCCGTCTCTTACTTTTGCAAGCCTCTAGAGGTTGCCCACATACCTTGCCTCCTAGTCTGCTTCCTCCATCTTCATCATTGACCAAGACAAGTTGAGTCTTCCTCACATCAGAGCATTCTGACCTCTTCTTCTCCCTCCCTCTTCCACTTTTAAGAACTGTTGTGATTACATTTGGCCCAGCTGGATAATGCAGTCTCATCTCCATATTTTAAGGTCAGCTGACTAGCAACCTTAATTCCATCTGCTACCTTACTTCCCCTTTGACAGATTCACAGATTCTAGGGATTAGGACATGGACATGTCTAGGGGGCAGTTCTTCTGTCTACCACAAAGCTCATGGACTAAGTTTTCAGAAGCACGACTCTGCATCCTTTTCTGTGATCTTTCTTGGTAACTATTCTGAGGATGTCTTCTTTTGTGCTTTGAAAGTAAGATGAATAAAAGCTTTACAGGTAGATGAATCTGTATTTAAATGCAAGCTTCGCCAGACACTAGCTATTTAACCAACTTAGGATAATTACTTTTTGAAATCATTGGAAAAGTAAGTAAGCATACAGATGTTATATTTGGAAAGTTCTGACAACTAGTAGATGATAAGCAAATATTACTTTCTCCCGTCTTCTCCATCCCTATTCTATCTGTGAATCTATCTCTACTCCTCCAACCTGACCTTAGGCCCTATTTTGGCAACCTGACTGATCCTCCAACTTTGAAGTCAGAACCACTGTAAGATTCCAAATTTTATTCATTCATTGATTCATTGAAAAGGATTTATTGCATGATCTACCACATTCCAGGTATTGTGCTAGGTGCTGGTGATCCAAAAGCAAACACAATGAACATAATTCGTGCCCTCAGGAACTTGTGGTCCAGTAGTGAAGGTAGATTTTGTTATGAAAAGGGAAGTCCAGGTTCTTTTACGAGCCAAATATAGGAAACTGACCTAGTGTGAAGGATCAAGAAGGATTTCCTTTGCAAGTGAAATTTAAGACAAGATCTTTGAGCATTTCTTAATAGTGTTCCTTAGTAGCATTGTGAGTAGGATAATTCTTCCTGAAAAAGGAATTTCCCAAGCTCTGGAGGACATTTATCATGCCTGAACCCTGCTGCCCACTGAATACAGAAACATCCTCAGGCACTGCAATAACCAGAAGCATCCCCACACATCTCTAAAAACATCACAGGGAACAAAAGCAGCTCTGGCTGAGAGAGGAGAAAGGAGTGGCTCCCTTGGGAAGAGAGAACAAAATGAGTAAATGCAGATGGGTGGTACGCAATGTTTCTTTGGGACAACCTTGAAGCTGATTGGGAGGTGGCCACAGAAGGAGAGGTATGAAAAGAGGTTCCAAATGTGGAGCAGGTACAGGGTGAAGGATGCTGAACTTTTAAGGGAAGGTACTAGAAGGCAGGATAGTAAAAGGATCAGATCTGCTAATCTATAATGCTGCTTTATCCTAAAGTATAATTCCAGTTTGGGAATATGGTGCTAATAGCTCCTGTCATTTTACCTGTTTTGCCAATTTTCATTCTAAATATGTATTTCTGCTACATCTTCTTGGTGATAAGGGTTTGGGCAAGTGCATCTGAGAGCTGTTCAACACACTGCCCTCTTTAATTACAGTTACTTTAAATTAGCTATAGGGTTATTACACATTTCCTCCTTTCTCCTGCACTCTCTTCTTCTCTATATTTTATGCTTCTATTACTGATGATTGTGTTTGCCACCCGTCAGAGGAAAAAAGAAAAAAAAGCAGCTTAGGTCTTTCAACTGTTGCATTCACAATTCCACATCTTAATATCTGGACACTTGTCAAGATACGGAGGTAAGCATCTATATGTGCAAAATTAATTCTCAAATATTAAGTTAGTTTAGTGGCACCTGGGTGGCTCATTAGGTTCAGCCTCTACCCTCAGCCCAGGCCATGATCTCTGGTTCACAAATTAGAGCCCTGCATTGGGTTCTGTGCTGACAGCTCAGAGCCTGGAGCCTGCTTCAGATTCTGTGTCTCCCTCTCTCTCTGCCCCTCCCCTGCTCATGCTTTGTCTCTCTCTGTCCTCAAAAATAAATGAAAACATTTTTAAAAATAAAAAATAAGTTAAAAAATGTTAAGTCCGTTTCTAACTGTAAAATTCTCACAGGTTCTAGTCCTACATTTATAAAAGCTTAAAGGATTGGCAATAATTACTATGAAGTAATGAGTCTTAGATTTTTGTCAATAGTTTGTAGTTTTAAGTAGTTTAAACTTTCCTCCCTTCTGTTGAACAACTGGAAAAGGTAACACTCGGAATAAGTTTTTGTTATAATGTCATGTTCACTGGAATTTCTAGTTGATCACAGTTTTCTGGAAAGGCTGTCGCCCCTTGCATTAAACTCTTAGAACAGTGGCATTGACTGGAAAGAGGAGTACCAATGTCTTAAAATGTTTTTTCTGGGGCGTCTGAGTGGCTCAGTTTGTTAGGTGTCTGACTTTGTTTCAGCTCAGGTTATGATGTTGAAGTTTGTGGGTTTGAGCGCCGCATCAGGTTCCATGCTCGCATGGAAAATTTTTTAAATATGTTTTTTTTCTTTTAAATCCACAGCTGTGGAGCAATTTTACATTAAAAATAACAATGAAAAAGTACCATGACACAGAGAACAGAATTCCTTCTAAAGTTGGAGGGGAAACTGCATAAATGAAAACAATCAAAATCTTCAAATCAGTGTTCCTCATGAGAATCAATAAACTTAACAGTCTTTGCAAAGACTAGTGTTAGAAAAATGTCCTTAGTTTGCAGGAATTAGTACAGGTCCCAGAGTCACAGAAAACTTCTGAACCAGAAATTTCATTAGGTATTGAGATGGCAGAAGAAATAGGAAATGTTTTCCAGGTCCTAAATAACCGATAACGTATGGACAGGTATATGACTCTTTGTAAGTGTTGTTTATGAAGGGCATAATGCCATAGCCATTCGCTAATATTTCCAACATCATGGATGGTGAGTCATAGTGTAGAATCTGAACTGTCATATTGAGAGACAAGTTGGTGGATTGAAGATGGATTGAAGAAAGCTAAAGAAAAAAGCCATAACTATAAAATAAAATTAATAAAATAAAGCATACAAGTCTACATCAGAAATGGGAAGAGGAAAGGGTTTCACCTTTGTTTCCACAAAGGAACAAGAGACTTCTTGGCATATCACCGAATATGGTGTCTCAATTAAATATTATATGAAGGAGATTAAAAAGGGACTCAATGAAAAAAATCAACAAAGAGGTAGAGAATAATTGATATTTTAATTTAGTTTACTGATGTTTCACATGTGCTACAAAATTTAAAAATTATTTCTATCAACTCAAAAAAAGTGTTACAAAATCTTATGTTATATGATATTGCTTATAAAATATTTTTATAAATATCTACCTACAGTAGTTCATGTTTCCATATTTAAAGTATACTTGAATAAACTTTATTTTACTAACCTTTGTCTCTATTTTTATTTAACCTCAAAAACGTACATATTATAAACCTACTTAAAAACAGAATGTCCTGTTGAAATAAATCAATGTATCTTTGAAGTTAGATACAGTAAAAGTAGAAAAATCATTTTCTAAATATCTAAAAGTCCTCATTGAGCTTTTGAACAAACTAAAAAATTATTGCAAAATTGTTTGATAGCTTTCATGAATAACATAATTTTAATTGCCAACACTTAAAAAGTGAAATTCTAGAAGTAGAGATTATAAGAAGCTAAAAATCCTGTTTGAATCAATATTACATTTTAAATAGGCAAGACAATTCCAGCAATGGAATGAGGAGACCCTCATATCACTGCTATGAATGCAGACTACACAAGAGACCATAATTAAACAATTTGGTTGCCATTAGTCATGCAGATTTTAGATTTAGAGCTTCTTGTTTTGAAAATTCTAAACCTAGAATACTGAAAATGTCTTAAGTCAAAGTACAAGTTAAAGTAATAGTACCAAAATGCAAATTCCTTCTTTCTTTGATGCAAAGGCAATCAGTCATTTCAATCAGTTTGGTAATAATAATAATTTTTTAAAAAACTAGTTTCAGTAATTTTTCCCCTAAATGATCCTTCAGTGACTCTATGGAGGCAAAATACCAAATTTACTTAGTACATGCATGTATTATTATATCTTACATCAATGTTGGATATCAAATCATGAAGCTCTAGTGCTGAATGACTCTACTGAAATAAAATGAGATTGATCTTTGAGATCACTTGATAAAGTGAAAGTCAGATAACTGCTCTAAAATGTCAGGTAAACACAAAGTCACTTTTCAATTTTTTTAAGACATATGCACAGATTCACTACCATACATCTTCATACATTTAAGTAACTACAGAAAAATAAAACAAATACAAACAAAACAAACAAACAAGCAAAAACATCCTGTCCTGCTAAAGGGAAGAAAATCTAAACTAGGTTGTAATATGATCTATAATTTTTCCGGTACAGATGTTCATCTACTAATTAGGTTAGGACAAATCATCTGATGACTACCAATGTTTAATTTTCATCTATGCTAATTAATTTTGTAAGCTGTTACTTGCTTTTATAGGATTATTTGTTTCCTTAGAGAACCACCTCCCCAAAAAACTGTAATTCTGGTCTTCAATGGATCTTGAAAACATATTTCTCTAATTCATTCAAATGATGTAAGATGGCTTCCTTTTTAAAAGTTCTCTGTTAAATGTTGTTTGCATTATTAGTGAGCTCTATACTAGTGCACTGTAATGTCATATGTTACTTCAACTGTAAGAAAATATACAGAAAATACTACTTAAATATACAAACATCATTAAATACATTCAAGTGGAGGAAAGTAGAAGGAATTTTTCCTCTAAACAAAGTTTAACATAATTTTTCTTTCAAAAAAATCATAGATATAAAAACAACCACATTAAATTTACTCAGATGTTGCAATTTATACAACAGTATGTAAATGCAGCATTAGAAATATGAATCCTAGAAAATCTCTATTTTGCATGGTATAGGATTCCTTCAGCTATGATTATAAACAAGAAAATATATTTTCATTTCAGAACTACAAATATGCTGAGCAATTACACTGGCCTGTATATATTCATAATGCAAATTTTTATCCAAATGTTAAACCTGATTTTTAAATTATAATTAAAATAAAGCATGTATACATAGGGTGCTGGAACAGATGAACAGAAATTAGTAGCATAGACAGAAAAAAACTTAAATCTTGTTTAAATAGCAAGGTGAATAGCAATGCAATTAAAGTTTGACCCAGGTACTTACATTTCATGTTTGACATAAGCACATCTCTTAGCCCAAGTTAGTAAGGTCTATTTTATACCATGAGCTACTGTGTATTCTCAGAAGAAGTGAATTGGTTAATTTAAAGCCAAAACTCTCCAATAAGTTTGGTATCCTACTAGTGTTTTTACCACATTTTTTCTTAAGCAAACATTATTAATTAAGACAAAGAAGAAGCACAGTGGAATATAAGTATTTATCATATTATTCCTGCCCTTGTGTTTTCAAAATCTAATCACATAGAAATAAGTATCAGTAGTACTCTTTTTTTATTTTACTGAAGGAAATTTTATTTCTGCAAGTATCCTGGCAAGCAGCTTTTCTAGTTACTTTTCTGCATATCTAAACCACATATCTAAAGAATATATACAGAATGTATAAAGGAAACCATGTGTTGTAACAGTCAAGTGAATTCTCAGGGAGTTACCTTACTTTACATTACACATACAGGTGCAAAAAAGACTATCCATCCTTCAGGCAAGTTGTTAGCTGACACTCACACATTTTATTTTTTAAGAGAAAATCTTTCTAAAGGAAACACTAGTCCACAAAGTCAGATATTACGAACAATTAGTCATATTAATAGTCAAGTTTTGGGTGGGGTGGTGGGAATAAAAACACAGAACCAAGCAAAGAGCTTACTCACATTCCTTTCAGGCGTTGCCACATTTTTTCAGTGTGTTCTCCTATCAGATACTTAAGAGGGGTGTTTTCCAATTCTTCAATTTCTGTAGCAGTAGACCCCATGATGATATTCCTAGGGCAATATAGTTACAGTCAGTTTCAGCAGCTAGAACAAGCATTCCTCAGACCACTACGAATCTCAAACAGTTATACAGTAGCATCTCTCATCTATCAAAATACTGCAGATTTACAAAGCTGAGGGCAGCCTCTGCCAGAATTGCTACTGACTTTGACAGGCATATCCACTCTTCACATCACCCAACCTCTCAAGCAGACAGCAGTATAAACAGATCCTCTGACCTCACAGGAGCAATCCGCACATGTGAGCCTGCTACTGTACTACTGACCGACTGAGTGTTCCAGCTCTCCCCAAAAGCAGCTCATCTGTTACCGTTCGGTGCACTGAAGCACATCAGAATTCCTACAGTTTACGAGATCTATTATGCACAAGAGAAACGTGAATGACTTTAGCGCACCAGAAGAAGCTGAATTCCCTTCTACCAATAGAAAGAGGGCAGGATGTAATAAGAAAGCAGATGGTAGGAACCAGTGTCAGCAGCACCACCCTGAGAAAAAAGTGCCCGTTTTAAATGCCAAGGTTTTTGTCTCTTCATTGATCTGGAACCAACAGTTAAAGATATATCATGCCCTAACAACAAACGCAATAAAAATTAATGGCAACAATGAGAAAATAACACATAGAGCCATGCAGAAGACAGACCACGGAGCTCCACAGGTTGTTATTGAAAGACTATGTACATCAATGATGCTGTAATCATGCTTATTCACCTTCTCCTAGCAACTCCACACAGTAGGTAACTGCCAATTTAACCAGTAGAAAACACGGCAGCTGCACACAGCCTGCTCCGTGAATCCTTTGGGGGTTACAAAATAAATAAAACGAAACTAGTGTGGAAGAGTGTGTGTGTGTGTGTGTGTGTGTGTGTGTGTGTGTGTGTGTGCATGTGTGTGCTGAAGTAAAGGGAATGTGTGAAGGTGGGGGGAAGAAGAAAGGGAGAGAGGGAGAGAAATGGATGCTGTGCCGCTTGTGCATTTTAGAAGAAAAATGAGAGAAAGTGAACATAAAAGGAATCAGAACTGAGTCATCTGCCAAGCTCCCAACACATGGTGAGCTTTCTTTGAAACCAGCACAGACCCTGAGTATGAGCTCCACAACAGCTATTGCTATCCGCAAGCTGCTAAGAAAAATACACTTAAAAGCAGTATCTCTTCTTGCTTGTTTAGAAAGCCAGATGTAGTTTTATCCTTCCCTACAAGATACCTTGCTATTACCGATATTCATATGTAGTAGACACGTGATAACATCTCGTATTTATTGAGTACTTACTGTATGTCCGACCCTGTTCCTAGTACCTAACAGTTTACCATTTTAAAATTTTTACAAAAACCCCATGAATGGTAGGTAATATTCCCATTTAACAGTTTAGGAAATGGAGAAACAGAGATACTTCCCAGATTTAAAGCCAGCCCTTTAAAGTGGGCACTATCTATGATTTTACTAACAAGGCCTTCCAATATAAAGTTACTATGTGTGTCTAAACACTGAGCGCATCTGGTGGTCAAAATCATAATATCTGTAAAAAGCATCTTTGTAAATGGTTATAGAAAGTGTCTTCTGGGGCGCCCAGGTGGCTCAGTCCTTAAGCATCTGACTTCGGTTCAGATCATGATCTCACTGTTCCTGAGTTTGAGGCCCCCCCCTCAGGCCAACATGAGCCCAGCTGCAGGTGAGCTCGTGCCCCACTTTGGTGAGTCCTGCTTTCCTGCTTCTCTCTCTCTTTCTCACTCTCTTCCCCTCCTTGGATTCTCTCTGTCTCTGCCCCTAGCTCCCCCTCTGCCACTCTCTCTCTGTCTCTCAAAAAAAAAAAAAAAAAAAAAAGTGTCTTCTGATTTACAAATTAGAAGAGGTGAGATTTCTGCGCTATTTGGGCAGAGTCGTATAGGCCTCTTTTCTGGGTTCCCATAATAACTTCACAGAAAACTTTCACAGCGTCCAGAGCCCTTGATGTCCTGCAAATAAAGGAGCAGGATGCCCTCAAATTCCTTTCATCAGGAACCCATTTGGGTGGCACAAACCTTGACTTCCAAACGAAACCATCGTCTACAAAAGGAAAAGTAACGGCATTACCTCATAAATCTCAAGAGGACCTGGGAGAAGCTTCTGCTGGCGGCTCGCGTTGAAAACCTGGCTGCCCTCAGTATCATACCCTCCGGGAGCAGGGCCAGCCAGCTCTGGTGAAGTCTGCGGCTGTCACTGGAGCCACTCCTGTCGGGTGGCCACCTCGCCTCGGAACCTTCTCTAACCAGACGGAGACAGCCTCCTGGACGCGGGAAGCCACACTTCCGCCGTTATTGATCCCAGGGCTGACCCCCAGCCTCTGGAGAGGTGTCTTATCTTAACCCACCTCTGCCAGCTCTGCGCCGTGTGGCCACTGCCACCCCAGAGCAGCCACGAGGGAGCTGGCTCCGCGGGTGTGACGCGGGGGGCGCCGGGGAGGAAGTTCTGTGCGCCCACGGCCCCATCTCCCTGAGCCGCCCCGCCACGGAGGGTCACGCCTGGTCTCCACCGGCACTGAGATCCCACAGAGACTGAAAGGGAAGAGCGGGACGCTGCTGTGAACCAGGAGGAACCTCAGGTGGACCGGCCGCTCCAGCTCCCAACCGGCGGCCTCTCGGCACGTGCTGGCGGACCGGCGCGAGGTGCGGGCGCCCTCCGAGCCTGCTGGGGGCTCCCTCCTGAAGCCGGAGCGGAAGCCCGCCCCCAGGACCCGCTGCAGCCCCGGGGACGCCGCGCCGGGTGGGCAGGGACCACCACGGGGTCGCAGGCGCTTCTACACACTCGTGGACAGAACGTGGCAACAAGGTGAGCAGAAAATGAAGTTTTCAAAAAAGAAAAGGTTAAATCAACCGAGGCTTCAGTTATCCTTTTTCCAAGGAGTTGTTTCCTGAACTCCAGCTGAATGTAATGTCTTTAGCTAGCTTTACATTGTTGCAACCTCACCCCTGTGAGCATTTTCTAGAATTGTCAGAAATGAGCTAGTTATTGCACTGAAAGTACTGATTTTGCCTTCCCTGTGCCTTCATTTATAACCCTAGATACATTCACTTAATAAATTCTTAGCTGATTTTTTTCTTTAATGAGATAGTCAACATCTGAACTGTGCTCTCAGAGATGAATCACAGTGAAAAAATCTCTGTAAAATGCAAGCACTCCACCACTACTATTTTATGAGCCAAACACCCTAGTCCTTAAGGTTATAACCCCTTTCAGGGCACAAATGTTTTTCTAATTATGGGAAGAAATTTCAAGCCCTCACATTGGCTAGTTTACCAATAGTATTGCAATGTAAAAATTGAGGACTATTCTGCTTAAGTGTTGGTGAATTTTGTCATTGAAACTTACTTGCCCTTTCTTTCACTATCTCACTTCTGTCACATATTGATACATATGAACTCTTAGTGTACTGATGACACCCTTAATACACAAAAATGCTTAATTGTTGCATTAAGCATTTCATAAAATAAAACTAAAATTTGAACAATGAGCTATTCCGAAAAGCTTATTATTTAAATCTTTGACCAATATAATTTTCAGCCTTAAGCAGCATCAAAAAATTATTTCTGTTGATGTAGAGAATTCAAAGAATTTTCCTTTTCTAGTTTATAACTAATGTCTACATGATGTATTAATAGAATAAAAATAGGGGAGCCTGGGTGGCTCAGTCTATTGAGCATCCAACTTTGGCTCAGGTTATGACCTTATATCAGGGTTCATGGGTTCTAGCCCTGCATCAGGCTTTGTGCTGAAGGTTTGGAGTCTGAAGCCTGCTTCATATTCTGTGTCTCCCTCTCTCTCTGCCTCTCCCCCCGCTTGTACTCAATCTGTCTCTCAAATATAAATAAACTTTAAAAAAATATTTTAAATAGGATAAAAATAAAATAAATCACATTGAAGAAAATAGAACTGAGGGAATAGCATTCAACTTTTCTCTTTCCTAATTAATCTGTTTAGAAAAATTTGAGATGTTGCATTCATAAAATTAAACCAAAAAAATTCTGACATAAGACAGAGAAATAAGATAACAAGAAAGTACACTGGGAAATTAAAATATGCTTGCCAAAACAAAACGTTCAATATGAGCTCTGGGGAGAAGTTGAGAAAATAATACTAAATTAGGGTAAAAATTGATCCAATTTGTTTCTTCTCTCTCATATGTTCCATCTCTTTTGCTTTAACTCTATATTCAGGTAAATTATCTTTATTATAATAAGTAGTTCCTTCATTCTTATTACCTAATATTTTATTGGAATGTTGATAAACATTTATAAAATGATTTTTCAGTATCTACGGATGCCAAGATATATTGCAGCATAGAACAGGATCCAGACTACCTGAATTTGAATCCCTGTTCTTTCACTTAAAGAATTATGTAATCTTTTGCAAGTTACTATTATGTGTCTGTTCCCTCATGTATAAAGGAACATAATAAGATTATCTTTCTCATAATGCTGATGTAAGGATTAAATGAGTTAATATACACAAAGAACTTAAAACAGTATCAGAAGCATAGTAACTGCTCTATTAAGTTGTTAGAATTAAAAAATAATGTTTTAATTGTTAGCATTTATTATTATTGATACTATCACATGGCTTTCCTCCTTCAGATTGAAGTGTAATTATTTCAGTAGGTTTACTGACCATGAGCTATTTTCCAAATAATTTGTCATAGAGCATTATTGTTTTTATGCATTGCTAGTCTTCATTTTATTTAGAAACTTTACATCCTAATTCATGAGTGAAATGTTTGAAATATTTGTAGCACTAACTTTATTGATTTTCTTATTAAGGTTATACTAGCACCATGTAATAAATTGGAGGGAAATAGTTTTAAACTTACAAGTTCGCACCCAGCAAATGACAAAGATAAATGATGACATATTCAGGAGCACCAAATTGGAAAGCATACCACTCAAATAATCTTCTAAAATAATTGCCTGAGTCAGTATACTTGAGAAACAAAAAGTAATTAGTGACTAAAATCAGAGACTTGTACCTAACTAGCCATAGAGATTGAAAACAAAGTCCCAGGTTTACTTCTGTGAAGAAGGGCTAGGAAGAAATTAATTCAAATTAGAACAAGAAACAGGGGATCCAAAAAAGATGGCTTCAAGGAAAAAAAAGGATTAAATTTTAAAACAACCTTAACAAACTAAAAAGATTATGTCATTGATTAAATGAAAGCACACTACTTCTAAATTGATAACTAAAGGGGCACCTGGGTGGCTCAGTCTGTTGAGCGTCTGACTTCGGCTCAGACCATGATCTCACGGTTTGTGAGCTGGAGCCCCACATCAGGCTCTGTGCTGACAGCTCAGAGCCTGGAGTCTGCTTTGGATTCTGGGTCTCCCTCTTTTCTGCCCCTCCCCCCTTCTCAAAAATAAACATTTTAAAAGAAATTTTAAATAAATAAATTGATAAGTAAAACCCCAGAAAATATGCAAAGTTTTAACAATATGGCACACTAGATATTCCAAAAATTTCCAGGTCAAAAAGCATTTCAAATATTGGAAAAATTGTAGTAAATATGCTTTTTAATGCACAGATAGGCCTCTAAAAAATGAAGGTGTCAAAATGAAGATGCACATAATGGAGCTTCAAAATACATGAAAGCAAAAATAAAACAAATCTCAGGAGAAATAAATACATTTGTAATTACAGTCATATAGTCATATATTTTATACATCTCACTCTAAAAATTGACAAAACAAGTAGAGAAACCCAGTAAGTATATAAGAGAACTGAACCTCACTGTCAGTAGACTTGACCTGATTGACATTTATAGTACACTCCACTGAACAACAGCAAAATACACATTATTTTAAAGCACACACATTGAATATTTACCAAAAGAAATCACATGCTGGGTGATAAAAAAATCTCAATAAATTTACAAAGATCAAATAATACAATGTATATTCTCTGACCCCAGTGGAATTAAATGACCCCAGTGGAATATAAATACAATGTATATTCTCTGACCCCAGAAATATCTTTGAAAAATCCCTAATACTTGAAAACTAAATGATACACTTTCAATTAACCCATGGGCCAAATAAGAAATTGAAAAGGAAATTAGAATGTATTTTCAACTGAATAAAGATGAAAATACAACATATCAAAATCTGTGAGAAATAGCTAAAGCAGTACCTGGGATGGGGGGATTTATAGCACTATATAGCTGTATTAAAAATGAACAGGGGTGCCTGGGTGGCTCAGTTGGTTGGGTGTCTGACTTCAGCTCAGGTCTTGACCTCACAGTCTGTAGGTTCGAGCCCCGCATCAGGCTCTGTGCTGACAGCTCAGAGCCTGGAGCCTTCTTCAAATTCTGTTTCCTTCTCTCTCTGCCCCTCCCCCATTCATGCTCTGTCTCTCTCTCAAAAATTAATAAGCATTTTAAAAAATTTAAAAAAGAAATGAACAAAGATCTTGTATCAATGACATTAGGATCCACATTAAGAATCTTAAGAGGATAAGCAAAACAAGTAAAAATAAAGAAATAAATATCAGAGCAGAAATCAATGAAATAAAACTCAGAAAGACAAAAGAGATAATCAACAAACTAAAAAGTTGGCTCTTTGAAAAGATCAATAAAATTGATATGCCTTATTTTATTAACAGATACAAAAAGATGTCAAGAACTGTAAAGATTCTGAGATTTTGCCATTCATACAGACTATCAGATCAGCCTACCAGCCTATCCTTGGGTCAGGAACAAAAAGTTGTATTTGTTCCTCACACCAAAAGCAGTAGCCACACTACTGGCATTTTTGTACAGGTTCTCTGAGCTCTGATTCCCACAACACCAGATGCTTTTGATAATTGTGACACTTTTCTTTGAGTAGATTGGTTTAGAAAGTACAGAATTTAATTTCCTAGGTATCTACCCAAGAGAAATAAAAAGCATGAGTCCACAGAAAGATCTGTACACAAATGTCTGTAGCAGAATTATTTATTATGGCCAAAAAGTGGAGACAACTCAAATGTCCATCAACTTATAAATGACTAGCAAAATGTTGGTAAATCAAAACAATGGAGCCCTAGCTAGAGTAAAGAGGAATGAAACACTGATACCTGCTACAACATACATAAATCTTAAATCTGTTTTCCTATGTGAACGAAACCAGAAAAGGCAAATCTGTAAAGTCAGAAAGTAGATTAGTGGTTACTTGGGGCTGGGGGTAGGAAAGGGATTGACTGTAAATGGACAAGAGGTATTTTATCAGAGTGATGAAAATGTTCTAGAACTGGATTATGATGAAAACTGCACCACTCAGTAAGTTTTCTAAAACTCTTGAAATTGTATACTTAAAAGGGATGGATTATATGGTGTACGAATTATACCTCAATAAAGTTGTTTAAAAAGCAAAGAAATAAAGAATTATGTTTCTTTCATAGTGGGTCCTCAAACATGTAGTATTGTTCTACATCAAAAATATTTACATAGTCATAATATTATCAAATATTTATCAGTTTTTAGAATTTAACCACTAGGGAAAATATGAGTCTTTTTTATTTTAGTTACAAATCAAATATAAATGTTCTGAACTTTAATAAGTAATCACATACCTGCCAGATAGTGGGAGAAAAACAGGGGGATGAGAAGTGTAAGGAAGTTTATAATCACTGACATTCTCAGTTTATATTGTCGAGAATTCAGTGATAATGTTTGAAGTTGGCTGATCAAAATATAAAAGTTTAAGTATTAAACATCTTACAGAAGTGTAACATGTTACAATCGTTACCAAAAGAATCCCAAAATAATTTAACTTAAAAAAATTAGGAAGAGAGAGAAAGTTCTTGGTCTTTCCGACTGTGGAGACATCAGGTAATGTTTGATGTTGATAGGTCAAGATATCGAGGTTTGAGCTCCACAGCTATAAATTGATCACCAGAGGAAATAAAACTGAAAATAATTCAAAGTGGCTGGTAATGAAGAGAAGGACTTCCAGTAATAATAGGAAATTCAATAGGAGATTTGATAGTAATGTGTACCTTTCTCTCCTATTTGATTTTTTCTACTGTTTACATATTATGTAATAAAAACTAAGGGAGATGTTAAAATATATTTTTAATATCCTCTTGTAGCCACAAACTTAAGTTTAAAAATTAACTTACTCTTTCACACCAGCTTTTCCTCCAAATTTTCATGTTTCTGTAGATTGGCACTTTTATTTTTATTTCACTTTTTTAATTTGCATTTTTCTTTATTGTTTCAAATTTTCTACAATAATTGTATGTATTTTTTTAATTCAGGAGTTTTTTTTAAGCTCTTGGCTCCTACTTGTCCTCCATGTCCCACTCCCAGTCTCCAAGTATTTTCAGTTCTGTTCCTTGTAGTAACTCAATATCAACCCCTTCTTGTCCCCTCTACCACAGCCTGGTCCGGATCACCTTTCCCCACCAGTTATTAGCACCCTGCGAAGCAATTCATCCATCTTAACTGCCACTCTAATCACATGGTCCCATGAACTTTCTCAGGTTGTCCACTGCCTGCCAAATAGACATAAAACTTTCTTTTCAGGCTTTTTGTTTTATTTTAAAATGATTTAAAAATAAATACTTTTATTTATATAGTTGAGACCTTCTGAATATGCATTTTATGGTTTTGCTTACTTAGTACAATATGAGGAGCAGCATTTTGCCCATTTCCTGAGTACTAAAATACATATAATTATTATGGAGAACTTGACAACATACTGGAAAATTCAAAGTAAAAAGTGGAAGTTCCGTGATAGGAAACAACCACTAAAAATCAGAGTATGATATAGAGGTTTATAAAATTGCATACTCCTTTATCCTTTTAAAATTTTACTATGGACATTTTCCCATTCTCCTAAATTTTCTTCAAAATTGCTTAACTAACTACTGCATAGTATACTATCATTTGATTGTACCATTATTTATCCATCCCTAATTTTTTCCCAATTTTCCTTTATTACAAATAATCCTCTAATAAATATATTTTTGCACATTAGTAATAGTCTGCATCTCTATTTCTTAAGAGCAAATCTGTATAGGAAAAACATTGGGTCAAGGATTATAAATCTAGTATAATTTCCTTAATGTTTACTCCTATTTGTTCTCTTTCTGCAATACATGAATTTCCAATCTCAGGGCACACTAGCGAATCATGTATATTATATATTTTTCTTTAAAATTATTTACCAATATAATAAACAAAAAAGTTAATTTAAATTTGTTATTGAGAGGGGCGCCTGGGTGGCTTGGTCGGTTAAGCGTCCGACTTCAGCTCAGGTCATGATCTCACGGTCTGTGAGTTCGAGCCCCGCGTCGGGCTCTGTGCTGACAGCTCAGAGCCTGGAGCCTGTTTCAGATTCTGTGTCTCCCTCTCTCTCTGACCCTCCCCTGTTCATGCTCTGTCTCTCTCTGTCTCTAAAATAAATAAACGTTAAAAAAAAATTAAAAAAAAATAAAATAAAATAAAAAATAAATTTGTTATTGAGATTTCTTGTATTAATTTGGCAGGGGAGGCTTTGTACTACTTAATAAATTACTTGTTCCACCTTTTGTTCATTTTTCTGTAATAGGGTTTATAATTTTTATTATTGGTTTATAAATGTTCTTTAAATATTTATATTAACCTTTGGCCTATCATGAATAATGCAAATATTTCATTACCTTTTTGCTGTCATTTAGACCTAACTTTTTAAAAATGTTTCTTAATGTTTATTTGTTTTTGAGAGAGACAGACAGAGTGTGAGGGAGGAAGGGGCAGAGAGAGGGTGAAACACAGAATCCAAAGCAGTCTCCAGAGCCTGATGCGGGCCCTGAATTCACAAACCATGAGATCATGACCTGAGCCGAGTCAGATGCTTATCTGACTGAGCCACTCAGGTGCCCCAGACCTAATTTTTTTTTCAAGATTTTTTTTCAAGTAATGTCTACACCCCATGCAGGGTTCAATTCACAACCCCGAGATCTAGCATCACGAGCTCCACCAAGCCAGCCAGGTGCCCCTCGACCTAACTTCATATGTGGTCAATCTGTCCATCTCTTCTCTGTGGTTCTGCTATTGCTCTTTTGTCCTGGAGGTTTTTTCCCCATGTCAATATCCAAATACTTACTGAGTCTGATTTATTCTAATTGATATAGTTTCATTTTGTTTATTTAGTGCTCTAAATTATATGGAATTTATTTATGTTTAGGTGAAAAGTACACATGTACTATATTTTTCAAAGCTTTCACCCACAGCTCAGAATCATTTATTGACATGTTTCTTCTGCCGTTATTGATTTGTATTGTGGCCTTTATCAAATAGTATATTTTTATATATCCTAGTATTTGTCCCTGAAGCATCTGTGCTATCTTATTGCTCCATCTGTCCATTATGTAAGTCTCACAGTTTTACTAATAATATTTTGATGCATTTTAAATTATATTTAATAGCTATTATTTTTTTTCCATGCATACATTTTCTGTCAATCTTACACTAATATTTCAATTATTGCAACCATTAATAGACAGAGAAAGTGAGCTCAAAGAGATTAAGCCCACCAGCTAGTACATGACAGAGTTAGGATTTAAACCTAGATTTGTATAATTCCAAAGCCTTAAACTCTTAAATAATTATCCTCCTCCTCCTCCTCCACCTTCCCCTCCTCCTCCCCCACCTTTCCCTCCTTCTCCTCCTCATTCTCCTCCTCCTCCCTTCCTCCTCCATTGACTAGAGGGAAACTAGTCTTCTTTTTAAAGCAATCCAGTTTAAAAACAAGTTATAGAGTCAAGAAAGAACATGAGATCTTTCAGTAGAGAGTCAGACATAATGGAGACAGACCTTGGTCAGGAACTTGCACCTCGGATCTTTTCTATTTTAGAAATGAGGTTGTCAGAGATTCTGATGAGTTCATTTTCTTTAGTCTTCCGCTCAGTGGTCTTCTCTAGCAACTGGATGCACATCTGCTCCTTCCTCAAGCTCACATGCAAGGCCAAGGCCAAGGCTTGGGCTTTGCTCCAGACCTGCATGATCTCCTCGTTTGGTAGCTTGAGTTTCTCTTCTATGTGGGCCTTCAGTGCTTGGTATCTCTGGTCTTTCCTTTCAATCCTCATACACTTCTCGGATTCTTCGTTCATGTGGTAGCCTTCAATGACCTCCTTGTGTTTTTCAAACCACTTGAAGAGGACAGGGAAAGATTTTTCCATGTAGTCCAAGTCTACAGTAAGTTGGTCTTTTTCTTTCAGAACCCTCTGAATTTGGGCTCTGGCAAGTTACTTCTATTTCTAAGCCTCCTCCAGCACCTGGTCCAGGATCCCCTCAAACCCGTTGGAGATCTTCCTCATTTCCAGGTTCTTTGCGTACAGCTCCTCATACCTGTTCTTCACCAATAGCTTCAGCTTTTGTATCCTTACACTGCCAGGTCCAGGTCTTTCTGGTTGTGCTGCAGTACGTCCACGATGGGCACCACGGTTACCACGAACCTCCTGGCCCGAGGACACAGGGACTTACTGGAGCTCCGAAGGAATCAAGTTCTACCAGCTTGGCCTCGGGTGGGCTTCAGGAGGAAGGTATGTGTGCATCCTGCGCACTCCTGCTTTCAGGGGCCACAGGCAAGGGCCTCCTCCTGAGTAAAACTCGAGTACAAGGACTATTTCCTCAAGGCCGACTCTTTAAACCAGGAAGTCCCAAACTGCTTCAGATAATCAACCTCTGCTCAGGTGCTTAGAGCATCAACAGGGTCTCTGAAGCACTCCTCATTCATGTCCAAGGCAGGCGCTGGCCCCTGCCGTGGAGTGAGGACACTGGGTCACCAGAGGAGGCAGTGGGCTCACCACCCAACTGTTAGTGGGAACCCACGCACCTGAGGAGTTCACAGTTCCCTCCGCATTCCCACCAGTGTCACCATAAATTGTCAATTGCTGAGTCTGAAAGCAGGGTTGCTGGGAGGGGACTTCCTCACCACAGAGCTGGGGCGCAGTGACTTGCTCCAGGGTCACTCTGGGCTCCGAGCCTCTCCACCACCCACAAATGGGTTACACTTTGGGTTGTCTAGGTTGTAGGACCCTCGGGGAGGGGGGGACAGGACTGTCGTGTGCCTCCCTGGGGGCATTTTCCTGCCTCGCCTCTGGACTCCTCAAGGAAAAGTTGAGGCCAGGTCTCTCTCTCTCCCAGTTTTCTTGGTCGGGGTGCCCTTTTCCTGACAACATCGTCAGAGAAGTTAAATTCCGGGGTTATTTGGCCATTGGCCTCTACTTCTGAGGACCTAAGGACGTGGCGCCTCAGAAAGGTGCAACTTGGGGAAGGGAGCAGGTGGCAGGTCAGGGCCAGCCCGAGGTCTGGGAGGGGCCATTCTCCTACTGTGGCCTCTGAGGATGCTCCCTGTCTTGGGACACCATCCCAGGAGGCCTTCTAGGATTTCAGAAGTGAATGTAATGCTTTTATCTAAGGAATAAGAACCAGACATTCTTCCTGGAGGTGCCCTTTTGGTTTTCAAGCCTTCCTGGGATCTGTGGGGAGAGCTTGAGGAATCAAGGCAAGCCAAGGAAGCCAAGCCAGCCCACTGAAACACGTCTCTACAAACCTGGTTTCAGCCACTGTTTCTGGAGAATTCCGTTGGCCAGTTTGGTGTCCACTTCTTTAGTGAACTATTGGTTCTCTTTCTGGATCCAGATTTGGGGGGAGTTTTCTAACCCATTGGTGTCCTCCAGAGTAAAACGAGTCTCAAGTTTGCTGTTCATGCTGGGACTTAAAATACTGTGCCTTGGTGGATCCCACAAAGGTGACAGAAAAGCCACCTTCACAGCTTTAGCCCCGTTCTTGGGTGACATATTTTCTTTCTGTGACAGCCGAAGAACAGATGAACTTCTGGTAAGTTCTAGTGGTGAAAACAGAAGTCACAGTTTTCTGTACTTTTGTCACCAGTGACAACTTTGTCACTTAGAATTTGCAGACCCATTCTGCTGGCTTGCCAAGATGTCACAAGAGCCAGTTTGGGCCATGCTCCTTAAATTCTTCACCGCATTGTCTCTCAATTTAGTCCCTCTTTCATATCTTATCACTGATCCTAAGTGTTTTATATTTTGCTGGTAGGTATTATGCTTCCTTATTTTACCATTGGGTCTTCTAAATATTGCTATTTATACAAAATTGATTGATATTTTTATAATCTATCCAAATAATTTGTTGACATTTATATTAGTTCTAATTTTTTAGTTAATTATCTTGGAGTTTTAGTTAAGTATTCCTGTCAGCTATGAAAAAATTATTTTTTGCCCTGAATTTTGCAGCATCTTTTTAAATGCTTGTACATTAACTGCTGATATATAATTAATTTCTCAACTCTTCTTTGTGAGCATTTAGGTTGTTTTCAAATCACATGAAAAATCACCTATTTTTCCTGCTGGTGAAATGATTCTTATGTCCTTGAGGCTTGTTATTAAAAGGACAATTTTAAGGCCAATTCCCATGTTTCTGTCACAAACCACTACATTTAGTGTTACAGAGAATGAGTTTCAAATTAATGTTTCTTGGATGCAGTAAAGATCCAAGCAATAATTTCCTTCTGTATGTCAACAATCCACCTTAAAAGAAGCAGAAATTTAGGTCCATTGAAAAAGGTAAAGTGAGAAGTCAAAAACAGAGAGTAAGTCCCTGTACCATACAGTTCATCTTCATTGATATCATTATGAGCTAAATGACTGCATTTGTGTTGTTGTGACTAGAAGATTAACATGCTGTTTGCAAAGTTATAATCTGTGCACAAGTGGCCTAAACTTGCCACTCCTCATCTGTTGCAATTTATACCACTGAGAACTTAGTAAAATAATGTCATGAAAAGAGTCATAATTTTTCCAACATATTATAGAATTTTTTTTTCTTTTTCTATTTAGACACACACTGTGAAAACCAAATCCCTTTTAAGATAATTGTAGTATGCTGGGTGTTGTATGGAAACCAATTTGACAATAAACTTCATATATTGAAAAAAATAAAATAAAATAAATTCACTAATTGCCATTAAAAATATAATTGTAGTATGTTCTATTGTCTTATTACATTTCTGGGAAAATTTATAGAATATTATAAAATTTTCTTCCATCTCTAAAACGCTGGTTTTTATAATACTTGTGTTGCTTCATAGATAATTGATTCGGGAGATGTTTATTCATTCAACAATGGAAAATGTTGAGTGCTTACTCTATGCTTATCATTGATTCAGATAGTAAAGATTGATCAGCAGCAAAGACAGACCAGAGTCCTGCCTTTATAGGATTTATATTCTAGTGAGGGAGACAGGCAATAATCAGACTGGAAACTGCTTTGGAGGAAGAATAAAGCAATGTGACAAATTTGATTTTCCAAACATTGGAGAATGTGTATACTTATATACATATATAGTCTACATATGTTTATAT
The DNA here is from genome assembly GCF_028018385.1 of Neofelis nebulosa. Classification (NCBI taxonomy): domain Eukaryota; kingdom Metazoa; phylum Chordata; class Mammalia; order Carnivora; family Felidae; genus Neofelis; species Neofelis nebulosa. The sequence goes on along the minus strand of NC_080783.1, from coordinate 51,653,756 downwards.
ATATACCATCCCACATGTTCTTATAATGTTATATCAACACTTCTCTTCAAGAGGCAAAGCCTATACCTCCACCTTCTCCCTTGAAGCTGGGTAAACCCTTGTAACTGCCCCAACCCCAGTAGAATGCAGCAGAAATAACATCCCCTGCCTTTCCAAGACAATCAAAATAGTGATATGGCTTCTGTCTGGCTCTTTCTCTCTTAAGACATTTGCCTTTGGATCCTTGAACCACATGGAAGAATTCTTACTACCCTGAAGCCAGCATGCTGAGAGACCCTATAGAGAAAGAGAAAGGTGATCGAGGAGCCCAGCTGTTCTAGTCCCCAGCTCTTGGAGTCTTCTCAGACCAGGTACCAGACATATGAATGAAAGCTGAAATGACTCCTATCCCAGCCAAATGTCTGACAGCATCTTCATAAAGGACCCTAAGCCAGAAATGCCCAGCTGAACCACTCTTTAATTCCTAACCCACAGAAACAATGAGAGATAATAAATTATTCTTGTTGTTTTAAGCAACTAAGTTTGGTTTAAAACAAACAAACAAATGAACAAACAAAAAAAAACAAGTGAGTAGGGGAAGGGCAGAGAGAGAAGGAGAGAGAGAATCCCAAGCAGGCCACATGCTGCCAGTGCAGAGCCCGACACAGGGCACAATCTCATGAACCATGAGATCATGACCTGAGCCAAAATCAAGAGTCAGACACTTAACCAACTGAGCCACTAAGGCACCCCATTAGGTAACTAAGTTTTGGTGTAATTTTTTATGCAGCCATAGCAACTGGGAAAAACAAAGTAAAGGAAAAGAAGGGAATAGGAGGAGATGAGATGTTACAATGATATTCAGGGAAGGATTCTCTAAGATTGGAATATTTGAGCAGAGTGAAATGAATGAAAAAAATTGGAGAAGCTATGCACATATCTACAAAGAGAGAATTTGGAACAACAAATAACTGCACCCTGAGGCTGGAGATGCTTGGCATCATACTGGCCAGTCAGCAAGGATGTGAGTTGCTGGTGGGAAGAAAACTAAAAGACATATGGATGGATAGATGCCAGGAGTCATATCTGTGCAGAATCTACCTCAGCCCCCGAAAAGTTTGGGGATTTTATTCTACATGTATTGAGAAATTCTTAGATGATTTTGAATGAGAGTCATGGGCTCTGATTTACGTATTCAAAGCACCTTTCTGGATTACTTTTTCCCCTGATGTTCTCTCTCACTGATTTTGCTCCTGCCACACTGCCATTTTTTTCTATTCCTTAAGCTTACAGAGGTCTTTCCTGGTCAGGACCTTTGAGATTCTTATCCCCTCCTCCATCACCTTCTCTTCATATCTTCAATGTGTGCAGCTGCCAGGATCCTTGATATGCCCACCCAACCCAAAATACCAGTCTAATTCAAGTGACACTTCCAATCATGTCATCCTGTTCTTATCTGTATATGGTGTGTTGCTCCTTCTCAAATGTAAGCCCCATGAAAACAGGGGACCATGTCTCTCTTGCTTATCGATACATCCACAGTATCTAGAATAGTGCTTGGAATAAAATAAATGCTCCTCCAATGTTTGTTAAATAAATGCGTGAACAACCATATCTTCCATAGATATTGTGAAGAATAAGAGATACATGTGTGAAAAGATATTGGCATGCAGTTTGTTCTTCACGAATGGTTAATTTGGGGAATTTTCAATTTTATTTTTTTCTTCCCCAATATTGTCTTACTTCTTTTCCAACTAAACTCCATCTATATTCCTATTTGCTTCATGCAATATAAGCAAATAGCTTCAGATATTTGGCTCCTTCCAGGTGTTTTGCTTTTAATTCAAAATTAATATAATAGTTATCCAGAAAAGAGAAAAATTTCAATAAATGTGAATCGAGATTTTGCAATCTAAATATTCTCTGGCAGTATTTTAGGTCTAATAGTCCTCTACTATGGTGTATAATGTTTGTTAAAGTTGGTTGAATCAAATTTATGTGGGATTGGATTTTATAAAACTACTTTTAAGTGGTAAAAAGTAATTCAGTAAAATCAAACATTATATAAGCTAAGATTTAAGACTGTAATAGCAGTAAGTTATGGCTAGACCTAACATTCATGTTTCCACTCATCTCTGCTTCAGTCCTATACATAAGATAATGTTGAAATCAATCTACAGTATTAGGAATGGCCAGAGTATCCACACCATTTTTATAGGATCTCATTATCAAGATCACTGAACAAAGGTAAGTCCCACCAAAGTGGTCTGTTTTACTCCTGGTAAATTACTGAGTTGTCTGGATCAAAAATAGATCTCACAACAGATTAGAAGCATAAGAGCCTCCAGAACTATCACAAATATTTGAGAGTTTTCAAGATTTTCTCTGTCCTCCAACAAACTGCTAAGCCAAACAGTAGGCTTGCATTACTTTTAAGTCCCCAGAACAAACAGCGACCTTAGGAAGGCACTCTAAGAATTTCATACCAAAGTTCTGAGAGTTTCTATCCCAAAAGGAACATTTTTTTAGCATAATTTTGATAGCTTTCAAAGCAATAAAATAAAAACAAATAATTTTTCCATCTTAACTTAAAAAGCTATCTATGAGAATATGTGATTCATTATTTGTTACCTAGAAAAAGCCCTAATTCTTTTTTCATACATCATTGCTCATGCTAATAGTCTTCATTTTGCTACTAAAAGTAACCCACTATTGAACACATTATAGACAAGTAGTACCACGTTCATCATATACTGTAGCATCAATAGCCTAACTATAGTTTCAATACAACGGACATTTAGTGACAATGAAATGTAATTTTAATAAATACATGTGAAAACACCTATCAAATGATTTGCTGTTTTCATCATCAGTTTTATGTAGATGTAGAAAACAAGGTCCCTCAGCTCTGTTCAAGAAGTCATTTCCCTGCCTCCAAATATGTCACCTCACATTCTAGAGAATCTCTAAAATTATATTGAGAAGAAAACTTTTTACTGTAGCATTACTTTAAAATACTAACATGCAAATAACTCTTGGAGAAGTAAGACATTGACCTAAAGTTCCACAAAAATATAAATTACTGACATCAAATCATTTCTTAAAAAGCCGGCGAGTCACAAGAGGGCACAAGGGCTTTAGTACATGAAGGAGATGAGGAATTCAGAAAAGGAAGGTTATTTTGCAAAGGAATAATTTCTCTTACTTCAAAACCTTGCCAAATTATCAGATTGGCCACACTGATGGATAATAAATAATTATTTTTAAAAAGAGTCTCTATATTTTTAAAATTTTAAAAAGTATATTTAGGGGGAGGGGCCAAGATGGCTGAACAGTATGGAAGGTTTTTTTTGTGTCTCTCATCCCTGAAATGCAGCCAGATCAACACTAAACCCTCTTGCACGCGTAGAAAACTGATTTGAGGATTAACACAACAATCTGCACAACCTGAACCAGAGAACTCAGCAGGTACGTGGCGCAGAGAAGTGAACTGGGGGAGAGAAAAGCCACAGAAGCCAGGAAGCTGTTACTGCTTGCAGAGGACAGAAACGGGGGTGGGGGTGGGAGAGTATGGGAAAAAGCACCCCCACCAAAGGCAGCTGGAAAGAAAGTGGAAAAGTGGAAACAGCAGCAGAGACTGAACAAAAAAGGGAGAAAGGGGAAAGGAGAGGTTTTAAATTCCACTAAGACTCTATAAACAGTGGGAGGGCAGAGTCTGAAACTCCACAGCTCGATACCTGGCGATGCTCTGGTGGGAAGGGCGAATCCCCAGGAGCACAGAGCAAGGTCTGAGGGATCCGCATGCCACACAGGGGGTGGCAGTTCCCCTCCTGGAAGGACATCTGGTAGAGGCTGTGTGGCCTCCCCAGGGGCAAAGGTGCCAGCAGACCTCGGAGAACAGCCACGTTCGCTGGTGTTGTAGCAGGAAGTTAAGGGTGAAGCCTGGTGCCAGATGTGTATTGTGATTTACCATAATCCCTGAAACACTGCTGCTACAAGATAGTGTGAACATTTTCTGGGGCGGGCTGGCACCCAGCTGCAGTCTCTGAGCATCGGCAGCAGCACAGTCTCGCGAACATTCCTGGGGGCGGGCTGGCACCCAGTCATTGCTCAGCGAGACACTTCCCCAGAAGGTCTGATGGGTCAAAGCCTCAGTCCCTGATAAGTGAGGGGTTGGGAAACAGCCGCATCTGAGATGTAACTCAGGAGGGAAGTGGCGCCTGGCAGCCTGTCGGCTTGGTCACAGACAGTGTAGAACTGGGGAGTGGATGGAAGCCGGAGACAGAGGAGGGGTACTTGATTGCCAGTCACAGAGAACGCAGAGTTCTGAAACTAGACTGAGTAGCTGGGTAATGCCATTTTCATCCCTCCTGCTTATGCGCATACACGCTTACATGTGCCACAGCAATCCACCCGAGTAAGCTAAGCAGCGCCATCAAATGGAGAACGGAGCCTTTACACTAAGCCCCATCCAACTGGGCCAACAGCACTCTTGCAAACACAAGTCTCTCTGCCTGCTGAGGTTTACGGACTATTAAGTGCTTCATAACTTGACCTTTATGGAAACCAGGTGTAATTTCAATCATACTTCATTCTGTTCACTGGTCCTTTTATTCAATTTTTTTCTTTTCTTATTCTTGAATACAGAAAGAAAAAAATTATTTTCCATTTTTATTAACGATTTTTCTTTAATTTTTTCTACTTTATTTTTAACTTATTTGTAAAGTTTTTATATTCTACTTTCATCATCATTTCATTTTATTCTATTTTATTATATTCATTTTTCCAAATTTTCAAACATTTTCTTTTTTCCTTTTTTCCTTCTTTTCTTTTCCTTTTTTCTCTTTTCTTATCTTTCTCTTTTTTCTCTAATCTTTAAGATTCTTTCAACAACCAGACCAAAACACACCTAGGATCTAGCATCCTTCATTTGATTTTGTTGTGTTATTTTTAATTTTTTAACTTTAAGGGTTTTTCCTTTATTAATTCCTTTCCTTCCTTCAAAATGACAAAATGAAGGAATTCACCCCAAAAGAAAGAACAGAAAGAAATGACAGCCAGGGATTTAATCAACACAGATACAAGCAAGATGTCTAAACCAGAATTTAGAATCACAATAATAAGAATACTAGCTGGGGTTGAAAATAGATTAGATTCCCTTTCTGTGGAGATAAAAGAAGTAAAAGCTAGTCAGAGTGAAATAAAAAAAATGCTATAAATGAGCTGCAATCTCAAATGGATGCCTCAGCAGAAAGGCAGAGCAGCAAATAATAAAGAGGACAGTAATAAAGAGGACAAACTTATGGAGAATAATGAAGCAGAAAAAAAGAGGGAGACTAAGGCAAAAAAGCATGATTTAAGAATTAGAGAAATCAGTGACTCATTAAAAAGGAATAACATCAGAATCATAGGGGTCCCAGAAAATGAGGAGAGAGAAAAGGGGGAGCAAATCTATGTGAGCAAATCATAGGGGGAAACTTTCCTAACCTGGGGAAAGACGCAGACATCAAAATCCAGGAAGCACAGAGGACTCCCATTAGATTCAACAAAAATCAACCATCAACAAGGCATATCATAGTCAAATTTGCAAAATACTCAGGCAAGGAAAGAATCATGAAAGCAGGAAGGGGAAAAAAAGTTCTTAACCTATAAGGGAAGATAGATCAGGTTCACAGCAGACCTATCCACAGATATTTGGCAGGCCAGAAAGGAGTGGCAGGATATAGTCAACGTGCTGAATGGGAAAAATATGCAGCCAAGAATTCTTTATCCAGCAAGGCTGTTATTGAAAATAGAAGGAGAGATAAAAAGTTTCCCAGACAAACAAAAATTAAAGGTGTTTGTGACCACTAAACCAGCCCTGTAAGAAATTTTAAGGGGGTCTCTCTGAGGGGATAAAAGATGAAAAAAAATACTCAAAAATACCAAGAGCAACAAAGACTAGAAAGGACTAGAGAACACTACCAGAATCTCCAACTCTATAGGCGACATAATGGCAATAAATTCATATCTTTAAGTACTCACTCTAAACATCAATGGTCTAAAGACTGCAGTCGAAAGACATAGGGTAACAGAATGGATAAGGAAACAAGATCTATCTATATGCTGTTTACAAGAGACCCATTTTAGACCTAGAGACACCTTCAGATTGAAAATGGGGGAATGGAGAATCATCTATCATGCTAATGGTCACCAAAAGAAAGCTAGAATAGCCATACTTATATCAGATGATCTAGATTTTAAGATAAAGACTGTAACAATGAAGAAAGACATTAGATCATAATTAAGGGGTCTATCCACCAAGAAGACATAACAATTTTTTTTTATTTTTTTTTAACGTTTATTTACTTTTGAGACAGAGAGACAGAGCATGAATGGGGGAGGGTCAGAGAGAGGGAGACACAGAATCTGAAACAGGCTCCAGGCTCTGAGCTGTCAGCACAGAGCCCGACGCGGGTCTCGAACTCACGGACCGCAAGATCATGACCTGAGCTGAAGTCGGCCGCTTAACCGACTGAGCCACCCAGGCACCCCAGAAGACATAACAATTGCAAACACTTATGCTCCAAATGTGGAGCACCCAAATATATAAATCAATTAATCACAAACATAAAGAAACTCATTGATAATAACACCATAATAGGAGGGGACTTCAACACCCCACTTACGACAGTGGACAGATCATCTAAACAGAAAATCTACAAGGAAACAATGGTGAATGACACAATGGACCAGATAGTCGTAACAGATATATTGAAAACATTTCATCCTCAATTTGTGGATATTGAACCAGCCCTGCATCTCAGGTATAAATCCCACTTAGTCATGGTGAATAATTCTTTTAATGTATTGTTGGATCTGGTTGGCTACTGTCTTGTTCAGGATTTTTACATCCGTGTTCATCAGAGAAATTGGTCTATAGTTCTCCTCATAGAATACACATTCTTCTCAAGTGCACGTGGAACATTTTCCAGAATGTTCGAGGGACACAAACCAGCCCTCAACAAGGACAAAAAGATCGAGATCATACCACACATATTTTCAGACCACAATGCTATAAAACTCAAATTCAACCATAAGAAAAAATTTGGAAAGATAACAAATACTTGGAAACTAAAGAACATCCTACCAAAGAATGAATGGGTTAACCAAGAAAGTAAAGAGGAAATTAAAAAGTACATGGAAACCAATGAAAACAATAACACCACAGCCCAAAACCTCTGGAATGCAGCAAAGGCGATCATAAGAGGGGAATATATAGCAATCCAAGCTTTCCTAAAGAAGGAAGAAAGGTCTCAGATACACAACCTAGCTTTACACCTCAAAGAGCTGGAAAAAGAACAGCAAATAAAACCCCAAACCAACAGAAGGCAGGAAATAATAAAGATTAGAGCAGAAATCAATGCTATCGAACTGAAAAAAACAAAAAACAAAAACAAAAACAAAACAAAACAAAAAACAATAGAACAGATAATGAACCAGGAGCTGGTTCTCTGAAAGAATTAACAAAATTGATAACCCCTAGTCAGTTTGATCAAAAAGAAAAAAGAAAGGACCCAAATAAATGAAATCAAGAATGAAAGAGGAGAGATCACAACCAACACGGCAGAAATACAAACAATAATAAGAGAATATTATGAGCAATTATATTCCAGGAAAGTGGGCAATCTGGAAGAAATGGAAAAATTCCTAGAAACATGTAAACTTCCAAAACTGAAACAGGAAGAAATAGAAAATTTGAACAGACCCATAACTACTAAAGAAATCAAATTAGTAATAAAAAATCTCCCAAGAAACAAGAGTCCAGGGCCAGATAGCTGTCCAGGGGAATTCTACCAAACATTTAAAGAAGAGTTAACACCTATTCTCCTGAAGCTCTTCCAAAAAATAGAAATGGAAGGAAAACTTCCAAACTCTTTCTATGAAGCCATCATTACCTTGATTCCAAAACCAGACAAAGACCCCACTAAAAAGGAGAACTATAGACCAATTTCTCTGATGAACACGGATGTAAAAATCCTGAACAAGACAGTAGCCAACCAGATCCAACAATACATTAAAAGAATTATTCACCATGACTAAGTGGGATTTATACCTGAGATGCAGGGCTGGTTCAATATCCACAAAACTATAAATGTGATACATGACATCAATAAAAGAAAGGACAAGAACCACATGATCCTCTCAATAGATGCAGAGAAAGCATTTGACAAAATACATCATCCTTTCTTGATAAAAACCCTCAAGAAAGTAAGTATAGAAGGATCATACTTCAGGATCATAAAAGCCATATATGAAAGACCCACTTAGAAAATTTAGAGCCTTCCCCCTAAGGTCAGGAACACAACAGTGATGTCCATTCTTGCCACTGTTATTCAATATAGTGTTGTAAGTCTTAGTCTCAGCAATAAGACAACACAAAGGAATAAAATCGGCCAGGAGGGAGTCAAACTTTCACTCTTTGCAGATGACATGATACTCTATATCGAAAACCCAGAAGATTCCACAAAAAAAAACTGCTATAACTGATCCATGAATTCAGCAAAGTCGCAGGATATAAAATCAACACACAGAAATTGGTTGCATTCCATACACCAATAATGAAGCAACACAAAGAGAAATCAAGCAATCAATCCCATTTACAATTGCACCAAAAGCCATAAAATACCCAGGAATAAACATAACCAGAGATGAGAAATCTATGCACTAAAAACTATAGAAAGCTTATGAAAGAAATTGAAGATGACACAAAAGAAGGAAAAATATTCCATGCTCCTGGATTGGAAGAAAAAACATTGTTAAAATGTCAATACTACCCAAAGCAATCTACGTTTTCAATGCAATACCTATCAAAATAACACCAGCGTTCTTCACAGAGCTAGAACTAACAATCCTAAAATTTGTGTGGAACCAGGAAAGACCCCAAATAGCCAAAGCAATCTTGAAAAAGAAAACCAAAGCTGGAGGCCTCACAATCCCAGACTTCAAGACATATTACAAAGCTGTAATCATCGAGACAATATCAACAGACACTCAGATCAATGGAACAGAATAGAGAACCCAGAAATGGACCCACAAACATATGGCCAACTAATTTTTGACAAAGCAGGAAAGAATATCCAGTGGAATAAAAACAATCTCTTCAGCAAGTGGTGCTGGGAAAATTGGACAGTGACATGCAGAAGAATGAACCTGGACCACTTTCTTACACCATACACATAAATAAACTCAAAATGGATGAAAGACCTAAATGTAAGACAGGAAGCCATCAAAATCCTTGAGGAGAAAGCAGGCAAAAACCTCTTTGACCTTGGCCACAGCAACTTCTTACTTGACATGTCTCCAGAGGCAAGGGAAACAAAAGCAAAAATGAGCTATAGGGACATCATCCTGCAGCGCAAAGGAAACAATCAGCAAAAGTAAAAGGCAACTGACGGAATGGGAGAAGATATTTGCAAATGACATATCAGATAAAGGGTTAGAATCCAAAATCTATAAAGAACTTATCAAACTCAACATCCAAAAAAGAAATAATCCAGTGAAGAAATGGGCAAAAGACATGAATAGACACTTTTCCAAAGATATCCAGATGGCTAACAGACACCTGAAAAAATGCTCAACATGACTCATCATCAGGGAAACACAGATCAAAACCACAATGAGATACCACCTCACACCTGTCAGAATGGCTAACATTAACAACTCAGGCAACAATGGATGTTGATGAGGATGTGGAGAAAGAGGATCTCTTTTGCACTGTTGGTAGGAATGCAAACTGGTGCAGCCACTCTGAAAAACAGTATGGAGGTTCCTCAAAAAATTAAAACTAGAGGGGCGCCTGGGTGGCTTAGTTGGTTGAGCATCTGGCTTCGGCTCAGGTCATGATCTCACGGTTTGTGAGCCCTGCGTCGGGCTCTGTGCTGACCGCTCAGAGCCTGGAGCCTGTTTAGGATTCTGTGTCTCCCTCTCTCTCTCTCTGTTCTTCCCCAGCTCATGCTCTGTCTCTCTCTCTCTGTCTCTCTCAAAAATAAATAAACATAAAAAAATATTAAAAATAGAACTACCTTACGATCCAGCAATTGCACTACTAGGTATTTATCTAAGGGATATAGGTGTGCTGTTTCAAAGGGGCACATGTACCCCAATGTTTATAGCAGCACTATCGACAATAGCCAAAGTATGGAAAGAGCCCAATGTCCTTCGACAGATGAGTGGATAAGGAAGATGTGGCATATGTATACAATGGAGTACTACTTGGCAATCAAAAAGAGTGAAATCTTGCCATCTGTAACTACATGGATGGAACTGGAGGGTATCATGCTAAGTGAAATTAGTCAGTCAGAGAAAGACAAATATCATATGACTTACTCATATGAGGAATTTAAGATACAGAAAAGATGAACACAAGGGAAGGGAAACAAAAATAACATAAAAACAGGGAGGGGGACAAAACATAAAAGACTCTTAAATATAGAGAGCAAACAGAGTGTTGCTGGAGGAGTTATGAGGGGAGGGATGGGCTAAATGGGTAAGGGGAATTAAGGAATCTACTCCTGAAATCATTGTTGCACCATATGCTAACTAACTTGGATGTAAATTAAACAACAAATAATTTCTTAAGTATATTTAAAAATTAAAGGTAATATTCTTCATATTCAAAAATAATGAAATGTGATCTTGCACAGTTTTACATTTTTTCACAAGTACACAGATTTTGTCAAAGTATAAGATTCTTCATCCACTTAAGCAATTTCGATACATACAATGAATGTGCATATATATTTATGTTGGTCTTAATTCACATTAACAAAAAATATGAGTACATACTTGCAGTACTATGAATATGTGAATATATATGCACAGGACATGTTTCCTCCCATAATCTCCATAAAATACTGAATATTCATCATCTAATTACATATTTATGCTTAGTCCGTGCAAAAAAACTCGACTGTTTTCCTTATTACCATTACCCAAAACCCCTGATATAATATTAGCAATCATCTACTTGATAAAAAGAAGGAAGGGAGACAGGAAACAAAGAAAGAAAGCCAATTGACTATAATCCTGGAAATCACAGAAAGAAGATGTATTTCTAAGAAGATAAATACAGTTCAAAATATATATAACTTCTAATCTAGACCTACTAAAGCCATTGCTAACCTCACATGATTTAAATGGACAAATTAGTTTCATAGAGACTATAAGAATTTGGCAGACCATGGTGATAGAGTAGAACGAGTGCTAGATTTGTTTTCACAGTGACTGGATTTAGCTGGCCCTGCTCCTTGCTAGTGATCTAAACACTAACTCTGTATTTCAGTTTCTTCATCTGAACATAAGAAGACAAAAGAGGTAAACATAAGCCTGGATCTATTTTCAGCCTCATGACTTGCCACTTCAGTGAGCTTGGGGAAACTACTTAATATTTCTAGATTTCTCAGCTATAAATTATCACTAATCATAGAACTTACTTCATTCACTAGGTTGTCATGAAGTTTCAGAGAGATAATACATGTAACTTAGTCAGCAGGGTCCTTGGAAGATAAATGGGAACTATCACTGTACTATGGAAGGAGGATAAGAAAAGCTATCCTACCAACCTAGACTGCTCTTGTGCGGTTTAACATCTAGTTGAATGTTGAATGTTTATAAAAAGTTATTACACATCTAAGTTCTTTTTAAAACCGTTCCAGGCTCACCATTAGATCTACATTTGTACATATTTAATTAATTTAACTGATAATGGAGTATTAATGCAATGAACATAGAAGAAAATTTCAGTATTTTGTTAATTAGTCATGAATATTTATAGGCAAATCTGCTTCTGATTTAATTACCTTCACATGTTAGAAAAGCAAATATTAATTGAGTTTTAGAATCCCAAATTAACAATTGGAAATGAAGCTCGACATGACTAGAGCAGGAAATGATTGGCTTAAGGCTATGCCTGGATATCAAAATTCCTTTTCCAACTAATAAACCTATCAATTACAAGTCCAAAACACAAAAAATTAAAGTCAATTTGAGAGTTTTATGTCAGGAATTTAGAAACATTTGCTGAAAATATCTTAACTCAGTTTAATAATTTTATGCAATTATAAAACATATTGCTTTTATTAGATTATTTTAAAATCAGACATGCCTTTTAAAATTAGTTTACCATTTTGTAACATCTAAACCTATGTAATTTCAGCAAAAGTGTGTAGCTTAAAAACCCAACCTTAAATATTTCAAAATATGTTAACATATATTCTGTAATTTTTTTAACTATGCTTGATTTAATCAAAAAATAGATTCTTTTTTCTTTTATTTGACAGATGTATGTATGTGTGTAAACACTAAGCAAAATGCCAAAGTTTCTGAACCAAGTAGATTTACCAAGTAAATTAGGGGTAAAAAAAATGATTGGAGATGTATGAAAATATTTAATATTTTGTATGAATTAAACTTTTTGTGAGGTCAGTGTAAATGCTACGTATATTATGTAATGTTTGCCATGTACTCTCAAGTGGAATCATAGTAGCCTGTGCTTCCACATATTTCTTTACTAAATATTTGCTGAGGGCCATGCTAGTTAGTTGCTGGATGGAATGAATTTATAATCCAAATAATAACCCTGACAAAACTTTGGTGTCAGAAAAGAAAAACTAAATATAGTTGATTTATTGTTTGCCAGTTTTTTCAAATTTTGCAACTTGTTTGCTTATAGTGATGACCTCATTAAAAGACTAAGATAATATATACATTGTTACTATCTGTTAACTGCAATATTTGATTTGTCAGAGTTTTATTCTATCATATTGCTCAAACAGAATGAACTAAGTTACATATAATTCTATCATATTCTAAGTATTGTCTTGATTATTTTGTTATGTGACTTTTTAGTATATAAGATTTTTATGAATCTCATTTTTATCCTATATAGCATATTCTGTCATTCTATTGGGCAATAAAACACTAATACCTATTTTGGGAATAGAAATCTCTTGGTTCCATGGCATATCTTTAGAATTTCCACACCATGGATTTACGTCAATGGATGATAAATCTTTGGTTCTTGAAGATGTCTAACTAGTGTATAAAAGCCAATTGTCAAGATAATAGTTTGGATGTTTTTCAATTTTCACATTTGTTTTGAATTCTCTGCCAAAGTCATATATTTATCTTTTAGGGGAAATCATGTTAATGAAAATAAGCATATGTCTCCAGATTTAAAAGCCAGAACTTACAGGGCAATGATAAAGGACATCAGAGGGTGAGTAGATTTGTGAGAATTATCACCGATGTGCATTGCTTCCATATCTCTTTTTTCCTTTAGCCTTTGTGGGAATCTGGTTTTGTGAGTGTGCTCTGAGGGAGTCTGTTCAAGGCAGCCACTCTATTTCCCTTAAGTTAAAAATTGCAGGAGGCAGTGGGCATTAGGGAGGATAGCCATCAGAAGACAGGGTAGCCCTCTTACCTTGACAAGAATATTGTGACCACTCAATCACAATTATGAATATTGAAGACCACTCAATCATATTAAACTGCATACAAAATATTGAGAGTATAAGTAGTGCAGATATTAAAATATTGGTAAGATTATGGAAAATAAAGTCTAGTTCCCTTTAATTTATTTACATTTTCCAAAAATTGTCCAGAAAATTAAATAGAACTTACAGATTGGTATGACTAATTCCAGTGGCACACTAATCTAACTGTAAGATTAGTTTCTAATATATCACTAAACATTGTGGTGAGCCACTGCAACTTGTTCTTATAGCTGAATCTCACCATATAAATCAGATTACAAGATTCCAAAGGTCAGGGACTTTCTTTTGGGTATTCATCCTCAGGATTTAAAATTAAGACTTACACTTTTATACATCAAGAGACCAAAAGAGAGGGAATGCCTTCATTGTGGATGATGGAGTGGCTGGGGTGGGGGGTGGGAGGGTGGGGGATATTTGTTATATTTTGTTTTGTTTTCTTTTGTACACAACATGAAAATTTTACTTGAATCAAAGACACGTAAGAGTGCCTGGGTGGCTCAGTCAGTTAAGCGTCAGACTTTGGCTCAGGTCATGATCTTGTGGTTCCTGGATTCCAACCCCACATCGGGCTCTGTGCTGTTAGCACAGAGCCTGCTTTCGATCCTCTATCCCCTGCTCTGTCTGCCCCTTCCCCATGCGTTCTCTCTCTCTCTCTCTCTCTCTCTCTCTCTCTCTCTCTCTCTCAAACACACACACATAAAAAATAAACACTAAAAAAGCAAAGACATGTAATTTGTAATTTTTAATTAGTAATTTTTAAAAAGAGTAAGCATCTTTCAGTGATAGTTTATGTTTTCATTAAAAAAGTAGATGCCTCACTTTATCTTTCAGGGTCAGTCTATATTAAAGTCAAAACACTCCTAAAAAATTCAGTGAATTACAGTATGGGATTTATGACTTTTCTGAAATCTTCTTAATAGAGTTTATTTTTAATAGGATGTAGACTAAAATGATATAGCAATTTAGCAGAGCATTATGAAGCACCATATGTGCTTCTAAACTGAGAAGATGATACACACGGGTCCTGCCAACTACTCCTCTCTGTCTTTCCTTTCCCACCTGCCAGTCTCCCGGCACATCCTGGATTCTGTCATGATATTGAATGCCTTTGATATAAATTACTTAGGTGGGGGTCTCTGTGACTCTCAATGAACATCTTTTAATCATGAAAAGCAGAAAATGAAAAGATCCCTAACTTTATTAAAAATCAGTGACCTGTTTCAACTTACAAGACTATCAGTGTGTAAACTTTTCCAGATGGGGATAAGAGGTGATAAACAGTTATCTGACCACAATTAGAGACTGGAGCTAGGTGATGAACAGAGCAAAATGCTCAGAGCAGCAGCTAGACTAACCCTGACACATACAAGAGAGAGGTAGGGGGTGGGGGGGGGGGTGTGAATTGAAGCACAACACCGTTGTCTCCTCTGTTTATGGGCAAGTTTTAAGCATATTCTCTTCTATAAGAAAATAAATGCTTCCTTTTTCTGTTTATGCTTCCTTCTGCTGTCTCCATTCATCCTTCAGTCTAGATGCACTTAAGTCATAAGAAAAAAGTTAAAAAATAATCACAAAAATATGAGATTGGGGACATACCACCGACTCAAAGGTTTAAACATCTGTGACACCTGTTCTGGTGGCAAGAAATCAAAATCAACCTAAGGGAAAATAATGCAGTGGGGGAAGGAATTGTTTCATATGATCTTCCTATTCACCTTCCCACCCTCCTCCTTCCTCTTACATAAAGGGGAAAAATATCCATTAAAATTCTGAATACATAGTATCTCAGCATTTTAATTCATAATTGCAGTTACTAGCCTTGCTTTTCTGCCTGTACTATCTGAGCCCTCTTGATTCTCTCCACAGTTTGCCTCTCTGATGACCCCCACCCCCTCTTCTCTTCTTTCTGGTTCTTCTTTGTTTCTCTTCTTTTCCTGTGATGAGAAAAGACAAAGAGGTATAAAAGGTATGATAAAGATAGAGAGGAATAAGTGATGCAGTGGCCATGTTTAATTTTATTATTTACTGTTTGTGTAATATTTGTTTTTTTCCCAGAACTTACATAGCTTACAATTAGATGTTTGCATCCTTTGGCAAACATCTCATTTCCCTCACCCCACAGCCCCTGTCAACCACTGCTCTAGGCTCTGTTTCTGGGAGTTTATACCATATTTGCCTTTCTCTGTCTGACTTATCTCAGTTAGCATAATTCCTTCAAGGTCCATTTGTGTAGTTGCAAATGGTAGGATTTTCTTCCTTTTATGGCTGAATAATATTCCATTGAGTGTGTGTGTGTGTGTGTGTGTGTGTGTGTGTGTGTGTGTGTGTACAATTCTTACTTTGGGAGAATAGATACATAGTAATTCTAATAGTATTACCTGGGGAAATACATAGCTATGGAGTATGAAAAAACATGGCATGTCTAATAACTTAGCTCAAAAGGGGCATGTTTGAAGGGTAAAAAGAAGCAATCTTCCAGTAAGATGGGTACTTAATTATTACAAAAATAATAAACATTATATTATTCACAATAGTCAAGGCACAAATGTGGCTATTATGAATAATATAATATAATTCACAGTATAATATTGAAATATCTAGAATAGTTTCTACTTTCCTGACTGAGCCCTGAGGGATACAAACAGTATAGTGGGAAGAGCCCTACAAATGAAATCAGAAGATCTGATTTCATATCCTAAGTATGACTAATTAGCTGGAAATTTGGGTCAAGTTATTCAACCTCAGGTTCATAAAATTGCTTTGTGGCTCAAATATCATAGCTTACAGTGAAAACTCTCTAACTCTCCTCCAGTAATAGACTTGCCAGGTTTATAAGAGCCCTCCATTCCTTCAGAAAACATACTAACACCCATGGCACGGTGAAAGCTCACAGCTGGGACTCCTTCTCTACACTCTGATGTACGTACGTTCTTGCCAGGAGACAGATGTACTTCTCTCCCTACACTCTGATGTACGTTCTTGCCAGGAGGCAGTTGTATTTATTCCAAGACCTGTTTATGCCAGTTCTTTGTGTAATTACATAATGTAATTAGTTAGCAAAGGCCAAACTGGTTTGGTGACTTTTACCATAGAAAGATACAAGAGAAGACCTAGAAGCAAATAAGGAGTGATATTTTGCAGCACTGCAGAATTGATGGAGAACAACCATTCCTCCTTCCATCTTCCTGTGCCAAAGAAAATCAACGGTGGTGGGTCCCCTGGCTCCCTCCTTCCAACAAGAAGGGAGAATCCAAACTGTCTCCTCTTGCTACGAAAGCAAGAACTAGTAATCTTCTCTTATCTGAAAGTGACGGAGCACCTGATAAGCAAAATACCTGATACAGCTAGGGTATAGAGAAGGGGCAGGAAAAATCTTTTTCATTTCCCTCCTTGTGTAACCAATACCACAGGGATGAGTGTGGAGAAGAAAGAAGCATTAATAACCAAAATGAAATGGTTTTTAACTATGAATGACAAACTACCATGTATTTTAACTGATATGTTATTAAAGAAGCCCACTACCCTGCAGGAAAGATGGGTAGCTTCAAAGAACTGCTCCTGAAGGAGTAGTAGAAGTTATAGAAAATTGTATTCATTTCATGTTTTTACCCTCAAACTGAAATTTCACCAATATGGTTACTTTCAAATCATTTTTATGATTCCATCTTTACCAGATAACTAACTTCAACTAACTATAGTCTCCTCTGTAGATGAACTCAAATTTAAAACAAAAACAAAAAGCAAATTGAAAGTACACTGTCAGGGATTATTAGGAGTAAATACATGTAAAATAGGATGTAACAACAACAACAACAAAAGGCCTCATAGACAGCCCTGGTCAATAACTGCATTTGCAACATACAGAGGCCTTTGTACTTTCTGAGTGCTGGGTTTCCAACCCACTGTAGAGCTCCCATTCTACATCTCTAGCCTATCCTTTCTAATCTATCACCTACTTGCTGTTCATATCTGCATAGTAGGATTTCATCTCCTAAAATGAATCTCTCTACCTGAAAAGAGGAGAAGAGCAAAGTCACAGGAAACCAACTGAGGTTGATATGATTTAACCCTAGATCTTATGCCTTCCTGCCTTTGATGATGAGCATAGAATGTCTGCTTAATGAAAGGACTCCAGGCAAGAACTAATTAAGAACTAATTTATTGCACATAAATTGTTTTTTTATCAATCGGGCCTACTTAACCAACAGTACCCAATAAGTGCTAATTAAAATGCATAATCCAGGGGCACCTGGGTGGCTCAGTTAAGCCTCCAGTTTAGGTTTAGGTCATGATCTCTCGGTTCCTGGGTTTGAGTCTCTGCACTCAGCTCTGTGCTGACAGCTCAGAGCCTGGAGCCTGCTTCACTGTGTCTCCCTCCCTCTCTGCTCCTCCCCACTCGTGCGTGCGCTCTCTCTCTCTCTCTCTCAAAAATAAATAAACATTAAAAAAATTTAAATGCATAATCCATACAGACACTTGGCATACTCTTCAGATTACATGGGAAGTGTACATAGAGAAACATCCTAGGGAAAAAAAAAAGCCTACGTTCATCTGAATGTAAGCAGATTAAGCTATTGCCTGTGTTACATGCTTTGGCAGCTACTGGAAGGCCCACTCTGACCCAAAAATCCCTCAGAAGTGTCCTGTCACAGAACCAGAAATTTCTAGGATTAAAAAAAAAGGCATTTAAATGATGCTTACTTAAATTAAAAAACTAAAGCATTCATTAGTTATTCTTCAACACCTTCACACAACATAGTTGATCAACTAATGAGTTCTAGTTCTCTGAAAGGATAGGTAAATAGGACAAGTAAGTTTTGAAGAAGAGGAATCTTCAAGAAAGCTAAATAACAAGGCTTATGGCAGCAATGGCTGAGAGTCAGGGACGTAGGAACTGAGAGAGAAGTGTAGCAGTGGGAATGTCTTGTCCTGAAACAGTCACAATTCCTCCTAGGATCAGGCTTCTGTACCAATTCATTCCTATGGCAAGTTTACATAAAATAAACATCCCCTTACCTAACTTTGTGTTTTTCCCAATTAATTTCCCTGAAATCTGGAAGGAGAATTTGCTTTTATTCTCAACTTAAGTCCATTGATGTGATACTTGCTCAGACACCAGAAGAGAAGTAGTGGACAGAAGACAAGAGCAGAGCCCCAAGCAACCCATGTCCAGATTTAACTCTTAGTAACAGGAAACAGCTGGCATTGCCTTCTTTCCCAAGACCTCCTGAATAGTTCTTTGCTTTTTAACTTTTGTTTTTAAACTACCTGAGCCAAAACAACGGCAAGCTTGATTTTTAAAATAGGATCAGTGACAAACGCTGAAATGCCAAGTGGAAACACACAGGATACAGCTAAGCAAAATGCAAGAAGGAATTTGGAAGGCAGATTAATGGAATGTGGGCCCAAATCTGTGCCTGCCAACTGCTCTCAATAAACTGCTCAGGTCAAAGATACACTTGGGAGTTTATTCAAACGCACATACAGACCAAGGAGGCAGATGCTGCTTCTCTTTGGATTTTTAGGGAGTTTTTTTCTTTTAATAAGGGTGCTAGAATATTTTCCCCAAAGTAAGGATTTCTACCTTCCTGTGTGGAGGATGTTCTTTCTCCCAGTGAGTAAACTTCCATCTGGGTTAGGTTAGACCTCTTTGGTACTTTTCTTGATCGTGCAACACTAGTATATATTTCCCCACTTGGAACCAGATTCCATTTGTGGTTCTGGGTTCCCTCAGGTCACGCTAAGGTCAAACAGCAACTCTACAGTGGAAAAACTGACCAGTTCATATTCTCTAACTGTTTGCAGACCACTCCTGGAAGAATGTTCCATGTGGATAACCAGCTAAACATTTCCTAAATCACAATTTACAAGACTAACAGGAAGCAGAGATGTGTGTAAGATTTTAAACCCAGCTTATACAGTTCATAATACAGAGTGAAGATACCTGTAGACTGGAATACATTATAAAAGAAATTAGTAGGGGTGCCTGGGTGGCTCAGTCTGCTGAGTGTCTGACTTCAGCTTAGGTCATGATCTGACGGTCCATGAGTTCGAGCCCCGCGTCAGGCTCTGTGCTGACAGCTCAGAGCCTGGAGCCTGCTTCCGATTCTGTGTCTCCCTCTCTCGTTCATGCTCTATCTCTCTCTGTCTCAAAAATAAATAAACGTTAAAAAAATTACCATTTAAAAAAAGAAATTAATATTCATAAACTACTTTGAAGTTCTCAAATATAGTACACTTTGGATTATAGAAAGGTTGAATCTTTAAATCATCAAGATTTCAGAATACTTTGAAAAAGCTATTCTTGTGGGAAAAGTACTTCAAAAAGTGTTAGAAGTATATTTGAGTAGTCTTTTCAAGAAAAATCTTGAAAAAAACATAACAAACACAAACACAGTCAATTCCTATTGAAGTTTTTCATAGGATAATCTTCTACTTCAGCTTGCAAGCCAGAACTGTTTTGTTGTTGTTGTTGTTGTTTTTTAATGTTTGTTTATGTTTGAGAGAGAGAGACAGAGTGTGAACGGGAGAGAAGCAGAGAAAGAGGGAAACACAGAATCCAAAGCAAGCTCCAGGTTCTGAGCTGTCAGCAAAGAGCCCAATGTGGGACTCAAACTCACAGACTGTGAGATCATGACCTAAGCTGAAGTGGGATGCTTAACCAACTAAGCCACCCAGGTGCCCCCAGAACTTTTCTATTCATTCAGATAGTGCCTCTTTAAATTACAAATAATACTAATAATCCAAAAAGACACAAAACTAATTAATTCTGAGAGAACACAGGACATTGAAAAGTCATGTGTTACACATAAATCAGGAATTAATGGTAATATAATTACAATACCATGTTACAGTGGTAATATAATCACAGCATGGTATTGTATTATACACAGAATGTATAGCATATGGCAGAAGAAAAGAGTGAATTAGAAAATCAAAATATGATTTGCAGATCTCTGGTATATGTCTCTAAATGTGATCAAATTGTCTACTTGAAAAGAAAAACAAATGCCCTTTTTATCCTCGATTATATTATTGCTACAAATTACTCACTGTAGGTAAGGGCAAAACTGAAGAATTCTGTTCCACTTTAAAAAGGCATATAATACAGAAAGAAAGGCAGCAGTAGTGTTCCTAACATATAGCATTTTCCTTCCTTCACCAAGTTATTAGGGTTCTTTCAATGATATAATGTTTCTTGATGTATTCATATGTATGTTCTTGTTACTTATGTACAGGATCATTAAGTAATTTGTTTTGTCTGTGTTACACAATTTCATTTGTGCAAATAGTAACATTTGGTTAAGGAAAATTGATATACACATGAAATCAAGCAGTAAGTCTGATAATTATGAATTTAGGCATTACCTTTATACCTTAGCTTTTCTAGGGAAATTTTTTATTTGTACATTCATAATCATTCAGAGTCATCAGATATTTTTATCCATCTCTGAAGAAAAGTAAACATTTTAATAAATGTTAGGTAAATCTTGAGGATTCCTAGGAAAAAAAAGCAATGTATTTCTTACCTCAAATATCCAAGATAATCATAAGTATCAAAATAAAGGCTTTAACTCTGTCTAGCCTACTATAGATCTCTTACTATAAAGAAATGTGAGGGGTGCCTGGGTGGCTCTGTCAGTTGGGCGTCCCACTTCCACTCAGGTCATGATCTCACAGTTCGTGGGTTTGTGCCCCGCGTCTGGCTCTGTGCTGACAGCTCAGAGCCTGGAGCCTGCTTTGGATTCTGTGTCTCCCTCTCTCTTCCCCTGCCCCTCTCAAGCTCTGTCTCTGTCTCTCTCAAAAATAAATAAACATTAAAAAAATTTTTTTAAGAAAGAAAGAAATGTGAGAATGGTAAATAACCAGTTCAGTTTGTTCCCAGTCCAGCAAAAATTTCCTGAATTCTAAACAAAGATTTCAAACATCATGAAATAAACTAATGTTTGATCTTATTCTGGAATAGATCAATTCACAGGGTATTCATTAGCCTTTCTAATCTGTTGTTATAGCTAGAAGAGGACCCTATCTCCAGAGAAATCATGCTCTTAACAGCTACTTATTTGGCATAGATCATAAGAATTCAGGGAAATTCAAGCCAAGCCATATTCTCTATTAGCCTTTAATCTACTACTAGTTCTGAAATACTAGTTAAGCAGGTACTAGTGATTTTGACATTTTTATTTCCATCATATTTAAGGAAAAAAAAGGAAAAATGCATGCGTTAACAAGCAATTACCATGCTCCAGACATAATTCAAGGTGCTTGGGATACACCTTTTTATGATTTAGGATAGGCTAACTGCTATAACAATTTCCAAGATTTAACACAATATAATTCTACTTCTGTGTCAGGTAAGAGATCAATGAGTATGTTTGGTAGGCAACCATCAGAAGGTGATTCAGGAACCCAGGTTGTCTCTGTCTTGTGGCTCCATTATCCTATAGAGAGCATCAGTCAATGGTTGGAACTTCTGTGTCCATACAGCAAAGGGGGGAATAAAGAGAACATGGAGGCCAGGCCTCAATGGTACATGTCACTTCATGCACATGCCGCTGGCCAGAAAGAAGTCACAAGGATATACCACACAGCAAGAGTAGCAAGGAAATATAGTATACCTGTGTGCCCAGGGAAGATTGAAACAGATTTAAAAAATAACTAGCCAATATCTCCTATAATCAGTAAATTAAAAAAAAAAAAAAAAAAAAACTCTGATCCTTAGACATTTGCATTCAGTCTAGGGGAAACAAATAATTAAAAACAAGCATAATAAACTATAAAATATATAGTCTGTTATAAGATGATAAATAACACACTTGCAGCTGGAGATGGTGGGAAAGGAGAAAGAAATTGCAGAGCAGGGTAAGAGGAAGAAGAGTCTTTTAACAATGACTGTAGGTAGCTGAGGTAAGGAGGATGATAGATCATTGTAGACAAGAAGATCTAAGAAATTGGAGGCCAATTATTGAAGGCTTCATCTTTACCAAGAATAGCACAATGTTAGAGAAAGTGATAGTGACCCAGGAACTAAAATCATAGAGAAATGGGAGTTGAGGGTGTCCCCCGTTAGTTGATAACAGCAAATAGGAGAAGCAGTGGGAAACTGGGCATGGAATTCAGAGTTTTAGAGAGGATAGAAAATGAATTATCTGAAAGCAGCAGTGAGGGACAAAGAGAATGTCTGCCCCCATCTTTGGGTCTAGTTGTGTAAAAGCTATAGAATAAAAAGTAGCCACCACCTGAGAAGTCTGCAGGGAAGGAATGACCTCATGGGAGAGGCCAGTTTCCTCTAAAGCAAGAGCATAAAGGAACTATTCAAGAGGTCAAGGATGTCAGGATTTTGTTGAAGATGGAGTGGCCAGGAAAACTGGAGCTTTCTGTGATGACTGATATGAACAGGAAATGGCATATCAAGATGAGTCTCAGGGAGACCAGTGAAGAAGGGATATTGATATTTAGATGAGATACAGGGGCCTGAAGCAAGGCATCTCTCAAAGAAGTTGCACCAAATTCTTTGACTAAATTTAACCCACAATTTGAAGAGAACATTTGTTTTGGAACCAAATTTTCTAAACTATTTCATATTCCTTTTTAGTGTTTTAAATTAAAACTGATTTTAAATCCATCTTTGATGAAACTCTAGTCACGATTCTCCTTCTAAAGTCTAAAGGTACATAAAAATACATTTCTTACTGATATAAACATAGAATCACAGATTCTCGGGGTTTGAAAGTTTTAATTCACTTGGTTCAACCATCCAGCTGATTTTGGAAGCCTTTCTTGCATATTCTTGCCAAGCCATCTTCTGAACTAGGCTTGAACATCTCCATGGATGATGTATCTAGTGAGGTAGTTAAAAGCGTGGGCTCGAGAATTAAGCAGACCTAGATTTGAATTCCTATTCCATCACTTCCACTCATGTGAACTTTGGCAAGTTAACTTTTTTCTCAGAGCTTCAGAATCTTCATCTGTAAAATGGAGATAATTACTACTTATCTCAGAGTTATACAAATGAAAAAACACATGGACAGCACTCAACACAATGCCCACACATAGTAAGCACTTAAAAAATGTTAATAATACTATCATTATGTTTATTCATGCCATTATTATTATTATTATTTTCCAAGGCATCATCTTTTAATGTTGGATAGCTGCCTTAGAATTTTCTTCTTTCTTCCACTTTGTAGAAAAATCTCGTTTCAGAATATAATTTGGCAAAATAAAGTCAGTGTTCCATTAGACATAATTCATCATAAAATTTGAAAGAAATTCCTTGAGAAAAGTGTACATAATCTCATAGATAATCCTGTTAGGATTTCAAGATATCTTTTCAAAAACATAAACAGAGAAGCACTTGGAGTATTATATCTTTAAAGCCTTGTCAGTGCTATCTGGTTCATAATACTCATGTAAAGCGAGGAGAGAGGAGCAAACATAATCTGTTACCTGACATCACAACTGGGCAGTGACTCATATGGCAAATTTAATTTCAGTAGCACTCACGGTAATCACTTCCCTGACTTCAGAGCCTTCAGTTGACGTAAGGTACTCCAGACAATAAACAGAACCTTACCAAACGAAGGTTTCTGTGAAGCTTCTCTTAAATTCACAGAACACAAATTTCCATGCTACCTGAATTCATGACATCATTCAAACATATTGTCAGTGAATGTTTTTGTCAAGATGTTTGGAGTGTTTGATAATAGAAGTAAGATAATAGAATCAAAATCTCAAGAACTACAATAAAATAAATTATTTCTAATTCATGACACTTGCCATAACAAGTAAATTCTGATATATGTAAATGAACTTTTTTCATGCAAATTATCCAATTCTTTAAAATCGTGTCTTCTACATTATAGTGTGGTAGCAAAAAAAAATCTTAAAAACCACTTAACCCTTTCTTCACCATTTAAGAACACGTATTGAGAATGCATATACTTTGCACTGAGAAAAACTTTGAAAGATATATTCTCAGAAAATGTTTGATATGTCATTATTAGTTAGCAGGAATCTTTTTAAGTTAATATTCTTTGAGTATAGCCTTGTTTTGACTTAAAAATAAGGCAATCTACAACTGGAAGACAAAAGCATTGATAAGCTGAAGAGGGGAAAAAATAAAAAGAAAACTTATTGGAAAGAAATTAACAATAAAAATAAGAGGATTGATATACATTAGCTCTAAAATCCTTTCCAACTATAAAGTTGTTATTCCTTTAAATGAAAGAAATCAGAACTAACTGCATGAAAGTATTTGAGATGGTAGCTGCAAGTATGAAGTGAGAGGAACCTTTGGAAATAAATATCTATTTAAACCATTTAAAGTTTCCCACCAAAGACCACAGCCAAAAGAAAGCATGGCAATGTTCTAGGCTGAGGTCTGAAAGATAATTTGGCTGTTGGGTGCTGAGAGTAAAAGAGCCTCAAGCCGCCAGGATATTGTGAGTTGCAAGAAGTTCAATTGATTTGTAGATTTTTCTATATGGTGTTAACTAAATTTATTCTCAGACAATGCACAAGTTGCTTTAAAATGATCCTGTAAATTGGGGCCCCTGGGTGCTTCAGTCGGTTAAGCATCTGACTCTTGGTTTCGGCTCCGGTCATGATCTCATGGTTTGTGAGTTCTAGCCCTGCATTGGTCTCCGTGCTAACAGTGTGGAGCCTGCTTGGGATTCTCTCTCTCTCTCTCTCTCTCTCTCTCTCTCTCTCTCTGCCCTTCCCCCACTCACTCTGTCTCTCTCTCTCTCAAAAATAAATAAACTTTAAAGTAGTCCCATAAATAAATTAAAGATTAAAGACAGTATAATAATAATGTAAGCACAAACAAATAACAAGAAATAGAGGAAGCTGACACTTCTCCCACCAGGAAGTGCTCTTCAGTCATCACAGCTAGGAAGACAATGACAATCTAATTAGGCCTTTGAAATTTTAAGATTATAAAGACTATTTATAAAATGGATTTACATTAACTTTCATTTATAATGAATGCATTGCCCTAATTTTATTTCTTAAAATATTATCTAATGATTTTAGGAAGTCATGATAATTAGCAAGCTGACATTTAAAATTTTTGCTTATATCATCTTTATCTCAGCCTTTTTCAATTTCTATTTCTCTATTCATCTTGTAATATACATAACTGACTAGGTACTTAACATAGTAGGCCTTGTATTTAAAATGCTAAGACTAGGGGCGCCTGGGTGGCGCAGTCGGTTAAGCGTCCGACTTCAGCCAGGTCACGATCTCGCGGTCCGTGAGTTCGAGCCCCGCGTCGGGCTCTGGGCTGATGGCTCGGAGCCTGGAGCCTGTTTCCGATTCTGTGTCTCCCTCTCTCTCTGCCCCTCCCCCGTTCATGCTCTGTCTCTCTCTGTCCCAAAAATAAAAATTAAAAACGTTGAAAAAAAAAAAAAAAAAAAAAATTTTAAAATGCTAAGACTATTAGTAACATGCGTATGTTAATGAATAGTGGTGCAGGAAATATACATTTTCACTGAGCTGCGCATTAGAATTAGTATTCACTCAAAGCCACATATCACCATCATTGAAAGAATATCTGGTACATAAGAATAAACAAAATTTTGTGGTGCCTGTGTGGTTCCGTCGGTTAAGTGTCTGACTTCGACTCAGGTGATGATTTCACGTCTCCTGAGTTTGAGCCCCCTGTGGGCTGACAGCCCAGAGCCTGGAGGCTGCTTCAGATTCTGCCTCTGTCTCTCTCCGCCCCTCCACTGTTATCACTCTCTCTCTCTCTTTCAAAAATAAATAAACATTTATAAAAATTTTAAATAAAAACAAATAAACAAAATTCTGTAAAAATATTACCTGATTATTAAAAATTCTAGTCATTGCCTAAGTTTTTGTATTAGTGCCTGAGAATAATAATTTCTCAGCACTGTTGTCTCTACATTGTTGTGCAGTCACAGACATAAATTCTTACGTTAATTGGCCCACTGAATAAAGTGTCTAAATTCTTCTATGCATTGAAGAATATAATCCTAGAAACAGTTTTCTGGCAGCATATTTCCTAGTGAGAATGTTATACTAACATCCATAGCTTAAGCTAATCTTAAAAAACCCTCATTATCAAGTACTGAAAATGACTGGCAGTTTGTAGAAATCACTTCAACAAGATTCCTATTGAAATGCTTAACTGCCATGGCCACAAAACATTAGGAGCTTTT
This sequence comes from Neofelis nebulosa, assembly GCF_028018385.1. NCBI lineage: Eukaryota > Metazoa > Chordata > Mammalia > Carnivora > Felidae > Neofelis > Neofelis nebulosa. The sequence continues at coordinate 51,627,058 of NC_080783.1, read as the reverse complement.
CTTTTTAAGTTGGTGTTATAAAATCTGTTGCTTTGAAGTTTGATTAGTGAGTACAAAATGTGCTTTGGATACCTTATTTTTCTGTAACACTCTTCTCTTCATTATATCTTTATGTTCTTTTTTATGTTCGAGTTGAAAATCATTGATCATAGATGTTTATATCATTTTGTAGGAATTTTCTTCCTTGTAAATGTCAAAGTGACAAGGTGGGCATTTTCTGTTACCCCATTCTCACCAGATGTGAAGGATTTTCAAAGAAATATGAAACAATTTGACAACTATTTTTTTACAAAACAAGTACACATAAGGAATCTACAAATAGTAGAATTATGATATAATCTAATATCTGTTATTATTTTATGATTTTGATTTTATTAATATTTTTTGCCTCAAAAAGAATATATTGATCTTTTCAAACTTGTCTACCTAATATGCTTATTTGATGTTTATATGGACTGCTACTCTGTTTTTCTTTTTTTTCCTGTTTGTTTTGTTTTGTTTTGTTTTAGTTAGCATATAGTGTAATAATGATTTCAAGAATAGAATTTAGTGTTTACAAATTCTTAATAATATAAAATAACAGAAAGCTTTTATAATCATCATTAATTATTATGCTTCTAGCATAAGAAATAATACTGCAGTCATAATTATCCTGAATCTATGTAAAACCAGGACTGTTATAAGTGAAAAGTACAAGATTATGTCCATCTTTTCCTGTCAATAAATATATAATCAATTAAAATGTTATAACACTGACAAAAAGAAAAAGAGTAAAAGTGAAACAGTCGATTGTTCCTTCATGTGTATGACAAGAATGCTTTATAAAAGCCATGCTAAAAACAAAGGATTTCCAAAAATGATAAATGTGCTTTTCATTTCTCAATAAATCACAATGTACAGTATTTAAACTGTTAGTGCTCAAACTATGTATCTTCCACAAAGGAAAAGGTACTCTTCCTTATAAATCTGTTTGGAAAAGAAATTTCTGCAGATCAGAAATTGAGCTTGAGTCAAAGTCAACATTTCTTCAACCTCAGTGACTCTAAAAGGCTCCTGAAGAGAGTTTTCTCTCCTCCTTGTTTGAGCACCACATTCTGAATGATTTTTGCTGACAGCAAAGTCTAAGCCTAAATCCAGAGGGAAAACAAAATAGTGATTTTAAAAGTCTCACTGTTCCCAAACTTTGATATTTACCCCAGTCAAGGTAAGCTTTCAAATCATGTCTGGTCTCTTTATTTCTACCTAAATGATCAGCTTTTTACCAAAACATTATAATATTAGCATTAAAATCTCAATAAGCTGAATAAGTGAAGATCTGAGATAAAGAACCTAGTATAAAATTTCTAAAGTAAGAAAAAGTTTTTAATTTTCAAAAGACAGAAATAAAGTCTGTGGATCTGGAATCTAGAGAATAGGGGAGATCGTGATATAAAATGAAATCAAAGATAGGCCAGGCTAGACCTTTCAGAAGTCTGTAAACCATATTAGGAGTTTGGATTTTATTCTAGGTGAAATTAGAAGCTATTGGAGGGCTATTGGAAGAGATGTAATCTTATTTATAGTTTTAAAAATGTCACTCTGACTACAAAACATCCATCAGCTCAGTTAAAATTACAAAACTGACAGTAAATGTTGGCAAAGATATGAAGCAACTAGAGTTCTTAGATGTTGCTGGTGAGAATGTAAAGTGAATATGAGCACTTTAGAAAAATATTTTGTAATGTCTTCTAAGTTGAACATATATATACTCCATGGCCCAGCAAGCCACTCCTAGGTGTATTTCCAATAGAAACGCATACATATGTTCAACAGCAACAACAACAAAAACATGTTATAGAATGATCATTATAGCATTATTCAAATAGCCCCAAACTGGAAACTACCTAAATTCCCATCAACAGTATAATGGATAAAGTGTAGAATATTCATACAACAAAACCCTATACAGCAATTAGAATGAGTATTCTACAACTACGCAAAACAATACGAATCAGTCTCACAGATACCATTTAACAACAGCCAGACATAGTAGAATACATACTGAGTAATTCCATTTAAATGTTGTAAGAACAGGTAAATCTAATCTATATTTAAAAAAATTTAATGTTTATTTATTTTTGAGAGAGAGAGAGATAGAGACAGAGCGTGAGCAGGGGAGGGGCAGAGAGAGAGAGAGAGACAGAATCGGAAGCGGGCTCTAGTCTCTGAGCTGTCAGCACAGAGCCCAACGTGGGGTTCGAACTCACGAACAGTGAGATCGTGACCTGAGCTGAAGCCGGACACTTAACCCACTGAGCCACCCAGGCACCCCTCTAATCTCTATTTTTAAAGGACAGAATAGTGTTTACTCTTGTTGCTGGTAGGGAGTGGCCAGTGACTGGAAGGTAGCATGTTGGGAGAGAAAAGTAGTAAACACATTAGCATTAAGATGACAGTGTGGTGGGAAAGAAGAATGATGAAGAAATGATAAGACATTCTTGTATTGTCTAGTGATAGATACATAAAAGGCACAGATTCAAAGACTCCTTCTTCATAGCCATCTGCCTTAGCAGAATCTGCCTTCTATATGTCTGGTTTAACCACTCCTGGGGATGAGAAACTCACATCCCCATAAAGAAGACTGTTCTCTTGTTGAAAAAATCTAATGGTTCAAATGTTATTTACAATAGCCAAAATATGATTTGTTATTCTAATTATTCTCTCTGAAACATGGGACAATCCATTTGAATTTAGTGAGCACTCTTTAATGGATTGAATATGTTAGCTGAAGACAGCTAACATATTTTCCCCTTAGTCTTCCTTTCTCCTGGAAGGAAGAACTCCATCCCAGCAATTCCAACCACTGAACAAATTTGCAGAAGGTCCTAGATGCTGTCCTATCCCAACTACCACTCTCAGAAAAGCTCTCATTGGCAAATGTTACCAAAAGAGGAAGAAAGAAGGAGGAAGTTGGGTCAGCCCTGCAGATGCAGGGTACATAAAAAAGTAGAATTCTGAGTTCAGGTTGCTTCTGAGCTCAATGATTTGAGTGACCTGCAACAGAATTATAAGGATGGTTCGAGGTAGCTTCCAGATCTTCCGTTGACATTCTTACCTCAAACTTTAAAAACACCTGCTTGTTTACAGACAAGCCATTTATTCTTACCCAACCACAAACTTTCCTTCATATTCCACTCCTACATTTTCCCTTCATTGAGCCATAAAAAATCTTCGTCAGAATCTCTTGTTAAAATTTCTCCTGTTTTAAATTTTTTTAGTGTTTATTTATTTTTGAGAAAGAGAGAGAAAGAGGCAGAGCACACGCAGGGCAGGAGCAAAGAGAGAGGAGACACAGAATCTGAAGCAGGCTCCAGGCTCTGAGCAGTCAGCACAGAGCCCGACGTGGGGCTCGAACTCACGAACCGCGAGATCCTGACCTGAGCTGAAGTCAGACGCCCAACAAACTGAACCACCCAGGTGCCCCAAATTTCTCCTGTTTTAAATCAATTCATTTCCCATGGTGATCTGTCTGCCTCAACTTTGTCCCTACATCTTCTAATAAGGGAATTTTTGAAGCTATATTTCATGTTAAACTGAGAAACTTCTTATCCATCATATTTTTAAACACAAGTTTAAAAAGAAAAGAAGGAAAGGGCGTCTGAGTGGCTCATTTAGTTAAGTATCCAACTCTTGATTTCAGCTCAGGTAATGATCTCATGGTCGTGAGATGGAGCCTTACACTGGGCTCTGCACTGGGTGTGGAGCCTGCTTAAGATTCTCCCTCTCCCTCTTCCTCTCCCTCTGCCCCTACCCTGCTTGCGCTCTCTCTTTCTCTCTCAAAAAATAAATAATATCTTAAAAATAAAAGAAGGATGCATGATAGGAAATAATGGAGGGAAAAAGAACAAGAAAGATTTTAGTTTATTTTGCATTCTAAATATATATTGTTTTGTATAATAATATATGTTATGTATTGTATATATATTATATGCTATGTGTAAATGCTATGATTAGGAGATAAGAGGTGAATTGTGGGCATTAAATTTTAAATATTTCTTTCCAATTACCCAAGGTATGATTTCTAGCATGGAACTGGATAAAGCATCAGTGTTAGGTCTTTCCCTTGATAATATGTCTCGAAAGTTCTATTGTCAAAAACCGACCTAGCCGTTTTGGAGCCAAAATATAACACAAAGACAGAATTTGGGATAAAGAGGAACAATAGCTTTATTGCTTTACCCGGCAAAGGAGGCTGCAGCAAGGTATGTCCTTCAGAAACTGTAAGCCCGCCCAGAGGAAGAGGCTGGGGGGGGGGGGGGGACTATAGAGAAATAGGGGATCTAGCCAGTTTTGACAGAAATTGAGTACAGTGCTGTCAGCCATCTTAATCATGTCTTTAGGGTTTTACCAGGTTCCTGAAACAAAAGGCTAAAAAGGGCAGAGGGGAGGTTTGTGGAAGAAAGGAAAATGGTTACTTTAAAATCAAGCTTCCCTGAAGCATTAGTGCAGCCATTTTGATTTTTGTTCAACTTTATGATTTTAAGCAGTTTCAGTTCTGAAGTTTTTGTCTGAGCAGAAATTTCTATAGATCTGGGAAGCTGGTATTAGTGATTTATAGTAAATGTGCCAGATCTTTACTGCCTTTCCTAACAGTCTAAGACCATCTATCAGTTATGACTTTGCTTTTCATCTTCTCTAAATAGCTACACTGCTTTGCAAATATATGTTATAAACTTGACCTTTGCATAAAAAATTCAAGCAATCAAATTTTTAATTTATTTCTGTGAGCACCTAGATTTGGCTCAACATTTATGCTTGCTTTGCAATGTACAAGCAATCCATAGTAACCTTATAAATTTTGTTTCTTACCTAGTCATAATTTGGAATGAATAATCTGAAGTGTTAAAAGCGCTAGAAGAATCTAGCCTTGTTAATTAATTAATAATTAGTTATTCTCTTTTAAATGCAGAAATATTCTTTTCTGCCATAACCAAATTTAGCTACATGATATTCTGAATCACTCCCACTGATGCCATTTCATAACAATTTGCTACAACATTACCATGAGAAGTCAAGAATTAGGAAATTAGTAAGAAAATTACCTGGTTACCACAAAAGGTTTTGATTCAATTGGAATCATCCAATCAGATGACTAAGAAATTTCATTTTCTTGGCAGCCAATACATATTTGTGCTTGATATCTCTGACAGCTGGTGACCTTATACTCTAAGGTAATTTTCCAGAAGGGGAAGGAATTTTACAGCAGGAGTACTATCCATTTACTTCTGTGGTGTCTACATAAGAAAATCTGGAATGTGATACACTTGCCCCTCAAACCAAGGGTCAAATAGTTGTAAAAAATAAAATCTTCATTCATTTAAATGTGAAACACCACCAAACTGGGAGATTACAAAAGCATGTATCTTCTCATCTTCCCCACATTTCACAGTAAATAAAATGGTTTTAGTAGGATTTCTAAAGCAAATACAGTGATTCTTTCTTTAATTTGCACAGGTTTGAAGCATGCAGAGACCAGAAAAAGTGTTTTAAGAGACTAATTGTAAATCTCAGCTTGCAAAAGTAGAAAAGGAAAACATAATAGTTAACTAGATGTAGTTTACATTCTTGGTTTAAAAGAAAATCTAACTTTTCTTATAATGAGTTTTCAGTACCTTATATATAACAAATTATTGTAATGCTTATGTTTTATAAACAACTTTTATACAGCAGTATGGTATAATTACCTTGAGTTAGATTTTCAATTTAAGATTTAATACTGTTGGTCTATTTTTATTCTATTTTTATTCTGTCATTAAACAATGAGTTATTAAACTTAAGTTATATTTATAAACTCAAGAAATAAAATGTTTTGGGGGGTGCTTGGGTGGCCCAGTCAGTTAAACATCAGACTCTTGATTTCACCTCCGGCCATGATCTCACAGTTCATGAGTTGGAGCCCCATGTCGGACTCCACACTGACACTACAAAGCTTGCTTGGGATTCTGTCCCTCTCTCTCTCTGCCCCTCACCCACTCACATGCATGCACATGCACACACTCTCCCTCTTCTCTAAATAAATAAATAAACTTTAAAAATAAAGAAGGAAAATGTTTTTTATTGAACTAATATTTCTGATTTCTTTAACTGATACTGAAACTGAACATATTTAGAACTATTTAGAATAAGTTCTAGATGTGTCTTCTGTGCGCTCATAAAGTGTTTTTATAGTAACAGTAAACACAGATTAGGCATATATTTCTATATTTGTCACTGGTATAAAACATAATTTCACTCAGAAAATTATGAAAACTCAGAAAATTATTTCACTTCATGAAAGTTTAAAATTTTGCTTGAAAGTTTACAATCAAATTTATTTCATTCAGTAATAAAATGAAACCTGCATTTGGTTGCTGGACATTAGCTCTGACCCTCAGTTTTTCATTATGCTCTATATTGGGCCTCTCTACTTGGGCCAAATGGTTTTATCCGAGCGGAACTTCTTTTAGATATGAGTCAGGGCAACCTGGAAAATAGCCCTTTAAACTCACCAGGCTTTAGTCTCTCACCTAAAAGAATCTAGAGATTGTCAGTCTAAGGCTATCTGGCAGCTGCAGGAAAGCATCAGGAACCCAGGCTATTTTCGGCTCCCTGTTCCACTATTCCTGTGTGTGGTCTTTATCCTCAGGGTCTATGATCCTCACCTGAGTCACAGTCCTTTGGCCTTCCAGGTGGTAGGAAAGGCATACTCCCTCTCTTTGAGACTTTCCAAAACTCCTACACAGTGACACAGCACTTCTTACATTTCACTGCCAACAACTTATTACTTAAATGAACCTGGTTTCAGAGTGGAGAAGAGAAGATAGTTTGTGTCTGCTTGTATGGCTGCTCTGGTATAAAATTAAGGTTCAACAATTGAGATGGAGTAGGAGAATGGATGATGGAGCAGGCAGCTAACAATCTCCTCCCATGTTTATATGCCCATTGTCATTTAAATAAATTGGATTTTCATTTCTATATCTTGGTTCAGGAAACTGGCCTTTCCTAAAAATTCTAATTCCCTTTGCATACTACTCTTTTTGAAGTTTTAGCCTTTCTTCAATGACCAACTTAGTTTCTATTGATTCTTGTTTTCTCCAACTCCCCCAGACCTCATTCAAAAGTCAGATAATATTTTATTTTAAATCTATACCACCTATTTGGAACTCACAGTGTATTCAGTCTCATTATTAATTAATCCTTAATTATTAATTAATGAGAAATACTCATTTCTGTGTATGTGCTTATATGTGCTGTATTCCCAACCATGTCTAAGCCTCATGAGATCAGAGACTATGCCCATTATTTCTTGGCATCTCTGGATTTTAGAAGATACAAGATTATATATGTGTTATCCCATGAGAGATTTGAGGTAGCACAAAACATTCAAAAGGGTTATAAAATGTCAATAAAACTCTGGAGCACAGAAAGTATAAACTGAAATGGGAAGCCACACATAAAGAGGAAAGAAGTACAAAGTATAAAATAGGAAAATACAGATTGTAAGAATATATTTTTAAATTTCTAAATATTGAGCTACATGTTTGACTCTAAGATAACGGATTTGAGATACATATGCTATTCCTGGTAACCTAAGTGAAAAGGGAGATATGGCCAATTGTAAATTACTGTTGAAAGAGGGAAGAATTTTCAGCAGAAGCAAATCCATTTCCTACCACTAAATGCTTTACAGTGCAGGAATAAGAAATATATTAGAGAATGTCCCTAGTAGCATTTGCATGTCAAATACGGTGATGGACTTATGAGGCTGTTTCTTATAGCACCCATCAATAAAGGGCATGATATCAAACACAATAGTGAATGTCATTTTATAGAGGGTCAAGATTCAGTAGTCATTTTCTTATTGTTTTCAAATAGGGTAAGAAAAAAATAATAATCAGAGCAATAACATAATTGGAGCAATGCATATACTTTGAACAGTCATTAATACCTAATACTCTTTTAACCTGACTTCTGAGTTAGGCTAGACGGTGGAGAGTTTAAGGGTGTAGATAGCTATGTATTTGACACGTGACATCATATAGGGAGATGGTACAAGATAAAGCACACAGGCTCTGCCACTTACTTACTGTAGAATACTGGTTAAGTTACTTAAGTTATCTTTGCTTTGATTTATCTATAAAATGAGAATAATAATAGTACCTATTTCGTTGACTTTATGTGACCATTATAGCAGTAATACTAATAAGGTTCTTAGAACCTTACTTACTTAGAAACTTACTGCTATAAAAGTGGTTGCTCATTCATTTTACATAGATGGTAATGTTGAAATACATAAAAATTGAGATTGTGGACTGGGGTTTTTATTTCAATAGAGGCCCACAGATTATTCATTCAATTCTTCCTGATTACGAAGAGAATGGCAAGAGCTATTAACATTGAAGAAACTTTTACTTTGTAATTCACAATTTTAGAATTATGTTTTTCATATGTTTTCTTTTAAAATTTGGGTCACTGAGGTCTTACCAAGTGGGAGAGAATGGAAAATGCAAATGCAAATATTTTTAATATAATTCAACAGATCAAATCAAAGAAGAGATAGTGTGACAAGACAAAAGCTTAAGAAAATGGCATATAGTCATCTACGAACTTTGAGATCTTGGAGACTCATTTAACCTTTTATTATTTCTATTTCTTTATCTAAAGTGAATGTGGAATTGTGAAGGCAAATGTCATGAGTTATAAGAAGGATAATCTCTAATTCATTGTTAAAATGAAGATCCTGGTAAAATACAAGAAGTGCTTGTTAGTGAATCAAAGGTAATATACAGTGATACTTTCCTGTTATGTTACAGTGAAAGAATGTGCTAAACGCTGAGTTATACAACAAATTTATATTTAAAAACAATAATATTTAAAATGTATATAAAATAATCATACGACTTCAGTCATGTGAGGACTTTAAGACACAGAACAGATGAACATAAGGGAAGGGAAGCAAAAATAATATAAAAACAGGGAGGAGGACAAAACATAAGAGACTCTTATATGTGAAGAACAGACAAAGGGTTACTGGAGGGGCTGTGAGAGGGGGGATGGGCTAAATGGGTACAGAGCATTAAGGAATCTACTCCTGAAATCATTGTTGCACTACGTGCTAACTAACTTGGATGTAAATTTAAAAATTAATTAATTAAAAAAGTAAATTATATAAGGTTAGTTCATTTTAAAAAATGAATAAAATATATATAATATACGTTTAAATATATAATATATTTTTAAATACTATCAGCATAAAAATTACTTTAAATTTCAGTAAAATTGATGTCTGAGAGTAACAACAAAACCTGAACAATTTTCAGGTCTCTAATGCAGTAGCGACTTATTGGGAAGGGAATCAAGATCCATTATGCCAGCAGAATTCTAAATATACCACCTAGCAACAACTCAACCCTATCTCATTATCCAGAAAAGGTCCTTTTTAAAATTGACCTTTTTCTGTGTTCACTTCCTAAGAAAAGCTAATTGTCATCTTTGTAAGACCTCATGATAGTCCACAGATCATCATTTGTCTTATATGTAAGGTATCATCTGGCTCCTATTGGAAAGATAATTTCAGAATGTTTCATAAGCTTCTAAAAAGCAGAGACCGTGGTTTTTATCTTTCTATAGATTTAGGAACTGATGCTGTGCCTGACATTCTACAACTATTCAGTAATTCTTTATTATTGAGACAGTGGAAGTCAGCAAGATGTCTTTCCAGGAGTATATTTTATGAGATGGAGGAAATGGGAAGAGTGAGTGTTCCCTAAAGAGGAGTGGTGGAGAGATTCATACAATAATGTCTCCTTTTCTCTCAGCCAAGGAGAATGCTTCAGTAAGGTAACTGAAAGTATCTGGTAAGGGAGAAAGGCAAGAGTAGAAAGTTGTTTAAACCTCTATTTGTTTAAACAGCCAGCCTTCTCTTCAGAATTGAGAGTTTGTTACCTTAAGGCGTAAGGCAAGATATCAGTCCTGCACCTACAAAGAAATTGTTTGTTTCATTATAAAACCTATTGCTAAACATTTATATAGTCTATATGGTGTTTTAGAAGTGAATAACAAACAAATCTCATATGCCACCACTGGAGGAGATAACTACATCCAATCTTCACTCTGAAAAGTGATAATTAAAAAAAAAGAATTAAGTATCTAACTTGCCTTTTTGGAGGAAGCCTAATTCATCACCATTTTTAAATTCCCAATGAAATACTAATTTATTCAAATAACAAATAATGTTAAAGCCACTTGGGGTAAGGATGGTAGGGAGCAGGCTTTGCCCCACATGTTATTCCATAGTTTGCTTGGGAATTATGTAATATCTTTTACAGCACAGACATTTGACTGTGCTTTCTGAGCAAACTCTTGGAAGGACAACCTGCCTTATGTGCCTTTTGGGAACTAATATAAAGTCAACACTGATGAAATATTCCTGCCAAAAACATTTCATCTTATATACTTAAAATTTACTAACAGGATAGATTTTTTTAAATTTATATTCAAATTAGTTAGCATATACTGCAACAATGATTTCAGGAATAAATTCCTTAATGCCCCTTACCCATTTAGCCCATCCCTCCTCCCACAGTAATCCTCTGTTTGTTCTCCATATTTAAGAGTCTCTTATGTTTTGTCCCCCTCCCTGTTTTTATATTATTTTTGCTTCCCTTACCTTATGTTCATCCAGTCTGTGTCTTAAAGTCCTCATATGAGTGAAGTCATATGACATTTGTCTTTCTTTGACTAATTTCACTTAGCATAATACCCTCTAGTTCCATCCACATGGTTGCAAATGGCAAGCTTTCATTTCTTTTTGATTGCCGAGTAATACTCCATTGTATATATATACCACATCTTCTTTATCCATTCATCCATTGATGGACATTTGGGCTCTTTCCAAACTTCAGCTATTGTTGATAGTGGTGCCATAAACATTGGGGTGCATGTGCCCCTTCAAAACAGCATACCTGTATCCCTTGGATAAATACCTAGTAGTGCAATTGCTCGGTCATAGGTAATTCTATTTTCAGTTTTTTGAGGAACCTCCATACTCGTTTCCAGAGTGGCTGCACCAGCTTGCATTCCCTACAACAATGCAAAAGAGATCCTCTTTCTCCACATCCTCACCAACATCTGTTGTTGCCTGAGTTGTTAAGGTTAGCCATTCTGACAGGTATAAGGTGGTATCTCATTGTGGTTTTGATTTGTATTTCCCTGATGATAAGTGATGTTGAGCATTTTTTCCTGTGTCGGTTGGCCATCTGGATGTCTTCCTTGGAGAAGTATCTATTCATGTCTTTTGCCCATTTCTTCACTGGATTATTTGTTTTTTTGGGTGTTGAGTTTGATCAGTTCTTTATAGATTTTAGATACTAACCCTTTATCTGATATGTCATTTGCAAATATCTTCTCCCATTCCATCGATTGCCTTTTACTTTTGCTTATTGTTTCCTTCACTGTGCAGAAGCTTTTTATTTTGATGAGGTCCCAGTAGTTCATTTTTGCTTTTGTTTCCCTTGCCTCCAGAGACGTGTTGAGTAAGAAGCTGATGTGGGCAAGATCAAAGAGGTTTTTGCCTGATTTCTCCTCAAGGATTTTGATGGCTTCCTGTCTTACATTGAGTTTTGTAAGAGTTTTACATCCATTTTGAGTTTATTTATGTGTATGGTGTAAGAAAGTGGTCCAGGTTCATTCTTCTGCATGTCACTGTCCAGTTTTCCCAGCACCACTTGCTGAAGAGACTGTCTTTATTCCATTGGATATTCTTTCCTGCTTTGTCAAAGATTAGTTGGCCATATGTTTGTGGGTCCATTTCTGGGTTCTCTATTCTGTCCCATTGATCTGAGTGTCTGTTTTTGTGCCAACTAACAGGATAGATCTTAAATTAAACTTTTTCATCTCTCTCTCTCTCTCTCTCTCTCTCTCTCTCTCTCTCTCTCTCTCTCTCACACACACACACACACACACACACACACACACGCAATGGTAACTATGTAGAAGTGATTCATGGTATTTAGCTTGGTTATTATAATGATCTGTCCACAGTCTATACATGTATCAAAACATGAAATCCTACACCTTAAATATAATTTTATATGTCAAAGATATCTCGATAAAGTTATTTTTAAAAATCTCATCTGAATTGCATCAAGGCTTTAAACCTAACTTCTATCTTTACAGAAATAGAGGACATAGCAGAACAAACTGAATTGTACCATAAGGAAATCTTTTTTTCTTTCAAATCCAGAATGTATGCTATTCCTCAAAACAGTGTTTTCTCTTAAAAAGCCAGTGTCATGGGGTAAAACAAACATGGGAGATTGTGAGTAAACTAGAATAGATTCTAAGGAGACATAACAACCAAATATAATTCAAGAACATTAAATAGATCCTGCTTTGAAAAAAATCACCTATTAAAGACATTTTGGAGACAGCTTGAGATATTTGTCTATGAATAAATAATATATGACAGTAGGGAATAGTTATTCATTTTCTTAGTTATTATAATGGTATTGTAATTATGTAGAAGTTTGTTCTGATTTTTAATCCATGCTAGAATACTTAGTAAGTGTGATAATTTCTGCAATTTATTTTAAATGCTTTTTATTTTTTATTTTACTTTTTTGGAGAGAGAGAAAGAGAGAGGCAGGCAGGGGATGGGCAGCAGGAGAGGGAGAGAGAATCCTAAGCAGGCTCCATGCTCAGTGTGGATCCCAATGTGGGGCTCGATTTCATGATCATGAGATGATGACCTCAGCCAAAATCAAGAGTCAGATGCTTAACTGACTGAGCCACCCAGGCACCCCCGCAATTTATTTTAAATGGTTCAGTAAAAAATATATTTTATATAATATATAAATTCTAACAATACATAAATCAAATAGATTAAAAAACATGTATGCAAATATACATGCACAGTGCTATTATAGTGAGTGAAAGATATATATACATCTATAATATATGTACTGAAGTGCTTAAGAACACTTCTTACAAGATGATTCAAAAGGCTTCTTGTAAGAAAGGTTTATCACAGTATTATTTAAGTGAGTGGAACACATTCCCATTTTGTAATGTTTATACGATGTGTTTACACACACACATATTACATGTATCAAATATGGCAAAATGTTAACTTTGTTGAATCTTGGCTAAACGCATACAGGTGTCTAGTGAGCAATTTCACCTTTTCTGTATATTTGAAAGCTTATGTACTTAAAAGGATTTTCATAAATTAACGATAAAACAAGCCAGAGAAAAGTAGTAACCCAGTGAAATTAAACACCATCACTGCTGTTATTCATAACTCTTTGTTGATCACCTACTAGAACTAGAAACCACACTAGTTGCTATTCATACATTATTCATTTTTTAAAAATTGTGGTAAAATACTTTTTAAGAAGTATTTTCTTAATTATGGTAAAATACACATGACATAAAATTTACTATCTTAACCATTTTTATACATACGATTCAACGGCATTTAGAACATTCACATTTTTGTGCAGCCATTACCACCATCCATCTATAGAATTCTTTTCATTTTGCACAACTGAAACTCTATACCCATTAAACAATAACTTCTCATTTTCCCCTTCTCCCAGCCCCTGACAACCACCATTCTAATTTTGGTCTCTATGAATTTGACTACTCTAGGTACCTCATACAGTGTTTGCTTTTTTGTGACCAACTGATTTCACTTAGCAAAATATCTTCAAAATTCATCCATGTCAAAATTTCCTTCCTTTTTAAGGCTGAATAACATTCCATTGCGTGTGTGTGTGTGTGTGTGTGTGTGTATGGTATATATAGTGTATAACGTATCGAATTTTATTTATCCATTCATGTATTGATGGATACTTATATTATTTTCACCTTTTGGCTATTATGAATAATACTACTATGAACATGGGTATACAAATTATCTCTTCAAGATCCTGCTTTCACCTCTTTTGGATATATACCCAGAGTGTAATTGCTGAATTACACGGTACTTCTAGTTTACATTTTTTAAGGAACTACCATACTTTTTTCATAGCAGATGCACCATTTTACATTTCCACAAACAGTACAGAGGGTTCTAATTTTTCCATATTCTTACCAACATCTCTTATTTTCTGAGGTTTTTTTCATACTATCCATCTTAATGAGTATGAGATGGTATCAGTAGTTTTGTGGTTTTGATTCACATTTCTGTAGTGATTTGTGATGCTGAGCACCTTTCATGCGTCTCTTGGCAATTTGTACGTCTTCTTTGAAGAAATGCCTATTCAGGTACTTTGCTCATTTTTAATTGAGTTATTTGTTTTATTGTCGTTGAGTTGTCAGAGTTCTTTATATATTCTAGATATTAACCCTGTATTGGGTGTATGATTTGCAAACATTTTATCCAATCCATGGGTTGCTTTTTCACATTATTGACTGTGCCATTAAATGCACAGAAGTTTTTAATTTTGGTAAAGTGTAATTTATCTATTTTCTCCACTTTTGCAACCTTATTTGTTTTTCATATCACTCTGAGAGATTGATATTATAGCCACATTTTATACATGAATAAATTAAAGCTTGGGAGAAACAGTTAACGTGGACAGTTCCACCAACTACTACAAGGTGAGGCTGAGTTTCAAATTCAGTTCTGTGTGGCATCTTTCTACTAAACTATTCTGTAGTACTGGCTTCAATATTTATACTGTTACAAAATTAAGAATTAATTAGAATAAACTTTCTGTGCCATCCTGAATGTGCAGATTTGTCAGTTCTACAAACATGGAGTTTGATTGAATTAAGAGAAATTCTTCCCCAGATGGCAGAGCTTGGACAGCCAAATGTCTCATATATTATCTTCTTTGACATAAGAAGTACTTAGAAAAGGATAGTCACACAAGACTTATGACAGATTGTCATTTTTTGGAATGAAAAAGACAAGAGTTGAAGGGGTCAGATATTATTAAAGGAATTGTCTGAATGTGATAGCAGGTCCATTGTGTGAGATACTCTCAAAAATTACACTCAACAATCTATAGAATTGTTAAAGAGAGTTGGATGTATACCTTCAAAGTAGATAAGAGTGAGGAATAATTTAGTTAAAATAAAAAGTATCTTTGCATAGAGACCATAAAGGAAAAATTTTCCGTTTTCTGAACATTGAGCCTTAGTCTAGAAGGAGCCCAAGGCCATAAACTAACTCAAATTGTGTGTCCCTCACAACAAAGCATAACCTGGATCTATTTTCTTTTAAACTCCTTTCTATTTTTTGGAAGGGAAGAGGAAGCAAGTTTAAGGATTCTCCTTAATACCCTACATATCTGTCAGGCTTACCATCTGAGTTTCTTAAGAATTTTGTTCTGATTATAGGAGATAATGAAAACATTGCAATGAAGACTTAAAAGCTTCCAATATATCAGAAAGGCAATATTGTCTAATTTCAAAAAGGAACATCTACATTTAAAGGTTTAAATGACTAAGGTTTGGGCAATGGAATCTGGCAACATCAATTTTAAAATATACAGGTACTTTGACCAGAAGGCTCACTTTTCATAAGCTTATTGTTTAACAGCCAAGAGGCCAGGGTGATTGGCAACAACCCTAATGCTCATCAATAGGGGAATGCTCGAATCAGTGCATTTAGACAATGGGAAATTATACTGCTAGTTTAAAAATAAATTAGATCTTTATGTATGAAATTGAAGAAATGAAATTTCTGTTCAATGAAAATAGCAAGTTATAGAAATGTATATATTTTGACCCTACTGTGAGCTCAGAAAGGAAGGGTAAACAGTGGAATGTTAACATGGATTACTTTAGGACTGGAGGAAGAGTTGAAGGAGATATGATCCATGTTTTTAGATCTCATATTGCCATCTTGTTGCAGCAACTAAGTACTACTTTGTAATTTTGCATATAGTAAAGAAAAGAATGTAAAATTCTGCTCTGGCCTCAAAAATACAATTCCTAAAATCAAATTCTAAGCAATGGAGTTATTCCACTTTCTTTTTCCTAAAAGGCACTTTGTTTTCTAATCACATATAAGGGAAAAAAATGTTTTTACTTTGAGTGATATAAAAACCCAAAAACAGTTTTGCAAGATCATGAACATTTAATTCTAACTTGGTTGAGTATGAGAGGGAAACAGTGAGCAGAACATATCCTAAAATAAATATCCTACTATGGATTTAAGAAATGCTTTTTGTTGGCCATTTGTGTTGGAAGGCAGAGATGCTTAATGGAGCATCAACCCTGCAGTCAGACTGCCTATATTCAAATCCTATCTGCCACTCACTTGCTGTGGAGTATTTGACTCATTACTTAAACTCTATAGGCCTTCAACTGCTCATCTGTAAAATGAGAGATAATTCCCTTAGAATAGTGCCAGGCACATAATGAATCTTCAGTAAATGAGTTAGGCACTCTGCTGTAGGATTCAGTCCCTGCCCTCCAATAGCCCATAGTGAAGCAGGGAGACAAACTTCTAAAAATTAACAAGTGAATAAGCTACTGAAGATTCCTTCTGTAAAGGATCACAAATATTTTTAATTGTCCCTCAAATGACATGGTCTGTGGGAGCTTGGAGATCAGCCAAGGACTATCAGTGTATATAGTCACTTACAATGTCATTGTTGGCATAAGTCTGAAAGGAGAGCAAATCTGAGAAGAGAAAGATGACTTTTTTCTTTCATACCTGGAAATAAGCATATGGTATATTCAGAAAGTTGAAATGAGAGACTTCCTGGGAAGATAACAGAGTAGGAGGATCCTAAGCTCACCTCGTCTCACAGATACAACAACTAGATAACACCCGTAGCAGTGTAAATAACCCAGAACATGACCCATAGACAGGCAGAACAGACTCTCCACAGCTAAATGTAGAGAAGAGCCACATCAAAGAGGGTAGGAAGGGTAAAGACATGGTGTAGAACAAAACTGACCCACAGAATTGTCCATAGTTAGGAAGAACGTGGTTGGTGCAGAGAGGGGAGAGGAGTAGGCCCCCAAACCGAGCATGAGGAAGATGAATCCACATAACATTTGGCTTTTAAAACCAGAAAGGCTTAACTCCACTAGTTCTTATAATCAGTGGGACTTAACACTTGAAACTTTAAAAATCAGCAGACTCAGCTCTGGGAGAGCCAGAAGGGTGAGAGAAAATTAAGTCCTTGCCCTTAAAGAGACAGCACAAAAAAGAGCCCCACTGAGATACAGTATAGAGTCAGCAGTATGAAAAATACCTAGGGTACATGGGAAGGGGACTTATTTACTAATCTCAGTGCATGTGCTGGAGGGGCAAGTTTCTTTGGGAAATTTCTCCAAGAACAAAAGAGCTGGTGAGTGTCATTTCCCATCTCCGCTCCCCAACCTAGATACGTGTACCCCTGCAGAAACCAACACAGTACCAGCACTCTCTACCTAGCTTGCTAACAGTGTGCCCACCCTCATATTTTTCTATGGTCCTGCCCCCTCCAACCCAGCAGATCTCACCCAGAGTTTTCTCAGGCAGCTGTAGGCCCCCTCCTGCAGCAGACCAGGGTGGACATTGGTGGCACCACATGCCTCACCCCCATGTTCTCCTGTGGACGTGGCCCCACCTTTGATATCCCTTGGCTGAAATTCATCCAAAACAGTGCCATAAACCTGGCAGTGTGCAAGCAGCCCCAAGAGGCCAGCAGTGCTCCAAAGTGACTCCTGCCCCAGGAAAAGAGGAAGATAACCACACATACCCATCTGATTGCAGCCCTAGCAGTGGGCCAGGGCAGATATCTGCTCTGACTACAGGCCTTACCCACCAATGAAAACTTCTCAGGGGACAACACAGGGAAATTGCCTTGTAGTTAGTGCTACTATCTATGGCAATGCCTGGTCTGACTCAACTCAAGCCCAAGGCAGCACCAGACTGGCCCACTAACAGCACAAGGACCAAAACCTGCCCACAACAAACAAAAAGAGCCATTGAAGACAACCACATTGAAGGGAAAAGCATCTGAGCCACAAAAGTAGAGCACATACAACACATATAGAAAACATTAATGAAGCATCAGGTTTGGTGAATAGGGAACATTGCACTGCAGGGCACTACAGGACCTCTTCTTCATAAGGCTGGTACTTTTAAGAGCAAGAGACATACCTGACTTTCCTAACACATAGAAACAGACACAGAGAGTTAGAGAAAATGAGGAGACAGAGGAATATGTCCCAAATGAAATAACAAGACAAAAATCACAGCAAAAAAGCTAAATGAAATAGATGAGCTATAGGCCTGGGACAGAATTTAAAGTAATGGTCATAAAGATACTCACTGGACTTGAGGAAAAAAGTGGAAGATCTCAGTGAGACCCTCAACAAAGAATTAACATAAAAAAAATTAAACAGAGATGAAGAACTCAATAATAGCTGAAAATTTCCTGAATCTGGGGAAGGAAATAGAAATTCAGATCCAGAAGGCACAGAGAGCACCCAACAAAATCAACCCAAGGAGGTCCACACCAAGACTCATAGAATTAAAATGGCAAAAAGTAATGATAAAGATAGAACTTAGAAAGCAGCAAGTGAAAAAGCTCCATACAAGAGAAACCCAGTAAAGCTATTAGATGGTTATTTTAGCAGAAACCAGAAGGGACTGGTATGATATATTCAAAGTGCTGAAAGAAAAAAAAATCTGCAACCAAGAATCTTCTTTCCAGCAATGTTATCATTCAGAGTAAATGGGGAGATAAAAAGTTTCCCAGACAAACAAAAGTTACCAAAATTCATGACCATTAAACCAGCCCTACAAGAAATGTTAAAAGGAACTCTTTGAACTATCAACAAGAGCCAAATTATGGAAAGTGCATAAATGTCCATCAACTGATGAATGGACCACATCTTCTTTATCCATTGTGTGTATGTATGTATATATATATATATATATATATATATATATATATATATATATAATGGAATATTACTTGGCAATCAAAAAGAATGAAAGCTTGCCATTTGCAAAAACATGGATGGAACTAGAGTGTATTCTGCTAAGCAAAATAAGTCAGTCAGAGAAAGACAAATATATGATTTCACTTAAATGTGGAATTTAAGAAACAAAACACATGAACATAGGGGAAGAGAAGGAAAAAGAAGGTAAAAAGAGAGAGGGAAGCAAACCCTAAGAGACTCTTAAATACAGAGAACAAACTGAGAGTTGTTGGAGGGATATTAGGTAGGGAGATAGGCTAAATGGATGATGGCATTAGGAGGACACTTGGGATGAGCACTGGGCATTAAATGTAAGTGATGAATCACTAAATCCTATTTCTGAAATCATTATCACACTATATGCCAACTAACTTGGATTTAAATAAAGTTTTTAAAAAATAAATATAAGACAAGTAGCAAAAAAAAAGGGGGGGGGTGGGAGTGGGGCGGGGACTCTGAATGGAAAGGACAGACCATAAGTGGGAGTAAGAAAAGTAAGAAGCACAAAAGCAGTAAAATTAAGTATATCTATAAAAAATCAGTCAAGGGATTCACAAAATAAAAAGATGTAAAGTATTGGGAAGAGAGGAGTAAAGAATGGATACAAACTTTAGCTGTCACAAACTTAATATAGACTGTTACATGCACAAGATGTTATATATAAACCAATGATGACCACAAATCAAAAAACCAGTAGTAGAGATGCAAAAAATAAACAAAAGGAATCCAAGTATATTGCTAATGAAAGCCAGCAAACTGCAAGAGAGCAAGAGAAGCAAGAAACAGAGAAGAACTCAAATTCAACAAGACAAGTAACAAAATGGCAATAAGTATGTGCCTATCAATAATTACTTTGAATGTAAATGGACTAAATGCTTCAATAAAAAACATAGGATGACAGAATGGATTAAAAAGCAAGATCCATTTATATACTGCCTACAAAAGATTCATTTCAGACCTAAAGACACATGCAGATTCAAAGTGAAGGGATGGAAAAACATGTATCATGCAAATAGAAGTGAAAGAAAGCTGGGATAAATCAATACTTATATTGGATAAAATAGACTTTAAAACAAGAGACAAAGGATGACACTATATAATCATAAAGGGAACAATCCAACAAGAAGATATAGCAACTGTAAATATTTATGCACTTAACCCGGAAACACCCAAATACATAAAGCATGTATGAAGACATAACAGAAGTAATCAATAGTAATACAATAATAGTAGGAGACTTGAACACTTTGTTTACATCAATGGAAACATCATCCAAAAAGAATGGAAAGATCATCCAAAAAGAATGACACACTGGGTCACATGTATGTAACACATATACTCAGAACATTCCATCTTAAAACAGCAGAATACACATTCTTTCCCAGGGCATATGGAACATTCTCCAGAATAGATTGTATGTTAGCCACAAAACAAGTTTAAACAAATCAAAAAAGATTGAACTCATACCATACATCTTTTCTGACCACAATGTTATGAAACTAGAAATCAAACACAAGAAAAAATATGGAAAGAGCATAAATACTTTGGAGGTTAAATAACATGCTACTAAGCAGTGAATAGGTCAGCCAAGAAATCAAAGAGGAAATAAAAAATACATGGAGACAAATGAAAATGAAAACATAATAGTCCAAAATCTTTGGGATCTTGTTCTAAGGGGGAAGCTTATAGCAATACAGGTCTATTTCAAGAACCAAGAAAAAAATGTCAAATAAACAACCTAACCTTATACATAAAGGAGCCAGAGAGGAAAAAATAAAACCCAAAACCAGTAGAAGGAAGGAAATAAGAACGACTAGAACAGAAACAAGTGAGAGAGGGAGGGAAGATGGCGGCGTAGGAGGACGCTGGGCTCACCGCGCGTCCTGCTGATTCCACCTACACCTGCCTAAATAACCCAGAAAACCGCCAGAGGATTAGCAGAACAGAGTCTCCGGAGCCAAGCACAGACGAGAGGCTCATGGAAGAGGGTAGGAAGGGCGGCGAGGCGGTGCGCGCTCCACGGACTGGCGGGAGGCAGCCGGGGCGGAGGGGCGGCCCGCCGGCCAAGCAGAGTCCCCGAGTCTGGCTGGCAAAAGCGGAGGGGCCTGACGGACTGTGTTCCGACAGCAAGCGCGACTTAGCGTCTGGGAGGTCATAAGTTAACAGCTCTGCTCAGAAAGCGGGAAGGCTAGAGGACAAAAGGAGGGAGAGCTGCTGAGCCCCCGGACGACAGAGCTCAGTTTGGTGGGGAACAAAGGCGCTCGCCAGCGCCATCTCCCCCGCCCATCCCCCAGCCAAAATCCCAAAGAGAACCAGTACCTGCCAGGGAACTTGCTCGCTCCCAACTCTGTGCTTCTGCGGAGCCAAACCTCCGGCAGCGGATCTGACTCCCTCCCGCTGCCACAGGGCCCCTCCTGAAGTGGATCACCTAAGGAGAAGTGAGCTAAGCCTGCCCCTCCTGCCCCCGTGCACCTTGCCTACCCACCCCAGCTAATACGCCAGATCCCCAGCACCACAAGCCTGGCAGTGTGCAAGTAGCCCAGACAGGCCACGCCACCCCACAGTGAATCCTGCCCCTAGGAGAGGGGAAGAGAAGGCACACACCAGTCTGACTGTGGCCCCAGCGGTGGGCTGGGGGCAGACAGGTCGGACTGCGGCCCCGCCCACCAACTCCAGTTATACACCACAGCACGGGGGAAGTGCCCTGCGGGTCCTCACCACTCCAGGGTCTATCCAAAATGACCAAATGGAAGAATTCCCCTCAGAAGAATCTCCAGGAAATAACAACAGCTAATGAACTGATCAAAAAGGATTTAAATAATATAACAGAAAGTGAATTTAGAATAATAGTCATAAAATTAATTGCTGGGCTTGAAAACAGTATAGAGGACAGCAGAGAATCTCTTGCCACAGAGATTCAAGGGACTAAGGAACAGTCACGAGGAGCTGAAAAGCGCTTTAAACGAAATGCAAAACAAAATGGAAATGACCACAGCTCGGATTGAAGAGGCAGAGGAGAGGATAGGTGAACTAGAAGATAAAGTTATGGAAAAAGAGGAAGCTGAGAGAAAGAGATAAAAAAATCCGGGAGTATGAGGGAAAAATTAGAGAACTAAGTGATACACTAAAAAGAAATAATATACGCATAATTGGTATCCCAGAGGAGAAAGAGAGAGGGAAAGGTGGTGAAGGTATACTTGAAGAAATAATAGCTGAGAACTTCCCTGAACTGGGGAAGGAAAAAGGCATTGAAATCCAAGAGGCACAGAGAACTCCCTTCAGACAGAACTTGAATCGATCTTCTGCACGACATGTCATAGTGAAACTGGCAAAATACAAGGATAAAGAGAAAATTCTGAAAGCAGCAAGGGATAAACGTGCCCTCACATATAAAGGGAGGCCTATAAGACTCGTGACTGATCTCTCTTTTTTAAACAGAAACAAGTGAAATAGAAACTAAAAAAAACACAGGACAGATCAATGAAACCAGAAGCTAATTATTTGAAAAGATCAACATTAATAAACCTCTAGCCAGACTCATAAAACACACACACACACACACACACACACACACACACACGAGGGGAGAGGGCTCAAAATCAGAAATGAAAGAGGAGAAAGAGTAACTAACAACACAGAAATACAAAGGATTATAAGAGAATATTATAAATAATTATATGCCAACAAATTGGACAACCTAGAAGAAATGAATAAATTCCTAGAAACATAACCTCCCAAAATTGAATCAGGAAGACAGAAAATTTGAGGAGATTAATTACCAACAATAAAATTGAATCAGTAATCAAAAACTCCCAACAAGAAAAAGTCCAGGACCAGACAGCTTCACAGGCATTCAACAAACATTTACAGAGTTAATACCTATTCTTCTCAAATGATAGAAGAGGAAAAAAACTTCCAAATTCATTCTATGAGACCAGCATTACCCTGATACAAAAACCAGATAAAGACACCTCAAAAAAAGAGAACTACAGGCCAATGTCTCTGATGAAAATAGATGCAAAAAATCCTCAACAAAATATTAGCAAACCAAATCCAACAATACATTTAAAAAAATCATTCACCACAATCTAGTGGAAGATATTAATTGGATGCAAGAGTGGTTCACATCTGCAAATCAATCAACATGATACATCACATCAACAAGAGAAAGGTTAAAAATATGTAATCATTTCAATAGATGCAGAAAAAGTTTTTGACAAAGTACAACATCCATTCATGATTTAAAAAAAAAAAACCCTCAATAAAATAGGTTTAGTGGGAACATACCTGAA
The DNA here is from genome assembly GCF_028018385.1 of Neofelis nebulosa. NCBI lineage: Eukaryota > Metazoa > Chordata > Mammalia > Carnivora > Felidae > Neofelis > Neofelis nebulosa. Next base: position 51,603,809 of record NC_080783.1, on the reverse strand, counting down.
CATAATAAAGGCCATATATGAAAACCTACAGCTCACATCATACTCAATGGTGAAAAACTGAGAGCTTTTCCCCTAAGGTTAGGAACAAGACAAGGATGTCCACTCTCACCACTTTTATTCAACATGGTACTGGAAGTTCTAGCCAGAGCAATCAGACAAGAAAATTTAATTAATTAATAAGCATCCACATTGGTAAGGTAGAAGTAAAATTTTCACTATTTTCAGATGGCATGATATTAAATATAGAAAACCTCAAGACTCCACCAAAAACTACTAGAACTTATAAATGAATTCGTAGGGTCCCAGGATACAAAATCAATATACAGAAATCTGTTGCATTTTTATGCACTAATAATGAAGTAGTAGAAAGAGAAATTAAGAAAACAATCCCACCCATAATTGCATTAAAAATAATAAAATACCTAGGGGCTCCTGGGTGCTCAGCCAGTTGAGCATCCAACTTCGGCTCAGGTCATGATCTCATAGTTTGTGAGTTCGCGCCCCGTGTCAGGCTCTGTGCTAACCACTCAGCTTGGAGCCTGCTTCAGATTCCATGTCTCCCTCTCTCTCTGCCCCTCCCACACTTGCACCCTATCTCTCTCTCTCTTTCAAAATTAAATTAAAACATTAAAAACTAAAAATAAATAGATAATTTAAAATAATAAAATACCTAGTAATAAACTTACCCGAGGAGGTGAAAGACCCATCCTCTGAAAACTATGAAAGTACGACGAAAGAAATTGAAGATGATACAAACAAATGGAAAGACACCATGCTCATGGATTGGAAGAACAAATATTGTTGAAATGCCCACACTACTCAAAGCAATCTACAGATTTAATGCAATCTTTATCAAAATACCAATAGCATTTTTCACAGAACTAGAACAAATCATCCTAAATTTTGTATGGAACCACAAAAGCTAAATAGCTAAAGCAAACATGAAAAAGAACAAAATGGAAGTATCACAATCCTGGCTTTCAAGATATACTATAAAGGGGCACCTGGGTGGCTAGTTGGTTAAGTGTCTGACTTTGGCTCAGGTTATGATGTTACAGTTCACCGGGTTCAAACCCCACAATAGGCTCTGTGCTGACACCTCAGAGCCTGGAGCCTGATTCAGATTCTGTGTCTCCCTCTCTTGCTGCCCTTCCCACCGCTCATGCTTTGTCTTAATCTCTCTCATAAATAAATATTTTTTAAAAAATTTAAGATATACTACAAAGCTGAAATAATCAGCTGGTATGATACCAGCACAAAAATAGACATGTAGATCAATAGAAGAGAATAGAGAGCCCAGAAATTAAACCCATGATTATATGATGAATTAATCATCAACATAGCAGGAAAGACTATGCAATGAGAAAAAAAGTCTCCTCAACAAATGGTGTTGGGGAAACTGGACAGCTACATACAAAACAATGTAACTGGAGCACTTTCTTATAACATACACAAAATAAACTCAAAATGGATTAAGGACCTAAATGTAAGGCCTGAAACCATAACAATCTGAGAAGAGAGCACAGGCAGTAATTTCTGTGACATTAGCCATAGGAATATTTTTCTAGATATGCCTCCCAAGACAAAGGAAACAAAAGCAAAATTAAACTATTGAGACTACATCAAAATAAAAAGCTTCTGCACAGCAAAGGAAACAAAAAACTAAAAGACAACCTACTGAATGGGAAAAGATATTTTCAAATGACATGTCAGATAAAGGGTTAGTATCCAAAATATATAAAGAACTTATATAATTCAACACCCAAAAAAGAAATAATCCAATTTAAAAAATGGCAAAAAACATGAGCAGATATTTCTCCAAAGATGACTTCCAGATGGCCAACAGACACATGAAAAGATGCTCAAAATCACTCCTCATCAGGGAAATGCAAATCAAAACCACCATGAGATACCACCTCACATCTATCAGAATGGCTAACATCAAAAGCACAAGTGTTGTTGAGGATTTGGAGAAAAAGGAACCCTCATGCTCTGTTGGTAAGAAAACAAACTGGTGCAGCCACTGTGGAAAACAGTAGGGAAGTTCCCAAAAAATTAAAAATATAATTATCATGATTCAGTTATTGCACTACTGGGTACTTACTGAAAGAATATGAAAACACTAATTTTAAAGGATATATGCACCCATATGTTTATAGCAGCATTATTTACAGTAACCAAGTATGGAAACAATCCAAATGTCCATTGATAGATGAATGGATAAAGAAGTGGTATATATTCAAAGGAATATTACTCAGCTATAAAACAATGAAATTTTGCCATTTGCAGCAACATGAATGGATCTAGAGGGTATAAAGCTAAGTGAAATGTCAGTCAGAGAAAGACAAATATGATATGTTTTCACTCATATGTGGAATTTAAAAAAAAATGAAGAAAGAAAGAGTCAAACCAAAAAAACAGACTCAACTATAGAGAACAAACTGCTGGTAACTGGGGGGTGAGTGGAAAAGTTAGAGGATTAAGAGTACACTTCTCAGGATGAGCCCTGAGTAATGTATAGAATTGTTGAATTACTATATCGTATACCTGAAACCAATATAACACTGTAATATTAACTCTACTGGAATTAAGATAAAAATGTTTTAAGTTGGAGTTTTTAATTACTTTCATATAAATTTTTATAGCAAACCAATATAAACTAGAATGATTTGAATTTTAAAAAGATGACTTTGGGCATTCATTCCATGAGAAAATCAAGTAGTAAGAAAATGTCTGTCTGGTAAAAACCTTTTTATTCCTACTGATGCCATCAGCACTTTATTTCATTAATGGCTCACCGTAAGCACTACGATTTTATTAAATGCAGATAAATATCCAGACCCTATTTGTAATCCACTTAGGCTAATGACATTTGGAAAACAAACTGTAACTACTCCCTTAATTGCTAACAATAAATAAACATATTAACCATTTGAAATTCCTAAATTTACCTCTTCCATGACAATTCACCATATTCCAAAGAATCCCTTATGGGTTGAATTGTATGACCCAAGAAGGTATGTTGACAGCCTAACCTCCAATACCTCAAAATATGGCCTTATTTAGAAATAGAGTCCTAGCACATGTAATTGATTGAGTTAAAATGAGGTCATATTTGAGAATGATCAACCCTTAATCCAATATGTCTGGTGTCTTTACACCAGAGACACAGATACAGGAAGAACACCATGTGATGACGGAGGCAAAGACTGGAGTTATACAGCTGCCACAAGCCAAGGAACACCAGAGATTCCCAGCTGACCACTAGAAGCTAGGAAGAGGCAGGAAAGGACTTTAGAGGGAGAATGGCCCTGCTGATACCTTAATTTTGGACTTCCAGCCTCCAGAACTGTTGCATGATGAACTTCTGGTGTTTAACACCCCAGTTTGTTACTGGTTACAGCAAATCTAGGAAACAGATACATATTGCACCTTCATTACAGATGTAATCCTTTACCAGGCCAGCTGTGGTGAATTGCAGTGTATCTAAAACACTTAGGATACTCTAATTTTAAACTTGATATAAATCTTTTTTTTATAAACGACATAAAAATATTAATGAACTCTTTCCTATTACCAAGTCAAAATAAGATCCGTCATTCATAGGCTATTGAATTCTAGCCTCAAGAGCCATATTAGTTTTCTAGGGCTGCCATGATAAAATATCACAGAGTGGTTGGATGGCTTAAACAGCAGAATTTATTTTCTCACAGTTCTGGGGACAAGAAATCTGAGATCAAGGTGTTGATGGGGATGGTTTCTTCTGAGGTTTGGTTGGTTCCTCCTTGGCTTGTAGATGGCCATCTTCTCCCAGTGTCTTCATAGGGTCTTCCCTGTTTTAAACCTAAAGAGAGGAACACAACAACCTTTTAACTTCAGTAGAGGGATAAGACGTGGATATGGGGGTGATAGGAATTGTATTTCAGCCCTAACTCTCATGTAAATCCCATTTAGTCCTTAATATCTGGTGAAAATCACCTTGAAAATAATGGTATCTTCCAAGAAATCTTATCAAGCTGCATATCCTGATGAAAACCAGATTCACATCAACATGGCCCATAGGACATCCCATTTTAAAATTAATGATGTGTTATGTTTATGAAATGTATTTTAGGGGTCTCTTCCCTCTTTGGTTACTTTTCATTCTTCAATGTTCATATTCTTAGAGATTTTCCATTAAAATTTGCCTTTAAAACTTGGGCATATTCATGAGTCAAATCACAGAATTAACTTAGAAACTATGTAAGTTTGAACATTTTTTATGCCCTAATTCAAAAAGCAATTCAGAATTCCAAATTAACTGACAGTATACAACTTTCTTTAAGGCAACATCAATCCATTTTCTTTATCTTACAACTTTTGATTTCCACCCACATGACTTTGTTTTTCTCATGATTAAATAGATAATAACACAAGGTTAACAAGGAGGGCAACATCTGTGCCGATTATTCAGAGTAGCACAATATTTCTCATCTTTGTACATTTGTTGGAAGCAGAAATAATTTTCCTCTTCGTTTCCATAGATACAGTACATCTGATTATTAATCAGAATGATAGACTATAAATTATGAAGCCAGTTGAATATCATCTGTCCTTATTTAATATTCCAAACATTTTCTTATTTACTAATTGGTTCCATTTTTTATGCCATATATGATTTTAAAAGCTGGTTTGATATAAATTTAGATTCATTTCAGATGTACATATAAAAACAATGGTCTTAAGATGCTTGGCAATAGATACAATATGATCAAAGAAAGATGTAATACAGATCATATGAAATAATGTATCCCTTGTTTTAGGGAGACAGGTCAGAAAGACAATGTTTTCTCTAACCCTGTATTAGAATTGCTTCAGGTTCTGTCTCCACCATATTTCTCCTATAAATTATGGGCTATTTATTTCCAGTTTTCCTCCTCAGCATATAACCTAGAATGTTCAAAGAAAATATATTTTTTAAAACTTCACAATTGAGTGATAAATATTTTATGGACAGTAGAAAGTTAAAGCAACACAAAAGAGCAGTAACTAGAAGGAATAAGAAGATAATAGTAGGGGCTCCTGGGTGGCTCAGTAGGTCAAGTATCCAACTCTTGATCTCAGCTCAGGTCATAATCTATCGGTTCATGAGGGTGAGCCCTGCGTTGGGCTCTGTGATGACAGCGAGTGGAACCTGCTTGGGATTCTTTCTCTCCCTCTTTCTCTCTCTCCCCTTCCTCTGCTCTCTTTCTATCATTATCATCATCATCATCATCATCATCATCATCATCATCATCATCATAGTAAATATATTGAACAGCACATCTAAGCTTGAACCTTTTAAACTCCTCTATTCAGGCACCACAGGAAGCACCATTAACACAGGAAGATTGACTCCCATTACTCTCATTGACCTTGATTGTGAACCAATTGTACCACACTTTGAACTGCTTCCAAACATCCCAGTTGTTTACATTTGCTACCCATTTTTTTCTACTACTTTCCCCTGAGGACACTTGTGTTATAATAAGCACAGTGTTATTTATAGCAGAGTTCCTCAGTCTTGACACTATTTACACATTGGACCACATAACACTTCGCTATGGGGCACTGAACCTGTGCACTGTACGATTTTTAGCAGCATCTCTGGCCTCTACCCACTAGATGCCATAGCACTACCTCTCCCAAATCTTGTTAATCAAAATGTGTCTAGACATTACCAAATATTCACTGGTAGGCAAGGTCAATCAATCACCCACATTTGAAAAACACTGGTTTACAATGACATTTGTTAATTTATGCATTGATCCCTTCAAATAAATGTCTATTCAGATGCATACTTTGTGCCAAGTACTGGACTACAATGATAAGAAAGATGTAGTGTTTGCCCTTTCTATCCTGAAGTCTAGTTATAAGTGTGAACAAGGAAATTGTCAATTACAACTTAATATATAAAATATTATCACAGAGGTAAGAACAAAGTACTACTGTAGCAGAATGAAAAGGTACTTATAAGGTAAGTACTTCTAACCAAGTATGGGAGGGGGGAGGGAGTCCAGCTTTTCACAGAGGAGGAGACACTTAACCTGACACCAAAAAGATGAGTGGGAATTAGTTCAGTGAAAAATTTAAAAAGGACAGAGTGTTCCAGACAAAGAGAACAATTGAGTGAAAGCCTGTAGGTGAGAAAGCAGATCAACATTACTGAGGCACTAAGAACTGTAAGCAAGGACCAAGTCACATGAGGTGATATGTTTCATATTAAGGAGTTTTGACCTTTTTGTAATGATAGTAGTGAGCTATGATCTTGCTTTTCATGACAGTCACTCTGGTTGGCTAACTTTCGTAACTTCAGATAAATGTCCTTCCAGTGTAAGTCAGTCTTGAGTACCTGTATGCCAGCCCAAAACATCCCCAAATTCTCTACTCTTTTAACAGCAACAAAACACAAAACATCAATCTTCCTTCCTAGTCTATCATTTAAAAATGTAAAATTATCTCTGTAATTAAAACTGAAGCTATCCTAAATTTTTCACTATTACACAAATAACTCTAAATTCTAAAAATATTCCATGTGGTTGTTACCAAAGTATGAAGTTTTCTGTGTACTAATTAAACTAGAGCTCAAAAAAAGGAAAAGTTCTTTAAGAAGATAACAAAAGTGCATACTTAGCTTGCCATTTACATACAAAACTAAGAAAAAAGCAAATCAATGGCTGTCAAGTTTGGACAAAGCCTGCTGACTTCCCCTTCTCCAAGCCTGGAGGTGTTATATCTTATTAGATTTCTCTAGAATTCAGTTGGAAACTTCTGAATTATAAAGACTTTTTACAATAAAGTGTCTAATATATATATTACATAAGCAATAGATTTGGTTCTTTGTGTGAATTAAAAACATTAGGGGCATCATGGGGCTCCTGGGTGGCTCAGTCAGTTAAGCGTTCGACTGGCTCAGGTCATGATCTCTTCAGTCAGGGTTCAAGCCACACCCATGTCAGGCTCTGTGCTGACAGCTCAGAGCCTGGCACTTGTTTCAGATTCTGTGTCTCCCTCTCTCTCTGCCCCTTCCCTGTTCTCCCTCTCTCTCTCTTTATCTCTCTCTCTCAAAAATAAATAGACATTTAAAAAATAAAACATTAATAAAAACATTAGGGGCACTTGGGTGGCTTATTTGGTTGAGGATCTGACTCTTGGCTGCAGCTCAGATCATGATCTCATGGTTCATGGGACCGAGCTCCACATTGGGCTCTACACTGAGAGCACGGGGCCTGATTGGGATTCTCTCTGCCTCTCTCTCTCTGCTCCTCCTGCTGGTGCATGCTCTCTCCCTCTCTCAAAATAAGAAAATAAACATTTTTTAAAATAATAACTTTAAAACATTAAATAGGCAGGTGATGTTTGTTCAATATACCACAGAACTAAAGAAGACATTTAGCATGAGAAAACAACTTGATGTGACTTTGAGTAATATCTGAGTCACATACAAGAAAGTCAAATGAATGCTCAACATATTGGGAGAATTTCTTTTTTAACCAAGCAGTGACTGTATTTTAACAGAATGTGTTTTTGATAGAATCAATTTGGAGTTTGAAGGACAAAAAATGGTAGGGTTGCTTTGCTGTTTAGTATTCTTACTCAAAGCAAAGCTTTGTAGAATATGTCTGTTAGCAAGTAAATACGTTTGAATTCATTTCCTCCTCCTCATCTGTTCACTACAGCATGAAACAGAGGAAAGAAAGCCCTGGGGAAAATACAAGAATGAGCTTTCCCTCCAGTTCTGTAAGGAGCCATCTTCACATCTAGAAAAGTGGGTGAGTGACCTCTACCTTTGAACCTTAGCACACACTTCAAAGCAATTCTTGTCGATTGATTTTTCTCTCACAGGTTAAGAGTTCCTGGAGTTTTAATTTCCCATAAATTCTTTCTCTTGCATTTTTAATTCTAAATGTTTACAAAGCCTTCAAGTGCTGGAAACCTGACCTTCCCTAAAACTCCTACTTCTTTCTAAGTTTTCTTTTAAAAGTTAAATTTAAATTTCACAGCAGGGCCCTTAAAATCAGCATATTATCTGCCATCTAGGTTTAGAAAGGAGCTCATCCTTTGTATGTGGCTATATCTAAATGTCCAGTTAAGATTATAAAATCTACAAGGGGAAGATTGGAACTTAATTCTCTGTTCCTAATTATTTAAATTTTCAATGGTATTCAATAAAAGTTAAGTTAAAGTTTAAAATTGTAAAGTTAAATTATCTTTTGATTGTTTATCATTTCTTTTAGATTAGATTAGATTGTTATCATTTCTTTAATTTAGCAACATTAGATCTGATTTTTAAAAAAGAGAAAAATGAAGAAGAAAGGATATAAGAGTAAGAGAGAGAGAGAAGAAAAAAAGAAAGGAAGAATGGAAGGGAGGGAGGAAGAGAAGGAAGGAGGGGGACATGAAGAAGGGAGAGAAAAGGGGGAGTAATACAGTTTATGTCGTAATTCATAGGTGCTACAGTGTGACAGTCTCCACTGAGATTTAGAGTCAATGAATAATGCATGAATGCGGAGATTACTGGCCAAAAAGACAAAATTTAATCTGAGTGAATATAATAATATCCTTAAAGAAAGCAAGTTTCCATCATGAATTAGTGGAGGTTATGGAAAATCAGAAGTGTTCTGTAATGAAAGTCTTAAAAATGAAAATTGAAATAGCAAAAACTGGGGGTGCCCCACCAAGCTTCATCCAAGGAAGGAAACATCCTAACCAATTACACTTAGAGTACTTCAATCCCATGAAAAAATGCTCTCCCTTTAAGGGAGATGGATATATCAGACTAAAGAAATTTGTATCTAAATCTCACTGCTCTGATTCTGTTTCCAAATGAATGTGCCTATAGGTCAATACTCTGATCATGCCAATGCTTCTGAATATTGTTGCATTAATAATTATATGCTATATATCAACCTCATGAATCCATTTAATGGCAATTCATCACATCAGTGGTTAGCACATCCACTGTCAGAGTTAACTATTCAAGATTTAGGATTACATACTTATCAAGATAGTAAATGCCATCTGTGAGTCCCCTTGGCCAATTATCAGCCTGTCTTTCTTAAGTGGACACTTTGACTATTATATTAGCTATTTGCTCTCTCCATTTGAAATTTCTACAACTAAACACTCACCCATTTCTTCTGAATATTAAATCATCTGTTCAAACCATAAATACAAATAATATGTGTTATTTCTGAATGTAGAAATAAGTGTATATAAGTATCAATGTATTCATTCATCCTTTATTTTATATGAAATTTATTGTCAAATTGGTTTCCATACAACACCCAGTGCTCCTCCCAACAGGTACCCTCCTCAATGCCCATCACCCACTTTCCCCTCCCTCCCACCCCCTATCAGCCCTCAATTTATTCTCAGTTTCCAAGATCTCCTATGGTTTGGCTCCCTCCCTCTCTTTTTTTTTTTCCTTCCCCTCCCGCATGTTCTTCTGTTAAGTTTCTCAGGATTCACATCAGAGTGAAAATATATGGCATCTGTCTTTCTCTGTATGACTTATTTCACTTAGCATAACACTCTCTAGTTCCATCCACGTTGCTACAAAAGGCCATATTTCATTCTTTCTTATTGCCAAGTAGTATTCCATCATATATATAAACCACAATTTCTTTATCCGTTCATCAGTTTCGTTCATCCTTTAAACATAGTTACCTTTTTGTGCTAGGTTCTTTGGTAAGTCCTGGGAATGTGCCATTCCCACTTTGAAATAGTTCACAACCTAGCAGGAGAGACAGAAATGTGCATAAATGTGATGTGGTATGAAAACACTACAATGGTGGTTTGTAGAGGTGAAATTGAAACAAGTGGAGACCCAAGAGACTGTATCAAATATTCTGTTACATTTTTTATCTCCTGTACCAATGAATTGCAGATCTTGTACTTGTAAATTCTCTGACTTATGAGTAATTAGCCCAGATATTTCATAGGCAAAGATTTTCACTAAAATTTAGGGAAATCTTTGTTCTGGGGGCAAAATTTATGTTTGAAAAATTGACAATAGCATGTGTTCCCTCCCCGCCCCTCCGCCCCACATTCTCACATATATTTGCATCCACCAATTTGTTTTGGAAATGACTTGCCTACTAGCGAAAGAACTCACCCATGTTCACAACAGGAACTCAGACATACTTTTTTTTTTTTTTTTTTTTTTCAGACATACTTCTAATATAATCCTCAGGAAAGCAAACACTATGTCTGTTTTGTTTACCATTGCGTCTCTAGGAACTATAACAATGCCTGGTGCATATAAGGTGCTCAGTGTAACGTACTGAATGTATGCACAAATATTTAAGCATGTAAAAAGCATCACAAGATCCTGTAGTAGCCAGTGCCACAGAAGATTGAAGCTATCCCTTGCCCTTTGGGAACTAATCTAAGTAAAATTAGTTATGCACAACAATTAGGCTATTTTCATCAATATAAATAGTAGGTAAAAACTATATAGGTCTTTGCTCTGAAGATCTCTCAATCCATCAAGTGTTTATTACAGTGAGAGTAAGTCTCAGACTGAATTCTGCAACACATCCAAACATACATTAGCAAGTAGGCACAAAAATAGTTAAGTTCTAGTTCTCTGACCTCATAGGAACTCCAACTAGCACCTCCCATGAAAGGTTTACTGGAAGGAATTGCAGCGATATTTTAGTAGCAGATGTCAACTAAATTTCTAGTTAGAAGCAGAAGACAGACTCCTCAGTTAATGGCTATACGTAGAAATAAATAGAATCCTAGACCTAGGGCACAACTCTGAAGAGTGTGGGCTACAGTTTCTAACATTGACATTACCAATATTTTGGGCCAATAATTCTTTGTTGGGGAGGGGGACAGGGCTAAGGGGTGGGAGACTTCTGCGCATTGTAGTGTTTTCAGCAACATCCCTAGCATCTACCCACTAGATATCAGTAGCAACCCCTTTCCCAGTTGAAAAATCATAAATGTTGACATTGTCAAATTGCAAAGTCACTCCTTAATGGAGAACCCCTGGTCTAGGCTGCTTGGTTCACTGGATACTCTGTTTCTTTTTATGCAATGTGTCTAACCAACCCATGTATCTTGAACATTCTCATTTCACCAGTGAGAACTCATTTCAACATTCCATATGTTATAATAAGGACACCTACTAGTACTGATCAAGATCTAGATAGTGAGAGTCCTGGTAGCAGGTGCCTCCGGAGAATGTTCTCCTGATTGGATTCTTTCAAATGCTAACTAACTGCTTGAGTGTGTGCCTGATTAGAGTATTTCAAATGCTAACTAACCATGCCTTTGACTTCAAATAAAATTAACACTTGGTATCTAATTTAGACCCCAGATTGGTAGTACTTACAGGCACTTTGCAGAGGCAACCACTGGAAAACATAAAGACTGAACTCTCAGGGAAAAACTAATAAAACTGAGAGCAATAGTGCAAACATATTGAACAACACAAATACACATGCTGTAATTCTGTTGGGAGAACAGCTAAGATGTGGCATGCTTTACATCTTCTAGCCCTGAGTCCTGCCCAATTAAAATGATTTTGTTGATGCACAAACATATTCATTATAGCAGGTTTTCAGTTCAAAGAATGAAGTATGGGTAAAATTTTTGCAAGAATATAGAGTAAATGGATAATGAGATTTGAATAGTGGGCGATGTCTGTATATAGGATGCCTTTCTTTACACCTGAGGGCTGATCAGTATCTTCCCATTATCAGGTTCAATGAGTCAAAATTGAGAGGCATTATAGTTTTATATTATTTCAATTTTGGTTTTTGTTATAAGTAGGGCCTGAGTAAAACGATAATTATGCTGACAAAAGTCAGCTAGTCTTTTGTGTACAAAATACAGGCAAAAATAGAATAGGCCAAGCCAAGTGAATCCAATTAAATAATCACAGCCCAGTGGAGGTGTTTTTGATAAAGTATGCCCCTTGCCAGGGCAGCAGAGATTTTACGCCTGACCCATTGAGAAAGAGAATGAGGGAATCAGAAAATGAGTCAGAGAAGGTAAAGAGGGCAATTGATACATTTGTCAAGGCACACACACCTTTCATACACACTGTTCTCCATCTCTGGACAATGTGCCTATACCTGCTGATCCACCCAGGGAAGAACTAAAAGCATTAACAATCTAGGTAACCCAGAGGTCTTATGTCTGAGAATGCAATAGTCTCTGAACACAGAGGAAAGCACCCACCCAGTAAGAGATCTAGTTGAACATCTTAAGAGAAAGAGGAGTAAATTCTACCCAATAGCTAGACTTATCTACACAAGACATTATATCTACCTTCACTGACTTACATGGCTGGAGTGGGGGAGACAGAGATGATAAACACACCCTCTATAAATTGGTTAGGAAAAGGGAAAACCTTATTCCTCTCATCTCATGTTTTTCTGAGTCCTTTAAATCCCTCATTACTCACTCCACCTCTCCATAAGAAGAAAATTGATGTACCTAATTAGTGCATCTGGGAAAATAAATGAGTTTGCTTGACTTAGTATGTTTGGGTTTTCTCTTTTGGACCTTCCTGCCAATAAAGAGAAAACACTCTAGGCTGCTCTCAACCCTATGGGAAACCCATAGTGCTAAGTTACCATTGTTTAGATGTGTCACTTCCTGAATGGCTAAGGCAGGAGTGATGTGTTAAGAAACTCATTACAGCAGTACATCTACACTACAGTCTTCAGTCCGGTTTTCACCTGTTATGAAGCTGAGATCTTGATTTCTCTCTGTTCTCTTATCTATGTCTCTGTTAGTTCTGTACTCAGCAAGATAATAAAATAATAAATATTTGCCAAATCACAACAGAATAAAACATAAGAAACCTTGAGAAATAGGAACAGGGACTAGCGTATGAAGACCACTGTAACACTTAAATATTGGGATTTCTGGCATGATCATTGTAGGTGGCTCTAAAGTTTGACAGTTTAGAAAGACTTAAGTGGGATTCTGACATTGTGGTTTCCCAGCAGCTTATTGTAGCTTTACCCACAGATCAAAGGCTAAACTCATGTTCACGAGGCTGTCAACAGGCTAGAAGTCTCCATAGACACACACACACACACACACATACACACACACATACATGTACCCACATGTACACACATGTACCCACACAGTATAATAGTTTTAAACTGGCTCTAACTTATTAATTATATAATCCATGACTATGAGACCTTATTATATAGGAAATATGCCATCTTCTTCAGTTGATATATATAAATAACTCAAGAAAATTATTGGAAATACAACAGCTATGTAGGCAACTTAAAATAACTGTTCCTGGAACAATCTGTCTCTAGAAATCATATTTGCTCAGAAAAAGAAGAGATTGAATTAGCTGTAAAAATATGCTTAGACAGAAGCATGATAATGAAAGAATAAAGAAGGAAGGCAAGAAGCAAGCAAAAGATTGAGCTAGAAGAAAAGGATGAGATTTTGGAAATCATATTGAATGTATATAAATGGGAAAAGTAGAGGGACCCCAGTCTAGTTCTCTTAAAGAGGGGATGTTGAAAAGAAGAAGATGCTTAGTTATTACCTTTTCAGAAAGCATGACTGGGGTTCAACAATCTGACAAAGGAAAAGACCTAATTCTTCAAAAAGCAGACTGGCCCCCAAAGGAAATCCAGATTCAAAAACACACAGTATTTTCTTTTTAAAGCTTCAGAGAAATAGAACCTATAATAAAAATAATTACCAACTTATTTCTGTGGTAGCATAATAATGTCCATCCTCCAAGATATCCACACCTTACTCCCCAGAACCTGTGAATATGTTATGCCACATGGCAAAAGGGGCTTTTTAATATTATGAACCTTAAAATAGGGAGATTATCCTGGAATATCCAGATTGGTCTAACCCTTAAAATTAGAACAGGAAGGCAAAAGAGTCTCTCAGAAGGATGTGGCAGGAAAAGACAAAACAGAGAGTCATGGCAGCATGAGAAGGGTTCAAGGCAGCACCGCTGGTTCTGGGATATAGGGGGCTTTGTGCAAGGACTGGAGGGAGTACTCCAGGAGATGAGGGCAGCTTTCAGCTGGCAACTAGAAGGAAATAGAGACCTTAGTGCTACAACCACATGGAATTGAATTCTGCCAACTACGCAAATAAGCCTGGGAGCAGATTCTCCCCCAGGGAGCCTCCAGAAGGGAACGCAGGCCTGCTGACACTTTGATTTCAGCCTTGTGGACTTGAGGCAAGGGAGCTTGAAACCAAGCCCTTCTTGGACCAGACCTTTGGCCTACAGACTGCAAGAGAATAAACTTGGGTTGTTTTAAGCTGTAAAGTTGCTGGCAATTTATTACAGCAACACTAGAAAAACAATATAACATTCCTTAGAGATTGAGACAGAAATAAAAAGAGATAATTTAGTGATTTGACAAATAAGATCAGTGAAAAACACTTGAAACATTAGGTAGGAACACAGGTATTTACTGTGCTTTGAGAAACATTCCGTTAAATATGGATTTAAGAGTCTTTGCAGGAGGCACAGATAATAAATTAAGGCATAACTAAAAGGCAGCCAAGCAGGATTTCCATTTCCAATCAAGATGGAATAACAGGGATATAGCTTACCCTCCTGCCTGAAACATCCAAAAAATTGGCAAAATATCTGAAATATTGGTCTTCAAGACACAGAATGTTAGACAAGGAAGGGTCAGTTTAGGAAGAGTTGAGAAACAAATAGGGTATACCCTATGTTGCACCAGCTTACTGCCTTGAGAGGGTTTCCAAGCTGCAGCATAGGAGGGAGATCTAAGAAGAACCAAGTTGACTCCCTGATTTGAGAAGACAGAACTGAGTCCTGGGTGAACCAGGCAGCTAGGATTTGAAGGACAGAGCTCCATAGGGGAAAGAACTGTGCAGAGAGAGAACTCCAGAAAACAGCAGAAGGTCCCAGTCAAGCATTTGCCTGAGTACCAACCAACCAGGAATGTAAGGAGACTACCTGGGGCCAAGAAAATAACTACCAAGAAGATTAGTTGTTCCTGTGCTTAGAATTCACACAGGACCAGAGATATTGCTGCCTCCCACCAGCCAAAGTGGAAGATTCATGTTTCACAGGACATGGAGTAGAGTATACAAAAAGGTCTTCCCTCAGGGTTGGAGAATGATCAGCCCTCGATTGAGAATGGCTAACATATCTCAAAAATAAGATTTGAAAGAATCAAACTGTTTTCTAGTAACTTTACTGCATCCCAAAACAAAGCCCAAAAATGTTTGTAGGAACACAAAAATATCCAGCACCTTGCCACTCCCTCCATCAAAAGATTGACAGTCAGTTTCCATTCCCTGAGCTTGATGAACTCTTTGTGAGTCCTCTTTAAGTACAATATAGTGGAAATGATGCTGCATAACACCCAAGGCTAGATCATAATAGATAGTGGGCTTCTACCTGGATCTCTCCCTTTTGGAATGCTACTCTTGAAACCCAACTACCATGTTGTAAGGAAGCCTAGGCTCACATGAAAAGATGATGTGTAGTTGTTTGGACAATCAGCCATCATCGACTGCCAGACATATGAATGAGCAAGTAGGTCTTCAATGATTCCAACTCCTTTGCCTTTGAGCTATCACAGATGACACTAAATAGAGTAAAGATGAGCCGACCCAACCAAGCTCCGACAAAATTGCAGATCCGTGAGCAAAATGAATGCAATTGATGTTTTTAGCCACTTAGTTTTGGTGTGGTTTTCTATGCAACAATAGATAAATGGAACATTCCTTTTTTGAACTCGGTTTCAGAAACAAGTTTGTTACATTCACAATTTTACATAATCAAATAGAAGTTTCATCAATTAAATAGTAATTATATATGTAAATTTCTGATGATCAATTAGTTGGGAAATATAAGATATCCTCTTCTTTTAGTACTTTCACTAAATTAGTGTAAATTAGTAAATTAGTAATTAGTAAATTAGTGATAGTCATTTGGGTCAATATTCCCAGGTAAGCTCTTTCAAAATATATGTTCAGATATATAGTTTGTAATTTTAGAAATTTTTTTCTTAAACTTTATATGTTGATATTTATTCTTTCTTTGGTTTTTGTTCTTAAAAAAATATTCTTATCTTAGATTTTCTTTGTCTATCTTCAGTATCTATCACTTTCTCTCAAATCTTTTATTTTAAATTTCTTTTTGATTTTTGAAGTTTTTCTTTCTTTGCCTTATATTTCTTTTAAAGCATTATTTGTTGTGCTTATTCAGTCTTGTATTCCTTCAATTTAATTTTCATTTCTGAAGTGATTTTTCTTCCGCTTCCAATTCTTTCTTACATTGTCACTTTGTTAGAATTTCTCATTCTTATTTGTATTATTTTTCATAACTTGTATCATTTTCTTTAATGTTTGTTTATTTATTTATTTTGAGAGAGAGAGTGCATACACGCAAACAGGGGAGGGGCAGAGAGAGTGGAAGAGAGAGAATCCGAAGCAGGCTTTGTACTGTCAGAGCAGAGCAAGACACAGGGCTCTATCTCTGGAACCATAAGATCATGACCTGAGCCGAAATCAAGAGGCAGTTGCTTAATAGACTGAGCAACCCAGGCGCCCCTTATAACAGCTTTTTGAGATTTAATCTCAATAATTTCTGGGTGTTTTATGTAAAATTGGTTCTCATGAATTTTTAGAATTCAGCTATTTTTTTCATTTTAGGGCTTCCTGATCCACTGTTGTTTGTGTAGTGTTAAATAATAAGCAGCTTGCTGAGATTTCCTGCCTCTGTCTCCTCCCCCAGTCTTATCTAAACACTGTCCTTTGGTCCTATGATTGTCTCTCTATTGGCCAGTTTTTAATCCACTCTAAATAGTTTCTCCTTGGTGTGGGATCTTGTCTTGAAAGGAAATCTTAGCTGGTCAACTTTAAGAGTCCAAAGGCCCTAGACTTCTTTAGTGCTTTCAGGCCTTACTGAAAGCACTCTTGACAGTGGGCAAAACCCACTCCCAGTGTCAGCTGCTGCTATCAGATTGCCTCCACTATATTTTCTAGTGAACATTAGTGCGTTATTTTAGGATCTCCTGTCCCAGGTCCTTCAGACTCTCCATTGTTTTCCTCTGCTTTCTCCTGAACATAAGCCAGTATCTTTTGTATTTTTCCTCTTGGTAGTTTGAACCTACTTGTACTTTTGGAATTCAAGAGAATACCATGCCACCTAATTTTATTATAAATATTGCCCATGAATATTTTTGGTTTTGCTGTCTAGTTGCTGTGTTAACTTCTATGTGGGGATTTGGGGAGATCCAAAAATCATCTCTATATTCCCATCAAATGATTTTTCAACAACATAATTTATGATGACATGTCATCAGAGTTCAAAAGGAAATATTATTTAAGATTTCAAGTTAACACTACATGCCTAATGCCAAATGTTCCATGTATCAAATATATTGATTGCAATAGATCAAGACAAGTTAACTTTATTTCCTAACACTAAATTTTTGAATGTGAAAATTGTATCAAAAGAAAAGTGACTTCTCATTCTAATTGCCAAATATTAATTCATATGATAATGGTTAAATATATTATCAAGAAAGACTCATTTGTCATGATTATCTTCATTACTTTATTAAAATAGAGTTGCCCCAAAATCAAGAAAATATTTGTTGTACAAAAACAAAAAAAGGGGGGCGCCTGGGTGGCTCAGTCGGTTAAGCGGCTGACTTCGGCTCAGGTCATGATCTCGCAGTCCGTGAGTTTGAGCCCCACGTCAGGCTCTGTGCTGACAGCTCAGAGCCTGGAGCCCATTTCAGATTCTGTGTCTTCCTCTCTCTGACCCTCCCCCGTTCATGTTCTGTCTCTCTCTGTCTCAAAAATAAATAAACGTTAAAAAAAAAATTAAAAACAAAAAACAAAAAAAGGAAACAAAAAGCTGGAAAAGAAACACTTTTCTTGACTAAGTAATATGCTTAAAGAAAGCAATGCATTGTCTCAAAATGCTTCCTAAAAAACAAAGAAGTTCTGAAACAAACATGCTTCGTTAAATTAATTTCCTTTTAGGATAATTCATGGAGATATTTGCCACAAAGTGTATTTTTTTAATTTAAATTTGAGTTACATAACATACAGTGTAGGCTTGGCTTTAGGAGTAAAACCTAGTGATTCATCTCTTACATATGACACCCAGCTCTCATTTTGAAAAGTGCCGTCCTTAATGCCCATCACCCATTTAACCCATCCTGCTACACACAGCCCCCTCCAGCAACCATCAGTTTGTTCTCTGTGTTTGAGTCTCTTATGGTTTGCCTCCCTCTCTGTTTTTATCTTATTTTTCCTTCCCTTCCCCTATGTTCATCTGTTGAGTTTCTCAAATTCCACATACGAGTGAAATCATAGAATATCTGTCTTTCTCTGACTTATTTCGCTTAGCAGAATACCCTCCAGTTCTATCCACATTTTTGCAAATGGCAAGATTTCATTCTTTTTCATCACCGAGTAGTATTCAAAGTATATTTAAAATGCAATCTGGGGTGCCTGGGCGGTTCATTCAGTTAAGTGTCCAACTTCGGCTCAGGTCATGATCTAGTGGTTCACCAGTTGAGCCCCACGTTGGGCTCTGTGCTGACAGCTCAAAACCTAGAGTCTGCTTCAGATTCTGTGTCTCCTTCTCTCTCTCTCTGTTCCTCCCCCACTCATGCTCTCTCTCTCTCTCTCAAAAATAAATAAAAACACTTACTTTTTTTTTAAAAAAATGCAATATTACAGTCCCATACATATGCAGAAAGTTTGCCAGTTAAGGAGAATTAGCTTGATGTTCTACTTTTTTAAAAATTTATTTATTTTGGAAGAGAGAGAGTGTTCAAGCACGAGCAGGGGAGAGGCAGAGAGAGAGAGAGGGAGAGAGAGAGACAGAAAGACAATCCCAAACAGGCTCCATGCTGTCAGTGCAGAGCCAGAGGCAGGGCTTGAACTCACAAACCATGAGATCATGACCTGAGTCGAAATCCAGAGTCAGACACTTAACCAACTGAGTCACCCATGTGCCCCGATTGATTTTTGACTTCTAATTAACCTTTGCTTCAACCTTTGCTTTCTTTATTTTAAGCTTAGACATGCAGGGACTTGTATAAAATTATTTGAAAAAAAAAGATGGAAAAAAAACCCATAGGTGTTTGATGTTTGTTCACCAGTTTCCATGTCACAGAGAATGCTAAAGCACCTTAGGAATCCTGGGGTGATGGATGCCAAAAGCAGATGAATGTCTCCAAGTACATGCAGACCATGATGGTCAGTAAATCCCTGTCTCTTTGGTTCATTTGCAGAATAAGAAATGAAATAGAAAATGGATAAATACATTCTCTGAGTTTTTTATTCTAGAAAGCGAATCTTCCTAGATATTAATATCAGCACATACAAATTAGACTTTCAGACCTTTCAATTATAATATTCTTGGATATAAAGACTATGTTTACTTTATATAAGGCAAACCACATATGTACACACATTCGCAGACAGTAGTTTTTAACAATAATAATAATGCCGACACTTGAAATTCTGGGAAACTAAAAATGTGACTCAAAAAAAATACACAGATTTTACAAGTCAAATAAAGTGAGTGGGAACATTATCTACAGGTGTTGTTATAAACATAGGTGTTATTGACTCAGAAGTATCATAATGGTTACTGTCCTTGAGGTCTCCGCCCCCTATAAACAGGTTAACTCTGACTTCCCTACCACCTGCTGGTGGAACTTGGGATCAAACCTGGGATTTAAACTGGACAAGTATGCCCTTGAATCCAGTTATGGCTAAAGTTCATTACTAAAAGATTAGAAGGCAGATATTATGTCTCAGGAAGGTGAGCAGAAGAGCATGATAGCCAGACCAGAAAAAATGGGAGGGATTGGCAGAGATCAAATAGAATTCCCATTGTTCCACTGTTTTATCAATTATGTACTCAAGGAATTTGGGCTCCAAGATGGCATGATGTGATTCCACTTAACACAGGACAGAATAATCCCTCCTGATGAGTCAGACTCGTGGGAGAGAATCAGTGTTGGGTTTGAAAACTCCTTTAGAGTTTCTGCCAAGCAGCATCTTATACTAAAAAGATATATAATTATATAGAATGACTAATTCATTTCTGCAGATCTCTTAGATGTTATGTTGGATGAGGTTATATATTTACCTAACTTGTCTCCACTTCATGGACTGTGTCCTTTGGGACAGAGACTGCATTGTCTTCATCCTTTCATATCTGTTGTCTAATACAATACCTGGGATATGTTAAGTATCCAATAACTGTTGTCTGAGAGCTGAATAAACACATGAGTCTTTACTCAGAAAAGCTAGTGCATCTGCAAATTTGAGCATTCCCTGTGTGCTTTCAGGTGTTTGAGAAACTTCAAAAGAAACTGCCTTAAAAGTGCCTGAGAATTGCTTTTTCTACCCAATACTATCCTTCTCCCATTCCTTTTGTTGCTTATTTTTACCTGTTTATTAAAAATTAAACTTATCAAAACATCTTTGAATCTATAAATATAGTGTAACCATAGATTCTTCTCAGCTTACAAACAAAAATGTCTGTGAAAATAATGTGGGGTCACTCTTACCAAAGTTTATGCTATGATTTATTTCTAAAGTGAGCTTGTATTTCTAAAACAACTTAGCCTCAAATTCATTTTCACTTCCATTCAATATTTGTGTACATTAAATCTGACCTAAATAACGTATTCATTCTTAGGTTACCAAATTATGCACAGAATACCAGCAGCTTATAACTGTCTAAACCTCATCTCTAGATAGAGTTTAAGTATGGCACGTTCCCCAAAGTATTTCTTGGTAAAGATTTAAGCAATTGTTGAGTATCTGTACTGTCTACTTTCTAGCCCTCATAACAACTCCTACACAGTGACTATTGAGTAGTACTCCTTTGTGTTAGCAGCTGGCTTCCTTTCAATATATTTTAAGAACCGTCCTACTTGCAAACTAAAGCGCCATTAAGGTATTCCTCAAATTCTTTTTGACTAATCTAAGATTTGGTTTCCTCATGGCATGACTTTTCTTAGTCCTACATAAACCAGATATTAAATGGACTTCAAACAGATTTCCAAAAATAATTTCTAAAAAAAAAAAGTTGTTTTTTTTAAATAGGATCACTTCATGTATAAATATACCTCATTAAACATTTAGTTTCCTTAAACATTTAGTCTTCTTACCTACAATGTATAACTACAGAATTTTTAAAAGTTGTCTTTAAGTAAGGTGATGTTCAATATATTTAATAACTCATTTAGCACAGGTATTGACCAATCTGAATGGATCTGGTGACTATAGCACTGAACCTGAGCCCTGGAGGCCTCTTTGATGTGCCAGATGTTACCTTGTTAAGGGTTGAATCATGGGAGGCAGGGATAAGTTCCAGGGGAACATCTGGGTTAGATGGAATGGTAGTAGGAGGTACTAGGGGATTTATGGCAATGTCTGTTTATCAACAGGTAGAGTGATATTTCGATAATTTAGCAACTATACATGGTTAATAGTACATATAGGTTGAAAGTAAACCTGTTTTAAGTCTTTTTTGTTATTTTTTTCTAATAGAAATGAAAATGGAAGATAAAGACAGCTGAAATAATAACTGTTTCTCTTTGACGAAGTCCCATCTTGTAGTATTTTGTGATTCCACGTAATCAGGTTAAGTGAGGTCTGAAGTTTCTGAAATTTTTTTCTTAAGAAAAAAAGAAAACGCCTGTCTTACGCAAATTTTACAAAAACATACATTTATATGAACACATTCCTAGAGGTCCTTCTAGAGGCCTAAATCTTCAACTTCATTATCATCACTAAATCCACCTCTATGTATTATTCAGAGGAAGTTGTGTAATTGACTCTTCAAATGATTCTCCTGTGCACAATATAAATTATGAACCTGGAAAATTGAGATATCTATTAAAATCCAGAATTAATATCATATATGACATTAACTATGTTTTCATATATGTGAACAGGAAAATCAAATAGGTCAAAGATGAAAATTAAGTAATATATAGTTTTCTATCCTAATCAATTCTTTCCAAAACTGGGCCAAAGATTTTTCTCATGCCTTAGAATGGAGAAACCTCCAACACCAGGAAGGCTATCTTTTTCTCCCCTAGAAGTCTGTGTCTGGAATTCTTTCCTTATAAAAATTGCCATGCACTTATACTTTGAGCACCAAACTAAAATTCAGATTTGTCTGGCCATCAGGTGGGTGCTTCCACATGATTTGTTTCTTAGGATCCAAAGGAAGACCACTATTTTGAAGGCACCTGAAATAGAGACTGGGAGAATGTGGAGAGGAGCACAATGTTGGTCTCCTGTCAATGACCATACACCATAGATTCTCAACCCTCACAACACAGTGGAATCACCTAATGCTGGGCCCACCCTAGGTGGATTAAATCAGAACCTCCCGAGCTGGGGAGTCAGCATTTTTAAATGGATGATTCTAATGCACGGCCAAGGTTGAGAACCATTACTAACAAAACCTATAGCATAAGCAAATGAAATCAAAAGCTGAAAAAAAGCAAACAAAAAAAAAAACTGTTTCATAAAGGAGTATCCAAAATAGAACACGCATAAAGGGTGTTGCTTAAGTCTCCAAGATAAAAGTCTAATTGAGTAGGCTGTGTTCTCTCCCACTTTGGGATTTGGCAGCTATGGAAGTTCAAAGAAAGTGAACACTGGGCATGGTCATGGAGATACCTGCAGGTACAGCACTGACAGCCCCCTCAGGCAAAGGGAAGAGAAGCTCACTGAAGGACAGAATAAAACCACGATAGACAATATACCAGTGACTGCACATGACACACTTTTCTGAGACACATATGAGGCACCGCCCCACCACATTCAACTAAGGTTGACGTATTAAACTGGTGAAAACTTGCAAGTTCTTACAGGTAAGGGGAGAGCAAGGGACAGTGAAATTGAGCTATTAGTAATAGACAGATGATCCCATCTATTACCAGAGTCTGGTGATGATTTTTAACAATTGATTTGCCTTTTAAGTATTTTTATTTTTTTAACGTAATGTTCACTATGTGCCAGGTCACTAAACTTAAAAAGAAATAAGGGGGTAATCACTAGGGTCTTTCTAAGAGAAGGAGGGAGAACAAGAGGAGAGTCAGAAAGAGTTATAAAGATGGAAGCAGAGTTAGATGCTCTGTTACTGGCTTTAAAGATGAAGGCAAATGAAGCATGAGCCAAAGAACACAAGAAGCTTCTAGAAGTAGGAAAAAGCAATGTAACAGATCCTCTTCTTGAGTCTACAGAAAGAAGTGCACCCCTATGGACATTTGGATTTCAGTTCCATGAAGCCCGTGTTACACTTCTGAACTACAGAACTGCTCAATGAGTAATTGAAACAGAAATCAAACCACACCCTGCCCTCAAAGATCTTCCAAAGCATACCCAGGATTTCACCAGTTGGTTCATATTGGCATTTGACCTTACTTATTGGAGAATGGAGTATCGTCGGAAGATGGCGGCATAGGAGGACGCTGGGCTCACCGCGCGTCCTGCTGATCACTTAGATTCCACCTACACCTGCCTAAATAACTCAGAAAACCACCAGAGGATTAGCAGAACGGAGTCTCCGGAGCCAAGCGCAGATGAGAGGCCCACGGAAGAGGGTAGGAAGGGCGGCGAGGCGGTGCGCGCTCCACGGACTGTCGGGAGGGAGCCAGGGTGGAGGGGCAGCCTGCCAGCCAAGCAGAGCCCCGAGTCTGGCTTGCAAAAGCAGAGGGGCCAGACAGAGTGTGTTCCGACAGCAAGCGGGACTTAGCATCTGGGAGGTCATAAGTTAACAGCTCTGCTCAGAAAGCAGGAAGGCTGGAGGACAACGGGAGGGAGAGTTGCTGAGCCCCAGGACGACAGCTCAGTTTGGCGGGGAACAAAGGCGCTCGCCAGCGCCATCTCCCTCGACCATCCCCCAGCCAAATCCCAAAGGGAACCAGTTCCTGCCAGGGAACTTGCTGGCTCTGCGAAAACACCCAACGCTGTGCTTCTGCGGAGCCACCCCTCCGGCAGCGTGTCTGACTCCCTCCCGCTGCCACAGGGCCCCTCCTGAAGTGGATCACCTAAGGAGAAGCGAGCTAAGCCTGCCCCTCCTGCCCCCATGCACCTTGCCTACCCACCGCAGCTAATACGCCAGATCCCCAACACCACAAGCCTGGCAGTGTGCAAGTAGCCCAGAAGGGCCATGCCACCCCACAGTAAATCCCACCCCTAGGAGAGGGGAAGAGAAGGCACACGCCAGTCTGACTGTGGCCCCAGCGGTGGGCTGGGGGCAGACATCAGGTCTGACTGCAGCCCCGCCCACCAACACAAGTTATTCAAGACAGCACAGAGGAAGTGCCCCAAAGTTCTGCACCACTCCAGGGACTATCCAAAATGACCAAACGGAAGAATTCCCCTCAAAAGAATCTCCAGGAAATAACGACAGCTAATGAACTTATCAAAAAGGATTTAAATAATATAACAGAAAGTGATTTTAGAATAATAGTCATAAAATTAATCGCTGGGCTTGAAAACAGTATAGAGGACAGCAGAGAATCTCTTGCTACAGAGATCAAGGGACTAAGGAACAGTCAGGAGGAGCTGAAAAACGCTTTAAACGACATGCAAAATAAAATGGAAATGACCACGGCTCGGATTGAAGAGACAGAGGAGAGAATAGGTAAACTAGAAGATAAAATTATGGAAAAAGAGGAAGCTGAGAAAAAGAGAGATAAAAAAATCCAGGAGTATGAGGGAAAAATTAGAGAACTAAGTGATACACTAAAAAGAAATAATATACGCATAATTGGTATCCCAGAGGAGGAAGAGAGAGGGAAAGGTGGTGAAGGTGTACTTGAAGAAATAATAGCTGAGAACTTCCCTGATCTGGGGAAGGAAAAAGGCAGTGAAATCCAAGAGGCACGGAGAACTCCCTTCAGACAGAACTTGAATCGATCTTCTGCACGACATGTCATAGTGAAACTGGCAAAATACAAGGATAAAGAGAAAATTCTGAAAGCAGCAAGGGATAAACATGCCCTAACATATAAAGGGAGACCTATAAGACTCGTGACTCATCTCTCTTTTGAAACTTGGCTGGCCAGAAAGGCATGGCAGGAGATCTTCAATGTGATGAACAGGAAAAATATGCAGCTGAGAATCCTTTATCCAGCAAGTCTGTCATTTAGAATAGAAGGAGAGATAAAGGTCTTCCCAAACAAACAAAAACTGAAGGAATTCGTCACCACTAAACCAGCCCTACAAGAGATCCTAAGGGGAATCCTGTGAGACAAAGTACCAGAGACATCGCTACAAGCATGAAACCTACGGACATCACAATGACTCTAAACCCATATCTTTCTATAATAACACTGAATGTAAATGGACTAAATGCACCAACCAAAAGACATAGGGTATCAGAATGGATAAAAAAAACAAGACCCATCTATTTGCTGTCTACAAGAGACTCATTTTAGACCTGAGGACACCTTCAGCTTGAGAGTGAGGGGATGGAGAACTATTTATCATGCTACTGGAAGTCAAAAGAAAGCTGGAGTAGCCATACTTATATCAGACAAACTAGACTTTAAATTAAAGGCTGTAACAAGAGATGAAGAAGGGCATTATATAATAATTACAGGGTCTATCCATCAGGAAGAGCTAACAGTTATAAATGTCTATGCACCAAATACGGGAGCCCCCAAATATATAAAACAATTACTCACAAACATAAGCAACCTTATTGATAAGAATGTGGTAATTGCAGGGGACTTTAACACTCCACTTACAACAATGGATAGATCATCTAGACACACAGTCAATAAAGAAACAAGGGCCCTGAATGATACATTGGATCAGATGGACTTGACAGATATATTTAGAACTCTGCATCCCAAAGCAACAGAATATACTTTCTTCTCGAGTGCACATGGAACATTCTCCAAGATAGATCACATACTGGGTCACAAAACAGCCCTTCATAAGTATACAAGAATTGAAATTATACCATGCATGCTTTCAGACCACAATGCTATGAAGCTTGAAATCAACCACAGGAAAAAGTCTGGAAAACCTCCAAAAGCATGGAGGTTAAAGAACACCCTACTAAAGAATGAGTGGGTCAACCAGGCAATTAGAGAAGAAATCAAAAAATATATGGAAACAAACGAAAATGAAAATACAACAATCCAAATGCTTTGGGATGCAGCGAAGGCAGTCCTGAGAGGAAAATACATTGCAATCCAGGCCTATCTCAAGAAACAAGAAAAATCCCAAATACAAAATCTAACAGCACACCTAAAGGAAATAGAAGCAGAACAGCAAAGACAGGCTAAACCTAGCAGAAGAAGAGAAATAATAAAGATCAGAGCAGAAATAAACAATATAGAATCTAAAAAAACTGTAGAGCAGATCAACGAAACCAAGAGTTGGTTTTTTGAGAAAGTAAACAAAATTGACAAACCTCTAGCCAGGCTTCTCAAAAAGAAAAGGGAGATGACCCAAATAAATAAAATCATGAATGAAAATGGAATTATTACAACCAATCCCTCAGAGATAGAAACAATTATCAGGCAATACTATGAAAAATTATATGCCAACAAATTGGACAACCTGGAAGAAATGGACAAATTCCTAAACACCCACACTCTTCCAAAACTCAATCTGGAGGAAATAGAAAGCTTGAACAGACCCATAACCAGCAAAGAAATTGAATCGGTCATCAAAAATCTCCCAACAAATAAGAGTCCAGGACCAGATGGCTTCCCAGGGGAGTTCTACCAGACGTTTAAAGCAGACATAATACCTATCCTTCTCAAGCTATTCCAAAAAATAAAAAGGGAAGGAAAACTTCCAGACTCATTCTATGAAGCCAGTATTACTTTGATTCCTAAACCAGACAGAGACCCAGTAAAAAGAGAGAACTACAGGCCAATATCCTTGATGAATATGGATGCAAAAATTCTCAATAAGATACTAGCAAATCGAATTCAACAGCATATAAAAAGAATTATTCACCATGATCAAGTGGGATTCATTCCTGGGATGCAGGGCTGGTTCAACATTCACAAATCAATCAACGTGATACATCACATTCATAAAAGAAAAGATAAGAACCATATGATCCTGTCAATCGATGCAGAAAAGGCCTTTGACAAAATCCAGCACCTTTCTTAATAAAAACCCTTGAGAAAGTCGGGATAGAAGGAACATACTTAAACATCATAAAAGCCATTTATGAAAAGCCCACAGCTAACATCATCCTCAATGGGGAAAAACTGAGAGCTTTTTCCCTGAGATGAGGAACACGACAGGGATGTCCACTCTCACCGCTGTTGTTTAACATAGTGTTGGAAGTTCTAGCATCAGCAATCAGACAACAAAAGGAAATCAAAGGCATCAAAATTGGCAAAGATGAAGTCAAGCTTTCGCTTTTTGCAGATGACATGATAATATACATGGAAAATCCGATAGACTCCACCAAAAGTCTGCTAGAACTGATACATGAATTCAGCAAAGTTGCAGGATACAAAATCAATGTACAGGAATCAGTTGCATTCTTATACACTAACAATGAAGCAACAGAAAGACAAATAAAGAAACTGATCCCATTCACAATTGCACCAAGAAGCATAAAATACCTAGGAATAAATCTAACCAAAGATGTAAAGATCTGTATGCTGAAAACTATAGAAAGCTTATGAAGGTAATTGAAGAAGATATAAAGAAATGGAAAAACATTCCGTGCTCATGGATTGGAAGAATAAATATTGTCAAAATGCCAATACTACCCAAAGCTATCTACACATTCAATGCAATCCCAATCAAAATTGCACCAGCATTCTTCTCGAAACTAGAACAAGCAATCCTAAAATTCATATGGAACCACAAAAGGCCCCGAATAGCCAAAGTAATTTTGAAGACCAAAGCAGGAGGCATCACAATCCCAGACTTTAGCCTCTACTACAAAGCTGTAATCATCAAGACAGCATGGTATTGGCACAAAAACAGCCACATAGACCAATGGAATAGAATAGAAACCCCAGAACTAGACCCACAAACGTATAGCCAACTCATCTTTGACAAAGCAATGGAAAAAAGGCAGTCTCTTTAACAAATGGTGCTGGGAGAACTGGACAGCAACATGCAGAAGATTGAAACTAGACTACTTTCTCACACCATTCACAAAAATAAACTCAAAATGGATAAAGGACCTGAATGTGAGACAGGAAACCATCAAAACCCTAGAGGAGAAAGCAGGAAAAGACCTCTCTGACCTCAGCTGTAGCAATCTCTTACTCAACACATCCCCAAAGGCAAGGGAATTAAAACCAAAAATCAATTGCTGGGACCTTATGAAGATAAAAAGCTTCTGCACAGCAAAGGAAACAACCAACAAAACTAAAAGGCAACCAACGGAATGGGAAAAGATACTTGCAAATGACATATCGGACAAAGGGCTAGTATCCAAAATCTATAAAGAGCTCACCAAACTCCACACCCAAAAAACAAATAACCCAGTGAAGAAATGGGCAGAAAACATGAATAGACACTTCTCTAAAGAAGACATCCGGATGGCCAACAGGCACATGAAAAGATGTTCAACGTCGCTCCTTATCAGGGAAATACAAATCAGAACCACACTCAGATATCACCTCACGCCAGTCAGAGTGGCCAAAATGAACAAATCAGGAGACTATAGATGCTGGAGAGGATGTGGAGAAACAGGAACCCTCTTGCACTGTTGGTGGGAATGCAAACTGGTGCGGCCACTCTGGAAAACAGTGTGGAGGTTCCTCAGAAAATTAAAAATAGACCTACCCTACGACCCAGCAATAGCGCTGCTAGGAATTTACCCAAGGGATACAGGAGTGCTGATGCATAGGGGCACTTGTACCCCAATGTTTATAGCAGCACTCTCAACAATAGCCAAATGATGGAAAGAGCCTAAATGTCCATCAACTGATGAATGGATAAAGAAATTGTGGTTTATATACACAATGGAGTACTACAGGGAAATGAGAAAGAACAAAATATGGCCCTTTGTAGCAACGTGGATGGAACTGGAGAATGTGATGCTAAGTGAAATAAGCCATACAGAGAAAGACAGATACCATATGGTTTCACTCTTATGTGGATCCTGAGAAACTTAACAGAAACCCATGGGGGAGGGGAAGGAAAAAAAAAAAAAAGAGGTTAGAGTGGGAGAGAGCCAAAGCCTAAAAGACTCTTAAAAACTGAGAACAAACTGAGGGTTGATGGGGGGTGGGAGGGAGGGGAGGGTGGGTGATGGGTATTGAGGAGGGCACCTTTTGGGGTGAGCACTGGGTGTTGTATGGAAACCAATTTGACAATAAATTTCATATATTGAAAAAAATAAAAAGAAAATAAAAAGCAAAAGAAATAAGTGTATCAAAGTTAAGAACTATAAGTAACTATGAGACTATTGTATAATATGAGCTGTTCACATCAATAATAAACTAGATGATGGATGGATGGATGAAAGATAAAATGCCAGAATGTATCTTGTCTGGCAAAGACAAAGAGAGTAAGGCAAATGCCAAGGTCTCAAGGAAAGCTGAAAAGTAACCAGAAAGCCCAGGCCACATGGAGAGGCTGAAGTAGGTCCTTTGGTTGACAACCCCTGTTTAAGTCTCACTGAGGTAGCAGCCTAGAGCCAGTATCAACCACCAGGCATGTGAGTGAAATCATCTCCAGATGATTGTAGCCTCTAGGCATTAAGTAACTCCCTGCTTAAGTGTGGACATCGTGGAACAGAGATAAGCCATTCCCACTGTGTGGTATTTGAATTCTTGACTTTCTTAGTCCTAGAGCATAATAAAGGGGTTGTTTTAACCCACTAAATTTTGGGGTAATTCTTTTGTTATTGTTATGCGGTAATAGTAGGTGTAATACACATGTTAAGTACAAAGTGAATGTTTAACATAATCTGTGCCATAGGAGTTTAGAGGAGGAAGCAGTCACCTGATGGCCTCAGGGTAGTGGTGGTCTTCTGTCTGGAGGCTCAGTGCTTCAACAGTGAGCAAGGCAAAAGCCGCATTGCTTTTCATGACCCAGCCACCTCTGTAGTGATGCAGCAGCATTTCCTCTGCCTTCTGTTGGCTACAAGCAAATTCCACAATCTAACTAGATTCAAAGGAAGGGACATACACTCCACTTCTTATGGGATGTTAAACGATTTGTGGATATATGTTTTTAAACTGCTACGATGCATTTCCTTATGTCATTACTTTTTATGTATATGTCTTGGCTCTTCAGCTTCATATTATCCTAAGCTGATAGAGTTGCCAGAAATAGCAAATAAAAATATGGAACTCCCCAATAAATGTGACTTTCAGATTAATACTTTTTTAGCATAGATAGGTATCTCCAATCCAGTATATAGGACATACTCATACTAAAAAATTATTTGTTGTTTATCTGAAATTCAAATTAAAGTGGATACTCCTTTGTTTTAGCAGATAATCCTACTCAAGCACATACCTCTGTGCCATAGGTATCAGAGAGATTCAGTTATACCTGTTATCGATCCAAATATTGTATCTGATTATATTACTGAATAACTACATATACCAGATCACTAAACTCTACTCCCTATACAGGAATCATAAAGTGAAATCACCTATTCTACACCCAGATCTTCAGGTTGCTACCTCAGCGTGATAAGGAAGGCCCCTAGAGCCTGATCTGGGCACAATCTTACTTTGCTTCCAGAAACAAAATAAGTCATTAAGTAAAATTTTTCAGATTTTAGAGTTGTCATTAGATTTGAAAACTCCACAGCAAAGGTTTCTTAAGTTTTTAAAATAAAATTGGCCATTTTTATACAGCTTGTTTTTAAAAAATAACAATTAACACTACTTCAAAATGTTTATGCTTTCTTCCGTTGTCATTGAACAGTTGTCTTTCTTCTGTTTTGGAATTTACATTATCTGAAAGATTTTTGCCAAATGTGCTATAAAATTTTCAACAATAGAGGACACTTAGTGGGACTCCAACACTATTATAAGTTTATAAATCCTAAGCCTTATTTATACACTGATTAGATAAAAGTACTATAACTATTTTGTGAGAATTCACATTTTCATCTTTATATTTGTTTAGCTATGAGAAAAAGATTTAAGTTGTCTACTGAAATATCACGGAGAGAGCTATTTTATTTATAAACATATGTCATCAGTACGTTTTTTAACAAGAATTAGGTTCTTTGGAGGTCGGGATTTAGATGACACAAGAAGATCACTCTATTGTGCACCTGAAACTAATATAACACTGTATGTTAACTATACTGGAATTAAAATAAAATAAAATAAAATAATTAAAATAGATGACATGGGAAGAGTTTAAAAGAGATAAAGTGCTTTGCATAAAATAAACAGGAAATGGGCAAGATTGAGTTACTGAGACAGGGTAGAAAGAGAAAAGGTCAGAGGAAAAGAAGCCCAGCAATGTAATGGGATATACGTGCTCTATAAGAATAGATGACCAAAAAAAAAAAAAAAAAAAAAAAAAAAGATATAGAAGTTAGACAATGTTTCATAGGTTATTTAGAAATTGGCTTAATAATTCTCCTTCCTATTTCCTTACCCTTGACTATTTCCCTTCCACACTGATTCTGGGCTTGGCCACGTGACTCGCTGTGGCAAAACTGACATAAGCAGAGATTTGGAAAGTGCCTATTTATTAAAGGTTTATCTCTTGCTACTCTTCAGATCTCTGTTGCTGCTACCATGTTAAAATCCAAGGCTAGTCTTCTCGATGATAATAGACGCATGGCCCGGTCATCCCAATTACCCTAGCCAACAGCCAACATCAAATGAGAAATGCCATTCTAGAACACCCAGCCCACAGATGGCTGTAGAACTACATGGTCAACCCACAAACTCATAAAATGAGTTGTTACCTTAAACATAAAGTGGAACAACCATAAAATGATTGGTACCTTACCTTAAAGTTTTGAGGTGATTTGTCATGGAGCAAAATCTAACAGATCTAAATATTATCTGAGTTTAAATGGTATGCTGTCCTGTGATGTAAACTTTCTTTTGTTCTAAATATGCAACAAAAATTTTCTAGAGAATCAGCCCATGTTGGTGACAATTCGGAAGCAGAATAAAATTGGACAATGGTGGTAATTTAGAGGCAGAATAATTGGATGACATGGTATGGGAAAAGAATTAATATAGGCGGAAGATAAATAGTACAATAGACAAAGAGGATAACATAACATCTAGAACTCAAGCCAGTAGTAACTGGCATTCATGAAACTGACGCTTTAAAAAATGACACTGGATTAGAAGTTGGAGCCAATTTTATGAAGAGATTGATTAAAAATAATAATAAAAATACAAGATAACCCAGTAGACCTATTGAGCATCTAAGAGGCTAACATGGGTTATATGTTAAAAAAAAAAAAAATAATAATAATAATAATAAAGATATCCTGGGGAGGCTAAAATATACTCACTTTGTCTACTCATCTTTGAAATTAATTTGAAAGGCAACATAGGACATCTGGATGACTCAGTCAGTTAAATAACCCACTCTTGATTTCAGCTCAGGTCATTAACTACACCTCCGGGTGGGTTCAAACCCCACCTCTGGCTCTGTGCTGGCAGTGCGGAGCCTGCTTGGAACTCTCTCTATATCCCCTCTGTCTCTGCCCCAGCCCCTGAGTAATAAAGAATTTACTTATTAAATAAATTAACGTAAAAAAACATTTTTTTAAAGGTAACTTGGTCAGGACTAAAGATTAACCATATCCGTGGCTGTACTTGAAGTGCACAATGTTTTTTCTTGCTTCTAGAAGTTCCTTTATCTTTCCTATCAGTAAGTAGTT
Organism: Neofelis nebulosa; assembly: GCF_028018385.1. Lineage (NCBI taxonomy): Eukaryota > Metazoa > Chordata > Mammalia > Carnivora > Felidae > Neofelis > Neofelis nebulosa. Next base: position 51,570,961 of record NC_080783.1, on the reverse strand, counting down.
GTTTGAGAATTTATCATTGAATTTGCTCATATTCACTCCATGAAAATGGTATTAACTATGACCACCCTGATGACCAGAAGAGGATGGAATAGGAGGGGTGAGTTGAAGTTTGTTAATACTTGTAGAATGCAGGTAAAGTCCTCAGATAAAATGCAGACCATGAGAGTAGCAAAATAGAAAGTTTGCATTAACCGTCATTGAAGGTCTATTTTGTTCAACAAGATATGGCCTTCAGCTAATTCATTTTTAAAGACAAAACTCAGGTTAACAGGAAACATTATCCAAAAATGTAAATTCTATACCAAGAAAGAAGCACATCACTCATATGAGGACTTTAAGAGACAAAACAGATGAACATAAGGGAAGGGAAACAAAAATAATATAAAAACAGGGAGGGGGACAAAACAGAAGAGATTCATAAATATGAAGGAAAAAACAGGGTTGCTGGAGGGGTTGTGGGAAGAGGGATGGCCTAAATGGGTAAGAGGCATTAAGGAATCACCTGAAATCATTGTTTCACTATATGCTAATTTGGATTTAAATTTTAAAAAATAAAAAATAAAATTAAAAAAAAGAAAAAAGAAAAAAAATCAATAAATAAAATAAAATTAAGCAGCAGAATATTAATAATATTTAAAATTGCAACAATTTAAGCCTCTATAATTTCATAGAGTGATATCTACATTCTCATTTCATTTTGAAATATTTCAAACCACTAATATTTCATTAAGTTAAAAGTAAGCCACCTTTTTAAATGTTTATTTTTTGAGAGAGAGGAAGAGAGAGAGTAGGGAGGAGGGGCAGAGAGAGAGAGAGAGAGAGAGAGAGAGAGAGCAAATCCCAAGCAGGCTCTGTGCTGTCAACACAGAGCCCAATTTGGGTCTCAGTCTCACAAACCATGAGTCATGACCTGCACCAAAATCAAGAGTCAGACATTTAACCAACTGACCACCCAGGCACCCCAAAAGTAAACCACTTTTATAGATATATTCTAAAATAAATTACATACTATGTCTAAGAATATAGTTTCCATAAATATATACAGTTTCCACTTTTCCTAAAGAATGGCCAGAACTATACATAAAGTGCCTATAAATTGCAGAGAATTTGCAAGAATACTACATAATAAGAATTTAAAATTAATATTTGAAAAGAATTCTAATGAGATATAAGCAAATTATATCTTAATTTTTTTTGGAATACTTTTTAGTTAATTTATGGTGTCAATGCATTAAAATATATATCCCACTTACATGTAACAGTGTTTGGATAACTAGTCCCATTATCTCAAAGTGTTATCAGCTTTTTGAGCCTTTACTAAGCTAGCAATCACAAATTTAAGATATTACACAAGAAATTTCAAGGGAAAATTTGTTAATTCTTGAAAATCTCCCAGAATACTAACTGAATGATCTTTATTTTAAACATGCTGTCAATCATTATAATTATCAGAGAAGATAAAATTATATTCAGGAAAAAGAAAAATAGCATTTCCTATGAAGAACCATTTAAAATGATAAAAGTAATCATTTGCTAAGCCCAAGAACATGGAGAACACAGGGGGACATTAAGGAAAAAAGAATCAATGACAGAAGTTGTAGGCTTTCAAAAACCAAGCTTTTTTAAACTTTCTGTTTTCAGAGCAGTTTTAGGGTCATAGCAACATTGAGGGGAAAATATAGAAATTTCCCATGTTCCACTTGTCTCCACATATGTATAGCCTTCCTTATTACCAATAATCCCTACCAGAATGGTATATTTGTTACATTTGATGGATCTACACTGAATGTCATTATCACCCAGAGCCCATAGTTTACATCAGGATTCATTCATGGTGTTGTACATTCTATAGATTTGAACATTCTATGGGTTTAGAAAAATGTATAACAACATGTATCCAACATAGTGTATCATACTGAGTATTTTCACTGCCCTAGAAATCCTCTGAGTTCCACCTGTACATCCTTCCCACTTCCTTAACACTTAGCAACCACTGACCTTTTTATTGTCTCCATAGTTTTGCATTTTCCAGAATTTCATATACCTGCAATCATATAGTGTGCAGCCTTTTCAGACTAGTTTCTTGCACTTACTAATATGCATGTAAGTGTCCTTCATGTCTTTTCATGGCTTGATGGTTCAATTGTTTGGAGCACTGAATAAAATTCCATTATCTGGATGTATCATCGTTTATTTATCCACTCACTTACTAAAGGACATCTTGTTTGATTCCAAGTTTTAAACATTATGAATAAAGTTGCTATAAACATCCATGTACAGCTTCTGTGTGAATATAATTTTTCAACTCCCTTGGGTAAATACCAAGGAGTGTGATTGCTGGATCATATGGTAAATGTATGTTTAATTTTGTAAGATACCACCGAACTGTCTTCCAAAGTGGCTGTACCATTTCTGCATTCTCACCAGCAATATATGAGAGTTCCTGTTTTTCCACATCCTCACCAGAACTTATTGTTGTCACTGTTCTGGATTTTGGACATTCTAATAGGTGTCTAATGGCATCTCATTGTTGTTTTAATTTGCATTTTCCTAATACTCTTGATGAGTATATTTTCATGGCTTATTTCCATCTGTATATATTCTTTAATACAGTGTCTGTTAAGTTCTTTGGCCTATCTTTAAGTATGATTGTTTTCTTATTGTTGAGTTTTAAATGTTCTTCATATATTTTGACTAATAGTCTTTTATCAGATATGTCTTTGGCAAATATTTCCATGTAGTCTGTAGCTTATCTCCTCATTCTCTTGATATTGTCTTTTGCAGAGAAGAAATTTTTAATTTTAATGAAGTCTAGCCTATTATCTCTTTCATGAATTGTGTCTTTGGTGTTGTATCTAAAATGCATGATTATTCCCACCAACCACATTACAGGGTTACTCTTTCTCCACATCCTCAACAACATCTATTGTTTCTTGTGTGTTGTTGAGTTTAGCCCTTCTGACAGGCATGAGGGATATGTCATTGTAATTTTGATTTGTATTTTCTTTTTTTTTTTTTTTTTTTTTAAATTTTTTTTTTCAACGTTTTTAATTTATTTTTGGGACAGAGAGAGACTGAGCATGAACGGGGGAGGGGCAGAGAGAGAGGGAGACACAGAATCGGAAACAGGCTCCAGGCTCTGAGCCATCAGCCCAGAGCCTGACGCGGGGCTCGAACTCACGGACCGCGAGATCGTGACCTGGCTGAAGTCGGACGCTTAACGGACTGCGCCACCCAGGCGCCCCTGATTTGTATTTTCTTGGTGATCGGTGATGTTGAGCATCTTTTCATGTGTCTGTTGACCACCTGTATGTTTTATTTAGAAAAATGTGTATTCATGTCTTCTTCCTAGTTTTAATGTGATTAATCACTTTGGGGGTGTTCCAGTATATAAGTTATTTATATATTTTCAATACTAAACCTTTATCAGATATGTCATTTGCAAATATATTCTCCAATTCTGTATGTTGCTTTTTAGTTTTGTTGATTATTTCCTTCACTGTGCAGAAGGTTTTATTCTGATGAAGTCCCAATAGTTTATTTTTGCTTTTGTTTTCCTTGTCTCTGGAGACATAACTAGAAAGAAGTTGATATGGCCAATGTCAAAGAGGTTACTGCCTGTGTGCCCCTCTGGTATATTTATGGTTTCAAGTCTCATATTTAGGTCCTTAATCCATTTTGAGTTTATTTTTGTGTATAGTGTAAGAGAGTGGCCCAGTTTGATTCTTTTGTAGGTGCAGCCAATCTGGAAAACAGTATGAAGTTTCCTCAAAAAGTTAAAAATAGATCTACTCTACAATTCAGCAACTGCACTACTAGATATTTGCCCAAAGAATACAAAAACACTAATTCAAATGGATACATGCACCCCAATGTTTATAGCAGCATTACCTACAATAGCTGAATTATGGAAACAGCCCCAGTGTCCACTGATTGATTAATGGATAAAGAAGATGTGGTATGTGTGTGTGTGTGTGTATATGTATGTTTTATGTGTATGTATATGTATATGTATGTGTATGTACATATATATATATCATAGAATATGTGTAATGAGATATTACTTAGCCATAAAAAATGAAACCTTGTCATTTGCAATAACATGGATGGAGCTAGAAAGTATAATACCAAGTGAAATAAGTCAGTCAGAGATAAACAAATACCATATGATTTAACTCATATTTGGAATTTAAGAAACAAAACGAAAGAGTAAAGGGAAAAGACAAAGGGAGAGGCAAACCAAGAAACAGACTCAAAACTATAAAGAACAGACTGATAGTTACCAGAGGAAAGGTGGTTAGGGACATAGATTAAATAGGTGATGGGGATTAAGGAGGACACTTGTGATGACCACCAGGTATTGTATGGAAGTGTTGAATCACTATATTGTACATCTGAAACTAATATTACACTGTATGTTAACTAATGAATTTAAATAAAAAATAAATAAAAAACATGAATTTACCCAAGATCATCTGTTTTCTCCTATGTTATCCTATAGGAATGTTCTAATTTTGCATTTTACATTAAGGCCTATGATACATTTTGAGTTAATTTTGTGATAAGTGTGAAGTCTGTGTCTAACTCATCTTTTGGCATGTGGCTGTCCAATTGTCCCAGTACCATTTGTTTAAGAGACTATTTTTGTTCCATCATATGGCTTTTGCTCCTTTGCCAAAAATCAGTTGACTATATTTATGGGAATCTATTTCTAGGCTCTGTATTCTGTTTTATTCATCTATTTGTCTATTCTTTCACCAATACCACTTTGTCTTCATTACTGTGTATTTTAGTAAGTCTTGAAGTCAGGTAGCATCAGCCTCTTACTTTTATTTCTCTTTTAATATTATGTTGGCTATTTTGAGTCTATAGCCCCTTCATATAAACTTTATAATTAGTATGTTAATATCCACAAAATAACTGATGGAATTATTATTAGAATTGCATTGAATCTATAAACCAAGTTGGGAAGAACTGATGTCTTGACAATATGAGTCTTTCTATGTATGAACACGGAATATTTTTCCACTTATTTAGTTCTTCTTTGACGTGCATTAGCAAGGACTTCCAATACAATGCTGAAAAAGAGTCATAGGAGGGGATATTTGCCTTGTACTTGATCTTATTGGGAGAGCTCTGAGTTATAATGCCCATATTACATAATGATGGATTATATGTCATTATTCTTTTTTCCAGAGCCGTAGAATATATAACACCAAGAGCAAACTCTAGTGTAAATTATGGACTCTGGGTGATTATGATGATTCAGTGCACATTCATCCTTCATAAAAAATGTACCAGTCTGGTGAGTGATGGTGATAATGGAGGAGACCATGCATGTGTTAGGGCAAGGAATATATGGGAAATCTCTGTATCTTCCCTTCAATTTGGCTGTGAACTTAAAACTACTCTTAAAAAATTGTCCTAATTTTATAAAAATGTAAGACAAGACCAACAGCTCAAAATTTAATATTATTAGATAAAACTAAATTATAAGAAACTCATAAGACTAAAAAAAAAGCAAAAAGATAAATTGAAAAGTGAAAGTAAATGAAGTATCTTACAAACAAGAAGATAGAAGGCAAAGACACACTCTTAATTAAGAATATAAGCTATTAATGCATAAAGACTAAGTATAAAAAAATAAAAGTTGTTCCAAAGCGCATGAGAGATAAGGAAAGCAAATGTAAGCTTAGTGCAGACGATGTCAAGAATTTCTGTTTTGATTACTTACTTGCCATCTGAAGATACAAATCTCTTTGCAAAGATTCCCAAGTGAAGTCTTTAGATGAAGAACAAAAGCTGAAGTTATGAGAGCCTTTAGGGATGACCTTTGTCATTTCTGTCCCTCCTTCCCACAATTCTCCCTCCTGGGCACCACTCAAGCAGTAAATGTGGGCTCTACCTTTATTATGCCCAGTTTCCTTCATGTCTCCCACAACCTCCAGTTCCCTGACCTCCATAACTGAAATGCACAATTAACTGATTCAGCCCACTGCCAATTCCATATACTGCCATTTTGAGATGCTGTATAACATAGAATTACTTAGCACCTAAGCCACTCAGAATTCCAAACTATTTACCACCTACAGTGTGGGTGTGGGGAAGAGAGCTAAGAATGGGCAGAAACTAGGAAAACTAAGCCTTAAAACAGCACTAGATGAAAGTGACTTCAAAGAGAAGAAACACCTTCCCCCTCAAAAAATGTGTCTCAAATATATATGCCAAAAGGTAGATTTGACGTAAAGTAATTCCAAGGCATAGTATTTCTCTTTGATTATGCTTTTCATCAGTCTAATCTTCTCAACCAGTATCAACAGTCAGCAAATTTAAATCTCAATTCATTTTCTATTTTGTTTGAAACAAAAACAAACATGGTTTGTTTTCTGGATTCCACAACCATAAAGCTAGTAGACTCTGAAAATTACATAAGCTTATTCCTCTGCCTTCAACTATAGCCTAAAAAGCCCCAGAAAAATCTACCCTATGATTAAAGATTTCCAAATATGGTGACTCTGCAGTTTCCCTTAGTAATTACTTTTAAATTCAGCAATTTACACCATCAAGAAATATATATTGGGAAAAGAATGAGGAAAAAAATCAGGTCTATTTAAAAACCAAAAGAATTGGAAAGTACAAAAATAACCAAATGTTAGGAATTATAATATTTGAAACTGATGATTGACTTCAAGTAACAAGTTAAATATAAATGAAAGATGATGTTTGCCAAACGACTACTTTACTCAAAACAAGAATAGCCAGGCCTGCTGCTCAGATATCTTCCATGCCGCTCGCAAAATATCAACCTCAACACTGAACTCTGCACCAAACCAACAGCTCCACATTCTCTAGTCGCTCTTAATGAGATGAAAAAGAGTCAACTCAAATCCACTTTGCTTCACAAAAGACTCCAGCCCAGAAGAACTATGCACAGTATTTTAATATTCAGAACAAGCTGTAAATTAATGTCAAAATAATCTCATTTATAGAAATTCTGTATTCTTAATGTATGTGGTTGATATTTAATAATTTAGTCCTTGTGAATTGTGTTATCAGGTTGCTTAGACAGAAACCAATTTCATAGGTATTCGGGATGGGAAAATATCAGAAAGAAGGAATATTATGGATTGAAATAGCTTTTTATAGGCTACTGTTCAGAAATAGTGAACAAACTCTAATACTTAACTCTCATAAATCCCACATATTTATGCTTCCATATGCAAGTGCAACAATGGGAATTTATTTCTATTTTGAGCACCTGTAACCAGGACTGTATCTGGAACTTGCATGTCTTTAGTCAGATCATATCCAAGTATGGAAACAGGAAAAAAAAAAGCGATATAATATAAAGATTTCCAAATATTTTTGTTCAGTTTGTTTATAAATTAGTTATAAGGCAAGAGTCAAAGTGGCTCTCATTATACTCTATTTTTCTTTTCATTGATGACCCTGCAAATATTTAAAGAAACAAAAAAGTAAACATGTTATATTTTCTGTCCCTACTTGTTAAGATGTCAATTAATTTGAACAAAAGGAAAGTAGGTCCAATCTAAAATATTTGCATAAAAATTAAATGAATACAAACCATATTATTTTACAAAATTTTCTTCTAGCAAAATTATGTATCCAACAGGAGAGAATGGGAAAAATCATTTGTGGGATCAGTTTTCATCCATAAACTGCCAATATTTTTCATTTCTGAAGTTTCATGATCTTTTTATGAGTTTCATGATCATGAGCTTTTACTCTCACAGCAAATCTGCAAGACAAAAACTATTTTGAAATGCAAATATTGTGGTTACAAATTTTCACAAGAGAATTCAAGTTTACTTTTTTAATGTTTATTTATTCATTTTGAGAGAAAAAGAGAGAGAGAACAAGCAGGGGAGGGGGAGAGAGAGAGGAAGAGAAAGAATCATAAACAGGCTCAGCACTGTCAGCACAGAGCCAGACGCAGGGCTTGAACCCACGCTTAACCAACTGAGCCACCCAGGTGTTGCCATGAAAATTCAAGTTTAAAAATACACAGTAAATTTGGGGCGCCTGAATGGTTCGTGCTGTTGGGCATCCAACTTCAGTTCAGGTCATGATCTCACAATTCGTGAGTTCAAGCCCGACGTAGGGTTATGTGCTGACAACTCATAACCTGGAACTGTTTCAGATTCTGTGTCTCCCTCTTTCTGCCCCTCCCCAACTCGCGCTCTATCTGTTCGTCTCTTAAAAATGAATAAACGTTAAAAATTTTTTTTTAATTTCATAGTAAATTTAATATCCTGGTTTAAATAATCCTGGTTTAAATGAAATATAAGAGATTCAAACATTTCTGCCTCTGTTATTGGAGATAAATCACATTCATGAAACTATTTTTGATAGTTGTTTTAATATGTTTTTAAAATTATATTGTTGAGGAACAATTTTCAATGATTCATTCATTTCTTCTACACGTGACTTCAAATGACATTAGTAAAATTTAAATTTACTTAGTTTTTAAATAGGATTCCATTGAATGCCATCCTGATAAACCCTTAGTCAATAAGATCAAATATCTTCAGTTATTAAGGTATTTTGAATGTATAAACATACTATGGTTTCAAGTTCTAATTTCAAAACTTACTAGCTATTTAATTTTGAGAAATTACTTAACCCTGAGGTTCCCAAACTGGTGTTATGATAGAATTCCCACGGCACCATAGGATAGTTTACATTTTTGAGGGATTCACGATGGCACTTGACATCTTTTCAATACAGTGCAAACTACTAACTCAAGCTAGTTTACGGTCTCAACATCGGACAATGCCACATTTCTCTGAATGATGACATCTCTTCGCAAATTTTAAGCAATTGGTGTAATAAAAAGCAAGTATCATTTGAAAGTCAATGTAGAACAGAAAATGAAAGCAGTAGTGTGTAATCTGTGCAAAGTTTGCACAGTTGTGCAGATTCCAACAGGCACACACATCCTACTAGTAATTGTGGGTATTTAAAAATGAAGCATAAATATTAATTTTGGTTTTAATTTGTGTATTTTTATTTTCAAGTGGGTACTAAATTGTTAGAACCTAAGTTGGGACCAACAATTTAATAAAGCAACCTTTTAGGTGTGTCTTTTGGCAGAATGGTGCCATGAAAAATTACTAGAACACAAAGGATACTGTGAACTGAAAAAATTTAGGAACCTCTGACTTAATCCCTTGGAGGTACATTTTCTGTGTGTGCAAAATGAATATAAAACCAATTTCACAGAGCTGTTGTGAAAGAGTGCATAATGCATGTAAAAGTATTAACCATAGAAACTAAAAGTTTTAATTCTTTAATTTCCTGAATGATTGATTGAACATTTCATTTTTGCAACATTATGTGAAAGCTTTATGAAAGTACCACTTTATTATATATCTAAAATAATCTAGTGTATCTATTCAGTTATACCTGGAGGGAGAGATGGTATTCTGATCCTAGACCATAGCAGCAAACTGTTTTACAAACTAGTAAGCATAAAGTACAATCTGCCCTGTAGAATTTTAGTATTGAGGGGATATTTAAAATGGATAATTCCTATATGACATGCATAGAAAATCTTGGTTAACCAGAATCTTTGATTAACTAGAATACTCTATTTTCCTGAAAGTTCATTTGCAATTGAGTTCATTTTCATGCCATGTTCACTGCTTCCTGTAAATATGTAGCTATGACAGATGATTTGAGGATATGTGAAATTATTAAATAAATTTCTTTTCCATTTCCATGAGAGTAAGGTCCAGTGAAAGACTCCTGAATAAAAGCCAATAGATTGAGATTCTACTCCCATTTCAGTGAGTAACTTCAAATCATTTGACATCCCTAGGTGTCAATTTTGTTTCCTCTAAAATGACAAGATCAGTTCTTGTCATGCTCCAAGATTAGTAAAGGATGAAAACAAAATATAAGCTGGTTTTTATATCTTATATCTTTTGGGGAAGATATGTTATTAGGAAGATAAAACTTACAATCTAATTGGGAAGATAAAACTATAACACTTGGGAAAGTTCAAAAGCAATACAAAACCTTACATCGTCATATGGTAAGTAAGCAATTTCCCTGTTAATAGATTAAATATATTTATCCCAATATATCAGTTTTATTAATAGCATTATTAATGTTAAAGCCATGAACAAATTATTTAACTTTAATAAGTCCTAGTTTCTCAGCTATCAAATGAAAATTATAATGGCATCTATTTCGCTGTTATAATGGCTGTTATAAAAATTAAATGAACTAATTTATATGTCATGTGTTAAACTAAATAATTTGGCACAGTGGCTATAATAAGGTTTCAACCATTTAATCCTAGGACGACTTATGGGTGTACCTACTATTATCTCCAGTTTATCAATGAGGTAGCTGGGGCTCAAAAGATTAGCTAACCTGACCCAGAAGGTGAAAGGCAGAAGCTGGAATATTAGGCAAATTCATCCAGATTGCACAGCTGAAAGACAGGTTACCTCTGATGATAGATGTCCACTCTTAGGATAAGGTACAACTTAGCAGAAGTAGAGTAAGGCCTCATGAAAACTGGCATGTCTGTCTTGATACCTCAGCAACTCCGGTAGAAAATCATTCTCTTGACTCAGCTTCTTTGTTTATGCTTCTTCTCCTGAGGCTGCATCTTTGTGCACATCCACTGCCAGAGTTAGGATAAAGAGCATCATGCTCCTGAGAGCATCTTTACTGGGCAGAATTCTCCCAGGTTTTCCATGCAGTGGTTCCCATAAATTAGAATCACCCGGGGGGGACTTTAAAAACACAAATCCTGGATCTGGTCCAGACAAATTAAATCAGGATCTCTTGGGTCAGGGGATTAGACTTAAACATGAGCAATATTAAGTGCCCCTAAGTAAGCCCAATGTGCAGCCAGGGCTGAGATCCACCAGACCTCAGTGAATTTCTGAATCAGAAGCTGACCCCTGGTCCAATGAGGAATGCCTTACATAAGACTTCCTCTAAAGGAAATATGACTGGAACTTCAGAGTTTTCTGGTGTGTAATAAAGTATTAACCTTGCCCAAAGAAAGATGGGCCTTTGCCTGAGATCACGCCCTTGGAATGCCTTACCAGATAAGAGTGTTGTTTGTTTGTTTGTTTGTTTGTTTGTTTTCTTGGGAACAATGGGCCATGTCAGTCTGTGCTAACAATGTCAATTATGGTTGAGGAACCTTAAGTCACAGAGTGTCAGCTTGACCACTGGAGGGGCTAGAGACTCAGATCAGCCATATGGGTAGTCAAACATATCTACATGACCAATAAAAACTCTGGACACCAAGGCTCAAGTAAACTTCCCTGGTTGGCAGTACTCTGTGAATGCTGTTGCACATTGTTGTTGGGAAAAGTTAGTGTTGTCCTCAAAATTCTACTAGGAAGGGATATTTGGTAGCTTGTGCCTGGAACATTCCTGGATCCTGTCCTATGCACCACTTCCTTTGTTTCATTTTAATCTCTAACCTTTCTGTAATAAGCTATCACCTCAGTGAGTTATGTGAGTCCTTCTAGTGAGTTGCTGAACCTGAGGATGGTTTGGGGGACCCTCGAAGTTGCAGTTGAGATCAGAAATGAGGGTGGTCTTGGGGACTTCCTGTACTTTGTGTGTGGCCTATCCAGTTCACTGGGCTCAGATGGTCTCTGTGGAGACACCAACAATCCACACTGAGTAACTCTGCTTGAGTGCAGCCCCAGCACTCTGTCATATCTTCATGCCTTTGCATCAGTTTTCCCTTTCTGGGGATGCCTTTACTCATTTCCGTCACCAATTCACTCTTCCTCATTTGTTATAAATTGTCTCAAGTGTCACTTGCTTCCAGAAACCTCCACAACCCACCTGGATTATATCTTAGCCCTTCCTGTTTTCATAGGACCTCATACTCACATCTAACATATACTTATGATATTGGAACACTCATGTCTGAAGGTTGGTATTTTTGTTTTCTTCCAAATTCGTATATCTTTGAGAGGACTTTGACAAAGCCCCAATTTTAGCATCAGAGGAACTTCAAGATTTCATATCCATCTTACTCTTTTTCTCATCCCTGCTTTGCTCCCTACTCAATGTCTTAAGGTCATGGGCATTGTGTTATTATGTTTGAGTTTTTTATTTGTGAGAAATTGCTGGAAAAATTTAAAAATATATGAGACTCAGAGAAGGAATTAGAAAAGAAAAAAATGAAAAAAGACTGGAAAATAATTTACTGGTTCCAAGGGAAAGTAGAGGCAGTGAAAGGGTTTGATGAATAAGGCAAACAATACAATAATAGTCAAAAAGTGGTGGAGCCAAAGAATTTACAGTAATTTACAGAATTTATCATCATAAAAATGATAATTGTTTACAAAAAATGAGAAGATACAGATGGGAATTTAATAAATATAGAAAGAATGGAAAGCTTTTCCTGCGTATTGTCAATAGGTTTACTGCTTTAAAAGATGGTATGCATTACATTTGTTTTATGTATTTTCAGGATACATGACTATTTCCAGGAACGTGAGTCAGTAACAAGATTCAACTAAAAAATTATCTATTTACAGACTGCGAGTTTCAGGAGGCAGGGACTTTTATCTCTATGTCCCTGGCACAAAGCACAGGCCTGGATTGTGTTAGTTAAATAAATGAGTGCCCTACAAAGAGAAGATAAACCTTAGAGAAAGACAACTCCTGTTTTGACACCATGTTAGAATTATGGGTGCCATTGAAATTGGCCATAACAAGAAGGAGGAATTATCCAGTGCAATGACTCCCATATTCCAGGCCTTAGTCCAGCACCAGTCAGTTACTAAGTTGTCATTGATTTCTCTGTTAAAGAAAAAAAAAAAATACTACAATAAGTTTAACTGAAGGTAAATTAATTCCACATTCTTAACTTCTGCCATTATGTTTTCTCTATTCCCCTTACAAAAACATTCATTTGCCCAATATAATAAAAATGGGTAGTAATTGGTTTGTTTTATTAACATACTCACTTGGCCAAATAGAAAAATAACACTATGATAATTCTCAAAAGTTGAGAATTTCACAAAAGTTGAGAATATTACTGATCATGATGTTCAAAAGTGTTATAAATGCCTCAGAAAATGAGAGTGAGCAAGCTCTGAGAAGACACTGTGTGACCCAACAAGCAGAGAAATGTGCAGTCAGTTATGTTCCCCAGTGACCAGAAGAGCAGAGTCATGTGAGCAAACCACAGCAACAGAGGGAAATGCTGCAGAACCTGTCAGAGCCACACACAGAGTGGCTACATGATCCCACCATGAAAAAAAAAATCACCAGAGAGGTTTTTGACATTGGGAAATATTCTTTGTGAAACATTGATATTCTAAGATTTTTACATCACTATAACTAACCTGTAAATGAAAAATATTTCTGTTCCTTTTATCAAATTTTCCTTCTGATACATTAGAGTCATAATACATACAAATTCAGGAGAATTTCATGCCACTGGACTTTCAGAGAAGATTTGCCAGGCTTTTTTAGTGGGAATTAAGCCAAGTGCAGGATCCCATAAAATATAATTTTTTAATGTATTTATTTTTTCAATAGTAATATTAATTAAATGAGTCTATTTGAGTAGATGGGAATGCATATTTATATTCATATGAATTTTAATTATTTTATTTTTAATGATTTTTAAAATAGTTTTTGGTCTTCATTTATTGTTTTAAACATCTAATTGAAATCCATTTTTTCCCACAATTTTTTGATTTTGATCATAGCACCTATAAATTTATTAAGATGTATATGGGAAATTATTCTTCCAAGAATATTGTAACATTGTGGAGGTATCTTCTGTTGTTATCCCCCATCCAAACTGAGTCAGGCTGAACCAGAATAAATAGTTAGACCAAAGATTTAAAAATGATTAAATAAGGGCGCCTGGGTGGCTCAGTCGGTTAAGCAGCAGACTTCGGCTCAGGTCATGATCTCGCGGTCCGTGAGTTCCAGCCCCGCATCGGGCTCTGTGCTGACAGCTCAGAGCCTGGAGCCTGTTTTGGATTCTGTGTCTCCCTCTCTCTGACCCTCCCCCATTTATCCTCTGTCTCTCTCTGTCTCAAAAATAAATAAACGTTAAAAAAAATTTAAAAAAATAAATAAATAAAAATAAAAATGATTAAATAAATTTTACAAAGCTCTTTAAAAAAAGCAATAGAGGCTATAAAACTATGTAATTAAAGCCTTTTACAGTTACAAGATTTTTTAATGCCATTAAAAGAATGTAAATGGTAATAAATACTCATCTTTTTCAGATTCCTAAAGAATATAATTCCATAGACTTATATACAAAAGTATAATTGTCTTTATTTTCCTGAAACCCAATTTCTACTTTGAATATCTGTCTCATCAGGATGATAAACCTTAATCTTAGCTAATTTGACATCCCAATTTTTATTTTTCTAGAGCTCTAAATCCTGGGTGTTTACGTACTGCCACAGGATTGGGTAGAACACATTTGGTCCTCAATTGAGAAGATATGTAGACATTCACTAGGATGTCCAGCATCCCATCCAATCATCAGCCCACATGTGACACTTAGGACATCCTCATTCTTGCCAGAAGTTCTCTCCACTGCCTCTATATTAATCTTAGTGTGTTTGTATTTCAGGGCTGCTGTAGCAAAAATACAATAGACTGAGGGTTGCTTATAAACCACAGAAATTTATTTCTCAAAGTTCTGAAAGCTGAAAGACTGAGATCAGAGCACCAGCATGGTCAAGTTCTGGTGAGGGCCCCCTTCCAGAAGGAAGGTAGGTTGCTGACTTTTCCCTGGGTCCTGATAAGGTGGAAGGGACTTCACATGGTGAGTTACCTCTGAGGGCTCTTTTATAAAGGCACTAGCCCCATTCATGAGGGCTCTACCCTTATGATCTAATTAGTGCTCAAAGGCCCCACCTCCAAATGCCATCATATTGGGCATTAAAATCAACATATGAATTGGGGGGAGGGGAATATAAACACTCAAGTCCATAGCACTTAGGGACCCAGGAATCATCTCCACCAGGCTCTCTCTGTTCTTTCTATCCAAATACATCAAGCAGTCATTTCCTCTCTGAAGCTTTGCCAAATCCCAAGCCTTTAAGTCTGAAAATTGAAGATTTTATCTCAGAAGCAGGGGTATGCATCTCTTTCTCTGTGACCAAAAATCACCAGCTCCTTCAAGTCTGGGGTAATCTTCAGCTATCTCCACTTGAAACTTCCACCCTTAATCTTGTTTTGAGAGTACAAGAATCTTTTCTTTTTTTATCAGATGTTTTTGCTTCAAAGAGCACCTAATAAAATCTCCAGTGTGGCTGTGCCTTTGGAAACACAAAAGCCAGAGACTCTAATCTTATTTTTTAGTTTCCAACCTAACAAACACACTCTCCTAAGGGGAAATGTCAGTAAGAAACATCATTTTTTTTTTAATTATATTGTTATTTTCTAAACCCATCAACTATTTTCAACCATTTAAGATGACTTTTCTTTCAATCTTTATCATTTTACAGATAATCCATTGTTTCTCCTTCCCTCTGAGTGTGTTGTGGTGTTTTAGATTTCCAACAGGCATTTTAAAAGTTTGATTTTTGTGTGAATACAGCAAAATGTTGTTTTTTTCCAACATTTATAAGATTCTGGAGGATTTCACAGTATTTAATTTCTACATAATTAAGCTCAGGATGGTAGACAAGAAAAGTATAACAGCACATCCTGAAGAAAAATGAGGTTTGTGATTTAGTCTGAAATTTACAGGATGTGAATTACAGTTCATGCATATTCTTTTGGTTTGCTAATTTATAATTCATTTACTTAATAATGAAAATAGCCTCAGGAGAGAAATGTACGTTTTCAAGACTTTGGAGGATAAGATTTGAAAATTTAATTAATGGTTCAATTTATTAACTATTAAATACTATAGAATGGTTAACCCATCTCCAGATACATAAATGTTCTTAAACAAGAATTGAAAGGTGAGTATCTTTTAAATACTTTTAGTTTCAAAGAGAATTGATTGGGCGCAGGGGAAGGAGAATATTTAGTATGAGATAGAACTACTATTTAAAATTAGAAAGCAAGTGATTATTTTGAAAGCTTGTTCTACTCCTATTGGTTCTCAATTCTAGCTGTATATTGGAAACACCTTGGAGAATTTTTTTTAAATGCCTATGTTTTAGATCCATCTATAGAGATTTTGATTCAACTGATCTGGAATGAGGCATTTTTTTCAAAACCACTCAAGGTTATTTAAAATGTGCAGCCAGGTTTGAGCACCGCAATTCTATATCATTAGGTCAGAGAGCAGCTAAACACGAGAAGGAAAATTATACAGTGCTAGTTTCCCAAAAGAATAAAATTAAACTCTCCTGAACCTAGTTCTTACAAGACTAACAGTGTTCCACAATGTAAGGAAAAACAAATATTCTTTATATAGGGCCTACACAGCAATGACAGGAATGAATATATATTATTTTTAGAAATCAGTTCACCCATTTTCCATGCCCTGATGAGTAGGAAGCAAAGTCATTGGCCTGGGCTGGGTCTTAAAAGGCTGAGCTAGATTTGATAGAAGCCAAAGCTAGCCCAGAAATTAAAAACTCTGGAAGACTAGATGTCAAAATAGGTCCAAAATGAGAAGAAAACTGGGACTAGAAACAACAGGGGACAGACAAATCCAAGGACATACTCAGAAATGGAGTCCCAAACTCCAATCGTCGGTGGAAGGAAGCATTTTAGTAACAACAGAGAGTCCACGGGTGTGGAGCACAGTTAGAACAACCACCACCAGAAAAAGGATTTGGCTTAATTTCTAAGAAATGATACTCGACAAAGTCATTATTATTATAATGAGGTATTGTACTTGAATCCACAATGAACTGCGATTTGCAGATTTGCAGATAGTAGACTGCAGCTCTGGAATTATCTATGTGCATTAATTGACATCCGTAGAAAGTTCTGGGGTCTGGGAAGAAGAAGAAGAAGGAAAAGATAAGAATATGTAGGCTTGTGCATGCACTGAACTAGGAATCTAGTGAGAGGAAGAAATGAAAATAGAGGTGAAAGCACAGTGAGCGTCTTCCTGCCTAGCCCAGTGGACTGGCATAGACATTATATGGAGAGAAACATCTGGGAGCAGAAAGACCTAGTGTACTTCTCTAGGAAAGCCTATGTGGAAGTCAGGCACAAGAAATCTCAAGGAATCTTGTTTCAGGGCTAGGAGACAGACACAAAATAAAATTAAAGCAAGAAGCACTTTACATGCTCTTCCCCAGACTAGGGTTAAGCCCTGGGGCTCAGGGTTGTCACCAGCAACCTGACTTACAGGGCATAGAAGAGATATTAGCAAGGAACCACAGGGGCCCTTGAATGCCTATGAGATATCTTCAGAAGATAAGTAAATATACATGGAGAACTTTGGGAGTTAAGAGCGGGTCTTGCATGAGCAGGGTAACTTAAAAAGCCCTCTTTATGTGGATTTTAATACCAAATAACTTCATTTATGCCCACAGGCTTCAGCCTGGGTTATTTGAATGTAATGGTTACTTAATGAAACATTGTTTCATACACTTTCTATAAAGTCGTCTCACTTTATAGAAACTCAGTAGATGATGACACAACTTTTACTCTCGTTTTATATTGAAATTCAAAAAAGATAAATACCTGCTCAGTATCACCCATCATGAAATTTAACTTTGTTTCCTGATTTAAAATAATAATAACAATAACAATAATAATAGTAATAATAAACCCTGATACTTGGCCACTGGGCATGCTCAAGGCACAAGTGGGGGCCTCTGCTCATGACTACAGCTCTTCATTGAAAAAGTCTGTGTTCCAAAGAAGAAACAGAAACGACAGACTTTGTTACACAATAATGAGATGCTCACATACTGATGCATTTGAAAACATTTGTCGCTAACACTACATGCTAAGAGGAATTTGTTGGTATCATGGATGCCAGTGAACACTATTTTCAATAGTACTTTTAAAAAATGATGAAATCTTTCTTTTATAGCCAGCGCTCATACCAATTCCTAATTAAAACTGAGAGAATAATATGAAATTATGCTCCTGGCAACTATGTGTAAGATAATTTTTTATGCTGTCTTGACCCAGTTTAAAGGCCCCGCCTAGAGGCTGCTGCTGATTGAGTCCATATGCCCAGCCTCTTCCCTTATCAGAGTCCCATACTCTGGGCCACACACACCAGCCCTGATTGTATCAGGGCAAACATCTAGGGGCAGCCTCCATGTTCCAGAACCTGCAAGTTATTCAAATTGCCAATCCACAGGGAGCCCACAAAACCTAGCTAAACTCACCAATCTTACCATATATAAGCTGCCTCCTATAGTTCTAGCTTGTTGTTACCCTGTCCCTGGATACAATTCCCTATGTGTCCCTGAGTTACAACTTTCTGTTATTTAGAACAGTAAGTAACGAAGAACTATACCTTTCATCTGTCTCATCGACCCCAGTGTCAGTGTGTTGTTCTGCCATAAAAATATAAAATAAAATACCTTTAAATCTGTTAGAGACTGAATGTTTCCCAAAAATTCATATGCTGAAGCACTAACCCTCAATGTGATGGTATTAGGAGATGGGGCCTCTGGGAGGTAATTAGTTTCAAATGAGGTCATGAGGATGGATCCTCCATGATGGTATTAGTGCCCTTATGAGAAGAGGAAGAGACATCAGAGTTTCCTCTCTCCACCATGTAAGGATACAGCAAGAAGGCAGCTGTCAGCAGGCCAGGAAGAAGATCCTCACCAGAACCCAATCTTCCTGGTACTGATCTCAGATGTCTAGCCTCCAGAACTGTGAGAAATAAACTTCTGTTGTTTAACCCATCAAGTCTATGGTATTTTGTTATAGCAACTAGAGCTAAGAAAAAAATCTTACAAATACCATGGAATGAAGGCAAGATGAGGTAGCTCTTTGGAAGTACAATATGTTCTGGTGCTCTGACTTTACACAAGTATGGAAATTGGAGTATTAGGTAGTTAGCTTGACTCTCTTTGACTATTTCTTCCAAATATCTGTTACCTCCTCTGGACTTTTAACAGATGAGATTGAGTTTGAGGCACCTGCCTAACTGCAGGAGCATCACCATGAAAAGAGATCTCTCTGTTTTAGTGAGCAGCATACAGGTGGCCCCAATTTACACTAGGTTTGGAAAATAACTCTTGTCTGGCTGGCTGGTTGGATACAGGGCCATGTCACCAATTCTAGGAGAGTCTAAGTCTTCTAGCTTTCATGTGAGAACACTTAGTAACGTTAAAACATGAAAATGAGAGATCAGTTTACATTGCTTTTAACTTGTTAATATCACACAATATCAAAACCCCAAGATATATTTTTGAAGGGCCCAGGGATAGAAAGTCAAGCCATCGTGTACTTCTAGCTCAAAAGAAAAGAAACCCAAGCAGTTATGTTTACTAATAAAGACATCCTTCCTCACGCACAGCAACGTATGCCATATCGTTGGCATCCATTGTGACTTATGTTTGAAAAAAAACAAAAGAGAAGACTGGGAGTTAGGAAGACTTACAAAGATAAAAGTCAAACAATGACCAAGATCAGAGACAAAGAGAGAACGTTGTGTCCTACAATTGTAGATGATAACACTAACAAAGCATTAATGGCGGGCTGATTCAGGTCACCTGCTCCTCACCATTGCCTTTGAAATCTGTAGGGTATCCGCATGTGGAAGGTATGTAAGGTGACTGAAAATTAGACTAACTTGAAGCTGTATTTGATATGCTCTCACTGATTTCTGAAGCAAAAAGCAAACTTCAAAGTCAGATAGCTTCAGGTCACTATGAAACAGGAAAGGTAAATAAATTCCTGGCATTCTACTTAAAGCTTTTTATTGATGAAAACTAGAATAGCACCATGAAATTCAATTTCAGAAGAAGGTAAGAAAAAGGGTTTGAGATCTACAACATATTGAATGGAAGCAAGGACACTTGAATTTTTTTTAAGCCTAAGAATATAAACTTTTTAAAGTTAGCAATTTAGGCTGTTTCTTTGGAAAGTTCTAATCATTTCAAAGACCTACTAAGTATATTAAACTAATTTTAGAGCTTATAATATTAATCCTTATACTGGTATGGAAAAATCCTAGTAACAGAGGTCATTCTGGAGAATGCTATAGATATCACATACAAATTTAGCAGCAACCTATAGGTCTCATAAGAAAAATGTTTTCTAGTATATGGGAGACTTGGAACAAAGAAATGGCCAAAGAAAAGAGCAAATTGCCTTCATTTTAAAAAATATAACCTCTTTCAAACAAGTCGAGTCACTTTCAGTGCACTTGAAATGAGATAGTTCATTTAAATTGCTTTTCAAGTTTGATTAGCATTCATTTTATCTAAGGAAAAACATTGTTCATACACAATATTATAATTACATCTATTTGCCATACTTAGCTAAAAGAATTTCCAGACATCTACAGCTGATAATTAAAAATTAATTCAAATTTTTCCTATACTATTTTCACCTTAGCAGTGCTTCTTTCCACAAAAAGAAAAAAAAAAGAAAAAGAAAAAGAAAAATATACCTTTAGAGAGTTGTTGGCATTAGTTGACCTAGAAATGAAATCCTAGTGCCCTAGAACTATTGAGTGACTCCAGAGGAATTTGCACTTACAAAGTATCTTATTTATTCTTGCTTGGCCTCAATTTGATTATTGTTATTTTTAACTTACATTTTAAGAAAGAAGGATGTGAGGCAAGCGGTGGCTCTCAGCAAGCAGTGTCTGAGAGGAAGGAGGTAACCCATTGGGGTCTAAGGGCCTCCAGCAAGAAGCTAAAGAGAGTTTGTCCAAGAAGAAAATGCCCCCAAGTAATTTTTATGAAATCTGAGATGAATATATTTTCATATCTTTTAAGTTAGCGTATGTCTCATAATTAATGATGCTAGAAAAGCCTAGTTTAAATAGCATCCTATTTTCTTTCATTGTGGCACACAAAATAATGAGCCTTTGACAACTGAGGGCATGCTAGAATGGATGAAATATGGAGGAAAACAACAGGGCATGCATGTTCTTCATGAAAAACCCCAAGAAGTGACATGGTACCATATAGCCTATTAATGGTCTGTGAAGAACCCAAGGGAATGAATAATACAAATGATCTGAGACATGGTAGTCATTTTCTTTTTTAAAAAATTTCTTTATTTTAAAAAATTATTTAATGCACATGTACAATTTTATAGAGTATGATTATATTTCTTTTTTCTTAGTATATTTCTGTAATCATAGTATGATTACATTTCTGTTATGTTTCTGTGTTCTATTCATTTTTGGTCTTTTTGAAATATTATTTCTTTTCATTGTTTGCTTGTGTCTCTGTAATGGACACACTCTAATTTTGAACCCCCCCAGTGATCTGTATCCTTGTAGTAATCCCCTGCCCTTGAGTGTTGGCAGGACCTTTCTCCTAACCAATAGAATATGGCAAAGGTGATGGGATGGGATATCACATTTCTGATTACATCCCTTTTTATAAGACTCTATCTTAGCTGATTTAGCAACAGGAGATTCTCCTCCTGGCCTTGAAGAAGCAAACAGCCATGTTGTGAACTGACTAGAGAAAGAAACACATGACAAGGAATTGCAGGTGGGCTCTAAGACATTAGGGTGGCCTCAAGCCACCAGCCGGTAAGAAAACAAGGCCCTCAGCCATACAGTCACAAGAAAATGAATGCCACCAGGGTGCCTGGGTGACTCAGTTGGTTTGCTTCTGCCTTTGGCTCAGGTCATGATCTCACAGTTTGTGGGTTCAAGCCTCACGTCAGGCTCTGTGCTGACAGCTCAGAGTCTGGAGCCCACTTCGGATTCTGTGTCTCCCTCTCTCTCTGCCCTTCCCCCACTCACGCTCTGTCTCTCTGTCTCTCTGTCTCTCTCTCTCTCTCTCTGTCTCTGTCTCAACAATAAATGAACATTTAAAAAATTTTTTTTTAAAGAAAGAAAATGAAGACCACCAACTGTCATGTGAGCTTGGAAAAGCATCACAAGCTTCAGAAGAGAATTCTGTCCTGGCAACACCTTTACTGCAGCCTTGCTAGATGCTGAGCAGAGGATTCAGCTGAGCACATTTTTATCCTGACCCATAAAAAATATGAGAAAATAGGTGTATGTTGTTTTAAACTTCTACATTTGTGTTAACTTGTTATACAATGGCAGACAATTAATACATTACCCTTCTCTTTTTTCTTTCTCCTGTCTACCCACAGCATCACTATCACCGTCACCACCTGGGTAAAAGGTGACAGGGACTCTTAGATTACAAAACTAGAAGTATTTACAAAATACACATGTATTTAGAGTGCGGGGAATCTCACTTATATTTCAAAACTTGGATCTTATGCAACATCATCTGCATCCTGATCCATTTGCTCAGTCACCAATACTGCATAGAAATCTTTCTGAGTTTCCAAGTATGGTTCTATACAGTCTTTAATGGATACAAAAGAGTCCATGGTATAAATGTGCTATGATGGGCATTCATTTTGTTTCCAATTCTTTGCCACTATGAATAATGTTACAACCAATATTCTGTATACAATCTTCATGAGTGCTATTATTTCTACTGGCTAGATTCCTAGGAGAGAGACTGCTCCATCAAAGTCAACTATGCATTTGTTTCTTTTAATAGTACCACATTGCTTTCCAAAAAGGATGCAATAATTTACATTTTTGTTAGTAAAATCTGAAAATATACTCACTTCTCCATCCCTGGGCAGAAAGTGGTATTTTCCTTCTTTTTAATTTTGGCCAGTCTGAGAGATACACAGGTGTAAACTTAATTTACTTTTGCCTGCCTGTAAGGATTCTGAATCCTTTTTATTAGATCTTCTATGATTTGCCTGGTGTTAGCCTTTGCATATTCTTTTCTTGGATTATTTCCTTGTCCATTTGTAAGAACTCTTTATGCATTATAGATATTAGCCTTCTGTCTGTGTTCTGCATACAAATATATTCTCTAAATATATTGTTTTTTCTATTCACTTTAAAAATGTTTTTAACATTTATTCATTTTTAAGAGACAGAGAGACAGAGTGTGAGTGGGGGAGGAGCAGAGAGGGAGGAAGACACAGAATCTGAAGCAGGCTCCAGGATCTGAGCTGTCAGCACAGAGCTGATGTGAGGCTCAAACTCATGAACCACAAGATCGTGACTTGAGCTGAAGTTGGATGCTTAACTGACTGAGCCACCCAGGTGCCCCTCTATTCACTTTTTTTAATGTTTATTTATTTATTTTGAGAGAGAGAGAGAAAGAGAGAGTGTGAGCAGGGGAGGGGCAGAGAGAGAGAGGGACAGAAAAAAATCCCAAGCAGGCTCTGCTCTGTCAGTGCAGTAGGGGCTCAGATCTCACAAACCGTGAGATCACAACTCAGCCAAAATCAAGAGTCAGATGCTCAACCGACTGAGCCACCCAGGCGCCCCTCTACTTACTTTTTAAAAAATAAAATTCTTTCCCCTCAGTTTATACCCATGTTCTTCTGGATTTTTTTGTAGGTGTTCATTATTGTGTTTTTGTTAAATTTAATTTTTAATCCACCCAAAATTCATCTATATGGCGTGAGGTACTGGTGCAATCATATTTACTTCCTGATGGATAGCCAGTTGGGCTAGCACCATATGGCACAAAAACCACCATTTTCCCAATGAGCTAAAATACCACCTTGGCCATATGTTAAATTCTCATCCTCACCAGGAACTATTTTCAGACTTTTGATTCTTTTCCACTGGTCTGTTCTGATGCCAATGCCATATTGATTTAAATACAGTAAGTTACAGCATGTTCTCTTCTAGTAAGGCAAGTTCTCCTTTCTAGTCCTCTTCTCAAAAATACCTTACCTTAAGTATTTATTCCTTCAAAAAAAATTTTGAAGACTTCATCATATTGAAAAAGTTAGTTTGTTGGGAGTTCTAATTAAAACAGGAATTTCACTTTTATATTAACATTTAGAAGATTCACACTTAAATGTTATTAGTCCTTTGCACCCAAAAATGTATTCCAGCCCCTTATTCACATCTCGCGTTATATTCTTCGAAACAAATCTGTAGTGTTCTTTGTATTTTAATTTTTTTTAACGTTTACTTATTTTTGAGAGAGAAAGACAGAGCACGAGTGGGGGAGGAGCAGAGAGAGAGGGAGACCCAGAATCTGAAACAGGCTCCAGGCTCTGAGCTGTCAGCAGAGAGCCAGCCGGACGCAGGGCTCAAACCCACGAACTGAGAGATCATGACCTGAGCCAAAGTCCGAACTCAACCTACTGAGCCACCCAGGCACCATCAGATCTGTAGTTTTCCACATAAGGATGAGTCCAGCACAAGTTCTCTCCTTGAGACTCTCACTGGATCCAGGGACTCACTGTAACACAGACATCATAAGCCCAGAAAATTTTCTCCTTCTCTCCTTTCCCCCTCCATTCCCTTTTCTTTTTGATGTTTACTCATTTAATGAGAATTTGGGTCCCTACAATAGCAAAACACTTAAACATGATTAGGTATTACATATTTGGGGATTTGCTTTAACAGAAGTCAACTTAGTAAAAGCAAATTTTGCATAAAGGCAACTAAAAACTTTTGCACAATCCGCTTTTCTTCCACTCTGGCAAGGTTTCCACATAGAAATATTTCTCTTCAGTTTTATCAGGTATCATGTTAGGAAATTGTCAAAATTTGTAATATTTGTTGTTCTTACAAATATAAGTTGAACTCAAGAGTGCAGAAGAAATGGCAATAATATTTGCTTTTGTAATTCCCGTAAGTAGGAAGCGTTACCAGTCAAATCAATGGAATCAGATACATTGATACTAAATTATAGTGGGTGCTTTCTTTTTCCTTTTTTTATGCTAATTGTAAACAACTTTCAGAGCGTTTTATTCATTGCCAGACTGAAGTATGTAAGATGTGAGAAAGAGTTGGTTTGGGTTGTGAGGAGATAAATGGAAAAGGAAGAAAGTTTTCAGGATAATAACATGTAAATGCATGAACGTGAATACACACACACACACACACACACACACACACACACACACACACAAAATCAGGTATATTTTTTCCAGACAAATATTTCATCAGATTTGAAGTCAAGCAAAAACACAATAGGTTTTCTTTAACTGTACCACCACTGGAAATAAGATTTTAAATTGCCAGTATATTTTAACCAGACCACTTTTATCCTAGAAGCCAAATATACAAAATCTGAGATTTTTACTATCAACTTTGCAAGATTTCTCATTCACCTGAGCAAATGAAAGGAGAAGCACAAGCTTAAAGCTTCCATTTTAGGGGTGCCTGGGTGGCTCGGTCGGTTAAGTGACCAACTTCAGCTCAGGTCATGATGTGGTTTGTGAGTTTGAGCCCTGCATCAGGCTTTGTGCTGACAGCTCAGAGCCTAGAGCCTGCTTCAGATTCTGTCTCCCTCTCTTTCTGACCCTCCCCTGCTCACCTCTGTCTCTCTGTCTCTGTCTCTGTCTCTCATAAATAAACATTTAAAAAAAAATTTAAAGCTTCCATTTTACATATTCAACAATACATAATTATATTTCCCTTTTTATTTGTAATTATGTCTCTGCTACTCTAGTTGCCTTTTTTCTGCCTCTAGTGATAGGATAGCTCTGTTAGACCACAAGGAGTAAGTCTTTTACCTTGAAAATTATGCTTGCTTTCTTTCATAACTCCTTTGCCCAACTGGGTTCTAAACTGATGGTAAGCAATTTCCTATTTTTGCAAAGTTAAGAAATAATGTTTCAAGTATCTCTATAACTGAAAACAAATGGAATACAACAAAGAATTATTTATAGCAATTCAAATTTCATTTTTAAAGATTATTACACACAGGTTTACATAGTTCCCCTCAATTTTAAGTAGGAGAATCAATTTCATGATGCAGGACAGTCTCAAATTATGACGGCTATACGGTGACAATGCTGCTTTGTTTCTCTCTGAATTTAC
The DNA here is from genome assembly GCF_028018385.1 of Neofelis nebulosa. NCBI lineage: Eukaryota > Metazoa > Chordata > Mammalia > Carnivora > Felidae > Neofelis > Neofelis nebulosa. Next base: position 51,545,004 of record NC_080783.1, on the reverse strand, counting down.
TTCATTAAATAAAAGGCATGTGGTTTTTTTTCCAGAAACTGAAGAAAACATAAAATGATTTTATGACATCACAGTAAAATCAAACCATGTGACTTGGTAGCGTTCAGGTTCTACTCTATCCATTTAGGTCTTACAGACTCACTTTCCAATCATGCTACATTACAAATAAAGATGAATGTCATGGTGGCTCCATTAGCTACAACCAAAACAAATTAAAATGTAAATGGCATGATGAATAGACTTACTCAAATATAGTGAAGACTGAAATGTCTTGATAACAGGTAGGCTTGAAATGGGTTGATATTACAACATGAATAAGATTTTAGTTGCTCAGGTCAACAATATGCCATAGATTGCATGGACAGTTTTTAAAATAATAGCTTTATCCAGGCTCCTGGGTGGCTCAGTCTGTTAAGCATCTGACTTTGGATCAGATCATGATCTCACAGTTTGTGAGTTCGAGTTCCACTTCAGGTGAGCTCACGCCCCACTTTGTGTGAACACGAGCCCCACTTTGGATGAGCCCCGCTTCTCTCTCTCCCATCATGGGATTCTCTCTCTCTCATCTCTCTGTCTTTGCCCCTCGCTCACTTGCAATCAATCAATCAATAAAAGCTTTATCCATGCAGTCAAAGAGATTTTCCTCATCTAATACTGGATTAAGAAAGTCCACTCTGTCCCACCTTGTTCCAGCCCAGTATTTGTGCTTTTCTTCCTGTTTCTTATCCACATTATCTTCCAGGACCCCCATAAGTGCCAGTCATTTTTACAAAGCCTAAATAAAAACTCATTCACGGTAAAATAAAAATGTCTGGTGTTATGTCTAGTACTTTGTATTTGGAATATTCTTAATATTGACATGAAAGTCTTTGTCCCTTATTAAAGGAAGCCATGGAGAAAAGGTAGCAGTGGGGGCGGGGGGGGGAGGGGTGTTAACTTGTGACGTGAGTCATGGACTTCTTCCAGAGGGAATAGGAAGAACATGACTTTTAGATCCACATTTTTCTCACTTTGCCCCCGTTCCTATGCCATTCTGCCCTTATATCAGATATTCTCTTAAATCTTTCTAATCAGTTTGCCTGCATCTTAAAAAAACACAGATCCCCAAAATACACTTTTACCTATCTCAAAAATCTAGGTCCACATGAAAGGATTAAAAAGACAGCCATTCAGGGGCTCCTGGGTGGCTCAGTTGGTTGAGCGTCCAACTTCAGCTCAGATCATGATCTCGTGGTTTGTGAGTTTGAGCCCCGTGTCGGGCTCTGTGCTGATGGCTCAGAGCCTGGAGCCTGCTTCAGATTCTGTGTCTCCCTCTCTCTCTGCCCCTTCCCTGCTCATGCTCTGTCTCTGTCTTTCAATAATAAATAAACATTAAAAAAAATTTAAAAAAAAAGACAGCCATTCAACTTCAAGTTTAGTTGAAATCTTATCTGACATATCAGCTAGTGAATTAAAGTGTAAAGAGGTGAATCATCAAAAAGTATTATATACATACTTTAAACATTTTACTTGAATTTAAAATATACAAACATATATTCACTTTCCAGTTTTTTCATGTGGAGCCCAAAATTTTTGTGAGTATAAATTTACTACCTGGGACTCCAATGAGTTTTGCACGATTTCCTGTGTAAACCACACTCCTAATGCAGTCTAGGATTTTCAATTTTCATTTTTTAATATGAAGAGAAATCTCAGAAATGTGGCCCTTCAGAGTAATCTGAATAGGAAATCATTTTATACTGTATAATTCTTTTCTAATGTTTTTACTGATATCTCACTAATACTTAACCTGATAAGATTTTTAAGTGACCTTTTTAATGGAGTCTTTCCAAAGCATTCGGGTTAGTTATCATAGAGACATCAGTTTCTTTTCAGTCTGTCAGCCTCTGGAATATTTAATTAAAATGATCTTCTTGTGATTACCAAAAAAGCTGACAGAAATAAAGTGTGGGGACAAGCTTCCTGACTTAAGGTAGGTAAATATTAGCCTGTCCCAGGAGGAGCAGAAATGACAGAGCAATCCTCAGCTATCCACATTCAGTTTGCTCTGGACATGGCTAGGTTTTGCAGAGGGAATGCAGAGTACCAGTTTAACTGGCAAGGTAGATAAATGGAAGATGAATTGAGGTACAGAGCCTCTACTCAAATACAATATGACCTCATGGACCAACATAACTCCAATAAAGCTTGAACCAGACATAGGAAAATCCGGTTATCCCAGAGAGTTCTCTCAGGAGATTTTCTATGCAGAAGAGATCAAACACAGAGGATGTACCATGACCATTTCCAATGCGTTTACAATACTAAGATAATAAGTATTGGAGGAAATGAAAATAACTCCAGGAACAGGGTAGACTAAAGAGCACAAACAACTGAAACAAATCAAGCAGTAGCAGAAAAAGAAGTAGCAGCTTTGCTGAAAGAAGTTTTTAACTGTCATTTTTGCAGCATGAAACTGATCCTATTACCATTTTCTGTTACACTAAGGATTGCAGGTGTCACTATTGTAATGCAAAATCCTCATCTCACATGGGTAGTGTTTTGTGGTATTCAGAGGGGAAAAAAAACAACTTTCTAATGTGAGGACTAAAGGAAAATAAAAGTCTACAAAATACTTGATAAAATAAGAATGAATTGTTTTAACAGCAGTGGCATATCAGAGTGATCAAAATTCGTGTAGCAAATATAGATGATGATTCATCTTTACTAGACCCTTAATTACTACATTCATCTTAATGATTTGAACCTGTTCCAGAAATATTTAAACCAGGTGCAAAATAAAAGGTGGCATAAAACGTTGCTCCATGTGAAAATAAACTGCAGTTACCATTATTATAAGTAAGACCATGCGACTTAAAGGATATCAATAGCGTAGTCTGAATTCTAAAATTTAGAAGAATAAATCAGATATCTTTCATTATGAAAACATGCTCTCATAATCTGATTGTGAGGAGGGGAGAATGGGATAAACAGCTACATTTTGAATGGGGATAAAAGGGTTTCTTATTTCATCAATAGTAAAATCCTTTATTTTTTCTTTTTAAAATTTTTTTATCTTATACACCATGACCAAGTGGAATTTATCCCAGGTATGCAAGGCACATTCAACATTCAAATATCAATTAATGTAATCATCATCAACAAGAATAAAATCATATAATCATATTAATAAATGTACAAAAAGCATTTGACAAAATCCAACACCCATTCATGATTAAGACACACACACATGGGGCGCCTGGGTGGCTTGGTCGGTTAAGCGTCTGACTTCGGCTCAGGTCATGATCTCACGGTCTGTGGGTTCGAGCCCCACGTCGGGCTCTGTGCTGACAGCTCAGAGCCTGGAGCCTGTTTCAGATTCTGTGTCTCCCTCTCTGTCTGCTCCTCCCCTGTTCATGCTCTGTCTCTCTCTGTCTCAAAAATAAATAAATGTTAAAAAAAATTAAAAAACACACACACACACACACACACATGCACACACACACAGACACACACACCTCAGCAAACTAGGAATATAGTGGGAATTACAGTGGAACTTCCTTAACTTGATAAAGAACATCTACAAAAAACCTTCAGCTAACGTCATATGTAATTATGACAAACTAAAAATTTCCCCCCCTAAGATCAGAAACAAGCCAAGGATGACTCCTCTTACCACTTCTGCTCAAGATTGTACTGGAAGTCCTAGGTAATGCAATAAGACAAGAAAAGGAAGTAAAATATATACAGATTGGGAAGCAAGAAATAAAACTATCTTTGTTCACAGATGACATAGTTGTTTATGTAGAAAATCCCAAATTTCCACTTCTGGAATTAATAAACAATTATAGAAAAATTACAGGATATAAGATTAATATCCAAGAGCGGCATTATCACCAAAGACTTTCTCATTGATATAATTGAAATTAAAAGGCACCTTAAAAGGGTCTCAGTGTTATTTAGTACCATGTATGTATTTCTCTTCCCAAACCAAATATTGTACCAACAAAACCAACTAAACACACCCTTTTTATACCGACCTTTCACTGAAAATTCACAGCACATGTATTTCTAGACAATTTAAATATTTCCTCTTTGATTCTTAGCTCCAGCTGAGACGTTGTGCCTTCCAACTCCATTCTTAGTACTTCCCATGGCTTGGCAAAAAAAGGCTCCTTTCAGCATAGATGCGAAAGAGCTAAGAAAGAATGGCTTAGGACAGGGATATGGTGGAAGGTTAAGATGGCAGAATGAAGTTTTCACAAGATGCAACTATGGCCTTTGCTTTTGGTTTCTACCTTAGTAAAAAATTTGCCATTTCTGCATGATTTCAGGTTGAATAAAACCATGTTGTGGATCAAAAAAAAAAAGAATTTTATATTAAAGTTTCTTTTAATTCAGACTTTTAGATATATAATAGATAATTCACATGGTCAAAAATTACAAAGTTTTGGGGCGCCTGGGTGGCGCAGTCGGTTAAGCGTCCGACTTCAGCCAGGTCACGATCTCGCGGTCCGTGAGTTCGAGCCCCGCGTCAGGCTCCGGGCTGATGGCTCGGAGCCTGGAGCCTGTTTCCGATTCTGTGTCTCCCTCTCTCTCTGCCCCTCCCCCGTTCATGCTCTGTCTCTCTCTGTCCCAAAAATAAATAAAAAACGTTGAAAAAAAATTAAAAAAAAAAAAATTACAAAGTTTAAAACAATGTACAGTAAAGATTCCTTCCAAGATTATCTCCATCTGCCCAGTTCCCAATTGTTTCCTTCCCAGTAACAACTGTTTTATATAATGAGTGTATACACACACACACACACACACACACACACACACACACACACACACTTTGTCAATTTACACAAATGGTTGCATATTATACCTTCCTATACCTTACTTTTTCATTTAACACTGTATCTTTAAAAACTTTCTAAGTCAGTACATAGAGCACTTTCTTCTTTGTTTTTAACAAGTGAAAAATATTTAATTGTATTAATGTGTCATAATTTATTTAGCCAATATACTCTGTAGATTGGCACATCTATCATTTCGCACGTTAAGAATTTATCTATGAGAAATAAAGCTACTGGTTTAAAAAAGTGAAATGTACATTTGTAATTTTGACAAATATTGTCAATTGCCCTTTATATGCAGTCACTTTTATTTATACCACTCTGAGCAATGAATAGGAGGGCTTGTTTCCTGTTACTGATAGATTACATTATAAAACTCAAAATTTTGCCAATATGACAAAAGAAATGGCTCCAGTGTAGCTTTTGTATGCATGTCTCTAATATTCAGTGAGGTTGCTACCTTTTTATATATTTTTAAATTATTTGTATTTTGTTAATTGTGAGCTATCTGTTCATATTTTTTGCCTTCTTATACTTGGGTTATCAGTCTTTTGTTGAGCCTTAGTAGCTTTCCATATAACGGTGAGATTAACTGTTTGTTTGTGATGTGGGTTATAGAATTTTTCCAAGTTTGCAATTTGTCTTTTGACTTACCATGTTGTGTTTTGTCATGAAGATTTTTTTCTTTTTATATTTCTAAATTTACTAATCTTTTTTAATTGAGGGGCCTGGATTTCGATTCCTATGTAGAAAAGCCTTCCCATTGAAAAATGAATTTTCATCTAGAATTTAAGGGCTTCTTTTTTTTATATGTAAATTCTTAATGCATTTGGAATTTATCATAGTATGTAATTTACAATGTGCATCCAATTTTATTTTTTCCAAAAAACTACCCATTGTCCTAAGACCATTTGTTAACCAATCCACTTTTACCCTCCTGTTTTGAGGTAGCTGTTTGTAATATACTAGATTTTTGTATCATTTATTTGTAGCTTCTATTTATTGATATACATATTCTTTGTTGAATATTGAGACATGAAGTGTCTTATGCCAGGAAACCCATCCCCTACAAGTATTGCTCCTTTTTTGAGAGTTTTTCTCAATATTCCCATTTGTATATTTTTTCTATAAAAACATTATAATCAGTTTTCCTAGTATAAAAACACTTGGTATTCTTTTGGATCACTTTACATTTGTGCCATGAATAATTGAAGGAATTTACATTGGACTATCATGAAGAATTAATAATTTCATGATTTTTAAATTTTCCTGTCAAAACCTTGCTATGTCTTCCCATTATATCATTTCTTTTATGTCTTTCAGTAGCATTCTAAAGTTTTCTAAATATAGGTTTTATATGTCTTGATGTGTTGATTCCTAGGTATTAAAATAATACCTGGAGTCATTTGTTCTATTATTTCATAGTTGTTTCTTGTATAATAAAAACTGTTGAGGGGAGCCTGGGTGGCTCAGCCGGTTAAGCGTCCGACTTCGGCTGGGGACATGATCTCACAGTTTGTGGGATGGAGCCCCGGTCGGGCTCTGTGCTGACAGCTCAGAGTCTGGAACCTGCTTCAGATTCTGTGTCTCCCTCTCTCTCTGACCCTCCCCCGTTCATGCTCTGTCTCTCTGTCAAAAATAAATACACATTAAAAAAAATTTTTTTTTAACTGTTGATTTCTCTATATTAATTCTACATCCCACTACTTTACTGAATGTTCTTATGTGATAGGTTTTCAATTGATATTTTTTATGCAATCATATTATCTTGAAATAGTGTTTTTATTTATTTCCTAGTAGTTACATGAAGGAGAATAGATAGGAAAATATTCCTTGAATTCTTTCATGTTCAAAACAGTTTATTCTAGCCTTTAATCTTAAAGAACATTTGGCTGCTTAGAAAATTACTGAATCACACATTATTTGAGGATCTTGTAAGATTTGTTCCACTACCTTCTAAAGTTGAATTTACTTGAGAAATCTGAGGTCAGTGTGATTTTTCATATATAGATATAGATATATAGATATATAGATATATAGATATGACTAGATGTCCAAGAGATTCGTTCTTTCTCCATGAAGTTTCATACTTTCATGAAGTGATATTTCAGTATTGACCATTCTGGGCTAGTTTCCCTGGGCACATGGTGTTTCCCTTCATTATTTAGATTCAAATCTTTTATTTCATTATTTTATTCAAATCTTTCATTTAGAGCCCTAAAGAGCAAAGGTAGAGATCAAGATAATAATTTTCTTGAATTCTATCTTTATTTTAGGGATTCTAATTATGCAATGTTACATTTTTATTGCCTCACTTCAATATTTACCATCTTTCTCTAATCTGAATTTATACAGCACTTTGTGTATGGATCTTTTTAAACAATATTTTAACAATAGTAATTTTAGAAATATTAATTTTTCCAATCTATTAATGTAGAACACCTTCCCATTTATTTGTGTCTTTTTTAATTTTCCCATCAATTTCTTAAAGTCTTTAGGGTTTAGATCTTTTGCTCTTGGTTGCATTTATTCCTAAGTAGTTTATTCTTTTAGATGCTATTGTAAATGGGATTGTTTTCTTTATTTTGTTTTCACATAGTTCATTATTAGAGTGTAGAGACACAATTGATTTTCATTTGTCGGTTTTGTATTCTGACATTTTACAGAATTCATTTGTTGTAATACCTAGAGACAATTAGTCATTAGAGTTGTCTATATATAGTATCATGCCATCTACAAATACAGACAATATCACTTCTTTTACCATTTAGATGTTTTCTATTTCTTTTTTATTTCCCTTTTTATTTCTTCTCTGTCCCATTGATTGTTCAGGTGTTATTGTTCAATTTCCACATATGTGTGAATGTCTCCAGTTTTCCTTCTGTAATTGACTAATAGTTTCATATCAATGTGGTAAGAAAAAATACATGATGTGATCTCAGACTTCTTATATTTGCTAAGTTTTGTTTTGTTATTTAACATATTATCTATCCTGAAGGATGTTCCATGTGCACTTAAGAAAAATGTGTATTCTGTTCCCATTAGATAGGATGTATGTGTCTTAGGTCAATTTGGTCTAAAGTATATAGTTCAAGTTCAAGTTGACTTTGTCTCTGGATCATCTATCCATTGTTGTAGGTAGAGTATTAAAGTCCCTATTATAATTGTATTGTTGTCTATTTCTCCCTTCATATGTTAGTATTTGTTTAATACAGCTAGGTGCATGCTGGGTGTATATATATTTACAATTGTTATATCTTCTTAATAAATGGACCCCTGTATCATTATACAATGTCCTCCTTTTTCTCTCCTTATAATTTTTTTACTGTAAAGTATGTTTTATTTGATGTAAATATAGCTAACCCTGTTCACTTCTGCTTTCAATTTGCATGGAATCTCTTTTTCTATCTCTTCATTTTGAGCCCATGTGTGCTTTTATTTTTTTTTATTTTTTAAAAAAAATTTTTTTTTAACGTTTATTTATTTTTGAGACAGAGAGAGACAGCGCGTGAACAGGGGAGGGGCAGAGAGAGAGGGAGACAGAGAATCCGAAACAGGCTCCAGGCTCTGAGCTGTCAGCACAGAGCCCGACGCGGGGCTCAAACTCACAGACCGCGAGATCATGACCTGAGCCGAAGTCAGACACTTAACCGACCGAGCCACCCAGGCGCCCCCCATGTGTGCTTTTAAAGTTGAAGTGAATCTCTTGGAGGAAGCATATAATTGGGTCTTTTTTTTTTTTTTATCTGTTTACTCACTCTAAGCCTTTTGATTAAAGAATTTAATCCATTTACATTTAAAGTAATTATTGATAGATCAGCACTTATTAATGCCATCTTATTTTTTTTTTCTGGCTATTTCTAGTTCCTTTGCTGTTTTCTTCCTCTCTTGCTGTTTTCCTTGTGGTTTAATGATATTCCATAGTGCTATACTTTGATTCCAGTTATTTGGGCTTATTCATCCTAGACTTTAAAAGTTAGTCATTATGATGAATAAGGAGAAGATATGAACTTATAACTCACAATTTATTATAGTTTATATCCTGAGAACCATTAGTCTTCTTTCACGACCTCATATAATGACTTAATTCTTCAACTCTGACTAGAGACCTCTGCAAAGTTTTTCTGAGGTAAGAAAACAATTTTATTGTTTTCAAGTAACATTTTTATTGCTACTCTTCTTTGACAGATATGATAATCATCTGGAAGTTTTAGTACTTCAGTATAGCTGCTATTCGGAGTACATGAGACATTATATGTCTTCACATTTTAAGCAATCTTCAATTGTCAAATGATGTATCCAGGAAAGAATATCTACACAGTTTCCTAATTTACTATGACATACTTCCTAAGATATCTGAAATCCTTATTTGAAGACACTGTAGAAACTACTTCTTTCCTAAGCAGTTATATGTACTCTAATTAATTAAAAGACAAAGACCTATATGAGAAAACTTTTCCTATTAATAGGCTTTATGGGGCAAACTTATCTGTTATTTCTAAAGCAATAGCAAACACTTCAACAAGGCCTACATGTGATAAGGAATCCTATGGTATTAAACTATTTTTAGACAAAACATATTTCTTTTATTTTTGCTTGGCTAAATTATAAATTATATAACATTATGAGAAATATATGTAGCTTAACACTGTGGAACTATACAAAGCCAGAGCACTTTTCAAGATCAAGTGACAGAAAAACACAAGTGTGAAGGCCAAAAAGTGCATCTCTTGCTGAATCCAGTAGTTAAAATGATATCATTAGGACTCATTAGGACTCTGTTTTCTTGTCTGCTTTGCTTCAAATCAGACAGGATTTGTCTGTGTGGCAGCAAAATGCCTGCAAGTATTCCAGAAACCTGGAGGAATCTGAATCATCCAGTGTGAGTTTGTGCCTATCCCCATGGCAACCACTGTGGTCAGGGAAATGCAGTGCTCTGATTGGTCAGGCCTGGACCGTAAACTAAGGGGGATTGGGAAAGTTTGGCCTGGCCAGGCCTAGCCAATCATTATGAAATAGGAGAAGGGGTGGCTTCCTAAATGTGCTGAAGACGTTTATCTATACGTTTTTTTTTTTCCACTTAATCTGTTGCCAAGGTATCAAGCCCAGTGGAATGAGTTTTAGAAGTTCTGAAAGTTTCTTTGCAGCCCTTCATATTCAAATGTTGGAACCCTGAGTTATTTTGGGGAAACATCATCTGAATTCAATACCTGGAATTGGGTCTTCCAGTGGCATTTTACACTTCATAGTGGCATCCATTACTCTCTCTAATCGGCTCAAGCAAAGCTTTCCACTTCTATAGGCAGAAACAAATGATACCAATTGACAAACTTTAAACCAAGTCTCAGGGACAAGCACATGCTCAAGCATGGAAGATCAATAAGTTTCAAGAGGGCAGATCCTGAGATTTCTTTCTGTCCACACCCTCCTCTTGGAGAATGTACCCTTTCCCTGCAGTCCTGCAGGCCAGACAGTCTTTGTTCTTTGCCCTAGCTGTAAGCAGGCTACTGCTGGGTCCTGGCTTTCCAAGAGTCCAAGCCCTCCTCAATCCCGGCTATTTGTTGCTGCTCTCCAGCTCCATCTTAAGATTTCACATGTAATTGCAGTTATAGCACATTATGCCCACATTGAGGTAGGTATAATTCTCAATTTATAGAGATTAGAAACTGTTGCTCAGGGGCATCTGCATGGTTCAGTCAGTTAAGCATCTGACTCTTGATCTCAGATCAGGTCTTGATCTCAGGGTTGTGAGGTCAAACCCCTCATTGGACTCCACAATGGGCATGAAGCCTACTTAAAAAAATAAAATAAAATAATAAAAAAAAATGTTGTTCAGTGATATTAATTAACTAGTTGCCCAGACTGACCCAAGAAAGTATTGAGCCAGGTCTTCTGCCTAAGTGTTGTGCTCTTTCCCCTCTATCAGCTTCCAGGTTCTCTCTGGGTTTATGCCTGGCCCTAGATATTGCTCTCAGTCCTCCCTTGTCTCTTCTGAGCTTACCATCTCATCTCAGATTCTTCCTCAACCCACATACATTGCATAACTTTCTTCCCAATATTTTTGTTCTAAAGCAAATAGTAGTAGTTTGGTAGTGAAGTTTTTTTGGTAGGTTATTTTTTTAAGTAATTAATGTCAAAGTAGAAAAGAGGATTAATGAGAGAGAGAGACATACCTATCATCAGAACCATCACAATTCTCCTTCTCGTCCTCACAGAGGGAAAGAAAATGTTTGAAAATGGCAGACCCAAAACAATGGCTACAGTTCAAAGAGATACTACAGTGAAAGGAAATAAGAGACCATTTGTGAGATATTTAAATAAGAGAGTTGAGGGGCACCTGGGTGGCTCAGTCGGTTAAGCGGCCGACTTCGGCTCAGGTCATGATCTCACAGTCCATGAATTTGAGCCCCGCGTCGGGCTATGTGCTGACAACCTGGAGCCTGTTTCAGATTCTGTGTCTCCCTCTCTCTGACCCTCCCCCGTTCATGCTCTGTTTCTCTCTGTCTCAAAAATAAATAAATGTTAAAAAAAATTATAAAAAATAAATAAATAAATAAATAAGACAGTTGATATGAAGAGTACTTGCTTTGGCACATCTGAGAAAGTATAAGAAAATACAGTACGGCAATTTATTTGCAATGTATTTAAGCTACTTATGTTGATTGCTTATTAAATCAGACTGGGAATTCAGCCAACTCCTGTTGACTTATACTTCCAGAAATTCCTTCTTTAGCTTATATTGAATGATAAATGCTGATGACTGATATGTTACAATTTTCCCTTTCATCTGACTCCTCAGAAACCACAGTTTGCCTAGAGTAAGTCAATGTTCTTCAAAAGCCTAATGGTCATATTTAATTTATGTTAAGTCAAAATACCTTCTCTCTAACCAGTGATTACACAAAAAAATCTTGTAACAAGCTTCTGTACCTGAGGACTCACTAACAACAAATAACCATACATAAATGTGGGCTTTTCCTCCTAACTTCTGAAGGTTAGAGTGATAAGGATATATGTATATCTTTATACATATATCCTTATATAAATTTATCTCCTTGAATATCTCCTAATATGTTGTCACCTTAAATATAGATAGATAAAGATATATAGATACATAGATATAAAATCATCTGTGAAACCCAAAGATCCAAACCCTGGAGTTTGGGGTGGTGATTTCCAGAACTAATGGATCAAAAGCTAATTGAGTAATGGATTGTAGGAAAGCCTAAGTCACAATTAAATAAATAAGGAGTTGGTCTCTGTAAAGTTGCATGTGGGAGTGCCTGGGTAGCTCAGTTGGTTGAGCATCTGACTCTTGATTTTGATTCAGGTCATGATCCTGGGGTCATGGGATTGAGCCCCATGCTGGGCTCCATGCTGAGCATAGAGCCTGCTTGAGATTCTGTCTCTCCCACTGCCCCTCTCCCTTGCTTGTACTCTCTTTCTCTCTCTCTCTCTAAAAGAAAGAAAGAAAGAAAGAAAGAAAGAAAGAAAGAAAGAAAGAAAGATTATTTTTTTTCAATATATGAAATTTATTGTCAAATTTGTTTCCATACAACACCCAGTGCTCACCCAAAGGTGCCCTCCTCAATACCCATCACCCACCCTCGCCTCCCTCCCACCCCCCATCAACCCTCAGTTTGTTCTCAGTTTTTAAGAGTCTCTTAGGCTTTGGCTCTCTCCCACTCTAACCTCTTTTTTTTTTCCTTCCCCTCCCCCATGGGTTTCTGTTAAGTTTCTCAGGATCCACATAAGAGTGAAAACATATGGTATCTGTCTTTCTCTGTATGGCTTATTCCACTTAGCATCACACTCTCCAGTTCCATCCACGTTGCTACAAAGGGCCACATTTCACTCTTTCTCATTGCCACGTAGTACTCCATTGTGTATATAAACCACAATTTCTTTATCCATTCATCAGTTGATGGACATTTAGGCTCTTTCCATAATTTGGCTATTGTTGAGAGTGCTGCTATAAACATTGGGGTACAAGTGCCCCTATGCATCAGCACTCCTGTATCCCTTGGGTACATTCCTAGCAGTGCTATTTCTGGGTCATAGGGTAGGTCTACTTTTAATTTTTTGAGGAACCTCCACACTGTTTTCCAGAGTGGCTATACCAGTTTGCATTCCCACCAACAGTGCAAGAGGGTTCCCATTTCTCCACAACCTCTCCAGCATCTATGGTCTCCTGATTTGTTCATTTTGGCCACTCTGACTGGCATGAGGTGATATCTGAGTGTGGTTTTGATTTGTATTTCCCTGATGAGGAATGACATTGAGCATCTTTCCATGTGCCTGTTGGCCATCCGGATGTCTTCTTTAGAGAAGTGTCTATTCATGTTTTCTGCCCATTTCTTCACTGGGTTATTTGTTTTTCGGGTGTGGAGTTTGGTGAGCTCTTTATAGATTTTGGATACTAGCCCTTTGTCTGATATGTCATTTGCAAATATCTTTTCCCATTCCATTGGTTGCCTTTTAGTTTTGTTGATTGTTTCCTTTGATGTGAAGAAGCTTTTTATCTTCATGAGGTCTCAGTAGTTCATTTTTGCTTTTAATTGCACTGCCTTTGGGGATGTGTCAAGGAAGAAATTGCTACGGCTGAGGTCAGAGAGGTCTTTTCCTGCTTTCTCCTCTAGGGTTTTGATGGTCTCCTGTCTCACATTCAGGTCCTTTATCCATTTTGAGTTTATTTTTGTGAATGGTGTGAGAAAGTGTTCTAGTTTCAATCTTCTGCATGATGCTGTCCAGTTCTCCCAGCACCATTTGTTAAAGAGACTGTCTTTTTTCCATTGGATGTTCTTTCCTGCTTTGTCAAAGATGAGTTGGCTATACTTTTGTGGGTCTAGTTCTGGGGTTTCTATTCTATTCCATTGGTCTATGTGGCTGTTTTTGTGCAATACCATGCTGTCTTGATGATGACAGCTTTGTAGTAGAGGCTAAAGTCTGGGATTGTGATGCCTCCTGCTTTGGTCTTCTTCAAAATTACTTTGGCTATTCGGGGCCTTTTGTGGTTCCATATGAATTTTATGATTGCTTGTTCTAGTTTCAAGAAGAATGCTGGTGCAATTTTGATTGGGATTGCATTGAATGTGTAGATAGCTTTGGGTAGTATTGACATTTTAACAATATTTATTCTTCCAATCCATGAGCACGGAATGTTTTTCCATTTCTTTATATCTTCTTCAATTACCTTCATAAGCTTTCTATAGTTTTGAGCATACAGATCTTTTACGTCCTTGGTTAGATTTATTCTTAGGTATTTTATGCTTCTTGGTGCAATTGTGAATGGGATCAGTTTCTTTATTTGTCTTTCTGTTGCTTCATTATTAGTGTATAAGAGTGCAACTGATTCCTGTACATTGATTTTGTATCCTACAACTTTGCTGAATTCATGTATCAGTTCTAGCAGACTTTTGGTGGAGTCTATCGGATTTTCCATGTATAGTATCATGTCATCTGCAAAAAGTGAAAGCTTGACTTCATCTTTGCCAATTTTGATATCTTTGATTTCCTTTTGTTGTCTGATTGCTGATGCGAGAACTTCCAACACTATGTTAAACAACAGCGGTGAGAGTGGGCATCCCTGTCGTGTTTCTGATCTCAGGGAAAAAGCTCTCAGTTTTTCCCCATTGAGGATGATGTTAGCTGTGGGCTTTTCATAAATGGCTTTTATGATGTTTAAGTATGTTCCTTCTATCCCGACTTTCTCAAGGGTTTTTATTAAGAAATATTGCTGAGGAGGAGTTCCGGAAGATGGCGGCGTAGGAGGACGCTGGGCTCACCGCGCGTCCTGCTGATCACTTAGATTCCACCTATACCTGCCTAAATAACCCAGAAAACCGCCAGAGGATTAGCAGAACGGAGTCTCCGGAGCCAAGCGCAGACGAGAGGCCCACGGAAGAGGGTAGGAAGGGCGGCGAGGCGGTGCGCGCTCCACGGACTGGCGGGAGGGAGCCGGGGCGGAGGGGCGGCTCGCCGGCCAAGCAGAGCCCCCGAGTCGGGCTGGCAAAAGCGGAGGGGCCGGACGGACTGTGTTCCGACAGCAAGCGCGACTTAGCGTCTGGGAGGTCATAAGTTAACAGCTCTGCTCAGAAAGCGGGAAGGCTGGAGGACAAAGGGAGGGAGAGCTGCTGAGCCCCCGGACGGCAGAGCTCAGCTTGGCGGGGAACAAAGGCGCTCGCCAGCACCATCTCCCCCGCCCATCCCCCAGCCAAAATCCCAAAGAGAACCAGTTCCTGCCAGGGAACTTGCTCGCTCCGCGCAAACACCCAACTCTGTGCTTCTGCGGAGCCAAACCTCCGGCAGTGGATCTGACTCCCTCCCGCTGCCACAGGGCGCCTCCTGAAGTGGATCACCTAAGGAGAAGCGAGCTAAGCCTGCCCCTCCCGCCCCCGTGCACCTTGCCTAACCACCCCAGCTAATACGCCAGCTCCCCAGCACCACAAGCCTGGCAGTGTGCAAGTAGACCAGACGGGCCACACCACCCCACAGTGAATCCCGCCCCTAGGAGAGGGGAAGAGAAGGCACACACCAGTCTGACTGTGGCCCCAGCGGTGGGCTGGGGGCAGACATCAGGTCGGACTGCGGCCCCGCCCACCAACTCCAGTTATACACCACAGCACGGGGGAAGTGCCCTGCAGGTCCTCACCGCTCCAGGGACTATCCAAAATGACCAAACGGAAGAATTCCCCTCAGAAGAATCTCCAGGAAATAACAACAGCTAATGAACTGATCAAAAAGGATTTAAATAATATAACAGAAAGTGAATTTAGAATAATAGTCATAAAATTAATCGCTGGGCTTGAAAACAGTATACAGGACAGCAGAGAATCTCTTGCTACAGAGATCAAGGGACTAAGGCACAGTCACGAGGAGCTGAAAAACGCTTTAAACGAAATGCAAAACAAAATGGAAACCACGACAGCTCGGATTGAAGAGGCAGAGGAGAGAATAGGTGAACTAGAAGATAAAGTTATGGAGAAAGAGGAAGCTGAAAGAAAGAGAGATAAAAAAATCCAGGAGTATGAGGGGAAAATTAGAGAACTAAGTGATACACTAAAAAGAAATAATATACGCATAATTGGTATCCCAGAGGAGGAAGAGAGAGGGAAAGGTGCTGAAGGGGTACTTGAAGAAATTATAGCTGAGAACTTCCCTGAACTGGGGAAGGAAAAAGGCATTGAAATCCAAGAGGCACAGAGAACTCCCTTCAGACGTAACTTGAATCGATCTTCTGCACGACATATCATAGTGAAACTGGCAAAATACAAGGATAAAGAGAAAATTCTGAAAGCAGCAAGGGATAAACGTGCCCTCACATATAAAGGGAGACCTATAAGACTCGTGACTGATCTCTCCTTTGAAACTTGGCAGGCCAGAAAGGCTTGGCACGATATCTTCAGTGTGCTAAACAGAAAAAATATGCAGCCGAGAATCCTTTATCCAGCAAGTCTGTCATTTAGAATAGAAGGAGAGATAAAGGTCTTCCCAAACAAACAAAAACTGAAGGAATTTGTCACCACGAAACCAGCCCTACAAGAGATCCTAAGGGGGATCCTGTGAGACAAAGTACCAGAGACATCACTACAAGCATAAAACATACAGACATCACAATGACTCTAAACCCGTATCTTTCTATAATAACACTGAATGTAAATGGATTAAATGCACCAACCAAAAGACATAGGGTATCAGAATGGATAAAAAAACAAGACCCATCTATTTGCTGTCTACAAGAGACTCATTTGAGATCTGAGGACACCTTTAGATTGAGAGTGAGGGGATGGAGAACTATTTATCATGCTACTGGAAGCCAAAAGAAAGCTGGAGTAGCCATACTTATATCAGACAAACTAGACTTTAAATTAAAGGCTGTAACAAGAGATGAAGAAGGGCATTATATAATAATTACAGGGTCTATCCATCAGGAAGAGCTAACAATTATAAATGTCTATGCGCCAAATACCGGAGCCCCCAGATATATAAAACAGTTACTCATAAACATAAGCAACCTTATTGATAAGAATGTGGTCATTGCAGGGGACTTTAACACCCCACTTACAGAAATGGATAGATCATCTAGACACACAGTCAATAAAGAAACAAGGGCCCTGAATGATACATTGGATCAGATGGACTTGACAGATATATTTAGAACTCTGCATCCCAAAGCAACAGAATATACTTTCTTCTCGAGTGCACATGGAACATTCTCCAAGATAGATCATATACTGGGTCACAAAACAGCCCTTCATAAGTTTACAAGAATTGAAATTATACCATGCATACTTTCAGACCACAATGCTATGAAGCTTGAAATCAACCACAGGAAAAAGTCTGGAAAACCTCCAAAAGCATGGAGGTTAAAGAACACCCTACTAAAGAATGAGTGGGTCAACCAGGCAATTAGAGAAGAAATTAAAAAATATATGGAAACAAACGAAAATGAAAATACCACAATCCAAACGCTTTGGGACGCAGCGAAGGCAGTCCTGAGAGGAAAATACATTGCAATCCAGGCCTATCTCAAGAAACAAGAAAAATCCCAAATACAAAATCTAACAGCACACCTAAAGGAAATAGAAGCAGAACAGCAAAGGCAGCCTAAACCCAGCAGAAGAAGAGAAATCATAAAGATCAGAGCAGAAATAAATAATATAGAATCTAAAAAAACTGTAGAGCAGATCAACGAAACCAAGAGTTGGTTTTTTGAAAAAATAAACAAAATTGACAAACCTCTAGCCAGGCTTCTCAAAAAGAAAAGGGAGATGACCCAAATAGATAAAATCATGAATGAAAATGGAATGATTACAACCAATCCCTCAGAGATACAAACAATTATCAGGGAATACTATGAAAAATTATATGCCAACAAATTGGACAACCTGGAAGAAATGGACAAATTCCTAAACACCCACACTCTTCCAAAACTCAATCAGGAGGAAATAGAAAGCTTGAACAGACCCATAACCAGCGAAGAAATTGAATCGGTTATCAAAAATCTCCCAACAAATAAGAGTCCAGGACCAGATGGCTTCCCAGGGGAGTTCTACCAGACATTTAAAGCAGAGATAATACCTATCCTTCTCAAGCTATTCCAAGAAATAGAAAGGGAAGGAAAACTTCCAGACTCATTCTATGAAGCCAGTATTACTTTGATTCCTAAACCAGACAGAGACCCAGTAAAAAAAGAGAACTACAGGCCAATATCCCTGATGAATATGGATGCAAAAATTCTCAATAAGATACTAGCAAATCGAATTCAACAGCATATAAAAAGGATTATTCACCATGATCAAGTGGGATTCATTCCTGGGATGCAGGGCTGGTTCAACATTCGCAAATCGATCAACGTGATACATCACATTAACAAAAAAAAAGAGAAGAACCATATGATCCTGTCAATCGATGCAGAAAAGGCCTTTGACAAAATCCAGCACCCTTTCTTAATAAAAACCCTTGAGAAAGTCGGGATAGAAGGAACATACTTAAAGATCATAAAAGCCATTTATGAAAAGCCCACAGCTAACATCATCCTCAATGGGGAAAAACTGAGAGCTTTTTCCCTGAGATCAGGAACACGACAGGGATGCCCACTCTCACCGCTGTTGTTTAATATAGTGCTGGAAGTTCTAGCATCAGCAATCAGACAACAAAAAGAAATCAAAGGCATCCAAATTGGCAAAGATGAAGTCAAGCTTTCGCTTTTTGCAGATGACATGATATTATACATGGAAAATCCGATAGACTCCACCAAAAGTCTGCTAGAACTGATACATGAATTCAGCAAAGTTGCAGGATACAAAATCAATGTACAGAAATCAGTTGCATTCTTATACACTAACAATGAAGCCACAGAAAGACAAATAAAGAAACTAATCCCATTCACAATTGCACCAAGAAGCATAAAATACCTAGGAATAAATCTAACCAAAGATGTAAAAGATCTGTATGCTGAAAACTATAGAAAGCTTATGCAGGTAATTGAAGAAGATATAAAGAAATGGAAAGACATTCCCTGCTCATGGATTGGAAGAATAAATATTGTCAAAATGTCAATACTACCCAAAGCTATCTACACATTCAATGCAATCCCAATCAAAATTGCACCAGCATTCTTCTTGAAACTAGAACAAGCCATCCTAAAATTCATATGGAACCACAAAAGGCCCCGAATAGCCAAAGTAATTTTGAAGAAGAAGACCAAAGCAGGAGGCATCACAATCCCAGACTTTAGCCTCTACTACAAAGCTGTCATCATCAAGACAGCATGGTATTGGCATAAAAACAGACACATAGACCAATGGAATCGAATAGAAACCCCAGAACTAGACCCACAAACGTATGGCCAACTCATTTTTGACAAAGCAGGAAAGAACATCCAATGGAAAAAAGACAGTCTCTTTAACAAATGGTGCTGGGAGAACTGGACAGCAACATGCAGAAGGTTGAAACTAGACCACTTTCTCACACCATTCACAAAAATAAACTCAAAATGGATAAAGGACCTGAATGTGAGACAGGAAACCATCAAAACCTTAGAGGAGAAAGCAGGAAAAGACCTCTCTGACCTCAGCCGTAGCAATCTCTTACTCGGCACATCCCCAAAGGCAAGGGAATTAAAAGCAAAAGTGAATTACTGGGACCTTATGAAGATAAAAAGCTTCTGCACAGCAAAGGAAACAACCAACAAAACTAAAAGGCAACCAACGGAATGGGAAAAGATATTTGCAAATGACACATCGGACAAAGGGCTAGTATCCAAAATCTATAAAGAGCTCATCAAACTCCACACCCGAAAAACAAATAACCCAGTGAAGAAATGGGCAGAAAACATGAATAGACACTTCTCTAAAGAAGACATCCGGATGGCCAACAGGCACATGAAAAGATGTTCAACGTCGCTCCTCATCAGGGAAATACAAATCAAAACCACACTCAGATACCACCTCACGCCAGTCAGAGTGGCCAAAATGAACAAATCAGGAGACTATAGATGCTGGAGAGGATGTGGAGAAATGGGAACCCTCTTGCACTGTTGGTGGGAATGCAAATTGGTGCAGCCGCTCTGGAAAGCAGTGTGGAGGTTCCTCAGAAAATTAAAAATAGACCTACCCTATGACCCAGCAATAGCACTGCTAGGAATTTATCCAAGGGATACAGGAGTACTGATGCATAGGGGCACTTGTACCCCAATGTTTATAGCAGCACTCTCAACAATAGCCAAATTATGGAAAGAGCCTAAATGTCCATCAACTGATGAATGGATAAAGAAATTGTGGTTTATATACACAATGGAATATTACGTGGCAATGAGAAAAAATGAAATATGGCCTTTTGTAGCAACATGGATGGAACTGGAGAGTGTGATGCTAAGTGAAATAAGCCATACAGAGAAAGACAGATACCATATGGTTTCACTCTTATGTGGATCCTGAGAAACGTAACAGAAACCCATGGGGGAGGGGAAGGGAAAAAAAAAAAAAAAGAGGTTAGAGTGGGAGAGAGCCAAAGCATAAGAGACTGTTAAAAACTGAGAACAAACTGAGGGTTGATGGGGGGTGGGAGGGAGGGCAGGGTGGGTGATGGGTATTGAGGAGGGCACCTTTTGGGATGAGCACTGGGTGTTGTATGGAAACCAATTTGACAGTAAATTTCATATATTAAAAAAAAATAAATTAATTAAAAAAAAAAAAAAAAAAAAAAGAAATATTGCTGAATTTTGTCAAATGCCTTCTCTGCATCGATTGACAGGATCATATGGTTCTTATCTTTTCTTTTATGAATGTGATGTATCACGTTGATTGATTTGCAAATGTTGAACCAGCCCTGCATCCCAGGAATGAATCCCACTTGATCATGGTGAATAATTCTTTTTATATGCTGTTGAATTTGATTTGCTAGTATCTTATTGAGAATTTTTGCATCCATATTCATCAGGGATATTGGTCTGTAGTTCTCGTTTTTTGCTGGGTCTCTGTCTGGTTTAGGAATCAAAGTAATGCTGGCGTCATAGAATGAGTCTGGAAGTTTTCCTTTCCTTTTTATTTTTTGGAATAGCTTGAGAAGGATAGGTATTATCTCTGCTCTCTACTATCTCTGGTAGAACTCCCCTGGGAAGCCATCTGGTCCTGGACTCTTATTTGTTGGGAGATTTTTGATGACTGATTCAATTTCTTCGCTGGTTATGGGTCTGTTCAAGCTTTCTATTTCCTCCTGATTGAGTTTTGGAAGCGTGTCAGTGTTTAGGAATTTGTCCATTTCTTCCAGGTTGTCCAGTTTGTTGGCATATAATTTTTCATAGTATTCCCTGATAATTGCTTGTATCTCTGAGGGATTGGTTGTAATAATTCCATTTTCATTCATGATTTTATTTATTTGGGTCATCTCCCTTTTCTTTTTGAGAAGCCTGGCTAGAGGTTTGTCAATTTTGCTTCTTTTTTCAAAGAACCAACTCTTGGTTTCATTGATCTGCTCTACAGTTTTTTTTAGAATCTATATTATTTATTTCTGCTCTGATCTTTATTATTTCTCTTCTTCTGCTGGGTTTAGGCTGTCTTTGCTGTTCTGCTTCTATTTCCTTTAGGTGCTGTTAGATTGTGTATTTGGGATTTTTCTTGTTTCTTGAGATAGGCCTGGATTGCAATGGATTTTCCTCTCAGGACTGCATTCGCTGCATCCCAAAGCGTTTAGATCGTTGTATTTTCATTTTTGTTTGCTTCCATATATTTTTTAATTTCTTCTCTAATTGCCTGGTTGACCCACTCATTCTTTAGTAGGGTGTTCTTTAACCTACATGCTTTTGGAGGTTTTCCAGACTTTTTCCTGTGGTTGATTTCAAGGTTCATAGCATTGTGGTCTGAAGGTATGCATGGTATGATTTCAATTCGTGTATACTTATGAAGGGCTGTTTTGTGACCCAGTATGTGATCTATCTTGGAGAATGTTCCATGAGCACTCGAGAAGAAAGTATATTCTGTTGCTTTGGGATGCAGAGTTCTAAATATATCTGTCAAGTCCATCTGATCCAATGTATCATTCAGGGCCCTTATTTCTTTATTGACCGTGTGTCTAGATGATCTATCCATTTCTGTAAGTGGAGTGTTAAAGTCCCCTGCAATTACCACATTCTTATCAATAAGGTTGCTTATGTTTATGAGTAATTGTTTTATATATTTGGGGGCTCCTGTATTCGGCGCATAGACATTTATAATTGTTAGCTCTTCCTGATGGATAGACCCTGTGATTATTATATAATGCCCTTCTTCATCTCTTGTTACAGCCTTTAATTTAAAGTCTAGTTTGTCTGATATAAGTATGGCTACTCCAGCTTTCTTTTGACTTCCAGTGGCATGATAAATAGTTCTCCATCCCCTCACTCTCAATCTGAAGGTGTCCTCAGGTCTAAAATGAGTCTCTCATAGACAGCAAATAGATGGGTCTTGTTTTTTTATCCATTCTGATACCCTATGTCTTTTGGTTGGCGCATTTAGTCCATTTACATTCAGTGTTATTATAGAAAGATATGGGTTTAGACTCATTGTGATGTCCGTAGGTTTCATGCTTGTAGCAATGTCTCTGGTACTTTGTCTCACAGGATGCCCCTTAAGATCTCTTGTAGGGCTGGTTTAGTGGTGACGAATTCCTTCAGTTTTTGTTTGGGAAGATCTTTATCTCTCCTTCTATTCTAAATGACAGACTTGCTGAATAAAGGATTCTCGGCTGCATATATTTTTCTGTTCATCACATTGAAGATCTCCTGCCATTCCTTTCTGGCCTGCCAAGTTTCAGTAGAGAGATTGGTCACGAGTCTTATAGGTCTCCCTTTATATGTTAGAGCACGTTTATCCCTAGCTGCTTTCAGAATTTTCTCTTTATCCTTGTATTTTGCCAGTTTCACTATGCTATGTGCAGAAGATCGATTCAAGTTACGTCTGAAGGGAGTTCTCTGTGCCTCTTGGATTTCAATGCCTTTTTCCTTCCCCAGATCAGGGAAGTTCTCAGCTATGATTTCTTCAAGTACACCTTCAGCACCTTTCCCTCTTGCTTCCTCCTCTGGAATACCAATTATGCATATATTATTTCTCTTTGGTGCATCACTTAGTTCTCTAATTTTCCCCTCATACTCCTGGATTTTTTTATGTCTCTTTTTCTCACCTTCTTCTTTTTCCATAATTTTATCTTCTAGTTCACCTATTCTCTCCTCTGCCTCTTCGATCTGAGCCTTGGTTGTCTCCATTTTATTTTGCAGCTCATTAATAACATTTTTTAGCTCCTCCTGGCTGTTCCTTAGTCCCTTGATCTCTCTAGCAAGAGATTCTCTGCTGTCCTTTATACTGTTTTCAAGACCAGCAATTAATTTTATGACTATTATTCTAAATTCACTTTCTGTTATATTGTTTAAATCGTTTTTGGTCAGTTCATTAGCTGTCGTTATTTCCAGGTCTTTTTTTGAGGGGAATTCTTCCGTTTGGTCATTTTGGATAGTTCCTGGAGTGGTGCGGGACTGCAGGGCACTTCCCCTGTGCTGTCTTGAATAACTTGCGTTGGTGGGCGGGTCCGCAGTCAGACCTGATGTCTGCCCCCAGCCCACCGCTGGGGCCACAGTCAGACTGGTGTGTACCTTCTCTTCCCCTCTCCTAGGGGCGGGATTCACTGTGGGGAGGCATGGCCCGTCTGGACTACTTGCACACTGCCAGGCTTGTGGTGCTGGGGATCTGGCGTATCAGCTGTGGTGGGTCGGCCAGGTGCACAGGGGCGGGAGGGGCAGGCTCAGCTCGCTTTGCCTTCGAGATCTGCTTCGGGAGGGGCCCTGCGGCACCGGGAGGGAGTCAGACCCACCGGAGGGAAGGATCCACAGAAGCACAGCGTTCGGTGTTTGCGAGGTGCAATAAGTTCCGTGAGGGGAACTGGTTCCCTTTGGGATTTTGGCTGGGGGATGGCCGAGGGAGATGGCGCTGGCGAGTGCCTTTGTTCCCCGCCAAACTGAGCTCTGTCGTCCTGGGACTCAGCAACTCTTCCTCCCGTTGTCCTCCAGCCTTCCCACTTTCCGAGCAGAGCTGTTAACTTATGACCTCCCAGATGCTAAGCCCCGCTTGCTGTCTGAACACACTCCGTCCAGCCCCTCCGCTTTTGCCAGCCAACTCGGGGGCTCTGCTTGGCCGGCAGGCCGCTCCTCCACCCCAGCTCCCTCCTGCCAGTCCGTGGAGCGCACCGCCTCTCCGCCCTTCCTACCCTCTTCTGTGGGCCTCTCGTCTGCGCTTGGCTCCAGAGACTCCGTTCTGCTAGTCTTCTGGAGATTTTCTGGGTTATTTAGGCAGGTGTGGGTGGAATCTAAGTGATCTGTAGGACACAGTGAGCTCAGCGTCCTCCCGCCGCCATCTTCCCAGAAGCCCCTATCTAAATTATTTATAAGAAATTCATAATACCACTGGCTGACAACAGGCCATATGATGTACAAACAGGACACGGTTCAGAGGAAAGGAAATAGGCTCCACACTAACGAGTAAGTAAGCTACTTTTAAACTCATTTAGCCTATTTCCTCATTTGTAACATGAGGATGACAGCATTATTTACTACAATGGGATGTTGTGAGGGTTTAACAGTGTCATTTTTGCTGGAATTATTATGTCTGTGATCTTCAGCATGACAAAAATCTCTCCGTGCCTCATTTTCACATCTCTGAGTGGGAAGGATATAACCTGCTTCAGGGAATTGTGCTGATGATTAACTATGACAAAAGAGGTGGCATAAGTGGCAAAGTGACTAGTACATGGTGTCCTTTTCTTTCCCAATCCTATCTAAGATATAAGCAAGGCCAGTGAAATTCCTCAAAATGTTTGAATATAAATGGATTCTAAAATAAGAAAAAAATCATATGAACACATATATTTGAAATATAAATAATAGTATTAAATTATTTCAATTTTCAAACGCATAGTAATTTGAAATAGCATAAATAATTTCCTACATCCTCAGGCATGCCCACATCTGCTACATTTTTTCAAATACTTTCTGTTATGGATTGTTGTTTTAATGTGAATGTTCCTTTTGCCTTATGAAATATTATTTCTTTGGGGTATTCTTTCTAATAAAATTGTCACTTATCTTAAAATCATCACTGCCAATTTATTTCTTTTCATATTTTCCATATCTGTATAAAACCATACAAACATGGTTGGCATTTCTTATTCAAAACACATCAATAACATTGGAGGCCAGGGTACACCTATCTTTTTTCTGTCAAACTAAAGTCAACTGTTGTGCTATTTGGAATATTAATGGAGAGCTTGTCAGATATTCAAATAATAGTGGAACAATGTTTATCAAAATCATTATGCCCAGAGGGAAAAAGGGCAAAAACCATGGATATCTAAAGTAAACGAAACATAAAATTTTTTTCAGATTACCCTATTTAAGTCTTCAATTCATAATGAAAATTAAAAAAATAACATGTGGCCAGTACTGAACGAACTATGCTAAATCCAAGTACAATGTATTCAGAATTGGTAATGTGATGTTTCAAGTATTATCTCTCTCCTAACAAGGTAAATTGTTGTTCATCTTAATGTCACCCAGAAGTAAAGCATTTGCCTAAAATGAATTTTCTCTCTCTTCAAATATGCCACATTAGTGATTCATATCTTCTCTATTTGGGGAATATAATGTCATGTTTCAGTTGAAAATAACTTCTGATAGGCTATGTGAGGATATAAAAGATACATAAATGAAAGAGGATAGAGCTAAAAAAAAAAAAAGAAAAGAAAAAACATCAGCCTACTCCTCTGTGTAATTAGTTTGATAAGAATATAGGTCAAATTGGTCATGAATAATTACAGTAATATTTAAACAAAGCCACCTGAAAAAGAATAATTCTCATATCAGTGAAACATGAGTTAACTCAATTAAAAGTTGTGATATAGCTGAAGAAACTATGTGTTTGTCAGAAAAAAAAGGTTGAACTGCTACAAAATCATTGGGCAGTCTTTCCCAAACATCGGCAGTGCCTATCAAGACCACATCCAGGAAAAAATAGTAAATTTAGCCACCAGTTTTTCTGGTAATAAAATTCATTTCTATGCAGTTTTACATGGAGTGAAAGCAGATTCTGGCCAAGTTGATAGGATTCCACTTTTTAACACAGGTGTAATGGCAAAGTAATAAATTGGCACTCTGGTTTTAAACATTAGTTTTAAGAGTTTGTGCTTTACTTAAATTGAACCCAATTCTGGAACTGACTGAATTAGGATTTTAAACCTATCCAGCTGAGAACCACAGCAAATGCTCCAACATACCTCCACTCCAGGAGGAGAGACAGTAGCTATACGATTTCATTCTTGGCCTTGTGACTTTCCATGTGCTCTGTTAGAGTTATGTGAGAACATGACAGTGTAGAATCATCAATGGGTAGCTTCTCAGTTTTCAAGATGAGTATTTACTTCCAATCTCTTCCAGTGGCAGATGTTACATTAGATGGCATTCCTTTCCAGAACATCTTATTTCTTGACACAAATAACAATTCCATACTTTTTCATTTTTCTTGTGGGATATTTATATGTGTGCTTTGTTTTTATAGTGTGCCAAGGGCCTCCTAGAATTTAGTTTAAGAGTCATTGAGATAATCTGGCAACTTCTGCAGAATACAATAAGTTTATTTAGGAAAAGAAATGTCACCTCCTTCTGAGAAGGTAGTAAAAGAATTCAAGATCCAACATCATCTGGTTCCAAAACTCTATAATTATTGGGTGGCCTTTAGAAATACTATGGGGTAAAATCATCTTGGGTGGGTACAATTTCAGAATCATTTTCTCCAATTCAATTCAGGACAAGGAGCATCTGTAGATCAAATGGCTTTCCAAACCCAAATTGCACAGTGTGCCGATAAGCTAACACAATGAAATTCTGTTGTTGACAGGAGAAGCTCAGCAGTGGAGGAGGGGAAAAGGAAAGAAAGATGCTCCAATTCATCTACAGAGAAAAAGATGTAGAAAAGGAAGTGAGCATAACAGGTTAATGTCACACCATTCTAAGAGACTGTGCTCTAGAAAATTGATTTTGAAATTTGCTTGAAGATAAGAACTGTCTACAACCCTTTTTGAAAAGCTCTCAGACCTCATCCCAGACCTACTAAACCACAGTGTGCTCAGAGATAAAACCTGGTAACCTGGCAATCTGTGCCTGTTACAAGGTCTGAGGGGATTCTTCTCTGGTAAGTTTGTGATACACTGTTTGAAAAGAGAATGTCAAGTTGCTAGTTAAGAAGATGCTTCTACATGCTTATTGTGATATTCTGAGCCTTGGGAATAGTGAGTCTCATTCCTAATAAAATAATAATCCACTTGTCAGAGTCAGAATAGAAGTTCAAATTAAAAAGAACAGAACAAAAATAGTAAAGCTTCACAACATAGGGCAAGAGCTTAAGCAGACTCAATAATAACAAGAAATTCAGGGAAGGCAGTAAAGCGTATTACCAGTTGCAATTACTTTAAACAAACTAACAAAAAGTGCTTTGATGTCTGTAGTATGAAGACCTGGGTGCAAATCTGGACTTTTTCAGCCACATTTTTATCATCTATACAAAATGAGTGATGGTATCCAATTTATAAATGCTTATTATCAAAGCTGATGTAACAAGTAAGTTAAATAATGTGTTTGAAAGTGCTACATGAATGGATTATGACTACCAGGTGAAGAGTATGAGGGCAACTGTTTGTGTCAGGAGAATTCAACAAGGTGTGGAAAATTACAGTGAGAATATATAGAAAGTGGCTAACTGGCAGCAGAAAACATAACCCCCTCTAGTGGCCCAATAGTTCATCTGCAACGGCCATCTCCAGACCTAGAAGGTAAAACAGGATTCAAGTTACTTGGGGAGGAATCCATTGGTAACTGGAAAGTTACCAAAATACAATTCAGATATATGGAAGAAAACTCAGTACCCACTTCCAGGAAATGGGGTACATGATGGGAGCTTTATATAACACAAGTTATTAGCACTGAAAGCAAAATCAGTCAGAGCTATTCCTAAGGCTTCAATTCCCCTTGGTCAAGTCTGGCAAAGTTGAGCCTACAAATGGAAATCAAATCCCAGCTGTAAAGAATGGGAAGTTCAGGAAACTAAAGAGGTTTTTAGATAAGGGCCAATAAACCAAATTAATGAGACAATGCTTATTGAACCACAAAACGGTGTTCAAGACAGACATCTGCTGCCCACAAAAGATTCTGGGTGTATCCAGAGGTTTTAAATGCACATAGCTTTTTATGCACCAGGAAGGTGAAGTATAACAATGGGGGGGGGGGGGGGGGGGATGTGAGCATTGTTAGAATTTAAAATGCAATATTCTAAATTAATAATCTAATATAAAATTAGAATTTAAATGCAGCCCAATACAGATTTTTTAAGACCTACTGAAAAACAAAAATGGTCTCTCAGCTAAATTAAACAACCAAGTGACCAGATTCTGACTATCACCTAGCCCATGAAAGGCCCAGAGAAGAGGGCACAGATAGAGATAGTGTGATATCTTCATTAATATTAAAAGTTTTCTTATTCTTTGGATTCAGACTTGAGAAACATTCAGTTAACACCGACTGTAATCCAGGCACTGGATGAGGCCTTCCCATGTATTATATACATTATATTTAATGTGAATGTAATTAGGGGAAAATCAAAGTATTATGATGATCCTACTCCCAGAAAACATCTCAAAATTCTGACTAAAAGGTTTTAATAGTAATAGTAATAATAATAATGTTATTGCTAACAATAATAACCAAGTAAAGAAATTAAGTAAAACATAATTAAACAATGCAGAGAAAA
This sequence comes from Neofelis nebulosa, assembly GCF_028018385.1. Classification (NCBI taxonomy): domain Eukaryota; kingdom Metazoa; phylum Chordata; class Mammalia; order Carnivora; family Felidae; genus Neofelis; species Neofelis nebulosa. Next base: position 51,516,362 of record NC_080783.1, on the reverse strand, counting down.
CAATTAGTCCTATAAGTATTAGAACATTTAACCTTGGAAATGTACGTATATTCTCTGGAGAACTTAATTACCATCCAGGCATTAAAGAACATAAACTATCCCAAGTGAAAATGTGTAACACAAAACACAAAAGTACCATTAATCCATACTGATTTCACAATCTTGCATAAATACTCTAACCTTCTTGTAAGTATTCACGATGAATTTTAAATATCTGCATTCATCGCTGCATTTGAAAGAATTTTACCACCTCTTGAAAAACAATAGGAATAGAGTGCCCTCTAGAGTCTCACATGTATTTAACGCCAAATTGAGGGGAAATCTCATTTTAATCATTTCTGGCTATGCTCATTAAAATTTAGAAATGTGGCAGATTTGTCTGTTGCTGCTACAAAAATGCACACATCTTAAAAATTCAAATTCAGAATAATTCCTTTTTCCCCAAGAGAATATCTTTGAACATTAGCTATCTATGCAGAACAAAAAAAAATTACTAAAGATTTTTTTTACATTTTTATTTTACTTTCTTTTTATGGGCTACATGAAAAAAATACATTTGAAACATATCTAATACCCAAAGGAATATTTTAATCTTTTATGTATACATGTTATTTGCTTATAATTATGCATTTATTTCAGTCTATAATTTCCCAAAAGGAGAAACAATGTTTGTTAATCTAACATCTGAAGCTTCTACATTAAACTGAGACCATCCATGAGGGTGACTAACAAATACTTTTGCAAGTAGATAAATCAACAAACAGTGTTAAAATAGAGGCATAATTAGATATGTATTTGCCATGTTTAAGATACATAGATCAGGCCAAAGCTGTAACTATCAGGCTGTATATGAAGATTGATATATATTATATATAAACCTAATTTTTATATAATATGTGAACCCTGAAGTTGCAAACCTTGAACCAAAAACTAAAATTCAAGGTCTAGAAAGACGAACAGTTGTTTCCTGCAGCTTAATAAAAGATAGGCTTTGCTTTAACATCCAGCTATCATCTCTTATTCAATAACGTCAAGGATCCAATTTCCTTATCTCTAGAATGGGTATAATTTTGCAGCTGAGCTGTATATATCCAATGTGAAAACTCATAGAAGGGCTTTATAAGCTACAAAAAAGTGTGTGTGTTTGTGTGCGTGCGTGTGTGGTAATATTTATGTTGTATATATATATATATATATATAAATTTATATATATATAAATGTTGTATATATATATATATATATATATATATATATATATATAATTGAGAAGGTTAAGTTTGGCTAAATGAGGTCATCCTTAAATAAAAACATTAAGCATTCTGGTATTACCCCTGGCCACTCTTCAAGCTTGTCTGCCAGTCTTCCTCTTTGCACATACGAATATTTTACATATTCTTTGGGACTTTCCCCATGACCTTTCTCTTTTCACTTGAAATTCTTCCTAGGGAATCTCTTTCCCTCCCATGTCTTCAAGTACGTCCCCCAGTCTGGAAACACTTTAACTTACTTTTACAGATCTACTTTCTAACGTCTAGATCTATATTCCAGCCTCCTTCATCCACAGCATTAGAGAAGCCCTGAGACTAAAATCAAAGACATACAACATGTTTGAAACAAGATGCTGTAGGTGCAAAATGAGTCCAAACATACTTAGAACTGTCCTCCCCAGTCACAGCTGTACTCAGAGAAATGACCAAGAGGATGTGAGGGCACCAGAGACACCTTGAGATGGTCCACCCCTGGTCCTACTCAGATCCACCTGTGCCCTACATTAAATGAAATCTGTTACGGAGAGTTCAAGGTGTTGGCCTCTTCAAAAAGCTTAATACACAAGGGCTAGAGGCACAAACTACAGATGCTGCAACTTATACCCAAACCAAAATTCACATTCATCATCTCACTTATCTATCATTCTTTATATATATTCTTCTCTCTTCTGTCTGCCACGTTGCTCCATCCCTCCCCCACTTGTCTAAGTTGCTTGCCTAGTGGAGTGACACACAGTGGAGTGTCACAGCTCTTCAGCCTGAGAGTCTGAACTTTTATTTGCTTTGTTCTTACCATGCTATCATCACTGCAGTTGCTGGTTCATTATTATTACCAGACATGGAAATACCTGCTTCATATCCTCAGTTCCACTGTTTAGTAGCACTCCTATCTCTTCATGAACTTGAGGTTCATTTCCTCATGAATATAATTCTTTTCTTTCCTGCTGGTCCACTGCCATGAGAAGCCCATAATAAAACAGGAGTTACTTTTCACTCTTTTGAAGTAGTCACAACTTCAGGCTCAAGGGACACACTGCATTACTGAGTGAAAGTATTTCCGCATCTAGCAGAGCTGAAATATCAAGTAGGGGACGTGCAAATTCAACAAGTAGACATCAAGATGGTGAGAAAGACCAGTTTATTTCCATATCTTGGTTCTTGGATCTGTGTATTTTAGCCATGAGAAAACCTCATTATATATAAGCCAGTGATTCAAGGCAGCCTTGAAGGGCATTGGCTAAACCATTCCATAATTCTAATTATCCTATTGTTTTTAGGTGATGGGGTATATGATAGAACCAGAGGATCTGTTGCCTGTGCACCTACTTTTACACCTCTTTCTCTGTGAAATGAGTCCTTTGATCAGAGGGGGTGTTATATGGTATTGATTTTGTAAATCACACACTGAGTGAGTGCTTCTGGTATTGCAGAAGCACTGTTAGCAGGTATGGAAACCCATATCTAGAGAAGATATCAATTCATGTAAGGAAGAATCACTGTCATCTTCAGAGTGGAAAGGTATTGGTATAATCAACTTACCATCAAGTAACTGGTTGACCTCTGAGGAATAATAACGTATCAGGAGCTAATCACTGAAATCTGCTTCTAGTAGGTCCAGCATTCAGTAGCAGCAGTAGCTAGATCAGCCATAGTGAGGACTCCATGCTATTGAACCCATATACAGTCTCCATCTCTTCCACCAATGCTCCTCTGTTTATGAGCTCATTGTGCAAAAATTGAAGTGACTCAAGGTGGAAGCTGACCAATATCCACCAGAAGGGTCATTCTGTCCACCTAATTGTTCAGTCTTTCTTGTGTGTTGAATGTGTTCCAGTGGATAGTATCATCATATAGGAAGAGACACACACCCTGGTATGTCCAGCTCATGCCTCTAATTCAGACCTTTTGTGCCTAATCTAATCTTGTCCATTCTAGTTTTCTGACTAAGCTTGTCCATTCTAGTTTCTGACCTTCTTGGAAGGGATATCTTGTCGTTCATACAAAATAAACAACCATGTATAATGCTCACATCTCTGCTCACTAGGAATATCCCCTCCTTCCCAACTGTTCTTTAGGGCCACCTCTGAGCAGCATTAGAGTGAGGCAGCAACTCACATTTGGTTCCACATATGGAGTCAACCTATCTGTGAACTAGTCCTTATATGTGAGATGAGGGAGTTACAATTCTGTTGGTACAACAAAGATAGGTGAAACAGAATTGGGGTCACCTGTTAACATAATTTATTTTCCTTGTGATCTGCTTGCATCTGATCCCAAAAGAACCACTTCTGTTTATCTTAGTCCATTTGGATTCTGTAACAAAAATATCATAAACTGCATGGCTTATAAGCACCAGACCTTTATTTCCCATAATTCTAGTGGCTGGCAAGTCCAAGATCATGGTGCCAGCAGATCTGGTATCTGGTGAGAATCTGTTTTCTCACAGATAGCTGTCTTTTTCACTATGACTTCACATGGTACAGGGTGCAATTTGGGCCACTTTTGCAAGGGCACCAATTCCATTCATGAAAGCTCTGCCCTCATCACCTAATCACCTCCTAAAGACCCCACCTCCTAATACTATCACCATCTATGTTCTAATGTTCAGAACATAGAGCCATTTAATAATGAATTGTCACCATGTTTATCCAAACTTTTTGTCAGTGATCTACCCAGGTCATGGTGAGCAGCTAGCTAATGGACTGGTATTCAGTCTCTGCCAGCATTGCACCAGCAGTGCAACTGGTAATTTTCTTCTGCAGAAGACATAGTCTTGCTCTAAAACCATAGATGCTGCAACTTTCTTGTTGGGGCTTCCAGAGACTCCAGATGGAGTCCTTATCTGGTTTTGACATAATTGGATCCACCTGAAATATAGGGCAGCTTACACTATAGCCTAGACCTTCTACATAGCCATCTTTTTCCATGGGCCCAATTTGAAACTGGCAACCATCAAAGTCATCCCATAAATGAGTCAAAGCAGTATCTTTAACTGCAATGTATGCTGCCTTCAAAATCTGAAGAGGCCCACTTAGTACTCTGCCTGTTTTCGTAGTTGGACTAGGTATAAAATACAATAACTTGCCCTTTACCATGGAAAGAATGTCCTGGAATGTCTAAGGTCATTGAACCTCTGAAAACATTTACAATAAAGTGGTCCCCTGAAACTTAGAGGTTTTACCACCATCTGACATGAATGGGCAACTAGGGTAATTTCTTCTTCTCACACATCAGATCCAGTTAACAAGATGGCATTGATATAGTGGACCAGGGTAATGATCTGTTAAATGTTAAGATAATCAAAGTCCCTGCAGACTTTATTTTTATAGAGAGAAATAGCATTAATAATGTCCTGAGACAAGATAGTAAATGTGTACCACTGTCCATTTAACATAAAGGTAAATTGACCTTGAAAGACTCTTGATCCACAGGGATTGAAAAAAATTCATTTGCTAGATCAATACCAAGTACCACAGGCTATATTGATTTGTTCCAGTGGAGATAAAATATTTGGCACACCTGTGATTGGACCCACTATTTGGTTAAGTCCGTGGTAGTCTACTGTCATCTGTCAAAATCCACATGGTTGTTATATGAGTCAAAGAGATGAATTGAAAGGAAATATGTTGGAAATAAACCTGTGTCCTTTAGGCCTTTGAGGGTGACACTAACCTCTAGTTTCTCCTAGTTTTCAGTTTTACTTATGATTCTTTTCCTTGGTGCCAGGAGTTTGACTTACTATGTGACAGATTTAGGCCAGGACTCCATTTAGCACCTGCTCTCCCAAAGTTCCACCTTACCCAAGGCTCATGATAACACTTCTGCTCCCCTGTCATAAGTACCAGCTCAAATTATTTACCCAAAACCCCTTGAAAGGTCTTTACTCAATGTATCACTATCTGATAGGTGGATACAAACCCTTCTGGGTAAGGATTGAAGAAAATATTATTGTGTATACTGGAAGTAGCCTTTCAATGTCCTTTCTCAAAAGAACTGAGGCTTCCCTCAATCAATAGGCTCTGCATCTGTGAACTATCTCAGATCACTCTGGCTCAGATATGGAATCTATTTTCCTTTGTTCCGTTTAATATCAGTCTTCATAACTCATTTTTATATACTGAAGTTAACAAACTACACACTGATGGACTTTCCATCTGTCTTCTTCCAGGAGAAGCATGATGAATGAACCCTTGGCACAGACCCCAGTAGGCCAAGGCTTCCTAGTTGCCATGCTGGCCTTGTCACCCATTACAATAATTATGTCCAAATACAACCATTTGGCCTCAGATATTCTGGAATCCTGTCATTCTCCTGTTCTCTTGGCAACCACAGATAGCAATCTCCAACTGTGAGCTGTAGCCTAGAGAGGACAGCTACTATAGAACTTCTCAAAGTTGCCAATATCTCCATCAATACTGCATTTCTTATTGCTTTAGTGAATGAAGTGTTATCAGGGCTCTTCCAGGGAAGAGAAGCAGGGATGGTTTTTCTAGTCTCACATAATAAATTCATTCTAACATGCCTACCTCCCGAGCTTCTAGCACTGTTCCTCAATGTTCTGTCAAAGAAGTTCTGGCTTCTCCTCCTAGCTTCAAAGAGCCATGTCAGCAGGATATTACAATGGGCTCCTGGTGTCCTCTCTAGCCCAATAAATGTTGAGTCATGGGCATATAGACATTGAGTCTATAAACTCTCCACTTTCCAGCCTTGTTTTCTGCACAAGCCCTAGGCCAATGCCTTTAAGATGTACTCCCACACATATTCCAAAGTTCCAGCTGGTACATCATTTCCATCTCCTACATTTCTTTGGAAAGTAAGTGATCTTCTTCCCCCCCTCCCAAGCCCCCATGCCCAGGCTTTCTCTCTCAAGCTATGCTGCTTTGACTCTTGTTTCTGCTTTTTAGGCAATGACAGAAGGAAGGAATATGTCTTAAGGAAGTCAAGCACCATTTGCAAGGCATTTGGCCCTGTTGAGGTCTCTCATGCAGGGTCTTTCATCCCCAGGCAAGAAGAGGTTGCTCTTCCCTAGCATGTAGGTCAAGGAACAATGAGCCCAGGGGAATTAATAGTTCACATTTCTCAGGGTGCCTGGGTGGTTCAGATGGTTAAATGTCTGACTCTTGATTTTAGCTTAAGTCATGGGCTTTGTCCTGACAGTGCAGACTCTGCTTGGGATTCTCTCTGTCTCTCTGTCTCTGTCTCTGTCTCTGTCTCTCTCTCAAAATAAATAAATAAACATTTTTTGAAAAACAAACAAGTTCAAACTTGTCTAGCACATCCACCCAATTTCCTTATCCCATTTCTCAAGTTTCCACTATAAAGGCCCTGATGCTAACTTAGGGCACCTGTCAAGGCTACTTTCTCCATCTCCTTTGCATTTTGACCACTCTCACATGTCAGTTCCTGTCCCAGTCCAGGCTCTGGCTGCAAGAGATAAGAGACACTTTAAACCCTGCCTTCTGGCTTTCACTGAATCCTGAGTTGATAACTGGCTGATCTGAGCTTAAGGTTCTTCTTCAAGGCTTCCAGAGCAGACCAACTAGTATACAGTCCTTATTTCCCTCACATCATTCCATTAGTAGAGCTACCAATTGTGTCACATTAGCTACTGCATATCCATCCACCACAAGTAGGATTCTTAGCCATCATGACACCACATCACCCCAGGAGTTATCATTCTACTTACCACCAACACATTACTTTTCTTCTAAACAAACAGCCTCTGAGACACATTAAGCACAAAGCTAGGAATGGTATATACTTAGCAAAGCAACATTCAATACAATCAAAACCTCTGAAAATCTATTTTCATATAATTCAAATAATTTCAAATAATTTGATTTTCTCTTTCTTTTGTCAGGCAAGCCAGCTGTGGTTTACCTATAATGCACATTCTATGATAATTTCACTTTGAAGCTATTTTAATGGAACTGAACTGGGAAAACACAATAGAATCATTATTTATTCATTCTGGGTGCAGCCTTTATCAGAGTTATAAATCTTCAGCAAATGTGAGTCAGGCTCTTCTCTTCTCTGTGCCCTAGGCTTAGATTTTAACATCTGTGAAAAATGAAAATGAATCTTAAAAATGTCCTTTTACTTAGCTTGCAATGGGTAGCTCCACCAAAAACATAAAACACCTATTAGTAGAACCCAGTGATTCATCACTTACATACAACACCCAGTCCTCATCCCAACAAGTACCCTCCTTAATGCCCAGCACCCATTTTCCCCACCCCCATCAAGCCTCAGTTTGTTCTCTGTATTTAAGAGTGTCTTATGGTTTTTATCTTACTTTTCCTTTCCTTCCCCTATGATCATCTGTTAAGTTTTTCAAATTCTACATATGGGTGAAATCATGTAATGTCTGTCTTTCTCTGACTGACTTATTTCACTTAGATAATACCCTCCAGTTCCATCCACATTGTTGCAAATTACCGTGTTACTTTTAATATTTTTTCTTCATTACCATATTTTGCCAGTTTCATTAAAATATGCCTTGTGGTGGATCTGCTTTTGTTGAATTTGATGGGAGTTTTCTGTGTCTTCTGGATCTAGCTAGATATTCCCCAGATTATGGAAGCTGTTAGCTATTATTTCTTCAAATAAATTTTCTGCCCCCTTTTCTCTCTCTTCTTCTTCTAGGACTCCTATTATATGAATATTGTTACATTTCATGGAGTCACTGAGTTCCCTAAGTCTATTCTAACTATGCATAATTCTTTTTTTTCTCTTTTGTTCACCTTGATTACTTCCTATTACTCTGTCTTCTAGGTCACTAATTTGTTCCTCTGCTGCTTCCAGCCTTCTGTTCATTCCATCAGGTCTTTCTCATTTCATTTATAGAGCCTTTTATCTCTGCTGTGTTATTCCTTATCTCTGTGTTAAGGGCCTCATTCATGTCTTCCATTCTTTTCTCAAGTCCAGGTAGTATCCTGACAACCATCACTTTAAATTCTTTATCAGGCATGTTGCTTGTATCCGTTTTACTTAGATCTCGGGCCATGGCCATGTCCTATTCTTCCATTTGCGATAAAATTCTCTGTCTGCTTATTTTGTCTAAGCCTCTGTTCCTGCTTCTGTGTGTTAGGAAAGTCAGCTACGTCTCCCGTTCTTGATGGTAATGGAGGAGAGGTCCTGTTGTGCCCTGCTGTGTAGTGTTCCCTGTGTCCTGTGGCCTGGCACTACCAGAGCATCTTCAATGTGTGCTCTGTGTTCTATTGTGTCCTTATCCTTCAGGTAAGTCATCTTCAGATGTGCGCTCCCCTTTGTGCCCTTCTCTCGCCCTTCTCTGCAACCAAGACTCCCTCCCTACCACAGCAACCACAATCTGTTTTTCTTCCAAACTGCATCTCTGCACTTCCTACCTTCTTCAATATGTCTTCTTCTTTACCTCTAGTTGTGGCATTTGTTCTGTCAGTCTTCTGGTCAATTTCTGGGTATTTAGAATGATTTGATAGTTATCTAGTTATATTTGCTGGACAAGACAAGCCTAGGATCCTCCTACTCTGCCACCATATTTCAACTTCAGCAAACAATATTCTTAAGCTGGTAGATCTTCTATGATATCAAGAAAAAAAAGAAAATACTCTAACATATTTATATTTTCATTGGCATAATATGTTAATCCTCCCGGAATGTTTGTATTTTAAAAAGAAATATTAATTGTGGGAAATAGTGAACTTTCAGGCACCAGTAGGAGATGTAATTTTTGTTTCTAATGCTCCTATAATCAGACCATGTGAAGCAACCCCAGATGGATAAAACCATTCCTAAGTTTAGCTGTCCCTTTATAAATGGGTGATCATCAATAAGAGTGTGGTACAATGGCTTCTATATCAGACAGAGACCATTAGCTATGTGACTTTGGAAAGTTATTTAAGACTTCTGAGTCTGAGTCTTTACATCTGTAAAATGAAGATAATATCTACCTGCAATGCTGTTATGAGAAGAACAGTAATGAGGTAATGTGTGTTTTGCATGCAAGTCGTTGTTAAAACAACCAAAATTTATTCTCTCACACTTCTGGAAGCTAGAAGAGCTTCCCTCCTAGATTCTGTTAATACCAGCAAACTTTGCCATTCCTCAGCTTGCCACTGCATTACTCCAATCTCTGCTTCTACCATCACATGGTATTCTTCCCGTGTGTGTCTGTATTTCCACATGGCCTTCTGATAAGGACACAGCTCACTGAATTTAGAGCTTACCCTTAGGCAATATAGCCACATCTTAACTTGATTATATCTGCAAAGACCTTATTTCCAAATAATGCCCCATGTACACATATCATAGGTTAGGACTTCAACATGTCTTTTGGAGGTACACAATTCAACTCACAACACCTCTTGATTCTGTAATGACATCACTTTCTTCTATACCGTAACTGAGAGATTAGTCCAAGAGAAGATAACTGAAGGAATGGATTCTAGTAACAAGCTTAGCAAGAACACGATAGAAGCAGCTCGATAAGTGAGAAAATGTTTGTCATGTTGTGCTGAGTCCAGCAAGTATGCACAAACAGCAGCATATTCTATCATTCAATTTTGTATCAGTTTAAGGACAGTATCTTTTCGGAAATTGCATAACCAGAAGTTTTCTCCCTTACGCCACTAATGTGTTTAATTGCCATTTTCCACTCATTTTTAAATTCTGCTCTACTTTTAAACATTAGCAAATCCTTTTTTCCCGTTTTGAAGAAATATTAACCAGAGAATCCCTGCAAGCCACCAAATTACTGACAGGGACTGGAATATGGGGTCAGGAGAAAAACTCACTTCTCACCACACATTCTTTTGATCTATTTGAATTTATCACGTATCTATGTTACATGAAGAATCATTTAATTTAAACAGTCTCCAGTCCACGATTTTGTACCATCTTTCATCATGTTTGTAAGCTTCATCTACTTAACAAAAGCCACTTGCGTTGTAGAATTTCCTCATAAATCTCCAAACCTCATGAATATTTCCATTCTGGATATTATTATCTTTCTTTTGTTAGAAAATTTGCCACCAGACAATGAAATGTGGATGATAAGGTATAGTGTACGAAGGGCTGTGAAATCCTTGAATAAATCTAACAGGCGTGTTTTCCATTTGTTCCCTCTTTTAAAGAAGAATATATACAGCCTCATAAAAATACAAGGAGAATATGAAGCAGACAAGAAACATATGCCAAATTATAAATGAGAGAGCATAATACGAAATAAAACCAATTCAAAAGGAATTACAAATAAATCATAGGAAACCAGTTCAGAGTTGCACAAAATAAGACTATACACAAGAATTCCCCTCACTTCTCTGTCTTTATTATTTAATGCAAATGTAAGAAATACATTTACAAACTCTTTCTACTCATGTGGCAATGAAGCAGATAAATGAAAAAGGTTTATACTTGAAGTCAGAAATCGTGGGTTCAATTCCCTGTCCTACTCAACCCTACATGTGCAATTTGGGAAATTACCGATGTTGGCCTCACTTTCCTCCCCTACAACAGAGCTGATAGGCATAATAACATAAAATGTGGTATGACACCTTGTAAACTACAAAATGCTACTAAAATGTAGGCACTCCTGATAAAGTGCACGTCTCCCAAAAGTAAAACAAAATGCCATGAAAATGGTCTTTCTGTCATTTTAGAATTCTCTAATGCTCTCATAATTTTTTAAACATTCTATATTCAAACTGGAAGAAAATAAAATTATATCAGAGCCTATTACTGACTAACAGCTACACAATATTAAAATTCTGCATAAATCACCAGAAATATTGTAACTATGTGTATGCACATGTGTGTGTGTCTTTGTGCCTTTGAATGTAGCTGACAGCAGCTTAAAACCAGTGAAACCCAGAAGCTCTTGAATTAAAGTCTATCAATTATCCAACTACCAAGTGTCACATGAAAAAAATGTCCCCAGGCTTACCTAAGAAATAAGGCTAAAACCAAACTATCAATTTAAGGCATATGGCAGTTTAAGGCATGTGCAAACATTTGGAAAGAGAAAGATTTGTTGAGACCTTCATACAACAATGCCATAAAATAAGAAAGAAAATGTTTATCTGAGAGAATGGAAGAAGAAAAATGACCTTCTATATATGAGTGTATAATAGCTGTGGCAGTCAGAATCCTAAAATGATCCCCATTGACCCTCAACCCTGTATAATCCTCTCCCCTTGAGTATGGACAGACCCAGTGAATATGATGAGGTATCACTCCAGTGATTATGTTATATTACCTGGCAAAAGAATTTTACAGATGTCATTAAGGTCCCAAATCAGTTGACTTTGAGTAAATCAGAAGGAAGATTACCTTGGGTGGCTCTGACCCAAGGGTGGGCCCTTAAAAACAAGAATTTTCTCTGATTGGCTTACTAGAAAGAAAGCAAACAGCCATGTTGTGAACTGACTACAGTATTGGCTTTTAGTTGCTTAGGGTGGTCTCCAGCTAACAACTAGGAAGAACACAAGGACCTCATTCCCAAAGCTGCAAGGAACTCCCGCTTTGGTCTTCTTCTTCAAAATTACTTTGGCTATTCAGGGCCTTTTGTGGTTCCATACAAATTTTTGGATTGCTTGTCCTAGCTTCGAGAAGAATGTTGGTGCAATTGTGATTGGGATTGCATTGAATGTGTAGATAGCTTTGGGTAGTATTGACATTTTAACAATATTTATTCTTCCAATCAGTGAGCACGGAATGTTTTTCCATTTCTTTATATCTTCTTCAATTTCCTTCATAAGCTTTCTATAGTTTTCAGCATACAGATCTTTTACATCTTTGGTTAGGTTTATTCCTAGGTATTTTATGATTCTGGGTGCATTTGTGAATGGGATCAGTTTCTTTATTTGTCTTTCTGTTGCTTCATTATTAGTGTATAAGAATGCAACTGATTTCTGTACATTGATTTTGTATCCTGCAACTTTGCTGAATTCATGTATCAGTTCCAGTAGACTTCTGGTGGAGTCTATCGGATTTTCCGTGTATAGTATCATGTCATCTGCAAAAAGCAAAAGCTTGACTTCATCTTTGCCAATTTTGATGGCTTTGATTTCCTTTTGTTGTCTGATTGCTGATGCGAGAACTTCCAACACTATATTAAGCAACAGCAGTGAGAGTGAGCATCCCGTTGTGTTCCTGATCTCAGGGAAAAAGCTCTCAGTTTTCCCCCATTGAGGATGATGTTAGCTGTGGGCTTTTCATAAATGGCTTTTATGACGTTTAAGTATGTTTCTTCTATCCCAACTTTCTCGAGGGTTTTTATTAAGAAATGTTGCTGAATTTTGTCAAATGCCTTTTCTGCATCAATTGACAGGGTCACATGTTCCTTATCTTTTCTTTTATTAATGTGATGTATCACATTGATTGATTTGCGAATGTTGAACCAGCCCTGCATCCCAGGAATGAATCCCACTTGATCATGGTAAATAATTCTTTTTATATGCTGTTGAATTTGATTTGCTAGTATCTTATTGAGAATTTTTGCATCCATATTCATCAGGGATATTGGTCTGTAGTTCTCGTTTTTTGCTGGGTCTCTGTCTGGTTTAGGAATCAAAGTAATGCTGGCTTCATAGAATGAGTCTGGAAGTTTTCCTTCCCTTTTTATTTTTTGGAACAGCTTGAGGATAGGTATTATCTCTGCTTTAAATGTCTGGTAGAATTCCCCAGGGAAGCCATCTGGTCCTGGACTCTTATTTGTTGGGAGATTTTTGATGACTGATTCAATTTCTTCTCTGGTTATGGGTCTGTTCAAGTTTTCTATTTCTTCCTGTTTGAGTTTTGGAAGTGTGTGGCCTGAATGAGACGGGAAACCATCAAAACCCTAGAGGAGAAAGCAGGAAAAAAACCTCTCTGACCTCAGCCGCAGCAATTTCTTACTTGATACATCCCCAAAGGCAAGGGAATTAAAAGCAAAAATGAACTATTGGGACCTCATCAAGATAAAAACTTCTGCACTGCAAAGGAAACAACCAACAAAACTAAAAGGCAACCAACGGAATGGGAAAAGATATTTGCAAAAGACATATCAGACAAAGGGCTAGTATCCAAAATCTATAAAGAACTCACCAAACTCCACACCCAAAAAACAAATAATCCAGTGAAGAAATGGGCAGAAAACATTAATAGACACTTCTCTAAAGAAGACATCCAGATGGCCAACAGGCACATGAAAAGATACTCAATGTCGTTCCTCATCAGGGAAATACAAATCAAAACCACACTCAGATACCACCTCACGCCAATCGGAGTGGCTAAAATGAACAAATCAGGAGACTATAGACGTTGGTGAGGATGTGGAGAAATGGGAACCCTCTTGCACTGCTGGTGGGAATCCAAACTGGTGCAGCCGCTCTGGAAAACAGTGTGGAGGTTCCTCAAAAAAATAAAAATAGATCTACCCTATGACTCAGCGATAGCACTGCTAGGAATTTATCCAAAGGATACAGGAGTACTGATGCATAGGGGCACTTGTACCCCAATGTTTATAGCAGCACTTTCAATGATAGCCAAATTATGGAAAGAGCCTAAATGTCCATCAACTGATGAATGGATAAGAAATTCTGGTTTATATACACAATGGAATACTACATGCAATGAGAAAGAATGAAATATGGCCTTTTGTAGCAACGTGGATGGAACTGGAGAGTGTTATGCTAAGTGAAATAAGTCATACAGAGAAACACAGATATCATATGTTTTCACTCCTGTGTGGATCCTGAGAAACTTAACAGAAACCCATGGGGAAAGGGAAGGAAAAAAAAAAAGGTTAGAGAGGGAGGGAACCAAAACATAAGAGACTCTTAAAAACTGAGAACAAACTGAGAACAAACTGAGAACAAACTGAGATGGGGGGTGGGAGGGAGGGGAGGGTGGGTGAGGGGTATTGAGGAGGGCACCTGTTGGGATGAGCACTGGGTGTTGTATGGAAACCAATTTGACAATAAATTTCATATTTTAAAAAAAAGAGCAATAAGACAATGATCATTAATAGCAAATTATAAAAGCAACAGCCATTGAAGCAATTTGCTAGTAAAAAACCGTAGCAATGGTCACCAGATTTATAGTGTGCTAATAAGATCAGAAAAAACAAAGAAAGAAAATGAAGAACTGCCTGGATACCTGAATTCATATTTTTTTAATGGGAAAGAAAGCAGACTAAAAATAGAGTCAACAAAATCATTGGAGACTGGGAGGCACGCCGTCTTGGACAACATCTTACCATTTTGCCAAGATGAAACATATTCTGATTACTTGTCAGACCCAATGAAGTAAGTCATCTTCTTATCAAAATCAAATATATCAATGCTGGGAATGCGAGCTGGTGCAGCCACTCTGGAAAACAGTATGGAGGTTCCTCAAAAAACTAAAAGTAGAACTACCCTACTACCCAGCAATTGCACTACTAGGCATTTATCCACGGGATACAAGTGTGCTGTTTCGAAGGGACACATGCACCCCATGTTTCTAGAAGCACTACCAACAATAGCCAAAATATAGACAGAGCCGAAATGTCTATGGATGGATGAATGGATAAAGAAGATGTGGTATATATATATATATATATATATATATACAATGGAGTATTACTCGGCAATCAAAAAGAATGAAATCTTGCCATGTGCAACTACGTGGATGGAACTGGAGGGTATTATGCTAAGTGAAATTAGTCAGAGAAAGACAAAAATCATATGACTTCACTCATCTGAAGACTTTAAGAGATAAAACAGATGAACATAAGGGAAGGGAAACAAAAATAATATAAAAACAGAGAGGGGAACAAAACAGATATGGAGAACATAAATACACAGACATAACATAAATATAGAGACCTAACATAAATATGGAGAACAAACTGAGGGTTACTGGAGGGGTTGTGGGGGGGGGGGGATGGGCTAAATGGGTAAGGTCATTAAGGAATCTACTCCTATGTTGCACTATATGCTAACCAATTTGGATGTAAATTTTATTTTTTTTTTTTTTTTTTTTATTTTTTTTTAAATTTTTTTTTTTCAATGTTTTTTATTTATTTTTGGGACAGAGAGACACAGAGCATGAACAGGGGAGGGGCAGAGAGAGAGGGAGACACAGAATTGGAAACAGGCTCCAGGCTCCGAGCTGTCAGCACAGAGCCCGACGCGGGGCTCGAACTCACAGACGCGAGATCGTGACCTGGCTGAAGTCGGCCGCTCAACCGACTGCGCCACCCAGGCGCCCCTGGATGTAAATTTTAAAAAATAAAAAATAAAATTAAAAAAATAATAATAATAATAAAGCTGCAAGGAACTGAATGTCTGCCAATAACCTAAATGAGCTTAGAAGAAAACCCAAACCCTAGAAGAAAATTATAGCACAGCTGGCATCTTGATTGCAGCCCTGTACGACCTGAGGAGAGAATCCAGCTAACCGGTGCCCAAACTCCTAACCCACAGAAGCCTGAGATAATAAATTAGTGTTGTTTTAAGCTGCTGAATCTGTAATAATTTGTTAGAAAGCAGTAGAAATTAATTGAGTAGCAGAATAGCAGAACTTGCTTTCCTTTTCCTAATACCTACTATTGGTTTACAAAGAAGGCAAACAGAAAAACATAGCTTCTGAATGACATGCTTAACATTTGAGTGTTTATGCCTAGTGGGCTGGTAATAACAGATGTTTAAAAACAGCAGTTTTGTCATAAATCAATTCTCCCCAGTCACAGAGTAATTCCCTCCTGTTTATCACAGAGATTAGAAAGATTCTTACATATTCAAGTTGACATCTACTCTGGATAATTTAAGATGTTACCAGATTGCAAGCTGTAATCACTTTACCCGTAAGCATATAATTTTCTAGGATTTTTATGCCTGATAGAAATGCTCTTACATAATATATGTCCATATACCAGGAAAAATAATGAAATTTAAATCAACAATTATTTAATAAGTGTCTACTGTGTACCAGAAACAAGATTAGGTGCTAGGATTAAAGACTTTCCCTACCATTGTTTAGAAACATCCATTCAGAGACTTCAGGGTAAACAGCGAATTGTTAGAAGCATTGCCACTAAAAGTAGATAGAAGACTACGAGTTATCACTACATTATTTGACATAGTACTAGAGAGTGTTCTTTAAAAAAAGAAGAAATAAAAAAGATGGAAGTATTGAGGAAAAGAAGGGAAACTGACATTGACATTTTTATTAGACAATATTACTATCTACATAAAAGTCCTATAAGAAACTACTGATAAGTTATTACAATTAATTGGATGTAAGGTATCAAATACATTCCTATACACTACCAATAAATTGCTGAAATCTAGCATTTTGAGATATATTTTGTAACGTCACAACAAATGCATAAGGTAACTAGGAATAAATCTAGGAAAAGATATGTAGGACATTTATAAACTTTATGAAAAGACACTAAAGAAAATGAAATAATATAAGGATAGAGACTTCTCCCCATTTAATCTGTAAAATTGATACAATTCCCACCAAAAGTCAAGAAAATATATATGAATTTGATAATCTGATTTTAAAAAGAATTGATGTGAAAAACCAAAAAGCCACAATAGCCAAGACCATTTTAAAAAACTGAAAAATATGGAGAAGGCTAACCATACCTAAAACAAGACATATTGTGTAGCTTTAGATGATGTGACATGACCTCAGAAGTAGATACATAGAACAGAATAACAAACTGAGGAACAGCTGGGAAAAAATATTTCACAGTGAAGAAAGATTGGAGTAGCAAAACAACAAAACAAACAAACAAAAAACAAACAAAAAAACCATGCTGGAATAACAGAAAAATGAACTCCAAGATAATTGAAAGACTATATATTAAAATCAAACTTCAAACTTTTTTAGAAGAATATACAGAAGAACTCAAGAAAATTTAAATCTTCTTTTTTTTATGTTTATTTTTTTAGAGTGAGAAACCTTAAGCAAGGAAGGGGTAGAGAGAAAGACAGGGGCACAGAGGATCTGAAGCAGGCTCTGTGCTGACAGCAGCTAGCCCAACGCGAGGCTCAAACTCATGAACAGTGAGATCATGATCTGAGCCAAAGTCTGACGCTCAACTGACTGAGCCACCCAAGCGCCCCCAAAATTTAAAACTTCTTAAACAAGATTTTTCTAAAATAAGATAAACCATAAAAATTGAGTGTTAAAATCCCCAATTTTTTAAAAGTGAAAAGATCAGACATAGACTGAGAAAATTAGTCTTCAACCCTTGTAAGTAGCAAAGGATTAGTATCCCAAATGCATAAAGAAAAATTGATGAGAAAAAGAAAAACAGCCCAATAGAATAATAAGCAAAACTTTAAAATAGGCAATTTACAAAAGAAACCCAAGTTCTCTATAAACATAGTCGTTCCACTACTAAAGAACTTTTTGCATATATGCCCAAAGAATCATACATAAGACTTACTTATAAGAGCAAAAAAACCGAATGCAACCTAAATGTCCATCAATGCTATCGATGAATAGATATGTAAATTGTAGTATATTCATAATTTGGAAAAACACAGAGCTATGAAATGAAGGACAGAGCTACATGTATTAAAATGGAAAAATCTC
Source organism: Neofelis nebulosa (assembly GCF_028018385.1). Lineage (NCBI taxonomy): Eukaryota > Metazoa > Chordata > Mammalia > Carnivora > Felidae > Neofelis > Neofelis nebulosa. The sequence continues at coordinate 51,498,540 of NC_080783.1, read as the reverse complement.
ACAAGTGGCAGAGGATAGACAAATTCTAACATTTATATAGTTTTGAAACATCAGCATATTGTTTAGGGATGAATACAAATGTAGTTAAAATACAAAGACATACATTGAAATACAAATATCACATACAAAGTTATGGATCTTTTGGGGAGGTATGGGAGAAGGAAATATGGTTGAGTTGAACATTTAAAAGGACACCACTGCCTATCCAAGTATCCTAGTGTCTGACAGAAAGAAATAACTCTACCTTAAAATTATTTCTAATTAATCCATACATTTGGATTTTCTGAATCACTAATATTGCATACTTCATAATGTCAAGGAAGTGCTGCATAGAGTGAATTTACTGCTTTGACGTTATTCTAATGAGATACATAAATCAATGGATTGCATTTCTTTTTCATTCTCAGACTAAAACAATGTATATTTCAGGTCCATAAAGTCTTTTGATAATGGTTTGTAGCATTACTGTTTTTCTAAGAAAAAAGGTAAGAAAAGGTAAACTCAAAATACAAAGTACTTATTGACAAGGTTAGTCGTTCCTTAGAAGACATCTTCTTTGGAAGTTTATAAATTGTTTTCTTGACTAATTTTAATCAAATTAAATTTTGTTTTTCTTTTCCCAATGTATTTATTATTGAAAATTTTCAAACATCCAGAAAAATTGTTAAGACTATTACCATGAACTAGATTTTGTCATTTTCACTTTAACTTATTTTTTCAAAGTTTATTATTATTATTATTTTATGGTTCAGAGGTTTACATTTTCTTGTCACAAAAAATCTACATGCTTATATAAATCAGCAGTTTTACATCTGGCTTAATGAAATAAAGATCACTACATTAAAAAAATGAACAGAGCCAGATGGCAGAATAAAAAGTCCACTGTTCATATCCTTCCACAGCAACAACAATTTGGCAGCCACCCATGGGCAAAAGTGCCTTTGTGGGAGCTTTGGGATCCAGGTAGGAGTTTGCAAAACTCCAGTGGAGCCCAAGACCAAAAAGGGGCTATTTCAGAAGGCAGGCCCACATACAGGTGGCAGACTCACCAGCTGTGATCCTGACTACAGACCCAGCCCCACCCCACTGTGGACTCAGCTACAGCCTTATTTGGCCTTGATCCTGCCACTAGCACCATCTGCCAAGGAACCTGGGAGGAGTCACACTGTCCCATGCTTTAGGTAACAGGCCCACCAACCTCAGCCACAGCTGTGGACTCTGAAAGCAGGCCGTGACCTGGCTCCAGCCTCTCATGCTGTGATTCAGGAGCAGTGCTTCCTAGATAGGGATCCAAAGGGAGGTGCACTCATGTGTACCCCCAAAGGCAGATCCACCAATCTTGGTCTGATTATGAATCCTGAATGTGGGTCCAGATCATCCAGACATAAAAGCAATAAGAAAAACCGTGGACTAGAATATCACTATACACCAAATGGACTGAAGAAACATATACAGAACATCTCATCAATAGCAGCAGAATACACATCCTTCCCAAGTACATATAGAACAATGTCCATCTGGATTATATGTAGGGCCACAAAGCAAATCTTTGGAAATCATACCAAATATCATTTCTGACCACAGTAGTATGAAACTAGATATCAATAACAGAAGGAAAATTGAAAAATTTACAAATATATGGAAATTAAGCAACATAGTCTAGAATGACCAATGGATCAAAGAAGAAATCAAAAAGGAAATAAAAACATATCTTGAGACAAATCAAAGTGGAAACACAACAAACTTATGGGATGCAGCAAAAGCAGTTCAAAGTGGGAAGTTTATAGCAATAAGAGACTGCATTCTGAAAAAGAAAGATCTCAAATAAGCTACCTAACTTTACACCTCAAGGAACTAAAAAAAGAACAAACTAGGCTAAAGTTAGGAGAAGGAAGGAAATAACAAATATCAGACAGAAATAAACAAAGTAGAGACCAGAAAAAAACAATAGAAAAGATGAACAAAACGAAGAGTTGGTTTTTTGAAAGATAAAGTTGAGAAACCTTTAGTTAGACTAAGAAAAAAAAAAGAGTAGACCCAAATAAAATGAGTTTTGAAAGAGGAAACATTACAACTGATACTACACAAATGCCAATACACACAATGGGGAAAGGATTGTTTCTTCAAGACATGGTGTTTGGAAAACTGAATATTTAAAAACTGAACATGCAAAAGAATAAAATCAGACTCTTAAACATTATGCCATAAACAAAAATTAACTTGAAATGGATTAAGGACTTAAATATAAGACTTGAAACCATAAAACTCCTACAATAAAACATAGGGGGAAAAAAGACTCCTTGACGTTGATCTCCACGATAATTTTTTTTTAATATTACACCAGAAGCCCAGGCAACAAAAGCAGAAATAAACAGTGGGAGTATAGCAAACTAAAAATATTCTGTGCAGCAAAGGAAACAATTAGCAAAATTAAGACCAACTCTATGGAATGTGAGGAAATATTCCTAAACCATATATCTGATAACAGGTTAATATCTAAAATATATAAGAACTCACCATTCAGTAGCAAAAAAATACAAACACAAAAGACAATCTGATTTTTTTTTAATTTTTTTTAACGTTTATTTATTTTTGAGACAGAGAGAGACAGAGCATGAATGGGGGAGGGGCAGAGAGAGAGAGAGACACAGAATCGGAAGCAGGTTCCAGGCTCTGAGCCAGCAGCCCAGAGCCTGACGCGGGGCTCGAACTCACGGACTGTGAGATCCTGACCTGAGCTGAAGTCAGACGCTTAACCGACTGAGCCACCCAGGAGCCCCAAGACAATCTGATTTTAAAATAGCAAGTGACTTGAATAGACATTTTTCCTAAGAAGACATACACATGGACAATAAGTATATGAAAAAGTGTCTAATATCACTAATCATCAGAGAAACACAAATCAAAACCACAATGAAATATCACCTCACATCAGTAAGAATGGTTAGCATCAAAACGACAGCAACTGTTGGCAAGGGTGTGGTGAAAAGGGCACCTTTGTGTGCTGTTGGTGGGAATGTAAATTGGTACATCCATTATGTAAAACAATATGAAGTTTCCTCAAAAAATTAAAAATAGAACTATCATATTACCCATTAATTCTACTTCTGGGTATATATATCTGAAGGAAATAAAATCAGTATCTCAAAGAAATATCTGCATCCCCATATTCATTACAACTTTTCTTACAATAGCCAAAATATGGAAACAATCTAAGTGTCATCAATAGATAAATGGATTAAAAATGTGGCACATATACAATGGAATATTACTGAGCCATAAAAAGAAGGAAATTCCACCATTCCCAGAAACCTGGTTGAAACTGGAGAACATTATACTAACTGAAATAAGCCAGACACAGAAATACAAATACTGTGTGTTCTCACTTATATGTGAAAGCTAAAAATGTTGAACTCATAGAAGCAGAGAGTAGAATGGTGGTTTCTAGTGGTTAGGGAGTGAGGAACATGTAGAGAGGTTGGTCAAAGGGTATAAACTTTTAGTTATAAGATGAACCAGATCTGGGTATCTAATGTACAGCACAATGGTAATAATTAATAATACTGTATTGTACACTTGAAATTTTCTGAGAGAATAAATCTTAAGTTTTCTCACCACCAAAGAAAATAAATGGTAGCTGTGTGAGGTGATAGATGTGTTAATTAACTTAATTATGGTAATCACTTCACAACATATACATATATCAAATCATCACATTGTACACCTAAATATATACAATCTTATTTGTCAATTAGACCTCAATATATCTGGGGAAAAAATAAGGGATAATAGACTCAGAGGAATAAAATTTGATGAGGCAGCAAGAAGTAGAAAGTTTGCTAATTGCCAAATACATCTATTCCAATTACATATTCAGGAACTAGGGGAGAAAACACCAGCCAGTTTCTATTCAGTCTTAGGTCCATGTAACTCAAACTTAGGCTAAGCCTCCTTCTATCCCTTGGCCACCATAAGCTCCCATCTTAATTGGTGGGTCAGGGTGGGTTTGGTGTACCCAGAGAATAACATCAATTTATATACCATATGTAATAAACTCTGAAAACTATGGGTATTTCCATTTCACGTGTATGCATCATTCTAGTAGTGGCCCATTGGGAAAGGCTTGGAGGAAGATTGTATAGTATGTATAGTATGCTGGCAGTGTGCAGTATCCTTCCTCAAGAGGACCAGGCCTCCCCTTCAGTGAAGGAGTTCTAGGTATGTGAACTAACTTAGGTCTAGAAACTATGTAGAAATTCATCACTCTCCATAAGGTGACTCATGTCAGATTTTTAGCTATCAGGCCTACAGCTTTTCCTGTTATATAAATTAAGCAACATTTTAGTAGGCTGCCCATCTATTCCATTCTTAGTGATGCTGTGGTCAAGACGGGAGATATTAACAGGACCATTATGAGTGGGAACAAATGAGAGGAACCATGGACTTAAACAGAGGACGCCTACACACTAGTCAAAAACCAGGGTGGTATAAACATGCCTCCGCAGGAGTAGATCGGATCAAATAACCTCATTTTAGTGGATATGATATGACACAAAAAAGGGGCAAATCTCAGGGTAATGGAGAGACAGACCATCATGACTGAATGTAAGCTACCATCACCACCTCCCACAAACACCTACTCTCTTGAAACAGAGGAAGGCGAAATGAGACTTGAGAGAGAAGAGAAACAGCTTTTTAGGAAGTTTGAATTTTGAATTGATTGACTACATCCCCCAAAGAGGCTATTCTAGGCAGAAAAGACTAAATGATCTTTAATGGACAAGACTAAGTGTAGCCATCTTCTATCCACCAAGGATTCCAAAGGAAGATCAGTTCTCAAAATGAGAGGACATGACTTATTCTGGCAGTTGTGTTTGTAAGGTATAACTTTTAATAAATGGCCCAGTGGGCTCAAGTATTGCTATTTCACTGATCAAAGTGATAAGAATTTGTTGTTTTGACAAAACATAAAATTGTTCTCAGGGTTTTATTTTTTAAACCCATAGCACCTTTTGACAAATATTCCCATCAGTCAAGTAATATTTGTTGAATTTTTTCCCATAGTTTGAATGTGCAAAAAAAATTTAGAGGTTTATTTTGTTTGGCTTTCTGCTTTCAATCTCTGATTTCACCTTATGTGTAGATCTCATACTTCTTTAAAACAACAACCACCTTCTCTAAACTATTTTTCCTTTCTAGTAAGCATGTTATTTCTTTCTTGTCTTCTTGGTTAACGATTTTATTTAAAATTTTTTTTAATTTATTTATTTTGAGGGGTGGGGAAGGGGCAGAGAAAGGGAACCCCAAGCAGGTTCTGCATTGTCAGCGAAGAGCCCAACACGGGGCTTGATCTCACAAACCTTGAGATCATGATCTAAGCTTAAAACAAGAGTCAGACACTTGACCACCTGAGCTACCCAGGCACCTGAGTTAAGGATTTTAAGTTAACCATGTTTTGTTCATCATTAATTCCATATTTTCTTCATCATTAATTTTCTCTACAATCCTTTGCATCTTAAATTGTGTTCCACCTCTTTACTGGAATAATACTCTCAAAAAATCTCCATGACTTCCTCACCATACAATCCAACCCGGACCTCTCAACAGACTCATGTGGTTGAACACACTCCTTACTAAAAGACTTCATCTCAAAGACCTGATAATTCTTCATTCTAAATATTTCCTCTTTCAAAATTTCTCTTTCCATTTTTACTGTCAGTGCTTCAGTAGAACAGCTCTCAACTACATTATTCTATACTGCATTATATCTATACTGCATTATCACAGGTGTTTTTCACACTCCTTATCTCTCCCATTTTAATCCATTTTTTTTACCATCATAAAAATAATGGGTCCAAAAGGTCCATCTCGTATGTAACTCCTCTGTTTAAAAAAAATCCAAGTTTCCTTCTATTTGTTCACACCTACACTATTTAATAGTATTTCTCAATTCTGATTGTACATTAAAATCACCCCAGGAGCTCTAAAAACCTATGGATTCCTCAGTCCCACAATAGCACAGATAAATCGAGTGTCTCAGAGTAGAGCTCAGCTTTCAATCCTTTTTAAGGGCTCCCCAAGTGATTCTATTGTGCACTCAAGATTGAGAATCATTGTTCTGGAACTAGATCAAGGCAAGGTTGGGATACACTGCTCTAGGCCTAGGGCAATGGTTCATCACAATCAAACAAGATGAAGGAGATTATTCTTGGACTTCAGATCTACTGAATTAGAATCTCTGGTGGAGGGTGTTGAGAATTTCTATTTATATTTAAAAAAGCTTTCCAGGCATTCTTATCCAGCCAAAATGGTCCTCAAGCATGGGAAACCAATCACATATCAATGTGTCTCAGTCTCTAATGTGTCTCAGTCACTATACAATAGAACTGCAGTTGTATTGTTTTTAAATTTGCCCCCAAATTCATCTTTCTTTACATGGATAGAAAAGCACTCTAGAAAAACACAATGAAACAGGGTCCCAGCCTCCTGTAAACCATCCCTTAATTATCCCCTTGAAATTCTTATTACTTTAATCTATGCCCAACTTTAATTTATAGTAATATCATAGCTGTGTGTGCATTTGGCAGGTAAAAAGCCAATACCATCTGTATTAATATAAAATCTTAGGATGCAAAGCCTAGAGAAAAATAAAAATTGACACACAGTTCTGAATTTCATCACATTTATTAATCACAAAGTTTCATTCCTAGACCCATATATACCCTACCCAACCCAGTCCCGCACACAAACTTGTCCATCATCTTTTCAGAATTGCCACTTCTCATCATAGTGAAATATGAAACAAATTCAGTGGTAGATTCAAAGGCATATACTCAAAGAAGTATCATTTTCACAACCACTTATACAAAACTCAAGAAGCCTGGTTTCCACATACAGTGCTTCTTCTGTACATTCTTTTTTTTTTTAATGTTTATTTTTGAGAGAGAGCTAGTTGCGGAGGGGCAAAGAGAGAAAAACAAAGAATCCCAAGCAGGCTCTATGCAGTCAGCAAAGAGCCTGATGTGGGGCTTAAGCTTACAAACTGTGAGATCATGACCTGAGCAGAAATCAAGAGTCATACGTTTAACCAACTGAGCCACACAGCTGTTCCTTTCTGTACATTCTTGACAGCCTATTTTATCAAATGATGCTCAGTTAGGCCCAGGAATTATCTTCTCCTTCCTAAAAAAAAAAAACACTCATTAAAATGGTAATAGGTAGAAACGTGCTCAATCTATCATATCTATCAACCTATCAATCTATCCTGAAAGCCAGGAACTTATATAACAGAAAAATACTAGAACCATTCCTTTAAAAGACAAGAATGAGACCAAGATAAACACCATCACTACTATTTCACAGCGTATTGGAAGTATTAGTTTTAATTCCATTAAGAAAGAAAAGGCATTTAGGGCATGTGAATTGGAAAATTCTCTCAATGCCTTCTCTTGCTTAATAACATAATTATAAGATCTGTTATTATACATACCTGAAAATCCCAAGAAAATCAGTAGAAAAGCAACCACAAACAACAAAATAATTTAGCATGGTAGCCAAATGTATAATTAATACACAGAAATTAACAGACTTAATTAAAACAACAAACATTTAAATGATATAACGGAAAGTAAAATCTCATTTAGCATCGCTAAATATAAAATATAAAAATATAAAAAATAAAGTAGTAGAAATATGCTTAAGAAATATAAAACCATCAGGGGTGTTTGGGTGGCGCAGTCGGTTAGGCATCCAACTTTGGCTCAGGTCATGATCTTGCGGTTCGTGGGTTCAAGCCCCGCATCAGGCTCTGTGCTGACAGACCAGAGCCTGAAGCCTGCTTAGGATTCTGTGTCTCCCTCTCTCTCTGCCCCTACCCTGCTTGCGTTCTGTCTCTCTTTCTCTCTCTAAAATAAATAAACATTTTAAAAAAAGAAATATAAAACCCTCTATGAGAAAAATTATCAAAACACTTCTGAAATAGATAAATAGAGACTTGAACAAATGGAAGGCATTTTCTGGAGATATTTCATGATGAGGAATGCTCAATATCAGAAACGTGTCAGTTCTCTCGGTATTGATTCATGAATTTAATGCAATTCCATTTAAATTATCAACATCTTTCTTCCTAGAGATCATGAAATTCATTCAAAAGTCCATATGAAAAAATAAGCAAGCAAAAATAGGACCAAAAAACCACTAAAATATAAGAACTATGTGTGGGGCATGTGGGCATAAGGAGGAAGATTAGCTAACTCTACTAGATATTAAAATATTATCAAGACTCAGGGTGCCTGGGTGACTCAGTTGGTTAAGCATCTGACTTCAGCTCAGGTCATGATTTCATGGTTTGTGAGTTCAGTCCCCACCCCGAGCTCTCTGCTGACAGCCCAGAGCCTGGAACCTGCTTTGGATTCTGTGTCTCCCCCTCTCTCTGCCACTCCCCTGCCTTCACTCTCTCTCTCTTTCTCTCAAAAATAAATAAACATGAAAAATTTTTTTAATAAATAAAATATTATCAAACCTCAAAAATTAAAATAACATGGCATTGGCATATAAGTAGTTAGACTGACCATGAAACAAAATTGCATGTCAGAAATAGAAAAGTTACATATACAAATTTAAAGATAAAAGCAATATTTCAAATAATCAGAAAATATGTGTGATCAGTTCTGCTGTAACAGAAAATATATGTTCCCCAAAATCTCCCCATTGTGCAAAATCTCAGAATAAAAAATTATAGGGCTTATGGTTCAACACTCAAAAACTTCATTGGTGACACATAAAAAAGATAGGAGGGGCGCCTGGGTGGCTCAGTCGGTTAAGCGTCCGACTTCGGCCCAGGTCACGATCTCGCGGTATGTGAGTTCGAGCCCCGCGTCGGGCTCTGTGCTGACTGCTCAGAGCCTGGAGCCTGTTTCGGATTCTGTGTCTCCCTCTCTCTCTGACCCTCCCCCGTTCATGCTCTGTCTCTCTCTGTCTCAAAAATAAATAAATGTTAAAAAAAAAAAAAAAAAGATAGGAATTTAATTTTTAAAAATACAGCATAATTTTATACATGCTAAATGATTAAGAAATATGTACATACTGTAATAAAAATGGCACTCAACCTTGAAAAAGACCTGAAGTTTGCTTGTAGAAGTGCACTTGGGAAGGGTTGCAGCCTGTGACTCACTATGAGGTAGTAGAAAGAGGATTATCACAATTTATGATGTTTTACATCTTAAATACTTAAATAGCCTGTTTTTCTGCCTTTGAGACAGAAACCTTTCAAGAAGTACATTTTTAATAGGTACTTGTTTCATCAAAACTGCAATGTCACACACTGTATAGCCTACTTCTTCATTGACATCTGTCTGTTTCAATGCTGGAAATTCTTTCATGGCTTTCTTGTTTGTTCTCTTAGCTTTGCCAGATAGCTTACGACTTTGAAACTATAGTCATTTTTCAAGTCACCAAACCAACAGTCGTAAAAAAAAAGAAGCCACTTTTGCAGGATTTGGCAATGTCTGTTTAAGGCCTTATATATAGATTATGCTTTCTCTTTGATTGTGAGAAAAGTTGTTGACAACACGGTTTAGTCTTCAAACCATATTCCACAATCTTTCCATTTCTTCCATTTTGTTAAGATGTTGTTCTTACTGATCGCACAGCACTTGAAATTGTTCCAGCCATAGATGCTTCTTTCGTATTTGTGGAGTCTCTTCATTGTCAGCAATGTAAATTCCTTAATGCCTTTTGCTTGAGAGGAATCACATACTTTCTCATTTCTTTGAAAATCATTACTATTTCAGGTTTTATAGTTTTCCTCTTCTCTGCACTGCTTGGCATTTTTGAACCATGATATTTACACATATTTGAGATGTGGAATGAGCGTTTTTTTTTTTTTTTAACATAGAAAGTTTACAGGGGCACCGGGATGGCTCAGTCTTCCTGAGCTGGCGCCCGACTTCAGCTCAGGTCATGATCTTGCTGTTCACAAGTTTGAGCCCCGCATGCTGACAGCTCAGAGCCTGGAACCTGCTTTGGATTCTGTGTTTCCCTCTCTCTCTGCCCCTCCCCTCCTCTCAGAAATAAATAAACATTAAAAAAATTTTTTTTTAAGTTTACAAATGTGTAAAGTAATAGCAAAACACAACCTTGTAGGGTAAAACATGTGGTGAACTGGAGTAGCTGGTAGATAGTTGAGGGTTTTCTGTGCATGCGCATTGTGTACTCCTTAATAGTGTTACTCAGATTGGCTGGGTAATTTTCTGTGTGCATTTAGTATTTCCCATAGAAAAAACTGTTCATTCGCAAATGAAAAACTTAGTATTATGTTCACACTGTTCCCTAATATATCAATTTCATTGGAACAACTTGTGTCTTCAAATCAAGTACTACAGTCAAACTGACTGCACTTTCTAAATACAGAAAAATAAAAACTGAGTCCACAAAGATAAACTCAAAATAGATCAAACATCTTAATTTAAAAAAAAAAATTAAACTATACAATTTTGGGGAGAAGACAAAGCTATGCTGACAGCTCAGAGCCTGGAGCCTGCTTTGGATCCTGTGTCTCCCACTCTCTCTGCCCCTCCCCTGTTCATTCTCTCCCTCTCTGTCTCTCTCAAAAATAAATAAACATTAAAAAAAATTTTTTAAGTCACATGGTCTATAGACTGGGCCAGCCAGGCACTCCATGCATTATTCAAATTTTTAATTGTAACCAAAAAAAAGCAACCAGTGGAAAATAAATAAACAGAAAAGCTTGCAACTTTTCACTGACAAAGGGCTTAACTACCTTCTAGAGATTTGAAGAACAAGAAACAAAGAAACAAACAAACAAGTAGAAAAATAGACAAAGACACAATCAGCATAGGGGTGCCTGGGTGGCTCAGTGGGTTAAGCCTCTGACTTCAGCTCAGGTCACGACCTCATGACCCTTGGGTTCAGGCCCTGTGTGGGGCTCTGTGCTGACAGCTTAGAGCCTGGAGCCTGATTCAGATTCTGTGTCTCCCTTTCTCTCTGCCCTTCTGCTCACACTCTGTCTCTTTCTCTCAAAAATTAACATTAAAAATTTAAAAATAATTTTTAAAAAGACACAATCAGCATAGAAAAAGTGAACTAAATGAAATACAATTGGCCCTTAAACATATGAGAATATGCTGGACCTGATTCATAACAAAAAAAATGCAATTAAGATATCACCTCTTACTCTCAGATTGGTGAGCAAAGTGTGACAACACCTTCTATTAGTAAGGCTTTGAGCAAACTGCTGGTAAGAATGAAAAATGGTACAAGACAGGATCATATTTACAATATTTTTTAATTACATATATTTTTAAATTATATGACAAGCCAAAACTATTTCTAAAACCTCATTGCAAAGATAAACTGGCAAAAAATTAAGACAAATGGTTTGATATACTCATATATATACATATATATGTTACATATTAAATATTATATATTTGTTTTCTTTTCTTAAGTTTATTTATTTTGAGAGACAGAGAGTGAGCAAGGGAGGGCCAGAGACAGAGGGAGATAAAGAGAATCCCAAGAAAGCTCCAGCCTTTTAACACAGAGCCCGATGTGGGGCTTAAAACCATGAACCCACATGAAATCATGACCTGAGCCTAAATCAAGAGTCGGATGCTTAACCAACTGAGCCACCCAGGTGCCCCTGTATCTTTTATTTTCTGATCAATATAGACTTCTAATTAAATATACAAGAAAAATAAACTATGTGGACATTTAAGCTAAATAATTCCAATGAAGAAAAACTCACTAGTTTATTTTTTATTCTGCTTTAAAGTAGACTACAAACCCAATCTGGAAACTCTTGTGTAAGTAATCACCCTCAAGGACTTCAAAGACAGGCTTTCCTGAAGAAGCGATCTTTATAGCTTTTTTAATGCAAAACATGTAATTTTTAATCCACCAGACAAATATAAAAATCATGATTTGTTAAATGACATACCAGAGAGTTTATATCTGTGTCCTTTATATTCACATAAAACCCAGAGAGAGAGAGAGAGAGAGAGAGAGACAGCAAAAGATATATATATATATATATATATATATATATATATATATATATATATATATATCCAGAAACTGTGTAAAACCTTGGCTATCAAAGAGAGACAGATGGTTGGCCTGGTTTCAAGGCTTAATGAAACTTATATACTAAAGAAATAGAACAATCCCTACTGGCTGTTTTTCCTCTTTGTGTTTGACAAAAAGGACATTTTCTACTTCTACATTTCACTTAAGTTTTGAGTAAATCAGTTAAGGAACTATTCATATGTTTTGTATAATATGTTCATGCAATACTCATCTCATTTTCTCATTACTGAAGAAAATTATTTCATGGACTATTCTTTCCCTTAATTACTTCAATGGAAGCAATACTGACTTTAGAGACAAATTTGGAATTAACATTTGGCTTAGCATTTGAAGAGCTGGGTCACCTTGTGCATGACAACGTCCCTGAAATTCAGTCTTCTCATCTATAAATTCTGAACATAGTGCTTGCTATTATTAAAATGCCTGTCAGAAGCTGGGGCCATGGAAGGCACTTCTTGAATGCTAACTCTTCTCCTGTCTGCCCATCCTCTGAATCTACCCTTCCCTTTCTCATTGAGGCCTCTGTGATTAGAGCATAGACTTAAGGACTCACCATAAGCCAAAGTATTAGGTCAGAAAACTGATCTCCTGAAGTACTTTTGCCTTCTTGATGGTGCACTTTTCTCTCCATCTTAAGTATCCAATATATTTTTCTTCCTCTCCACTTCCCTAACAGTGTAACTGTTGTAACTGGCAAATGAAGCTGAATATATTACCCCTGCCAAGATCATTTGCATTTTAATAAGACACAAAATCTATTCCATTAGTCATTAGAGCAATCTTAATGATCATATATCATATCATGATTCCGTACTACATAATGAACTTGATTTGAACCAATTTGAACTTGATTTAACTGGCCTTTGCAACCTGCTTTTCTAGAGGAACTGTGGAAGATTGTCCATATCCTTCCTTTATTTAGTCTTCTCTATACAAGTTTATGGACTGGAAATTTTTTTGAGTAGTCCAAAAGCTATCTGCAAACTGGGTGAGAAATGAGTTAAAATATACCCTCCAAATATGCTAGCAATACCAAAAAGAGGAAAACATCAGTTAATATAATTACACAGTGTTTCTTTAATCACCTAAGGTAATAATTTGCATTTATACATTTCCTAATGTTATACCATCTCTTGGGGCTCCTGGGTGGTTCAGTTGACTGAGTGACTCTTGATTTTGGCTCCGTTCATGATCTCACAGTTCATCAGTACAGACCTCACTTTGGGATTCTCTCTCCTTCTCCCTCCACTCCTTCCCCACTCATACTCTCTTTCTCAAAATAAATAAACAAACATAAAAAAAAACTATCTCTCAATGCTGAAAACCAAAAAAAGTCACTTGTCTATCGTTTATTATTCTTTAATACATTGCTGAATTTAATTTGCTACTGTTTTATGATATTTGTGTGTACATTCATATATATTCATATATATTTTGTTTGAATGATTCTTACTAGTATTCAGTATTAAGGTTGTCTTTGAAAAATTAATTGTGGTTATTTTGCATGCACACATGAACTAGTTTTTAATTTTATTAAAAACGCTGTGGTCTGAAATAGTTAATAATAGAGGAGTTATGTCCTTTGAAAGTCAGGTTGAATTCAGGTATAAAACAATCTGGACCTGGTGACTTTTTATGATTATCTGTAAAAACCTTTCCCATTTCCTACACACTAATCAGTGCAAACATGTCTACCTCTTCTTGGGCCATTTCAGATAATTTATATTTTTCTAGAGATCTATGACTATATCTTACCTAATCAGAGATTACTTATTAGTTTTTTCATAAATCCATTTTCGCTCTCTTTCAAAATTCCTTTCCTAGGGGGAAAAAATAAAAGTCTCATCATGTCATTGCCATTTATCCAACTCATCTGTTTCTGGACTGTGGCTTGGCACAGTTTTTAATATTGATGTTTCATTTTTTAATTGAGATAAAATTCACATTCCATAAAATTCATCCTTTTAAATTGTACAATTATGTGATATTTAGCAAATTCATAAGCTTACTCATCCATCACCACTATGTAATTCCAGAACATTTTCATCAGCCCAAAAAGAAACTCCATACTCATTAAAAGTCACTCCCCACTACCCTCGGCAGCTTCTTCCATTTCTAAGGATTTGCCTATAGTACACATTTCATCTAAATGGAATCCTACAATTTGTGCCCTTTTGTGTCAGGCTCCTTTTCACTAGGCATAAAGTTTTCAAGGTTTATCCATGTTATAGTATGTATCAGAACTTCTTTGTATGGCCCAAAAATATTCCATTGTATGAATATATCACATTTTATCATCCATTCATCAATTGGTAAGACTTTTGGATTGTTTCCATTTTGGGGCTACTATAATGAATGCTGCTATGAACTCTTGTGTATAAGATTGTGCATGTATGTATGTTCTCATCACTTTGAGGTATATCCCTAAGAGTGGAATTATGGGATTATATAGCAACGTTTTAACCTTTTGAGGAACCATTACGAAGTAACTGCATCTGTTTACATTCCCACCAGAAATGAGGGCTCTGATTTCCCTACAGCCTTGTCAACATTTGTTATTAATCTTTTTTGTTTCGGCCATCCAAGTGTATGTGAAGTGGTATCTCTGACTTTATTTGCATTGCCCTGATGGCTAATAATGTTGAGCATTTTTTTAATTGTTTGCTGACCATTTTGGATCTTCTTTGGAGTAATATCTTTGCTCACTTTTTAGTTGGGTTATTTGCCATTTCATTGTTGAGCTGTAACAGTTATTTATATATATTCTGGATACTAGACCCTTATCAGATATATTTTTTTCAAATACTTTCTCCCATTCTTGGTATTGTCTGTTCATTTTCATTTTTTTTTCTTTCTTTTTATTTATTTTATTTTACAGAGAAGACTAGTCTGAATTGGGTTATGAGGCTCTCAGCTGGGGTACCTTATCTCAGCCATTGAACTCACTTTGCCAGGAGAAAGTCTGTTCCAAGCTCTGGCTTAAGGAGGCACCCTCTAGCACACCCGCCCCCCCACCCCACCAAGGGCAGGGTTCATGGCATGTCTGTTCATCTTTTTTTTTAATATTTATTTATTTTTGAGAGAGAGAGTGCACACATGTGCAAGGGAGGGCTAAAAGCAGAGGGAGACAGAATCTCAAGCAGGCTCCATGCTCAGCACGGAGACCAATGTGGGGCTGCGTCCCATGACCACAAGATCATCCCACGACCTAAGCCAAAACCAAGAGTCAGATGCTTAACCAATTGAGCTATCTAGGCACCCCTGTTCATCTTCTTGATAAGAGTCAAACTTTTTAATTTTTAAGAAGTCCAATTTATCTATTTTTATTCTTTTGTTGCCTCAGTTTTTGGTATTATATCCAAATACTTAGAAGACCATTTCCTAATATAAACTCACAAAGATTTATACCTATATTTTCTTCTAAGAGTTATATATGTAACTTAGCTCTTGCATTTAGGACTTTGATCCATTCTGAGTTCATTTTTGTATATGGTGTGAGTAGTAGTCCAATTTCACTCTACTGTACGTGGGTATCTGGCTGTCCCAGCCCCTATTTAACTGTTTGGCACCTTCACTGAAAACCAATTGACCATAAATGTATGAGTTTATTTCTGGACTCTCAGTTCTACTCCATTGATATATATGTCTATTTTTATATTGGTATCATACAATGTAATGATACAATAGGCTCAAATGGATGCTGTGCATCTAGTGGGTTTATGTTGCACCTGAGGAACACTTAGCTTAGGAAATGCACTGCTTGTACAGCAACCAGTAAGCAAGCCTGATCTTTGTCTAGAGGAGAATGTATGTCACCTCCTCACATATTAGATGCATAAATAATCCATGGGAAATAACCCAGGTGAAAGAGCAGTCAAGGTCTTGCAGTGTGGGCCCAAAAGATGAGAGATCTCTCCTAACAGGAGGAAGTTTCCATACATAGAGTTGTGATTGCTATAGCTGTCCCAAAAGTTACAGATAGATTCATCACTTGAGAAATGCCAAAGGCCAAACTGACCCAAACCTCAATTCATCTGGTCTACCAAGAGGTCTGAAATTCCCACCATCAGAGTTGCTTCTCAATGGTAAGACATTACATATTTAAAAAGTCTCTATTAAAATGAGAATGGGAGAGGGGTGCGGTGAGACTCATGAAGACAATAGTGCTCAACAGCTCAATGAAAAGAATGTGGGCCTTGGGGTCTGGGTTTGAACATTGGCTCACTTGCTGCCTGGCTATGTGAACTTGAGAATTGCTTAACTTATCTGAATTTCAGTTTCCTTACCGACAAATAGGATTCTAATCCTTATAATTTTCTTTTGAAGACTATTTGTAATAATTTGGGAAATTAAGGGATCCAGATCCTAGTTCCCTTTGTCACATTTCCATGAGGACACATGTTTTCTATACCCCTCCCTCATCAGGACAGGAGGATTGGGTGACCTGATTGGTTTACAGAAAGGCAGTTCCCCATTGGTCCAAAGTAAACAAAAGATGTTGCCATGTGGACAGGAGACTGCCTTTTGTCTTCTGGGGCTCTCCTGTTCTCTTACACAATGGGCACCTGTGTTTTTAATCTTTAAATAAGCAGGCCAAGAGAGCCTGCTTTCTCAACTCCAGCTTCTCACCTGTAAGCAAGTAGATAAGTGACAGTCCTATGGATTCCAAAGTCTAGGTTTGGAAGGAAACTGGAGGTGTTTCACATCTTTTAATCCAGCTTTACCAGTAACATGGCTAAAATCTGGAGCACTGTTATACTCAGGTCTCTGATACTATATTCTATTGACCACAACCATAAGTGGAAAAAAGATGAGGGGTAAATCGAGGCAACAAACCCTACCATGTAACTCCAACAATAATACATATAAAAATGGAAGCACTGTGCCTGGACCAAGAAGGCACTCAACAAATGCTAGTTTCCCTTTTTCTCCTTAAAGAATTTATCCAGTTGAAAATATGTTGTTTTCTGTTAAACTCCTCTACTGCATCAGAAGAGCAACAAAGGTCAACATTTTCTCTTAGTAACAGTGGTGGTTATTATCAGTGACAGAATGCAACTTCCATATACAGGTCTTATATGCCCTGTTGCCATTCCTAAAATACAGCTTCTCAGAACTACCTTCAGGTGCCAGATATTAGAGAGCTGATTGGGTTTTTATTAGGAGAAAGTTCTTTGCCCCCTACTGAAAATGTCTTGTGGGAGTATACTTTGACCCTAAATATACCTTGGACCCTAAAATTCAACTCTTGAGAATCTAGCTTAAGGTAAGAAATATGAAGCAGCAAAGATTCTATGCAGAATGATACATCAGCATTATTTACATTAGCAAAGGGAAATCTAAAAACAAGTTTAAAAACTGAAAATCACCATTGGGTGACTGGTTAAATAACTTATGCTAAATCCATTTAGTAAAATATTATGCACTACGCTGTCATTAAATATATATTTATCAAGATTATAACATTAAAAATACTTATAGTATGATTTTAGAGTAAAAAGAATAAAACTATTTTTTCAATATTTTGGCAGATTTGTAAAAACTAAATGTGCTAATAGTTATTATGTTGGGATGGTAGGCATACAAGCAATTTTTATTTTTCTACTCTTTTTTATGCCTATGTCTACCATGAAAAAAAATTTTCCCTTTAAAGCCCAGAGACATTTGCACACAGTGAGCACAAGACACACCCCATCACCAAAATGAAGGGATACAACTGCTGGGCAATGACCTCATCTCCCCTTTAAGGTTGTTCTCGCTGTTCATTTCAAGCTGATTTCATCGCTAAATATACTCATGTGGGAGAACATGAGAACATAGTGTATTTGGCCCTGCGACCTCTAGTTCCAAAGGAACCTCTTCAGGCACTTGGCAATACTATCAACTAACAGGAGGACTAGGCAGTAATATATTGCAATTATTCTTAAATATTAAAAACTGTATGTCTATTCCTGACATAGCCCATTATCAGTAAAAATGTTGGAATCTTGACCCCTGTTTGACTCAAATATCTGTAATTATTCATTTTTTAAGAATTTTATTTATTTATTTTGAGAGAGAGAGAGTGAGAAGGGGAGGGGCAGAGAGAGAGGGAGACAGATAATCCCTAGCAGGCTCCATACTCACTCAGTGCAGAGCCCGACATGGAGCTCGAACTCACAAACTGTGAGATCATGACCTGAGCTGAAGTCAGATGCTTAACCGACTGAGCCATCCAGATGCCCCGATTATTCATTTTTAATTATAACTTGAGGATAAAGAGATAAGTGGTAATATTCAGGCTCCACAGCCCTCACCCTGAACCTCCCCAGAGGAACCCAGACCGGGAATTGTATTCATCAGGATAACTTATGCTTCTACATAAAACTCTGTACTACCCGCCACCCACACTACTATCTACAATCAGGAAGCAATTCACTCTTCCTTTTCTCAGTAAGGAAATGGGTATGATCTGCTGATTGTTTCAGACTCACAATGTGCTGCATTTTGATACATATGCCAAATTTCAGGATTGAATTTTTCTTACTTTTTAGTTTCTGAAAACTGATTCCATCAGTTCCCTGAGGGGATAATAAAGTGCTGCTGCTTTGGATGAGTGTGATATATTTTACAAGAAACTGAATTAAAATCAAGAATACAGATGTACGTATGATTTTACACTGCATGATACTTATCTGACTTGAATGAATTCATCTTCAAAAAAGTAATGGAACATAGGTGCTTT
The DNA here is from genome assembly GCF_028018385.1 of Neofelis nebulosa. Taxonomy (NCBI): domain Eukaryota; kingdom Metazoa; phylum Chordata; class Mammalia; order Carnivora; family Felidae; genus Neofelis; species Neofelis nebulosa. The sequence continues at coordinate 51,479,708 of NC_080783.1, read as the reverse complement.
CTTAGATTAGAGTACTTTTTGATGACAGTTGCAGGTTCTTAAGAGATATTTCAGGGCACCTGGGTGGCTCGGTTGGTTGAGCATCTGATTCTCGATTTTGGTTCAGGTCATGATCCCAGGGTCATGGGATCAAGCCCCACCTCCATGCTCAGCATGGAGCTTGTTTGAGATTCTCTTTCTCTCCCTCTGCCCGCCCCCCCCCCCCCACCGTCCTGCTCTCTTTCTCTCTTTCTCTCTCTCTCTCAAAAAAAACAAAAACAAAAGAGAGATTTTTACTAAGCTAAAATAGCATGAGGAAATACCATTCTCTGCTTAAGGAATGTTTCTATAGAAAGAAAAAGTTTGTTTTTTCCTGTTACCATTGTGAATGTTTATTATGTACCAGGCTTTTTAAAAACATGGTCTTTTATAATTATCAAAAGAATCTCTGACAGCATCATTATGACTATTTTACAGATAAGGAGAAAAGGAGTTAACTGATTTGTCCAGTACTAAAACGGCACACCTGGGATTCAAACCCAAGTCTGTCTCATTCTCCTGTGACCCTGCTCTTGATCACGGTGCTCAGGCTGCTGCTAGACTGCTGGTCATCTGATTCTGTGTCTCTCCTGAAAAAACAGACAGACAAGACTTTATTCTTTTATTCTCCTACTTTCTCTTCTCATGAGGAAAACTACTTTTCTTTGCTGCTGTACTATCACTCCTCTTGTCAACGCAAGCACTTTTATAGTAGGTCATGTTTCCCAAAATGTAAACATCAGTGGCTTACTCAGGTTGGCTGCAGTGTGAGGATACCTCACTCTTGTCCCTAAATGTCTCCAAAATACGACATATGAAACTTAGTTCTGGGGGACTTTCCCATTAAAAAAAAAGTAATCCATGGAATGCATAGCCTCATTAGTTTTCATTAAAGGAAATATGTCTTTCCTGACACAAATACTGTGTTTACTTTCTGCCCGGTTTTAGTCATATGTTATTTCATCCTACACGTGAGGTATGTTCATCTTTTAAACCTGTGTCCAAATGACAAAGAGTACTAGATCTGTCTGACATTACCTATTCACTTTCACTCTTCTGTGATTCGAGGCCATCTTCAAAGATATGACAGGAGATGCAATCTCCACGGTATGATCAAAGAACAGAACTTTTATGCCAGCAAAAGTAATTGACAGAGACAATACTAATAATACCAGTTTTAATCATTGGTTAGGAGGTTCCCTGCACTTTATGTTAACACTCATTTAACGAATACAAATCAATAAAGAAATAAATAAAATCTAAGCAAGATAATTAAATTTGAGGCTCTAGATTCTAGATTTCTCTAAAGAAACCAATATAGAATTAAGATTAAAATTGTGAGAGAAACGTTAGCGTGTGTGATGAATAATAATTTATTCCTATGAATATTTATTGGACATATACAATATGCAAAGCACAGTACTGCTTTTGGTGAGGGAGGCAAAGATGAACAGCAGGTTCTCTGGCCTTATGAGCTTGCACGCTAGCGGGTGAGGGGGAAAATGTGCACAGGAAGTTAAATGTGATACACATCACAAAATATGTACAACAAATTAATAAATGAGGTCAGAGAAAATAGACACTCATCTTATTTTTCATAATTATAAAAGCTATAAAAATATTTCTGAATAAGGAAATATAGAAGAAATTGATATTAAATCAGAAAATACTTTTTTATTTTTGTAATGTTTATTTTCTTTTTGAGAGAGAGAGATACAGAGTGTGAGCTGGAAAGGGGCAGAGAGAGAGAGACACAGAATCTGAAGCAGGCTCCAGGCTCTGAGCTGTCAGCACAGAGCCCGATGCGGGGCTCCAACTCACAAGCCGTGAGATCATGACCTGAGCCGAAGTCGGACGCTTAACCAACTGAGCCACCCAGGTGCCCCAAATCAGAAAATACTTTTAAAAGTTATTTTCTTAATTTTTTAGATTTTTCTGAACTTATTTTCATATGCCATCTTAATCGCTTTTACTTGAATGAGTCTAAACTCTTTATTAGTGGTGTTGGAAAAACTGGACAGCAATGTGCAGAAGAATGAACCTGGACCGCTTTCTTATACCACAGACAAAAATAAACTCAAAATGGATGAAAGACCTAAATGTAAGACAGAAAACCATCAAAATCCTAGAGGAGAAAACAGGCAACAACCTCTTAGACCTCAGCCGCAGCAACTTCTTACTTGACATGTCTCCAGAGGCAAGGGAAACAAAAGCAAAAATGAACTATTAGGACCTCATCAAGATAAAAAGCTTCTGCACAGTGAAGAAAACAATCTGCAAAATTAAAAGGCCACTAACAGAATGGGAGGAGATATTTGTAAATGAAATGCCAGATAGAGGGTTAGTATCCAAAGTCTGTAAAGAACTTATCAAACTCAAGACCCCAAAAAACAAATAATCCAGTAAAGAAATGGGCAAAAGACATGAATAGACACTTTTCCAAAGAAGATATCCAGATGGCTAACAGACACATGAAAAGATGCTCAACACCACTCATCAGCAGGGAAATACAAATCAAAACCACAATGAGATACCACCTCACACCAGTCAGAATGGCTAACATTAACAACTCAGGCAACAACAGATGCTGGTGAGGATGCAGAGAAAGAGGGTCTCTTTTGCACTACCGGTGGGAATGCAAACTGTTGTAGCCATTCTGGAAAACAGTATGGGGGTTCCTCAAAAAATTAAAAATAGAACTACCCTATGACCCAGCATTTGCACTACTAGGTATTTATCCAAAGGATACAGGAATGCTGCTTCAAAGGAGCACATGCACCCCAATGTTTACAGCAGTGCTATCAACAGTAGCCAAAGTATGGAAAAAGCCCAAATGTCCATTGACTGATGAATGGATAAAGAAGATGTGATATATATATACAATGGAATATTGCTCAGCAATCAAAAAGAATGAAATCTTGCCATTTGCAATAGTGTGGGTGCAACTAGAGTGTAGAGTGTATAACTAAGTGAAATAAGTCAGTCAGAGAAAGACAAATATATGAACTTCACTCGTGGAATTTAAGATACAAAATAGATGAACATAAAGGAAGGGAAGCAAAAGTAATATAGAACAGGGAGGGGAACAAACCATAAGAGACTCTTAAATATAGAGAACAGACTGAGGGTAGCTGGAGGGGCTTGGGCTTGGGGGGATGGGCTAAATGGGCAAGGGGCATTAAGGAGGACACTTGTTGGGATGAGTACTGGGTGCTATATGTAGGGGACAAATCACCAAATTCTATTCCTGAAATAATTATTACACTATATGTTAACTAACTTGGATATAAATTTTTTAAAATAGTAATAAAAAAAGAAATAAAAATATAAATAAATAAACAAACAAACAAACTCTTTATTGGCAACGTGGCTGGTGTTACTCCCCTACTACTGTTGATGTAACTGGTTTAAGTTAAAGTCTTTTCCTGCTGAAAATAAAATGAGTAAATAGTTAGCAGCTAAAATATATCAGTTTGGATTTGTGTGAATTATTCACTCTTTTCCTTGTGATCTTTCAGATATAGGAAAGTCACACAAAGTACTTTCTCAAAGGATAACCATTACTTTTTAAGATTTTAAGTTATAATGGCAAATAGAGATGAAAGTTAATGACATGAAACTGTTCATGTACTTTAAGTTGATTGTTAAAGCAGAACTGAACAACCAAATTGTTCTAAATAGACAATGAAAGCAAGATAGAATTTCCTTGAAGGAGAGGGTGTGGGGAAGTAATTCAAGATGTATATTTCACGTTATGTAAAAAATCCTACTTGGGACTTGATCTTTATGTCTAATAGCTCTTCAGTCTCCAGTGGCAATTTATTTTTAAGTTCCTCTTAGATTAATTCCAATTTACATTCTGGAAGAAACAGGCCCGTCTTCACTCATTAATTTTTTCAGCCCTTGAAAGGTCAGTGACTCTCCATGATAAAAGATCTCTGATTGCAATGGTTTTATGAGCAGAGGGAACAGTTAGAAATTCTGATTCTCATCAGAGAGCTGAAATGATCTGAGAGAAAAGAGAAAGAATCCTAAAACTGCTAAGCAGAACTTAACTCTTAAGTTGGGTCAAATTTATGCCTCCATTCTACAAAAAAAATGTATTTATTAAATGTCTATTATGTTCCAGATCTCCCTCATTGTAAAATCTAAAGAAAAAAAAAAAAAGGAATTGAAAGATACCTTTTGTTCACCGGGACTGGCAGGGAATCCTCACTCGGCAAACTATCTGTGCTGCCTTGAGCAAATCATTTCCAAAGCTAGGTTTCTTCACCCATGAAATGAGTCAATTATGCAAAGCTCCAAACTGTAGGATTAAAAATAAAAAACAAAGTAGCTAATAGAATATCTGACATATTATAGACCATCCATAAATGGTAAGGTTCTAGCTCTGGTCAGTTCTTATTGCCTGGGTTGCATGAATATAGGAGTTACAAGGAAAATGTTACCAGTTATAAAATCACAGTTCTTTGAAGCTCACCCTTTGTACTCTTATCTTCTCACATCTTTCAAGGAATTTTGCCTCTCAAGTCACCAAGTTACTCCAGGTATTCAGGACTCTAAATTCAGGATCTAAGGTAATTGACCTTGCAGTGAATCTAGAATTGGGGGTGGATGGGGGGCATAGAAAACATGAACTAGAAATGGAGTTGAAGGGGCGCCTGGGTGGCGCAGTCGGTTAAGCGTCCGACTTCAGCCAGGTCACGATCTCGCGGTCCGTGAGTTTGAGCCCCGCGTCAGGCTCTGGGCTGATGGCTCGGAGCCTGGAGCCTGCTTCCGATTCTGTGTCTCCCTCTCTCTCTGCCCCTCCCCTGTTCATGCTCTGTCTCTCTCTGTCCCAAAAATAAAAATAAAAAACGTTGAAAAAAAAATTAAAAAAAGAAATGGAGTTGAAGTCATTAAAGTGATTAAAGATGTTAGGCTAAAATTCAAGTGCACAATTCTCAGGATATAATGATAAAAGTAAGGAGTTTTCTTGGCAATTGGATCAATTGGTCGTTCCCAAACATTTGTCTCAAGATCTTTTTACACCCTTAAATTTATTAAGGACTTCTAAAACGTTTTTTTGTGTGTCCATTGTGTCTATTGATAGTTACCACATTAGAAATTAAACAGAAATTTTAAATATTTATTAATTCATTTTAAAAATAATGGACCCATTATGTATTAACATGTTTATGAAAACTTTCCCTAAAAAAATTAATGCAGATGATAGTACTCTACATTTCTACAAGAGTTTTTAATGTCTGTCCCTTATAAATGAGAGCTAGATTTTCCTACCTGTTTCTACATTCAATCTACTGTGATATGATACATCACATAGCCTCCAGAAAACTTCACTGGACACTTGTAACAGAATGAGCAAAGCACATTAATATCCCACTGTTCTAAAAATCATTTATATACAATTTAATCTTACTATTATTATGAGTGCAATTATAAATAATTAACATGCCATTATTATCATACAAATGGCTTTGACCTCCTTGGATATCTGGAAAGAATTTGAGGTCGCCAAGAGTCCCTAGATCATACTTCATGTTCTGATGATTAATTGAAGTATTTAAAGAGGTTTTTTTTTTTCTCAGATATGTCCTAGATAATGTGGCAAACTGTAGTTTTCTTGCTTTTGCAACTGTCAAATTGATAAAGCAGAATAAAAATCAAATAAAAGTTTGTGTTTACTTTATGAATATAGAAAAAATGAAAATCTCCAGTTATCTTTAGGACCAAATATCATGTATGATAATTTTTCAAACAGAAATTCTATATGAAGTCTTATTCCCTGGAAAGATACTTTTCCTTGGCAGCTCATTTTGCCTAATTATTAGTGGATGGCACCTTTCGCTGGCTCAGTGGCATTTTTACGAATTGAACAAAAACAATAATAATGAGACAGGAGGACAGGCAGAGTGACAGTATGTTTGCTGCCAAGAACTTGGTGACAATCTGCCCCTTAGCTTTGTAAATTTAAAAAAAAGTTATTCAACTAATTAACATTAATAATTAATGAAGGAAAAGGCATCAACGAGGACATTTTTACAAGGAGTAGATTAGGTCTTTGGGATGTAAATTAATCTTGATGAGGACTAAGTCTTCAAGTGAATAATTTATGGCAGTAGACTTAAACAGTAATATTTAACTGCAGAATATTGCTGATTTCACTACTATGCTATAAAACATTCTTATAAATGCAATGACTGCACCAAAGTAATCACTGCTGTTGAGAAGAACAGATCAGATTTTTGTGCTCAGGTATGCCAACAGAATTTTTTAATCTAATACTAAGCTCTTGTTGAAAAGTCTATTCTAGAAACTGAAACTTTTCAGTGGAGAACAGGTAGAAACCTATATCAAAATGTGAAAGGTTGGCTGTTAAGGTATGAAAAGTTCAAAAGATCTCATCACCAGGTCAGACACTTATACCTAGACAAACAGGAACAGTGGTTCAGTGTTTAAAAATCTCAAAGAGCCCTTCAGTGTCCACTCCCTTCCCTGAAATCCTATTCCCTCATTTAGGGACACAGGATTTTGTCCTATCTCTTTAGCATCCAGATTCAACATGGAGGATGGTCTTTTGCAGCATATTAGTGTGGCAGCTGAAGTTCTAACATTTTCATGTAATCTTAACTTTGAATATATTAGTTTGGGCAAGAGGCACATTCAGTTCTGTTTGATGTTTTATAATGTTGAGGAAAGGAAAGGAAAGGAAAGGAAAGGAAAGGAAAGGAAAGGAAAGGAAAGGAAAGGATCTGGAAACACCATTTAGTAAAAAAAATTCTTTTAGGTATAAAATAAATTCATTGAGGGGTACCAGGGTGGCTCAGTCCGTTGAGCATCCAACTCTTGGTTTTGGCTCAAGTCATTATCTCCCAGTTAGTGAGTCAAGCCCTGCTGTCAGCAGGGAGCTTGCTTGAGATTCTCTCTCTCCCTCTCGCTCTGCCCCTCTCCTGCTCACGCTCATGCGTGCACATGTACACTCTCTCTCTCTCAACCAATAAATGGATACATTTTTAAAAAATAAATAAATAAATTCATTGAGAAGGAGTCATTTAACTTGAAATTGGTTCTGAGTAATACATTCCAAGGTAGACAAAGTAAGCTTTTCAGATTGAAAAAGACAATCAATGAAGCAACAAGGTTTTAAAAACAAACAAACTGGCGCCTGGGTGGCTCAGTCAGTTAAGCAGCCGACTTCGGCTCAGGTCATGATCTCGTGGTCCGTGAGTTTGAACCCCGCATCGGGCTCTGGGCTGACAGCTCAGAGCCTGGAGCCTGTTTCAGATTCTGTGTCTCCCTCTCTCTCTGACCCTCCCCCGTTCATGCTCTGTCTCTCCCTGTTTCAAAAATAAACAAACATTAAAAAAAAATTTTTAAATTAAAAATATAAAATAAAAACAAACAAACAACAACAGCAACAACAAAACATATACCTTTGTTCTTTTCTTGTTTTCTTGTTTTGGCCACAAAATTTTAATGGGCACGCAGCAAGCAAAAGTTACAAAAAGTAGTTGTGGCTCAGGGCACGTGGGTGGCTCAGTAGATTGAGCGACCAACTCTGGATTTCAGATCAGGTCATGATTTCATGGTTCGAGAGATGGATTCCCACATTGGGCTCTGTGCTGACAGCATGGAACCTGCTTGGGATTCTTTCTTCCTCTCTTTCTGCCATTTCCCGGTGTGTGCGAGCACACACTCTCTCAAAATAAATAAATAAACTTAAAGAAAGAAGGAAAAAGAAAAAGAAAGTGTGGTTCTCTCTTACTCACTGAGTCTGGTTAATTAAACAAACCAATTATATATTAGTACTATAAGAAAATCTGGGCCCTTGAAGCATTCCTATTTCACACTAGTAGTAACAAAGGGGTGTGAAAGAGTAAGCAGGGTTTATAGTAGCAGAGATAAGAGAATTTAGATCCTCCTTAAACCAGAATGAGGAAACCCAAAGGTAAATTTGGAGGTGAAAAATAATAGCTGATGCATAACAATTATTATGTGTCAGGCACTATTCCTAGGCACATCACTTCTGCCATGGTCTATTCACTTCTTCACAAAAATTCTTCCATATATACACTAGTGTATTCTCCTTGTTACATCTAAATAACCCATAGGTCAAAGAAGAATTATAGGAGACATATTTTGGAGAAATGTTTGGAGAAAACATAGGAGAAAATATTTTGAACTGAATGAGAATAAAAACACAAGGTATCAAAATTTATGGGATAAAATAGTACTCAGAACTTAAAAGAGGAGGAAGGATCAAGATGATGACCCAGGAAGCTCCTGAACTTTGCTCCTCCCACAAATGCACCAAAGTTACACACAGAAATTCCCTCTGAAAGAAATCCAGAAACTACTGACTGACTCCTGCATATTGTGCAAATGAGAGCGTACCCACATCAAGATGGCTAGGAAAAGCTGAGACACATTCTCACCATAAACTCACCCTGCCATGGCACCATATACACAGGAGGGAACCCCCAGCTTCCAGCTTCTCCCTGAGAAGTGAAGAATTTTGGTCATACATCTAGCACCCAACTTTAAGACTCCCATCCAAAGAACAAGACCCCAAGTTATCTGGCTTTTGAGGGCCAATAGGGCATGCATCATAAGACCCATGGGATGAAGGAAAGCAAAGAAGAAATTCTTAAAAGGTGCATGAACACTCACCACAGCTATCAGCCTCAGGGTTCAGTGCAGAGGGAGCAGGCAAAGGCACCCACTTCTCATGGCTTGCTCCAACCATAAAACAAGGCTGCCAGTATCTCTTTGGATGGCGCTTGTACAAATGTCTGGAGGCACCCCCTTTCCCAGCTGCCTGAGGGATGGGACCCCAAATTGCTAGGCTCTGATAACCAACATGGCTTGCATTCATGAGTTCCACAGGACTGTAGCTAACAAAGAAATAGTTTTTAACAAGTGTGTACATGATCACTTGCCACAGTTCCCCTAAGGCTCAAAGCAGAGGGGGCAGGCAAAAACACCCATCCCCCAGTTGTTCCCTAAAATGGATCTAACTGCATACTTTACAAGCTGTTGCCTCAGGGTCCAGCTTCTACTTTGACATGCATCTAGGGACTGGCTGCTATCTTCCGTGGAGACTGGGGGAACTAGTGGACACATCACCCACCTTTACCATCCAGCTCATTCCAACAACAAAATCAAGTCCCTAGTATCTCCCTAGAAGGCATTTGTTTATATAACTAGCACCCCAACTTTTATAGCTGCAACCCAAAAGCCAGGCCACCAAATCACCTAGCCCTGATAGCCAACAGAACTTGCATTCACAAGTCCCATGTAACTATAGCAAAAAAAATGAAGCAGTTTTTAATGGTGCAGAAGCAATTCCCACAGCTGTACACTTGGGGTCCAACAGACATAGATCATCTCAGGTAACATTCTTCTAATACATAGATCATTCTACAGGATAGATCATATGTGGGGCCACAAAACAGTTCTTAAAAATGTAAGAAGATTGAAAGCATATCAAGCATCTTTTTGAACCACAATGATATGAAACCAGCAATCAATTATAAGAAGAAAACTGAAAAATTTATAAATGTGTGGGGACTAAACAACATTCTCCTAATCAAGTAATGGATCAGAGAAGAAATTAAAAGAGAAATCAAAAAAGACCTTGAGACAAATAAAAAAGGAATCACAAGATACTAAAATTTATGGGATGATGAAAAGCAGTTCTAAGAGCAAAGTTCAGAGTTATAAATGCCTACATTATACCCACAAAAAAGATCTTAACCTAACTTTCCTCAAGGAGCTAGAAAAAAAAAAAGCCCAAGATTAGTCAAAAGAAAAAAAATAACAAATACCAGAGCAGAAATAAATGAAATGGAGACTGAAAAGATCAATGGCTCTAAAAGCAGCTTTTTTGAAAAGATAAAAGAAATATATAAGCCTTTAGCTAGACTTGCCAAGAAAAATAACTTTATAAGTTATGTTATAAATGTTATATTACATTATATTATATTAATAATATAATAAGTTATATTATAAAGGAAATAAGTTATATTGTATTATACAATGTTAAGTTATTTTATAAAGGAAATAAGTTACATTATAAATGAAAGAAGAGACATTGCAACACATAACACAAAAATACAAAGGTCATAAGAAATTACTGTGAAGAAATCCTATGCCAACAAATCAAATAATGTAGAAGAAATGTATAGAATCACACTACCTACCAAAACAAACCCATGAACAAATAGAAAATCTAATCAGACCCATTACTAGTTAGAACGTCATATCAGTAATCAAAAACCTCCCAACAACAACAAAAAAAGGTTGAGGACAACATGGCTTCACAGGTGAATCTACCAAACATTCTAAGAATTAACAATAATCTTTTACAAACTCTTCCAGAAAATTAAAGTGATGGGAACACTTCCAAATTCATTTTATGAGGCCATTATTAACCTCATACAAAAGCCAAACAAGGACACTACAAGAAAAGAAAACCACAGGCCAGTATCCCTGATGAACATAAAAGCAAAAATCCTTAAGAAAATATTAGCAAATCTAATTAAACAGTACATTAAAAGGATCATACACCATGATCAAGTGAGATTTTTCCTTGGGATGCATAGATGCTTCAACATATACAAATCAATAAATTTGATATGCCACATTAATGAAAGAGAAAAATCACATGCTCGCCTCAATAGATACCAACAAAGGATTTGGCAAAATTCTACATTTTTGTGTGGTAAAAACTCTCAATTGAAGGAACATACAACAACATAAATAAAGGCCATATATGACAACCCATAGCTATTGTCATATTTAATGGCGAAATGCTGACAGCTTTTCCCTGAAAATCAGGAATAAAACAAGTTTGGCTACTCTCACCACTTTTATTTGGTATACTACCAGCAGTGCTAGCCTGAGCAATTGTGCAAGAAAAAGAAATAAAAGTCATCCAAATTTGAAAGGTAAAAGTAAAATCTGCAGATAGAAGTCTCTATTTGCAGATGACATAATATTATATATAGAAAACCCTAAAGACTCCATCGAAAAAAAACATGTTAGAACTAATAAATGAATTCAGCAAATTTTCAGAATATAGAATCAAGACATAAAAATCAGTTTATTTTTATATGCTAACAATGAGCTATCAGAAAGAAAAATTAAGAAAACCCATTTACAATTGCATTAAAAAGAATAAAGTACTAAGGAATAAATTTAACCAAAGAGGTGAAAGGTCTGTATCCTGAGAAATATAAAACATTAAAAAAAGAAATTGAAGACACAAATCAATGGAAACATGTCCTGTGCTTATGGATTGGGAGAATTAATATTGTTAAAATGTCCATACTATCCAGGGGTCCCTGGGTGGCTCAGTCCGTTAAGGGTCTGACTCTTGTTTTTGGTTCAGGTCATGATCTCACAGTTCATGAGTTCAAGCCCCACATCAGGCTCCATGCTGACAGTGCAGAGCCTGGTTAAGATTCTCTCTCTCCCTCTCTCTCTGCCCCTTCCCTGCTTGCTTGCTTTCTCTCTCTCTCAAAATAAATAAATTTTTTAAACAGCTTTAAGAAAGTGTTCATACTATCCAAAGTGATCTATAGATTCAATGTAATTCCTATCAAAATTCCAATGGCATTTTTTTTTTTTAATTTTTTTTTCAACGTTTTTTATTTATTTTTGGGACAGAGAGAGACAGAGCATGAACGGGGGAGGGGCAGAGAGAGAGGGAGACACAGAATCGGAAACAGGCTCCAGGCTCCGAGCCATCAGCCCAGAGCCTGACGCGGGGCTCGAACTCACGGACCGCGAGATCGTGACCTGGCTGAAGTCGGACGCTTAACCGACTGCGCCACCCAGGCGCCCCATCCAATGGCATTTTTAACAGAAATAGTAACAAAAAGACCTAAAATTTGTATGGAACCTCAAAAGACCCCAAATAACCAAAGCAATCTTGAGAAAGAACAGCAAAGCTGGATGCATTGCACGTCCTGATTTCAAACTACACTACAAAGCTATGGTAATTAAAACAGTAATGTGTTAGCATAAAAACAGACACCTATTCAGTGGAACAGAATAGAGAACCCAGAAATAAATCCATGCATGTATGGTCAATTAATTTAGGACAAAGAAACAAAGAATATATAGTGAGGAAAGGACAGTTTCTTCACTAAGTGATATTGGGAAAACTGGACAGTGAAATGCAAAAGAATGAAACTGGGCCATATCTTACATCATACCTCCAAATTAACTCAAAATGAATTAGACTTTAATTTAAGACCTGAAACTATGAGACTTCCAGGAGAAAACATAAGTGGTAAGCTCCTTGACATCAATCGTGGAAAATTTTTTTTGTATTTGCCACTAAAAGTGAAGGCAACAAAAGCAAAAATAAACAAGTGGGACTACAGAAAATTAAAAAGCTTCTGTACAGCAAAGGGAACCATGAGCAAAATGAAAAGACAGTCTACTGAAAGTGAGAAAATATTTGCGAACCACATCTCTGATAAGGGGTTAACATCTAAAGTATACAAGATACATAAATTACTAGCTAAAAAATAATAATAATACTAACCCAATAATGAAATGAGCAGGGGTGCCTGGGTGGCTCAGCTGGTTAAGCACATGACTCTTGATTTCAGCTCAGGTCATGATCTTGTGGTTCATGGGATCAAGGCTCACTTCAGGCTCTGTGCTGATAGCGCAGAGCCTACTTCGGATTTTCTCTCTCTCCCTCAGCCCTTCCCTTCTGTTCACACTCATTCTCTCTCTCTCTTTCTAAAAAATAAAAACAAAAAGTTAAAAAAATTCATAAAATGGGCAAAAGACCTAAATAGACATTTTTCCAAAGAAGACATACAAATGGCCAACAGGTACATGAAAAGGTAATTGAAATCACTAATCATAAGGGAAATGCAAATCAAAACCACAATGTGATATCACCTCACTTTTGTTAGGATGTCTATTATGAAAAAGACAAGAAATAACAAGTGTTGGCAAAGATGTGGAGAGAAGGGAACCTTTTTGGTAGGAATATAAACTGAAACAGCCACTATGAAAAATGGTGTGGAGGCTCCTCAAAAAAATTAAAATAGAACTAATATGATCCCATTTCTGGATATATGAATATACAAAAGAAATAATTTTCTCCAAAAGATATACTCCCATGTTCATTTCAACATTATTTACAATAACCAAGGTATAGCAACAACCTGAGTGTCTGTCAATGGATGAATGGATAAGAAAATATCACATACACGCAGACATACAAACACACAATGGAATATTATTTAGCCTTTTAAAAAAGGATATCCTGCCATTTGCAACAACATAGATGAACTTAGAGAACAGAGCATTATGCTAAGTGAAATAAGAATTTTTTTGAAGCTTTCTTTTTCTTTTTCTACCCTTATATATTGGATATTTTGGGCTCCTCACAATGATGCTCCCAGAACTCATCCCTACCATTTCTTATTCTTTCTAGGCCCATAACATTCTAGATCTTATTCATTCAAGGCACAACATAGTCCAGATGGAGCAGTACAAGACCTGCTTCCTCAAGAAATAGTGTGCACACAAAATGAGTTAGAAGAACTGCCAATTATTAGTGCAGAAACTGGAAAAATCCAAATAAAGTCTGTAGTAGAGTTAATGGTATAGTACCAATTTTTAAACATTAGATTTACAAATGTCCCGTGATTATGGAAGGTGTAAATATTTGGGGAAACTAGGTGAAGAATATACAGGAACTCTCTGTACTATCGCTGTATCTTTTCTATAAATCAAAATTATTCCATTTTTTAAATCTCATAGAAAAATGTAAAAATTTAGAAAATAATAGAAGTTCCAATTCATATTGACCAGAGCCCAGGAAGCATGTAGAAAAATGAGTTCTATTTAGACCAAGAAGTCTAGAATATACTATTCAGTAGGGCCAAATTCACTGACATAAGTTCACTCACTTAAGGATATCATGTCTAATATTTTGGCATCAGCGCCTGTTAATAATCTGTTAGGTTAGCTAAATGAAGCCTAGATTAAATGATTCCTTGTAGTTAATGAGGTCTAAATGTCAGAACTTTCCTGGAATACTATAGAGGAAGAAGTCTAAAGGCTCAGGAAAACGGATAAGTTGAAATGGATCTATGATATTCAATCTACCCTGCCACTCCCAAACCATCCCTTCAGGAGGAACAAAAGAACATTAACTTAACCAAAGTATTAACAAATACATTGGGAGAGGGGCAGTAACATCCTTAAAGAGCTCTGTGTTAGCTATCCTCTATTGGCCAGAAATGATGGTGGAGAATATTGCAGTAGAAATGAGTTGCTGATTTCATTGAGAACAATAAGATCCCAAAACTGTAGAGCCCAGGTGATAGGGTTAAACTACCAGGGATAGGAGGGTACAGTTATTACAGAAATGGAATTAAAATAAAGTGTTTTGATCTTCAGTGATTGTAGCAATGGCTCATTGACTATAGGGTCCCAACAAATGTAAATGATAGGCAGCTATTTACTATTTAACAGATACAGAAGAAAAACGTCTAGATATTCTGGACAGAAAAATAAGTTACCATAGTGGAGATTCACAGACTTCCTTAGCTCCCAGACTGAACCAACTCCAAGACTTCAAGTGAGAGAGAGAGACTTGCAACATGAGAACAGGAATATACTATGAATTTTCCCCCTTTAGCCTGCCCCAGGGGAACCAGTGCCCTTGTCCAGACTTACACTTCCCTTGGGAAAGGAAAACAAACCAGACCTTCTGGGAATTTTTAGACAGTAATTCTGAGTTTTTGTTGATCCCTAGCAACCCAAAATGCCACCATAATCTGCTAAGCACAGTAGGGTTCATAGAGTTTAGCCTGAGTCTAATAGTAAGTCTAAGAGGATGTAAAACCATCCTATGGTTACTTCCCTTGCCCTAGATTGTATAATATAAATATGCTTAGTAACAAGCAAAATCCCAGCATTGGTTCCTTGAGGGAAGGTAGAGCTTTTATCCTAGAAAGGGTCAACTTGAAGCATCTGAAACTGTTTGACACAGACACAAAGAAAGTAAACTAAAAGGAAAATTACACCTCAGGGTGAATTTCAAACATTAGTAGCACCACTGAAAGTCTGAGACATGCAGGACTGGTGATTCCTAACATATTCTCATTTAACTTGCCTTTTGGGCTAGGGCAAAAGTAATTGGTTCTTGGAGAATAAAATGATAATGCTAAAGAAAGTTACATTTTCAAATATATTTTCATAGCTGAAAAAAAAATCTAGCACAATCTTTGGCACCTGGTATGCAGTTAGTAATTAACCTGTTAAATGCTGGGTTTTTTAGTTATAGAAGAGAAAACGGAAACAATTTCCATGTACCTGGCACCACCAACAGCATATCTCTATTACCTTATTCCAGGACTATGTTAAAACTCTTACTGTCATAATATGGTTTGGAGGGAATTTAGTCATTCCAATATCCTAAGACCATCATACAGATCCACTATATTGATTTGGAATAGATAAGCAGAATGTAACAAGTCCATACATATGCCAGAGAATAGGAGATAAACTTCAGGACCCTGTCATATTAGTAAGATTTCTAGAGGTCCAGTGGTCCAGAACATGATGGAATATCTCTTTTTTTTAATTAATTTATTTATTTTGAGAGAGAGAGAGAGAGAGAGAGAGAGAATCCAAAGCAGACTCCACACCGTTAGCACGGAGCCCAATGTGGTGCTTGAACCCACGAACTGCGAGACCATGACCTGAGCTAGAACCAAAAGTTGGATGCTTATCCAACTGAATCACCCAGGTGCCCTGGAATATCTCTTTTAAAGTGTTATAATGGTATGAGTTGATATAAGTTATAATGGCATAAGTAGTGTAAATGGCATAAAGGTATGGGTTGCTGCATCAATCAGGAAGGAAGAGATTCAACATTGGGTGGTTTCTCAAATTTTGGAGGCAGTATCTACAATATATAGATGTGTTACTTCAACTCATTTGCCAAGTAATTCATGAGACTGGCCAGTTTTTGATGGATCTGAATTAAGAAAGAGTCTGAAATAAGTAGATCTAAGCTGTGATGCAAATGGGTCTTTCTCTTGAACCTTATGAGCAATAGATCTAAATGATACTGAAATGCCTGTGACAGACTGAAATACTGTAAGGTGCTTCTAATATGCCCCACTAGGAAAATCACAGCCTAGGCCTTTAGAGTTTACATGGCAATGGTGTCCTTTCATAACAATTATCAACATGAAAGTAGTCCTCAGCTTTCTATAGACCCTGGAAGATAGTGAATGCCTGACTGTGGGTTACCAAATGATTATGCAATTCAAACAGTTATCATAAGTTGTTATCTGACCCACCAAACCATAAATCAATTTCTCTGGGATCTAGGACTTTCCCTGTTGTCACCACACTCTCCCACCTTTCATGGAGCTAATAATGAGTACATGTATCATAAGAATGATAACTGCAGTGACCACACAATAGAGTGTCTGCATAAGTGCAGAAGTGCAATGTCTGCATCTAGAAGTGCAATATAGCAAGGGGCAAGGTAGAGAGAGGGGCCACAACAGTGCATCTAGGTTAGTGTCTACCCACCCACTCACATAAGATGCAGTCTGGGCTTCTTAACTAATTGATCAAGTCAGGGTAGGAAAGAAAAGGAGAGATTGTGGGAAGTTGTATGTAGGCTGAGGTCCTGCACTGTATTTGTTCCACTCCAGATACTTCCATGTCCCAAATCTTCTGGATTGCTAAAACATGGCTAAGAATGGATAAATCCTTGAGGAGATGTACCTAGGGCAGATATAGCATTACGTAGGTGGTCCAGCCAGTCTACCAATAGCATGGTAAGTAACAGACTATTGAAATTTGTCTTTTTTAGGCACCTGTTCCAGCACTTTATTGCCACACACTCTGCAGATGATATGTGCATGCAATAGTCATAGGATCCTACGCTGGAAGGCCTAGCTTATTATTTTCTGGGCCATAAAGTGTAATCCATGTCTGATTGGAGGGTCTTTGGATAGCCCCAAAGTGAACAGTATTATACTCTCAATGCTTTAACGGTGTTATGTGAGCATCTGCAATTGCACAGCTTTAATAAATGAATCATCAGTCAAGTTGGGGATCATGGTGGGGTGGGATTGGTTAGCAGCTACCATTTGGCCCCTTTATCTAAATGCCATAAACACATAGCCTTCCAAGGGGTAACCTCATTATGGAGGCCAACCCAGAAATTCTGTTAGTTCACTTAGTCTGATTTAAGGTTATCACTCACTTGGTCTGATTTAAGGTTATCACTTTCATGGAAGCAGGGAGCAGATGGGATGATAATAATGGCCACACACTTTAAACTTCCCCCTCTTCTTGCTCTACATAGTGACCTAAAAGCATTATCTATCTCATATTACATAGTGTTGACAGAACACTGTTTATGCTGGTTACATGACAACCTTCACTGCTCTAGTTATAGAAAGTGGATTAGAGAAATGGTCTATTTATTTGGTCTTACTTTATCTAAAATTCTTTGCACATTCCACCCACCAGAATATTCAACTAGTAGTTTCACCTGAAGTTCCGGATCACCCTTCTTCTGTGTCACATCTTATGCAACTCCCTCGAAGCCCTTAATAACAGCCACGGGATATTGGCAATCTTTCTCCCCAAATCTTGGCATTCTCAGCAAATTTATTATTCAAGAAACTTGAGACTCCAAAGGACTAGTTCTTGTAATGTTAGTAATTATCCTTCCCAATCCTTGAAACTAGTCATACTGCCCTATTTGGGCTTTTCCCATTTCTAGAGTAGGTCTTTGATCTGCAGACCTTGGTATGCTGGCCCAGATGCCCCGTTTTTTTGTGCCAACTGTTGAGCGAACAATGTCAAACAACCAGACATCAAACACACCAGGCCTGTGATAAAACTCCTGAGAAAGAAACAGTAGCTGTTCAGGTCCTCCATTGCCTATCACATTCTGGGCAAGGACCCAGGGATTTAGAAGGCCACCCATCAGATTCAGAAAAGGCACCCTAGTCCTAGTGCTGTGGGGATTTTGATTGGGAAAACACTAGCCCCTCTCTGTCATGATCAGGGTTCTGGATCCCTGACTCCAAGTAGCTGACATTCTAGTAATACAAGTTAAATTTTTCAAAAAAAAAAATTTTTTTTTTTAAATAAAGAGTTAACAGGGCACCTGGGTGGCTCAGCCAGTTAAGTGACTGACCCTTGCTTGGTCTCGGCTCAGGTCATGATCTTGCAGTTTGTGAGTTCAAGCCCCACATCTGGGGCTCATGCTGGCAGTGCGGAGCCTGCTTAGGATTCTCTTTCTCTCCTTTCTCTCGCCCCTCCCCTTCTCGCTTGCGCCCTTTCTCTCTCTCTGTCTCTCAAAAATAAAAGAGCTTTTAAAAATTCCTCCTGAAAGAAAGAAAGAAAGAAAGAAAGAAAGAAAGAAAGAAAGAAAGAAAGAAAGAAATTAAAAAATTTTCTCCCTGTGCCCACTCCCAGAAAATCAACTGTGTACATCTTGGGATGCACATAGCCCACTCTGCGTACACTCCTTAACTCCCCTTGCTATTACTATGCACTATACGATCTCCTTTGTGTTGACAAAGAAGGGAAAATGTGCTGCTGGGAGAATGGTGCCAATCACTAATTTTCTGAATATGGCATCTTCTTCCACCTTAGCAAACTAGGGTCTTTCCTTGACACCTCGAAAATGCTCATTTCCTCACTCTACCTGTCTGGCAGAAGATGCTTCCACTATGCACTACTCGATCGGTTGAAGTAGAGTATTAGAGGAAGCTAGAAAAAAGTTATCATAGTAAACCTGAGATTCTCGTTCTTGGAAAGACTTGCTTGGAAAGTTGGTCCTTGCCTGGTGTCTGGGAATTTGGCTGAGAACTTCTGGAGGAGGGGGCGGGGCGGGGACACCTTTCCTGAATGGCTTGCTGTGGCTGAACTCTAAAACAATGTAGTTTGTGCTGAAAATCTATTTTCTTTCTGGGGGTCTAGAATTTTGGTGCATGCTAAGCAAAGGATGCCTACATTCCCAGCTCCCAGGAAAAATTTTGGTCACTTAGTCTTTATTGAGCTTCCCTTGAACACAACCCTTTGCACATGTGGTCACAGCACTTTGCACGTGTTGCCACAACTCGCTGCTGGAGTTGTGTCCCCTATGTGACTCTACTGAGAGAGGACCCTTGGAAGCTTCCACCTGGTTTCCTCCAGACTCAACCTGTGAACCTCCTCTCTTTGCTGATTCTGCTTTGTTCCCTTACCCTGTATTAAATCGCAGCCATGAGTACAATTATATTCTTATTCCAATGGATCATTCTAGTGAAGTGTCAAGCCTGGGGATGGTCTTGGGGACATCCCACACAGGGGACAACCTGCATAGCTACCCTAAATGCAGTGACTCAACCAAAAGACACCTATAAGCTCCCTCATTCCCATGTCCTTCTCTTCATTAGTTACAAACATCCAGAGCCATTCTCACATTTTACAGTGTTTTTCCTTGTGCTTTACTCAGTGATTTCTTCTGTCGATACACATTTCAGGGATTCCTCAAAGTTTCTGGTCCAATGAAGAGGGCACTTGTTCTGCAACAATGATGTGGATTTTTTTTTTTTAAATAAACTTCTCTATCATCTCCAAAAACCTGGGATGTAGGTAGGCTGGCAGGCACATTTTATCAATTGATAATCTTATCTCCTGGCCCCCTATTGTTTATCGAGTAAAATGGAAAGACAAAATATTTCCCATATTTGGGACTGTCAACCCATATTTGCTTTGTATTTTCTTTCATTTCAATTTAGCAAGTATTTTTTTTTATTTTTTAATATATGAAATTTATTGTCAAATTGGTTTTCATACAACACCCAGTGCTCATCCCAAAAGGTGCCCTCCTCCATACCCATCACCCACCCTCCCCTCCCTCCCACCCCCCATCAACCCTCAGTTTGTTCTCAGTTTTTAACAGTCTCTTATGTTTTGGCTCTCTCCCACTCTAACCTCTTTTTTTTTTTTCCTTCCCTTCCCCCATGGGTTTCTGTTAAGTTTCTTAGGATCCACATAAGAGTGAAACCATATGGTATCTGTCTTTCTCTGTATGGCTTATTTCACTTAGCATCACACTCTCCAGTTCCATCCACATTGCTACAAAAGGCCGTATTTCATTCCTTCTCATTGCCACGTAGTATTCCATTGTGTATATAAACCACAATTTCTTTATCCATTCATCAGTTGATGGACATTTAGGCTCTTTCCATAATTTGGCTATTGTTGAGAGTAGCAAGTATTTATGTAGGAATTAGTACCAAGAAAAACCATCATTTACAAAATACACATACATATGTGTGTGTACATTCCTGTCTGCTTTATTTTGACTTTTAGTTTAAGGGCTTAGTTACCACATAACTTTTTTTTTAACACTAAAAACTGTAGTCTCAAAATAATTGAGATATAGGGAAACAAGCATAAAAGAAAGGTTAACTACAGCTAAAGTTTGACCTACTTGTTGGAGATAAGAATATGAAATTATAATCATCGCGGAAATATAAGCAACCACAAATTCAAATATTTTCAACACATATATCAAATACCAATTCCATTAGTGGATGCTGTAGGTGATTTTAAGATATCAATTATTGTGTCCTTACAAATTTGATCTGGTCTAATAAGCTATTACAATTTACTCCCAAAATGAAACACTGGTGACAGGTTATTATGTTGTTTTGAAAAAAATATATGGAAATAACACCTAATTTTAGCTTAAATAAATGCTGTCAAAAATATTTCAATTAATTGATTGTGGTGCTCCTTACAGACTCCAGATCTAGACCACCCAGGCTGAAATCCAACATCTGCCACTTACTAACTGGGTCACATTGGTCAAGTAGCTTAACCTCTTCTAGCCTCAGTTTCTTCATCTGTAAAATTGATGTAATAATTGCACTTACCTCACAGAATTGTTATGACAATTAAATGTGTTAATACAAGTAAAGTGCTTGATAGAGTATCTAGGACATATAAAGCACATGTAAGTTTTATTGTGATGATAATTATCATTTCACACTGGTTGGGAAGACAGGAAACATGGGTTATATTCTCATTTCATCCATTTACATTTCAGTGTCTTTGGCAAGTACTCATCAACTTTCCTGGGCCACAGTTTCCTCCCCTACAAATTTAAAGAATGCACTCCATCACCTCAAAGATTTTACCTGGTTCTGAAACTCCAAATTTATTATGTATTTTTTTTTGAAATTCAGAAACACCCATATTGCACCCTCATTTGATTCTGAGCCATTAAGCCCCAACTTGAGTCTGTATAGAACTTATTGTTTATACTACTCATTTGATATTTATTATTATATTATATTTCTACATGTGAATGTGTGTTCTTCATGTCCCTCCCCTTTGGCCAGATGATAATGACTTTAGGAACAAAGATCCATTCTTTCCTCTTTGCACATGATAAATATTGACTTTTCATTCCATCATAATGCATGCATTGAATAGGCACCAAGCACTGTTCTAGCTAGACCTTGAGGGAAAAAGTAAATAAAATCTAATTCCTGATCTGAAAGAATTCATTATAATAGACCAACCAATGAAACATAATTACTATATGGAATGATAAATGCAATAATAATGGATGAAATCCTGAAATATGCTTGAATGGCTCACAGAAAATTATTTTTTAGAAGAAACATGAACAGGTCTTAAAAGATGAGTAGCAATGCCCCAGATGGAATAAAAAAAAAAGAAATGAAAACAGTCCCCTTGTTATAACATATCTCATGCAGATATGATAGAACAAGGGTATCAAATTTTGATTTATTATACTGATGCTGGTAAGGCTTTGGTTTCCCTAAAGCAGGTGGACATCCCTGATGTCAATTATCTGAAGTAGAAATGTGTCTTCAAATGTCTTTCTCTTACCCTACCATGACCAATTCATCACCAAATTACACACACACACACACACACACACACACATATATATACACACACATATATATATATATATATATATCCTCTTACTTTTTTCTTGAATCTATTTATCTCTCTGCACCTGCACTAATTCCGTCATAGAATTTACGTTCTGTTTTTTAATTTGTAAATTCTTTATTAAGGTATAATTGAAATATTAGTTTCAGATATGCAACATAACATTTATATATGTTGTGAAATGACCACCAAAGTAAGTCTAATTAACATCCATCCCATACATAGTCACAGAATTTTTTCTTTTTTAAAAAATGTTTTTGAATGTTTATTTATTTTTGAGAGAGAGAGAGAGAGAGACAGAGCATGAGCGGGGGAGGGGCAGGAGAGAGATACATACAGAATCCGAAGCAGGCTCCAGGCTCTGAGCTGTCAGCACAGAGCCCGACGCAGGGCTTGAACTCATGAGCCGTGAGATCATGACCTGAGCCGAAGTCGGACGCTCAACCAACTGAGCCACCCAGGCGCCCCAGAATTTTTTTTCTTATGGTGAGAACTTTTAGCATCTATTCTCTTAGTAACTTTCAAGTATGCATTACAATATTATTAACTACAGTCACCATGCTGTACATTACATCCCTGGGACTTATTTATTTTATGACTGGAAGTTTGTACCTTTTGACTTTCTCCATCCATCCCACCCACTCCCTACTCCCAGCCTCTGGCAATCAACAATCTGCTCCCTGTATCTATGAGTTTGGTGTTTGTGTGTGTGTGTGTGTGTGTGTGTGTGTGTGTGTGTGTGTTTTAGATTCCATATGTAAGTAAGGTCATATAGTATTTGTCTTTTTCTTTATGTCCTTTTTCACTTAGCATAATGCCCTCAAAATCTATCCATGTTGTCACAAATGACAAGATTTCATTCTTTTCTTTGGCTAAATAATATTGTTTTACATATATACTACATTCTCTTTATCCATTCATCTATCAGTCAACATTTAGGTTGTTTCCATATGTTGGCTATTGTGAATAATGCTGCAACGAACATGAGGGTGCATAGATCTTTTCTAATAAGTCTTTTCATTTTCTTAGGGTAAATACCCAGAAGTAGAATTGCTAGATCATATGGTAGTTGTATTTTTAATTTTTTGAGGAACTTCCATACCGTTTTTCATAGGGGCTGCACCAATTTATATTCTCATCAACAGTACAAGGGTTCCCTTTTCTCCACATCCTCACTAACACTTGTTATTTTTTTTCTCTTTTTGATAATAGTCATTCTGACTAGTATGAGGTGATATCCCATTGTGTTTTTGACTTGTATTTCCCTGATGATTAATGATGCTGAACACCTTTTCATATGCTTCTTGGCCACCAATATGTCTTCTTAAAAAAAATGTCTATTCAGATCCTCTTCCCATTTTAAAAATTTTAATGTTTATTTTTGAGAGAGAGAGACAGAGTGCAAGCAGGGGAGGGGCAGAGAGAGAGGGAGACACAGAATCCAAAGCAGGCTCCAGGCTCTGAGCTGTCAGCCCAGAGCCCAACATGGGACTATGAAACCTACCTACAAAACAAACCGTTGAGATCGTGACCTGAGCCTAAATTGGACACTCATCTGACTGAGTCACCCAGGTGCCCCACTCTGCCCATTTTTTAAATTAAATTGTTTGGGGTGTTTGCTATTGAGTTTATAGGTGTTTATATTTTTTGGATATCAACCCTTTATCAGATATATAACCTGCAAATATTTTTCTCCCATTCCAAAGGCTGTCTTTTCATTTAGTTGATGGTTTCCTTTGCTGTGTAAATTCTAGGTATCAGAATTCCCCAAGATTTTATCCTCGGCTCACAGCTTTTATTCTGCATACTTTCTCTGGGTACTCTTATTTATACTCATGGCTCCAACTACCACAGATTATTTGATAATCTCCTATTTTTTTCTTCAGTCTAAATATTCCCCATGAAATTTAGGCCAGATATATTTATTCGGACATAATCTAGGATCTTTGAAATAGATATATCCAAATCAGAACCCTTTATTTTTTCCCCCAATCCTCATTCAGTGCATGTATTCAGCTACCTAAACCAGAACTAACCTTAGATCCTTCCTCTCCTTTATTTCCCATATCCAAGCAATAACCATTTCTTGCCAAATTTACCTTCTCTAGCAGTCACTCTTCTAATTGTTCTTCCTTTCTCATCTGGTTCCCTTTGTATTCACTTTCCAAAAGCTACCAGAACAATCTAAAATACAGCCTGAGTCCCTTACTTTAAAAGCTTTAAGGGGCTTCCTCATTACCAAAAAGATAGTCTATGTTCTCATCATAGCATAAAACCCACTGTGATCAGCTCCCTGCTTGATTCGCCAGTTTTCTATTTTGCTTTCCAATTTACTCTAAAGATTTTGTTGGTACACACACAGTGTGACATAATGATTAGCATCGCAGTCTTTGGAGTCAAGCTGCTTAAGTGTGAATCCCAGGTCTATCACATATTTACCTGTTTCCTTAATTGTGAAATGGATATAATTATAGTCAAAATAATATAAGAATATTTGGAGGACTGAATTAATACGTGTATACTTAGACTAGTTCCTACCACATATTTACTATTACATTAGGCTCTTCTAATATTTCTGCCTTTGTTCACCTCCTTCCTTCTCTTTCTTGCAATGTATTAGTTCAGCTATGGATCCCATTCAGTCAGTTTTTTATAAGCTTACATTTGATTTACTACCCATGAAATTGTTACCAATTGCAACGTATTTCATATTAGGGTTAATGTCTTAAGCAGGCATCCTCACAATGTTTTTTTTCTTTTGATGGTTGCAAATGTAGCTACTTCCACTGTTCTGTGTTCCACAGATCAAAACTGAAGTTTTTGTACCAAACCACTTAAATGTAAAGGTGAGAGAGGGAAGTATGGATAACTCCCCAGTTTCTAGCGTGAATGACTAGGAAACCAAACAATACTGTAGAATGCTCAAATGTTTGTTCTAACACACACACAAATATTTTTATTTCTCCCAAGTTTCCTACTGACTCTTCAGCCCGCTAGATAAAGCTCCCCTTTATCCACAAAATTTCCCCTCTCTGCCACACCCACCCACCAACCAGAAAAACGCTCTATAGCTCTAATTTCCCTTTAAGAATATGGCCACACGGAAATTGCACGCCTAAACCCGCCTCCCAGGTTTCCCTGTCACCATAGCAACGGGAGAAGGAAGGGGCGGGCTCCCCCAACCTACCTTCCGGCCTGCGGCGTGCGCCAGCTGGTTTAATGCGGGGGCGCGGGCTTCTGGGGTTGAACAGGTTTTTCAGCTCCGGGTTGGACCCGGAGCCGGACCCGGATTCAACGCTGATGGCCACGTCAACCTAAAGCTAAACCGCCCTCCCCACCCAGCTGCCGCCGCGCCCGCCGAGTTGCTGCGGGTGTTCCCAGGCCGCGTCCTCTCCGCCTTTCCCACAGTGCCCCGCGCCAGGCCCCGCCCCGGTTCGCCGTGGGGACCGGGGCGCGAGGAGCCGACTGGAACTGCAGCGCTCGTTGCTGCCGGTGCGGCTCGTCCTCCCCCATCCCGAGCGCGGCGGCCCGGCGGTCGGAGAGTGCGCGCTTTGTTAACGCGCGCACAGCTTGCGCTCGGCCGGGTGGGGTCCGCCGCCGGGAATTGAGGATGGGGGAGTAGCTGCAGGAGGCGACCCCGCTACACTGAGGTGGGCATGGGCCGGGGCCCGGGGCTCTGTAGGAGCCGGCGGCGGCCTGGGCCCTCCTGGAAGGGAGAGCGCAATGCCTGTGCACCTCAGTCTCCCCTCCCTTCCTCTCTGCCCCTGCGACGGGTTTTGTGTTCTCGCTCCCCATCTTTTTCTGATTATCTACATCATCACCCTTCTGACCTCGTCTCCCCACGTCTTGCTACAGTTTCTCTCACTTAAGCCTCAGTCACTCAGTCTCTTTTCACCCTAACCCGGCCGGAGACTTCACACACCAGCAGCACTTCTTGGTCTCTTTCACGGGACTTCCCCAACTTTCCCCTCTCCCCGCATCCTATTCTGGGGTGATGGCAGCCAGAAATCCTTCATACTGCCTTTACCTGCAGCTTCCACCTGTCCCCGAAGCTTGGCGGAGATCAAGTCAACCACACCCACGCTGACTGAGAACGACCGCTAGCAACACCACTTGTCCCATAGTGGTATTGGAGAATATGTTCTCTATTTTCCTCTAGTTTTTTAGTCTGATACTTGTTACTCGCCATCACTATGCTTTACAAAGTTATGTTTTGGTTGCATGAAACAAGTTAGAAATGAGCCAAAGACCGTTCGCAGGTAAGGAGAAGATTTAGACATTTAGGATTAAATGAAGAAAGGAGAAACAATGCTAAGAAGGTTAGATTTGCAAAGTGTTTTGGTATCTTTTGTGATCTGATGAAGTGGAGATTATTGACCCTACACAGGTGAGCATGTTAAAGTAACTGATTCCTTCTCCTTTTCTGTTCCCTTTTCATTTTTATTTATCTTAGATGTAAACTTTGCGATAAAATTACACTGTTAACTTGTAGTTATTATTCGACTATTTATATAAAGTAGTCCCTAGTTACATGTAGTGTAAGGACCTTTTGAGAAAATTCGGAACAAACCGGGCATACTAAGTATGTTGTCTAACAATGTAAATTCACTGCCCTTGTTGGAAGAGGTGTATGAAAAATACTCTTTGAAAGGACCCTTCCTTCCTTCTAGTCCTTCCAAAGGATATTTTCTACAAGTGAAATCTGATTAAAATGAAAACGATGTAGTCTTACAGTGGTAAAAGAAGTGGCCAAAAAGGAAGTGGTTTTACAAAAGAGCTGTGCTTAATTAAGCTAGATGGAAAAGGAAGGAAACGTTTTTTTCCCAGACTTGTGTTCTGGTGCTGATCAGAGCAAATCATTGAATTTGTTTTCAAAGTGTTCTAGCTAGCTACAACCGCACACTACCCTTTACACTTACCTCCTATCTTGAGTGGTTTCACAAATCTGGCTACCTGGATATGGAAGCAGTGAAGGGGCCCCCAAAGAATAGAGCCTGGGCACTCACCCTGATTTGCCATCAAATGGAGCTTGTATTACTGGCCATGTTATTTAACAGCGTTATTGCTGGGTTTTTTTGTTTGTTTGTTTTTTAATGTATTTTTAACTACCTTGTTTCCTCTCTTTAGATTGACATTTTGGGAGGAAATTTCATGATGCTTGATTCGCCCTGGGAGTAATGTGAACAGAAGTTCTCAAACCTGCATATTCTATCAGTTGGAACCAGCGTGTATCTTAATGTTCACTTAAATCAGAACTTGTGTAAGAAAAAGAATGGGAGTCTGGTTAAATAAAAATGACTACGTCAGAGACTTGAAAAGGGTCATTCTGTGTTTTCTAATAGTGTATATGGCCGTTTTAGTGGGCACAGATCAGGATTTTTACAGTTTACTTGGAGTATCCAAAACTGCAAGCAGTAGAGAAATAAGACAAGCTTTTAAGAAATTGGCGTTGAAGCTACATCCTGATAAAAACCCGGTAGGTAGTTTTCTCTTTAAATACATCTGATTAATGTATTTCAGTGAAGTTTTGATACATAGTTAAATTTTAAGTGCTCAAAATGCTTAAAAACAATCACATGTCAAAAGTCACAATTTAGCTTCTGTACTAAAAAACAGAAGCAGCAAAATATTCTGGTTGAGAACAGTGTGAAAGAATATTGATATCAAAAATGCAATTCCCTGTTAATTTGAAAACTGAGTTGTACCAGTTCCATTACAGATGTTAATTCCAAAACCAACGATAATGTCTATGGGGTCGTTGAAGTAGTTTTCTCAGTAAAGTAAGTTAAGAACAAGTATTTTATAACTGTAATAGGAAAATTACTCCCTTAGAACTTGGAAGTTTCTTGCTAAAAATGGCAGTAATAACTCATAATAACATGCTTCAACTTGTACTGTTTTCTCCATGCACAAATCCCACACCAGAGTCAGAAATTATTACAAATGAAAACTTAAGAGCAGCCAAATCCAGGTAATTCCAGGCATAAATATTTGATTATGTATTCAATTACGTCATCTTTCAAAACTAATTTAGTTTTAATACTTATGGTATTTTTTATAATGTATCTAATTATTTTAATGAGATTTAACTCCTCAAGGATTTGAAAGGTATGGTTTATAATTTTCTGTTTTCTATATAAAATGCCTAAAAGGGTTATTTTATTTTGATTGCATAAAGTTCAGCAGTAGAATCAATATTTCACTAAAACTTGTTGGTTGGTTATCTTTCCCTGGAGATTTACCTTCTATTATATTTAGAATTTTTATTTTTTCATATTTTTCTTTAAAATTTCAGAAATATGATTTTTAAGTTTCCATATGAAAGATAGTAAACCTTTTACACCTAATTATTATTTAGATGAAAGCATTCTTCAAAAACCAGTTCTGTGAAAGAGTAACGAATGAGGAACATTTCCAATCCAGTTTTGAGTTTTACTCTGATACTAGTCTCATTTAATCATTTGATGGATTGGGGGACATTTCTGTTTGTTTGTTTTGGTTAATATGTTGATTTTGCCTCAAATAGAAAAATTACCTACAAATTTCTTTGTAATTGTCTTGGGATAAAAAATAATATTTACAAAATTAAAGGTTTCAAGGTTTTATTAGTTTTTCTCAATTACATTTCATCTAAGGAATGACTTATATTGTAGGGCCATATCTTTCAGCTTTTTGAGGCCTCAATTCTCATTTCTCTGTTCTTTTCTTATTCTTTTTTTTTTTTTTGGAAGATTATAGTTCTTCAAAATACTTTCTAATTTCAATCCATAATAACCCATTTCATACTGTATTCTTCCTCCTTATTTTGATGTCTGTTCTCCCAGAAATTTCAAGGTTAAATTAAAACTTCATAGAGGTTTTGGAGATACTTGATCACATATCTGAAACAACTATTATGTCTAATATTTTAATAGAATAACCCAAACGCACATAGTGATTTTTTAAAAATAAATAGAGCATATGAAGTACTCAAAGATGAAGATCTGCGGAAAAAGTATGACAAATACGGAGAAAAGGGACTTGCAGATAATCAAGAAGGTGGCCAATATGAAAGCTGGAATTATTATCGTTATGATTTTGGTAAGGTGATATGATACCCTGTGAAATCTTGTTTTTTATTTGAGTAAATTTAGAAAATTAATTTTGTTTCACCACTTAACATAGGCAGTTAATATGTGTCACCTTGACTCTGTTTAATGTAACATGGGAGCTGCGTTCAAAAGGAAAGTCAGGTGGTATGTAGATCTTGTCTGCACAGATGTGAAGGTATTTTGGTTATGATCTTGTTAGATACTTTTAAAATAAGGATTGTAGTTTAATTAAAAAAAGAATATTTGCAGTAGATGTTAAATCCTAAAGCCTTTTGGTATTTTTAAAGCATCATATTTTCCAAGAAAATCTAAAGTTTCCTTTAATAGTGGTCAGTTCAGTAGAAATGCCATCCTTCTCTTGTGGAATCCTTATTAATAATAGGATTGACGTGTTGACAGGAATAAGAAATGAGGGAAGTGTGGAGGGAGGAAGCAAGTTAAAGAAATCAAGGGCAGGTAAAGTAAACACAGGTATCCAGCAAGGCTAGAGGGAGCATTTGCTTACCCGGTATTTCTCTTCATTATTGATTAGCCTCAAATGCACACTAAGAACTGAGGTATGCTTTTATATTAGACTACATAAAATATTTTAAATTCATATCTGGAGTATTTGTTTCTCAAGACTGCCTTTTTTTTTTCCTTCAAAATAGTATTTTCTAATATATCACTGCAGCTCAGTAGTATATATCTGATATCAGTAGTCTACATTTCATGGGCTAAAATCTGGCCAGCCACCTGTTCTTGTAAGGTTTTAATTAATCATAGAATTATGAGAATATGATAATTAGAATAAAATTATGCTCATTTATTTGCATATTATCTGTGGCTTCTTTCACTTCAGGGGCAAAATTGAATAGTTGTGACAGAAACCATGTGTCCCACAAGGCCTATTTAACTGGCCTCTGCAGAATAAGTTTACTGACACCTGGTTTATATCCATCACTAGTATTATTTTGGTATCTTATATAGAAACAAATTTTCTCACACTGGTTTTAATTACGATAAGTAAAATTTGTATTAATTAAGTTGGTCTTTGTCTCTATAAACATTCTAATAAGACTTTTAACAGTAGGAAATACTTTAGTGATACTATTTATTTAAAAAAAAACATAATCAGAAAAGGAAGTGACGTCTCTAGTTAACAGTAAGGTATCAGTGTCAATTTCCTAGATTTTGTTAAAACTACATAAGTCATCATTAGGGGAAGCTGAGTGAAGGGAACATGTAAGTCTATGCTATTTTTACTACTTCCTGGTAGTCTATAATTATTGCAAAATTAAAAATTAAAAAATAATAGAAATTTTCTGTGGAGATGAAATTGTGGGTATTGGGAACCCACAAACATAGCTGCAACAGTCCATATCGGGAAACTAATTTTTTGTTTTTTATCATTCTTTAGATGCATTACCAGTGGTATTATTTACTCTTGGTCTTTCTGTTTATTGCACTTTCTTCAACTTTGACATTTAGTATAGTAATCTAATTTTTTTGGTGTTTAAAACAAGACCTAAGTAATCTGTTTCTATGTGGTAATTTATTTTTATGATAAACTGTTAATTTTATAATGTTTGCTTTTAAATTAGGTATTTATGATGATGATCCTGAAATCATAACATTGGATAGAAGAGAGTTTGGTAAGTTTGTGGGCATATGATTTTCTAAAATTGGTCCAAGACCAGTCTCTTACCTAAAACTCTTGAGGACAGATATATTTGAAATTTAGAAAATTTTTTGATTGCAGCAAGATAATGTGGTATTGTTAACTTTTTAAATATAATAGTTTTACTAGCAAAAATAGGTTTATTCAGGAATAGCAGAAAATTATAATTCAGGACACACAAGCTATGGCAAAACCAAAGGCCAGTCTAGCAAATAAAAGTAATGTTCTTTTATGGAGGAGGAGGAGGAAGTTCAGAGGGGTTGTTTTGAATGAAAGTCTATTAGAAAAGCAGGAATTCAAAGTGATGACAGTTTCTCATTAGCTGATTTGCAGGGGTAGTCAATTTCTTATAAAAATTCAGTGTACATCTTTTCCTGTTCTGACCTATAATTGATCATTTTTTCCTTTGATAATTCTTGTGTTAGGGTCTGCAGTTGATAGTTTTTCCTGTAATTGACATTGAGTCATGTGATTTCCACCTTTTCACTTTCCCAGTCCACTTTAGTGAGGTTTTCCTGTATTAATTTTTACATTTCCCCTTTTTGATCAAGATCTTTTTCTGAAAGTATACCTAATCAAGAGTCAGTTATTTCATATTTAATGGTTTTGTTCCTCAATCCCAAGAAGGATCTTTCAGGAAGGTACATAGCAGTTAGAAGCCACTTATGGCCTCATTTCATTAATGAGGAAGGCGAGAAAAGAGAACTCTCATGCACTTCTCGTGTATAGTTCATATTTATAAAGATCGTAAACATTGGAGATCATTTCTTTATTGGGTACATGATTGTTACAAAAGATTGGCAGACAACAAAATACAACACTTAAGATATATGCAAAACAAGAAGTAACAAAATTCTTGGTTCTAAACCAAGACCCGAGATCTGAAAGTAGCTAACTGAAAATATTTATTGGCATTTACTCCAACTTCAGGGAGAAAAGTTCTCCCTGCAGAGTTATGGATGCCTTCTGGAAGTCCCACTTAAAGTGGCCATGAAAGCAAAACGGTGAATACTGCAAAAGCACACTGAACTAACCAAGTGCATTTGGGAGGATACTGTGCAAGTATAAACATGAAGTAATAGCTAATCAACTTCTTGCAAAAAATAACAGAACCTCAAAAAAAAATAGCAAAACCTCAAAGATGTATTAAAACAGTATTGTTATCTCAAAACAACTGTTTGGAAACAAATGTTACCTAATAATACAGCCTGTAAGGTTGCAAATTGAGAGGCCATGAATTTAGATAAGAGTTTTAGAGTCAGATAATAAATGAAAGAAAGACTTGTGGATTCCAAAGCTTCTAATCCTTCAGAAAAAGCAGCTAAAGAATTAATGTGATCACAGAATCATGATGAGGGTGTTTCTGAAAGGCCATAATCAGAAGAAGAGATTTCCCCCTTTTTGCAGAGGTTTGGGAAATGCAGGCAGTCTTCCCTTCTCTCTCACATACAAAGAGAAAAAAGGGAAGTTGGGTGTCCAAAAGCGAGGGACTTCATCAGGTTTTGTTTTGTTTTTTAAGTCCTAAAAGCTGTGCTTGGTGTTTCCAAATAATAGAGTCAGGTTTGTCTTTTTTTTTTTTTTTTTTTTTTTTTTGGTAAAGCATATAGAGGTTGAGCTATAAGAGAGAAGTTTGGACTCCAGTTTCAACATTGGCTAGTCAGTCCAAGAAAACGTTGTAATTAAATATTAGTTTTAGATTTGAGGGAAGTCAGGATGCAATGAAGCCTCCCAGAATCCAAATGTAGCCCTTATTCTGAAATCAGGTTTTGTTCCCTGGTTTTGTTTGTCTACACCCTAAGTGTAGAACCTAAGTTTGAGCAAACTGCATTTTTTCTTTGGAGACTTTATGTCCAAGTCCAAAAGTTTTAAGGGGTAGGTATTGTCTTCCTGTGAAGAGGTTTGAGAAGGGCAGCAGAGAAGCAAATGTAACAAAGTAGAACCTGAGAAAACTATGTCATCCAAATCAGCTTTTAAGGTTTGGAAAAAATGAGAAGGACTCTCTGTGACACCTTAGAGCATTATTGTTCAGGTATATTTCTGTTCTTCCAGAATACAAACAAAAATAAATTGGCTAGCCTTACCAACTGGAATACTAAAAGTGTACTATATAGATAGTAGTGAAAAATTTGCTTGTGTGGGAATAGATATCTGTAGCCTATGGGGGTTAGGAACAACAGGGTGCCAAGTGATAAAAATGTTATTTATTGCTTGGAGGTCCTGAACAAACCTCCTTTCTTGGCCATTTAGTTTTCTCATAGGTAAAATAAGGATGTCATGGGCACTAGTGCAGGGAATAATGAGACCCTGAGCCTTGTAATCTTCTGTGTGGGCTGGATGCCTTGAAGGACTTCTTTAAGGTATTCATTAATTCTGGGGAGGGGGTTGAGGGATCTGTTTGAATCTTGATGGGAGATGCACTGTAGATTGTGCCAGTATCAGTGGAAGATCTTGCACATAAAGAGGATGATAGCCGATCCAATAGGAACAAATGATCATTGTCCCCAGGCTCCGCTGTGTTACCATCAGATATAATAAAAGATGTTGAAGGGTCGTTTAACTTACCTGGTTGGGTATTTTAATTACCAATCTCAAATTGTAAAATTATTTCCCCCTTTTGGGAGAAAGGAATTCTGGCATAATATTTTCTAAGAAATCTCAGCCTGATAACTGAATGGGGTGGCAGAACTAAGGAGAAAAAAGTGTGTACTCCTTAAAGGGCCTAGACAAAAGGGGATAGGATGATAGGAACCTGCAGAGGTTGATTCAAGACCCCCACTGTTTGAACTGTTTTAGTATGCTGAAGCAGGTCTATTTCATAGCAGTGAGATGGAGCTTCCAGACTGTAGCTCTGGTGTCAAGGACAGAGAGAAATGCATTCCCAATCTGGAGAGTGATTTCCCCAACCTGATGAAGTGGGAAGATTGGGAAGACCACTTGTAGTTCCTTGGAGTCCCATCATTGGGAATTAGGAGGACATTGGAAAGGCTGGCTAGAAGGCTGAAGATGTCTGAAGCAGTTAAGAGGGTAACAATCTTTTTTCCAATGTCCTGGCTCTTTGCAGTAATAGAAAGTAGGAGGTTTTTGGTTTTGCTTAGGGGCTTTCATTTGCTGGAGTTGAAAATTAAGAATTTTAGCAGTCTTTCAGGTAATTCGTCTAGGGTGCAAGCAGGCTGGTTTGCCAAATTAAATTAAATCTAGAGTGGACATAGTTTCACATTCATCTTGGTTCTTTTAATTAAAAGAGAAAGACCCCAGTTCAGCCTGCTAATAAACATAAAGTTAAATGCTACCTGTGTGGATTCAACAT
Source organism: Neofelis nebulosa (assembly GCF_028018385.1). Lineage (NCBI taxonomy): Eukaryota > Metazoa > Chordata > Mammalia > Carnivora > Felidae > Neofelis > Neofelis nebulosa. The sequence continues at coordinate 51,445,630 of NC_080783.1, read as the reverse complement.
CTACAGCAAGATCAGAATTTTCTTTAAAGACAGTTTGAATGATTGTAATAGTCATGAATAGATTCATCAGGCTTTTGTGCAAGCCTAAATTTAGTTCCAATCAACAGGCCTAGGAAAGGCCACTGTAATTTCTCCGTGGAGGTTTCCAGCCAAGTGTTCTGATGTCTTGCCAAAAGTTAGGGATCTGTTTGTGTGATTGAATCCCTTTCAGGATGTTTCCACCGGGCTAGTTTCTCCACTCCTTGGCCTGGCCCAGTTCATCTACAAGCATGTAGACTAACTGATATATATCTGAGAAACCAGGTTGGTAAGTTTGAATAACTCTGCTAAAATCTTCAGCAAATCTGTGGGGGTCCTCAGTCACTTTAGGAAACTCTTTAACTATGGCTTGTGAATTCAGCCTTAGTCCAGGGAACAGAAGAAATTTGGGGGTTATTTGGATCCTCAGAAGTCTCTAATGGGGCAGGTTTTAAAAGATTTAGGAGAGGAGAGAGCTGGGAGAGATTCTGAGGAAGAGAAGTTCAGTGAGAGAATTTGAATGAGGAAACCAAGGGTATAGAAGAGGTGAGGCGTGAGGGAGGATGATGGCAATGGAGTTGGGCCTGAGCAGGAGGGGGGCTGCCAGGAGTCTTGAGACCAGATGGGTTGGGGAAGGGAGGCCTTGGAAGCCTTTTTGTCTTTTTTTAGTTGTTTGCCTCAGTCAGTGTAGAAATTATATTTTATAGAGGCAATTTTAGGTTCCTGATAACGTTTGGATGCTTCCAAATGCCAATCCATGTAGACATCTCATTCAGTTTTGACAGTTGTAGAGCCATGTCTATCCAATTTAGTTTTGTGAAAAGTTGGTTTAAGGAAATCAAAAGTTCACTGTAATGGCCACTGAAGTTCTAAATTATGTTTAGTTAAGTGGGTCCATTTAGTTAGAAATAGGCATGAGGAAGGACCGTAGTTTTAAACATAAAACCAGCTGGGGTCCTAGAAGTGGAGGTGCCCTAGAAAAACATTTTGATGACTGGGATCCCATTTCTTAGAGGTTTTTTTTCTAAGGCAAAAAGAAAAATTCCAATAGATACAGCCTGATTCCATAAGGAATCAGACTGAAGACCAGCACAGTTCCAACAGGAACAGTCCAGTTCCAGAAAAGAGGTGACCGAAGGCTAGCACTTTCCCAACAAAAACAGTTTCTATAGAAATGGTGTGTCACAAAAAGGAGTTGAGCCAAAGGTCGACACAGTTCCAACAGGAGCAGTCTGGTTCTAAAAAGGAGTTGGACCAAAGGCCAAACAAGTACTCTTAAGGACAAAGCCTTGAAACAAATCCTGAATAAAGCTTGGAGAGCTTAGAACACAGAGAACAGAACTTGAAATCCAGGAAAAAAGTTAACCTCAAACTCCAGGTTTGTAAGGAAGCAGTATGCTCAGTTGGCTCTGTGGATACCTGCGCTTGTTTGCTCACCAGTCTCCTGGTTGTTGGGGGTCCTGTCTGGATCCCATGGCTGATCACCAAGTAATAATAATGTAACATTAAAATAGTTGTTTTACTAGCAAAAGAATGGGTTTATTGAGGAATAGCAGAGAACTGCATTTTGGGATATGCAAGCTAGGGCAAGATTGTAGGCAAGGTCCAATAAACAAAGGAGAAGAACGTTATTTTATGGAGAAGGAGGAAGTTGGGAGGGGTTCTGAATGAAAATCCATTGGGAGGAAAGCAAGAGTTCAGGGTAATGACAGTTTCTCGCGGGCTGATATGTAGAAGTAGTCAATTTCTTATAGGAAATTCAAATACATCTTTTCTTGTTGAGGCCTATAATTGATGATTCTTTTCTGTTGATGATGATTCTGTTGGGGTCTGTAATGGACAATTCTTCCTGTAATTGATGCTGAGAGGTATGGCTCCTCATTCTAGTCTCTGACTCTAGTGAAGTTACCCTTTAATAATTTTCACAGTATAGGGGCACCTGGGTGGCTTAGTCAGTTAAGCGTCCCACTTCAGTTCAGGTCATGATCTCGCGGTTTGTGGATTCTGAGCTGATAGCTGAGCCTGCCTCAGATCCTGTGTCTCCCTGTCTCTCTGCCTGTCCCCTACTCGCACTGTCTCAGAAATGAATACATGTTAAAACAGATTTTTAATTTTTTTAAATAATAATTTTCACAGTATACACCATGTATCAAATAATGTTCTTTGCAGAATGTGGGGCAGTATACTTTTTTAAGACAGTGTTTTAATTTATTAGAGAGAGAGAGAGAGAGAGAGGGACGTGCACATGCAGAGAAGGAGCAGAGAGAGAGAGGGAGAGAGAGAATCCCAAGCAGGCCACTTGCTGTCAGCACAGAGCGTGACACAGGGCTCCATATCAGAAACGTGAGATCATGACCTGAGCTGAGATAAAGAGTTAGATGCTTAACCGACTCAGCCACCTAGGCATTCTTAAAACGTTATAATTTCTGCCAAGAAATGCATAAGTATGTATACTAAAAAAAAAAAAAAAAAAAGTAAAAGTAATACATAGCCCCAGATCAGGTCAGGACAGGTTTGGAAGCCCGGGGAGCTTACTGCGAACTTGCAAACTTCCAGTTTGGGAGCTTTTGGATTGCAGAGTTAGGGGTAACTTTGTGGTTATTTTGGAAGCAGATTTCTTTTGACTTTGATTTATGTGAAAATGGATATAAAAATACAGTTCTGTTGCAGTTTTCCATTGCATTTTAGAAAATTTTAAATACTGGATTAGTCTTACACTTTTCAGAGTTTGTACAAGTATAATGAAATAGGTTTACTCTTTTCTATTTTGATCAGTATATTTTATTTCAAATTTCAATTGTTTTGCTCTATTATAATCTCTAATTTAGAAATGAAAAATAGCATCTAGCTGCAATAAATGTATATGTATGTTTCTTACATACATCATTATAAAAATATATATTATAGTTACTTGATTTTGAACAGTTTCTTCTGACCAAGAATTTTATTCTTATTTTTTACATCCTGTCGGTAAGCTCCAGCCTACACAGAGCTATCTAGTACATCACTTTGTCCATAGACTCAACACATGAATGCTTGTTCAAGTTCTGAGTGGAGTGAATAGAAAACGTACCTTCCATCCAAAGGAGATTGAAGAAACTTTGATTATTTTAGATTGTTGGTAGACAGAACTGATGGTATGAGCTGCATGTAGTTGTAGGAACCTATTGCCTTCCTGTATGGTTATTATTATCGCTCGTCTGTTAGTCTGCCAGTGAGTGTTTTGTGGAACAGTGGGGCAGAAAACTGGATTTGGAGATATAGTTGGAGGCACTGAACAGAACTTGCAAGCTAATGAGCCCACCCAGGAAGGGGAGACTTCCCTGATGTACACTGTATATGGGTTCAAACTTTTTTCAGTGTGTCACTATGGAACAGTTAAGAATTGCTAATATTTCATATAGAACCCCAAGGAGTAGTTAAAAATACAAAACCTTAGAGGTAAGTTTTCAAAAGCAATAAATAATACTGATAGGTTCAGTGTATAGTTGTTGCCATTGCATCTCATGTCTGATACTACTTTGTGTGTTACTGGGGTGAGACTAGCTGGTCCTGAGTGAAGTTTTAGTTGAAGAAGCTGAGGTGAGGTGGCAAGAGAGTAGTATCAATTTGTACTTGTATAAATATCACATTAGCCTTCTTGGTTGTGGGTCTCTTTCTATTACCAGTTATTTCTATTCGTTTGGGTTACTCAGGCTTGTCTTTTGTATAAGTAATCACACGTATAATTACAAAGATATTTTAAAGTTATGTATGTTCTCTCTCTTGAGAGGAGTTACGCTATCTTCTAGGGTGAGGTCACTAACAATCTCAGATCAGCTTTATCCAAGCAGGGACTGCGATCGAAAAGCTGAGCTTTTTGGACTTTGAGAGGACTGGTCACTTTCCAGTTCATCTTTATTCACAGGACCCTTTCTTCTATGTGTCCACTCCCATTTTTGTCCCTCTAGCCTCCTGAATGTATTGAAAACTCTGCTCAGTATCTTGCCTATCAACTACCTTTTCTAACATTGGCTCTGTGATTTCCACCTGCTCCCATACTTTGGCCCCCCAATTCTTTACTACATTGGTAATTCTCTGATGCTTTCAACAGAAATCTTTTATATTTTGTCCAATTTTGCAGTTGTATTGGGAGAGTTAGTCCAAATTACATAGTTCACTTTTATCAGGAGTGAACTCCAGAATGCTTAACTATAGTACAGAAGAGAAAATGTGTTTAATAAATTCACTTTGAAAGCTTTAAAAATGTTATTCTTCCCCTTGAACATGGTGCATATTATCTTTTTACATGTCACAGAAGAATATGATATCTGTCATGATAAGCAGGTTCTAGACAGTATCTGCAGGAGCAGAGGACATCTTGCACTTACACTAGTCATTCTGAGTAGTGCCTACACAGTATAGGCATCCTTTTGAAGAAATGCTTAAGAAATGACAGAGGAGCTCACAGCGCCTCTGCCTCTTTTTTCCTTTTTCTTCTTTTTTTACATCCCCATCATTTCCTAATAAAGAGAAATCTAGGATTTTGTTCAATTAACGTTTGTCAGAAAACTTTTCTTTGGAGAGTAGTTAGTGTTATTTTCAGGGTCTTCTTATCATGAACCAGACATACTTAACACTAGTTAACACAAGGTATAAGGGCATCTAGCAAAACTTTCCATTCAGTGTGTTGGAAATGATGCAAAGCACAGCCCATAAAGGGTGAATTTCTGAATATTCTGGGCCTTGTTTGCTAGAGTAGGTGCAATAACTGGATCCTTAGTTAGGTTTTGAAGAATCTCAGGAATGTGGGCTAGATTGGATTGCTTCTCATCGACGTAGGCTTTTTTTTTTTTTTGGAACCCTTTTCCTTGGACCAAGAATGATGAAATTCTAGCATTGGAAACAATTACACAAACTTCCTTTAACTAATATACTACATTTTCTACCTTTTTCCCATAATATATCAGGGAGTGAATTATTCCTCAGTCAATAAAATGAATCAATGAAAAATTAAATATCCTCTAAAAGGCTTCATTCTGAGGGACAAAAATTGTGGCAAAGTTTTTTTTTAAAGTGTAGTGTCATAGAGCTGTTGTTGTTTCAAAAGAGTGCTGTCTGCCAGCAGGTCCTGTGCTGCCTCTTTCTGAGTTATTACAACAAAGTCCTGTCAACTAATATGTGGTCATATTAGAATGTTTTGTAGATAAGTAGAAGAGAATGATATTAAAATACTGCTATAATTAGTGAGCAAAAGTTCCTATTCCAGGCAATTAATATTTATCATATTTAATCCTCACAACAGTCCTCGATATTACTAGTTTTATTTTCATAAATTACAAACTGCATTTCAGGAAGAAAACATATGCTTAAGTTCAGCTAATAGGTATTTGTGGTATATTTTATTTTAATCATCTATGTTGATTGTTTATCCTTGAGGTGCTCCTTTGTGATGGAGAATTATACATCCCACTCTGTAGAAGTCAGGCGTGACTGTATGACTTGCTTTGGCTGATGAAATGTGAACAGAAGTAATGGATGTCACTTCTGGCCAGAAGTTTTTTTTGTTTAATTTTTTTTAACGTTTATTTTTGAGACAGAGAAAGACAGAGCATGAACGGGGGAGGGTCAGAGAGAGGGAGACACAGAATCTGAAACAGGCTCCAGGCTCTGAGCTGTCAGCACAGAGCCCGACGCGGGGCTCGAACTCACGGACCGCGAGATCATGACCTGAGCCGAAGTCGGCCGCTTAACCGACTGAGCCACCCAGGTGCCCCCGGGGCAGAAGCTTTAAAAGCTAGCATGTGTTCACCATTTTGCTCTGTCATGAGAAATAAGAATGTTCAAAATAGAGCCTTCTCCCTGCCAGGGGTCAGCGGTGAAATGATTTGGAAGAGCGTTGCAGCCAACTTAGTATAAGATTGTGATAGATGGTAGAATAAACCTTTATTGTCAGCCCATGACATAATTGGAATCATCTGTTTTCTGTAGCTTAACCTTTCCTGACTGACACAGTACAAGACAGGACATGCGCTCAAATTCATGTCAAAGCCCATGCTTATGCTACTCTTTTTTTTTGTTGTTGTTTTTTAAGGGAAATAAACCTATTAGCCTAAGAGTTATTCATCAATGTTTTCTTATTGACCTATACCCTATACTTTAGTTTTCTCTTACTTTGTAATTTATGCTTTTCACTCTTAGATCTATCTCTGTTATCTCTTCTCTTTGTGACCTCATCCTATTTTGACATTTTTCTTGGCCACAAAGTTATTAGCTGTGTCACATTTTAAAATATACTTGTTTTATTCTATGTTGCTGGGTTTTGGAAAAACATCCCATTGAGCTTTAATAACATGGCATTAAGAATATTTTTAATCTTAGTCAACAACAGTGGGAACCGAGCAAACATGATAGAAGTGCTCTATGAAAACGAAGTACCAAATAGACATTTTTTCCCTCTGAACAAGGTTTTGTGTCAAATGCCATTCAGATTTGTTATATGTCATATTTTTATTGAAGACTTATAACAGTCCTATTTTGTCTAATCATTATTTTTTCATACATAAATACCCACCTCATTAGTTATTTATAGCTAATGAAATAATCCCATTTCTGTTAAAGTTTGCACTAAGTTTATTTAAATTTCACCTAAATTATTACCAGTTGGGGGCCTAAGTCAGGGTGGCAATTATTTCAACCACTTAGAGTGGTCTGTTGGTCATACTTTCTAAACATTGCCACGGAACAACTTATCCTAAATTACACACTTTACCTGTAATATACAGATTAACTTTTTTTTCCATAGATCCATGTGTCTTACAATTGAAGGTAAACATTGAATCTTGCACGTCTCTATCTAACCTAAATTAGTTATGCATATTTAAAATAGTATGTTTGAGGGGCGCCTGGGTGGCTCAGTCACTTAGGCATCTGACTTTGGCTCAGGTCATAATCTTGCGGTCTCTGAGTTCAAGCCCTAGCATGGGGCTCTGCTGACAACTCAGAGCCTGGAGCCTGCTTTGGATTCTGTGTCTCCCTCTCTCTCTGCCCCTCCTGCACTCACATTCTGTGTCTCTCTCAAAAATAAATAGTAAAATAATAATAAATAAAATGGTATGTTTATTTTGGTATCTTACTATAATTACATAATTTATGAAACTTACTTAAAATTACTAATAACTGATTTTGATAATGGAATTATACAGAAACACTTATACCAAAAGCAAATTGTCTTTGCCTTTTTACCTTGAATGTTAGAGTGCATCCTTACAGGGTTAAAAAAGTTTTTGTTTATTTTTTGAGTATAGTTGACACAGAGTGTTACATTAGTTTCAGGTATACAACAAAGTGATTGAACAACTCTGTATGATGCTGCTCTCACCACAAGTGTAGCTACCATCTGTCACTGTGTAACTCTATTACAACACTGTTGACTATATTCTCTACAACTGTCTTTTATTCCTGTGACTTATTCCATAACTGGGAGCCTGTATCTCCCACTTCCCTTCACCCATTTTGCCCTTTGCTCACACCTTCCTTCCCACTGGAAACCATCTGTTTATACTTATATGTCTGATTCTGCTGTTTGTTTATTCATTTGTTTTGTTTTTTAGATTTCACATAAAAGTGAAATCCTATGGTGTTTGTTTTTCTGACTTATTACAGTTAGCGTAATACCCCCTAGGTTCATCCATATTGTCATAAATGGCAGGATTTCCTTTATAATGTTTATTTTTGAGAACGAGACAAAGTGAGCAGGGGAGGGGCGGAGAGAGAGGGAGACACAGAATCCAAAGCAGGCTCCAGGCTCTGAGCCAACAGCACAGAGCCCAGTGCGGGTCTTGAACTCACGGACTGCAAGATCACGACCTGAGCCGAAGTAGGATGCTTGACTGAGCCACTCAGGCGCCCCCATGTACACCACATTTTTAAATCCATTAATCTGTCAATGGATACTTGGGCTGCTTCCACATCTTGGCTGTTACAAATAATGCTGCAATAACCAAAAAGATGCATGTTATCTTTCAAATAAGTGTGTTTGTTTTCTTTAGGTAAATACCCAGTAGTGAAATTACCAGATCATATGGTACTTGTGTTTTTAATTTTTTGAGGATCCTCTCTGCACCAATTTACATTCTCATCAACAGTCCACCAGTGTTCCTTTTTTTCCATGTCCTTACCAACATTTGTTATTTTTTGTCTTCTTGATTCTAGCTGTTCTGACAGGTGTAAAGTGATATCTTATAATGGTTTTGATTTGCTTTTCTCTGATGATTAGTGATTTTCATATGGCTAATGGCCATCTGTCTGTCTTCTTTGGAAAAACATCTGTTCAGATTCTCTGCACATTTTTAATCAGATTGTGTGCTTTTTTGGTGTTGAGTTGGATAAGCTTTTTATATATTGTAGATATTAATCCCTTATCAGATATATCATTTGTGAGTATCTCCTCCCATTCAGGAGGTTGCTTCTTTTGTTGATGGTTTCTTTGCTATGCAAAAGCTTTTTATTCGGATGTAATCCCAGTCGTTTATTTTTGCTTTTGTTTCGTTGGCTTTAGGAGACATATGTAGAACAATGTTGCTACAGCCAGTGTCCAAAGAAATTACTGCCTGTGTTCTCTAAGAGTTTGCATCGGTCATTTTATAGATTATAATGCATAATGTGTTGTTGGCTGGATATCATGTGGTATTCAGATCCATTAGCTTAACAAATACATACTTGTTTTAAATTGTTAAAAACCTTGATCTAATACTTTTTAATAATACAGTTTTCCAAGATAAATGACGTAAGGGCAAAGTTTAAATTTAATCCCCACAGTCCTACTATATTGTGTAGTTCTCATCTTTCATCCCCTCAGAATTTGAAGTAGCTGTTGGAATTGACTGACACAGGTATTTAAGCTGTGCTGCAGATAGTAGATGAACTTCAGTCCCCATCTCTCACTGTTTCTCTTCTTCATCTCTCTCATCCACACAAACTCCTGGATGAGGTTTGGCTGCTGATGCCTTGTGCCACCTCTTTTCACAGTTTCATGGTGACAAGTGTCCTGAAGCTCAGGGTTGCTCTTTATTCAAGTATGTGCTTAAAAGGTTTTTTTTTTTTTTAAGGTATTGTCAGTTTGATAGCTGATATACAGCCGACCCTTGAACAATGAGGAGGTTGGGGGAACTGAGCCCCCTGCCTCTGCAGTTGAAAATCCAGATGGGGCGCCTGGGGGGCTCAGTCGGTTAAGCGGCCGACTTCAGCTCAGGTCATGATCTCACGGTCCGTGAGTTCGAGCCCTGCGTCGGGCTCTGGGCTGATGGCTCAGAGCCTGGAGCCTGCTTCCGATTCTGTGTCTCCCTCTCTCTCTGCCCCTCCCCCGTTCATGCTCTGTCTCTCTCTGTCTCAAAAATAAATAAAACGTTAAAAAAAAAAAAAATTTTTTAAAAAAAGAAAATCCAAATAAAACTTTTGACTCTCCCAAAAGTTATTAATAGATTTCTGTTGATAGAAGCCTTACCAATAACATAACAGTTAACATATATTTTTCATATATGTTATGTACTGTATATTTATAGCAAATGAGAATAAATTGTTAAAATCATAAGAGCAAATACATTTACAGTACTATACTGTATCAGAAAAATACACATATAAGTGGACTACACAGTTCAGATCCATGTTGGTCAGGGGTCAACTGTAGTCTGTTCTCTTTTTATAGAAAAACTTGTATAGAAAATGACAAAGGCAGTATGAAAGATATAGGCCTGCCTTCTTCATTCTGATCTTAACAAAACTTTAAAGTATGTAGAAACCTTTAATAAATAATTCTAAGTTGTTTTGGTTTTATATACTTTAGATGCTGCTGTTAATTCTGGAGAACTGTGGTTTGTGAACTTTTACTCCCCAGGATGTTCACACTGCCATGATTTAGCTCCCACAGTATGTATTTTTTACATCCTGATTATTAAAGTTTTATTACTTCTAATCTGTTGAGTGCTTTTTTAATGTATGAGGATTTTTTTCTATTAATAGTAATGATAACTATCAATTGTCAAATACTGCATACTTGTATGATTTTAAAATACTAATAATACATAATAAATAAATAAGTAAGTAAATAAATAAATAAATAAATAAATAAAAATACTCTCCTTTGATAATGTGTAGCTTGGAGAGTGTTCAAGCAAAGACAGATTATCTTATCAGAGAAATACTTGTTCATTTTTTCTCATAGTGGAGAGACTTTGCTAAAGAAGTAGATGGATTACTTCGAATCGGTGCTGTTAACTGTGGCGATGATAGAATGCTTTGCCGAATGAAAGGAGTCAACAGTTATCCCAGCCTCTTCATGTTTAGGTCTGGAATGGTAAGGGGTAAAGTTGGCATTTTTTCATTTGGAACCTTAATGATAAAAATAATAGTGAAAAACCAATATGTCGTTTTGTAGAATGTTTTGGTTTTTAAATCCTATTTTAGGTGCCATCTACCTAGGCTCTAGTCATAGTAAACATTTTGGATTATGTTATGAATACATTCAATGCCATTACTTTGACCTTTTTTACTTCAAAATTAAATGTTTGCCATCAGTTTCTGTCTTAACACAATTTAACCATTATAAATGTTGTACTCTTGAGACAGAGTGCTTATTGTATACAAAATAATGTACAATTAAAAGTATTCAGTAATACTTTCAGTGAATTTTTAAAAGAAATAGTAAAAGATGCTTCTCTTTTTACAAAAAAAATAAATAATAGGCCGCAGTGAAATATCATGGTGACAGATCAAAGGAAAGTTTGGTGAATTTTGCCATGCAGCATGTTAGAAGCACAGTGACAGAATTATGGACAGGTAATTTTATTTTCTTCATTTGTTTTATTTTCAAGGATACTTTGAAAATGGTATTTTAAGTTTTCTCCAGTAACAGGGTTAACATTTTGGTCATATTGAAATTTTAAAGTATCTTTTCCATGTTTTTTAGAAGGGAATTTTGTTATTTAATCTGACCTCTGCTAAATAATTGGCATTTAACAAATGAATCTTATCTGTATAGAACAAACAGTTAAGATGTGGGAAATGAATATGATGTGATGTGAGGTGAAACAACTTTCAAAGTAGAACTGAATGTCTAGTTAACGAAGTGTTTTATTGTTCTCGTAAGTGTACTGCATCAGGCCATCACTTCCTCCTGCCCAGCCAGTGTAATTTGAAAGTTTAAAAACTCTGACTTCTAATCTTAGACTTCTGATGCATCAAGTGACTTTAGGTGGATTATTTAACTACTCTGTGGTACCCATGAAATGGTAGTATTCACATCTAGTAAGGTGTTCGTGTCATTCATTAAATACAAGTTACGTCTCGGAAACCGTGTTAAATGTTAGAGCTGCAGTAATAAAATATATAATCCCTGCTTCAAGGGCCTCATTATTTTAGCAAGTAAGGCATGAGTAAAACCATTAAAATGCAATGTAGTAACTACTATGATAGAGGCAATCTTAGAGAAACATGAAGAACATAAAAACTCAGATGTGGAAAAGAGGAAGGGTTAGAAAAGACTTCTTGAATGAAGTCAGACCCAACCTGCCATGGAAATGAAGCCTTTAAAGATCACTGTGAACTTGGTAAACTGGCAGTGCTTCATCATGAATCTGACAAAAAGACGGGCAGTGAGTGGAGTGGCCTGGGGGGAGACATGGCTAGCTGAATGGGCAGACAAAGCTCAGACCACAGGGGCCTTGGTTGCCACTCTTAGTTTCTTTCTTAATGAAATGATGAATTTAGATTTTATGTGATGAAAACAATGGAGAGTTAGTATAGGAATTTGACATGCTTCAAGAGGATTTTTATGAATTCCAGAATTCAAAAAATAGGTAATTTGCTTTATTTTCTTTTAAGGAAATTTTGTTAACTCCATAGAAACTGCTTTTGCTGCTGGTGTTGGCTGGCTGATCACTTTTTGTTCCAAAGGAGGAGGTAATTTTACTTGTTACTTTGTTATGTTGAAGAAATCATAACACTTAATTTTTAGGTGGCAATATTTTTTTCTTCAGTTTTATTGAGATATAATTGCCTTATAACATTGTGTAACTTACGGGTATACAACCTATTGATATACTACGTATATTGCAAAATGATTACCACCATAGCATTAGCTAACATCCCCAACCTGTCACATAAGGACAATTTCTGTTTCATGGTAAGAACATTTAAAATCTACTTTCTTAGCAATTTTTGAGTGTATAATATAGTAGTATTAGTTATAATCACGATGCTCTACATCACGTTCCCAGAACTTGTTAATCTTATAACAGGAAGCTTGTACCCTTTGACTAGGTGTCAGTCTTAAGTATGCTACCATAATTGATTATTCAGTACTTCAAACTATAATATATATCTGAGCATAATTTTTTATTTAATGAATATCTACCTTTTTTTGTTATTTTACACTTGTTATACAATTATTAATTTGTTAAAGTTTCATTTATAACTTTGTTTGGTGGACAAGTTTTCCAGCTTAATTACATTCATTATAATTATACCTTCAGATAGCCACAGATGTGTTTGGCAGTTTGCAAAAATGATTAGTCGTTGGGGCGCCTGGGTGGCTCAGTTGATTAACCTTCCATCTTCAGCTCAGCTCATGATCTTGTAGTTCGTGAATTCAAGCCCTGCATCGGGGCCCTGTTCTGACAGTGTGGAGCCTGCTTTGGGTCCTCTGTCTCCCTTTCTGTCTGCCCCTCCCCCACTTGTAGTTGTTGACAGATGTAACCCTCCCCAAATAATAATTTTTTGGTATTATGGACTTTTCTTCAGACTTAACATATAAAAAACGTATGTATGTTTGCCTTATAAAATTATACTTGAAGATGATAACTTTCCATTTCTAGGAACCTTTCCACCAGTAAATTAACTTGAAAATTCAGTACCCCATGTACCAAACCACAAACTCCATTCAAACAATGAGATTGGCCCAGTGTTACAAAATTCATTAACATGTTTTTATACGTTTAATCCTAACATGGGTCTTTAACCCAAACTTTACCTACCAGCTTTATACTGTTCTGTTGCAAATGAATTGCCTTGCAGCTAAAATGAATCACTCACCCTATCCTGTAAGACCCATGTTAAGAAGGTATTGCCTTCAAGCAAAAATAACCCTTAGTCTAACAGTGAGGGATTTTGTTCCATTTTGGCCTAATGCAGAAATTTCTGTTCATTCCACATATTAAGAAAACTTAAACTTTCTGATATTCTTTTACTTTTCATCCCAGGTAAATTGATTTTACGTGTCTTTATAGGCTCTGTGGTGCTACAGTTTCCTTCTAAATCTGTCTCATTGTATCCCAATATTCATTTTTTTTAAAACGTTTTTATTTATTTTTGAGACAGAGAGAGACAGAGCATGAATGGGGGAGGGTCACAGAGAGAGGGAGACACAGAATCTGAAACAGGCTCCAGGCTCTGAGCTGTCAGCACAGAGCCCGACGCAGGGCTCGAACTCACGGACTGTGAGATCATGACCTGAGCCGAAGTCAACCAACCGAGCCACCCAGGCGCCCCCCAATATTCATATTTTTAAGAGCTTCCGTGAAAATGAAGAAGAAGTTATTTTAAGATTGTATAATATTTTAGGAAGGAAAGCTTCTATATTCCTTTTGTGAGATTAGCATTATCCTGATACCAAAACCAAAAGACCCTACAGAAAAAGAGAACTACAGGCCAATCTCTCTGATAAACATAGATGCAAAAATCTTCAACAAAATATTAGCAAATCGAGTCCAACAGTACACTAAAAAAAAAAAAAAACATTCACCATGATCAAGTGGGATTTATTCCTGGGGTGCAAGAATGGTTCAACATTAGCAAATCAATCAGTGTGATACATTACATCAGCAAGAGAAAAGATAAAGATATGATCATTTCAGTAGGTACATAAAAAGCATTTCACAAAGTACAACATCCATTCATGATAAAAACTCTCAACAAAGTAGGTTTAGAAGGAACATACCTTAACATAATAAAGGTCATATACAAAAAACCTACAACTAACATCACACTCAATGATGACAAACTGAGAGCTTTTCCTCTAAGATCAGGGACAAGACAAGGATGTCCCCTCACCACTTTTATTCAACATACTAGTAGAAGTCATAGCCACAGCAGTCAGACAAGAAAAAGAGATGAAAGGCATCCACATCGGTAAGAAAGAAGTAAAACTTTCACTGTTTGCAGATGATATGATACTATATATAGAAAACCCTAAAGACTCTACCAAAAAACTATTAGAACTGATCAACAAATTCAGTAAGTCACAGGATACAAAATTATTATACAGAAATCTGTTGCATTTTTATACACTAATAATGAAGCCACAGGAAGAGAAATTAAGAATTTAGAATTGCACCAAAAAAAAAAAACCTAAGAATAATCTCAACTAAGGAGGAGGGAACTAAGTTTAGTTCCCTCAACTAAGGGAAGACCTGTACTCTGAAAACTATAAAACACTGATGAAAGAAACTGAAGATGATACAAGCAAATGGAAAGATATTCCATGCACATGGATTATAAGAACAAATGTTGTTAAAATCTCCTATGCTATCCAAATCAATCTGAAAATTTAATGCCATCCCTCTCAAAATACCAACAGCATTTTTCACAGAAGTAGAACACATAATCCTAAAGTTTGTATGGAACCACAAAAGACCCCAAATAGCCAAAGCAATATTGAAAAAGAGCAAAACTGGAGGTATCACAATCCCAGATTTCAGGATATACTGCAAAGCTGTAATAATCAGAACAATGTAGTATTGGCGCCAAAAAAGACACATAGGTCAATGGAACAGAATAGAGAACCCAGAAATAAACCCATGCTTATATGCTCAGTCTGTGACAAAGGAGGCAAGAATATACATGGGAAAAAGACAGTCCCTTCAACAAATAGTGTTGAGAAAACAACCACTTTAGTACACCATGATAAACACTAATTGTTTAATCCCTATATTGTACACCTGAAATTAACACTGTGTGTTAACTACTGTAATTAAAATTAAATAAATAAAAGACTGTTATATTTTAAAGGTTCTTTATATGTTTTTATCATATAGATTTGTGACGTTTTCGTTCCCCAAAATCATGAGATCTCTTCGATAAAGGGGATTGTTGATAGGAGCAGATTTGAGAGTAAGATCCAAAAGCGATTCTCTTTAACTAGAAACCTTAGGAAATTAACAGGAGAGAATGGAAAAATGTGTGAGAGTGCATATGCACATGTGTGCTTGTGTGTGTGTATATGCACATGTGTAGTATGAAACTTAGTAAATGGGTCATTCTTACCATTGGAGTCCAGTCAGTTGCCTTAGAATCAACATGGTAGTTTGTGGGAGGAAAGTCAAAAGGAAGTATAGACTTAATAAAGCTAAAATTATGTCGTAATTTTTTTTTCCTCCCTAGATTGTTTAACTTCACAGACACGACTCAGGCTCAGTGGCATGTTGGTAAGCATCAGCTGTTTTGCAAAACTATATGGCCATGTTAAGAAAGACATTTAAAAATTGATTCCAAATATTTCTTTGTAGTTGCTTGAACATTTAACTCACTTATTTATAAATTTTGTTTTTTTTTTTTTTTTTTTTTTTTTTTAATTTTTTTTTTTTTCAACGTTTTTTATTTATTTTTGGGACAGAGAGAGACAGAGCGTGAACGGGGGGGGGGCAGAGAGAGAGGGAGACATAGAATCGGAAACAGGCTCTAGGCTCCGAGCCATCAGCCCAGAGCCCGACGCGGGGCTCAAACTCGCGGACCGCGAGATCGTGACCTGGCTGAAGTCGGACGCTTAACCGACTGCGCCACCCAGGCGCCCCATAAATTTTGTTTTTTGATAAGTGTATTCATAGCTATAAAACTTCCTAACTAGAATTTTGGTGCTTTTATTCACTTTGAATATTCTGTAATTTAGTTATGAATTCTTCTTTAAACAAAGGAGTTTATATTTAGTGTTCGTATCATCTCCAAATTGTATTTTGTACTGTTATGTTTTGTTATTTTGTTGCATATTTAGCTCTCATCATGCTATGGTTGAGGACATAATATGTGTGTTGTTGATACTGTAACACTACTGAAGTTCCCTTTGCTGCCTGGGAGTTTGTCAGTTAGGAAATTTGTGAAAGATCTATGTGTGCTCGATATGTTTTCTGTGTCTATTAGGTATAATTTTTTTTATCTACTAGACCAACTTTATTAATCATGTTACTCCAATCTGCATCATTTATATTCCAAGTAAACTTTTTTAAAAGTTTTAAATTTACAGTACAAAAGTTGGGGCTTTCTGAATAAAGCTAAATCCCTCGAACTTTCTCTTTTACTTACACGCGACCTATTTTTTGTTGCTTTGCATTGTAGGATGGTCTTGTTAACATAGGATGGATGGACTGTGCCACCCAGGACAACCTTTGTAAAAGTTTGGATATTACGACAAGTACTACTGCCTATTTTCCTCCTGGCGCCACATTAAATAACAAAGAGAAGAGCAGTGTTTTGGTATGAATTACTTTAATTTCTTTACATATAGGTGAGCACACACATTCAAACATAATACACCATTTTGTAAACAAGGAAACAAGTCCATTTATAATGTTTAATTATTTAGAACAAATATTTAACTTTTGGGATTCTGTTTAATGGTAAAGTCTACTTATAAGGATTATTTTTTACAATGGTATCAACCATTAAAATTTACAGCCCAAAAGTGTGGAAAACATTCTTAGGTTGTATGAATTTTCATTGGTTTTCATTTAAGTGTGTATTTTCTAATGTTAAAATATAGATCATTTGTAGGTTTGGCTCAGAGTCAGTATCTGTTTTTTTTAAAGTACCCTGTTAGATTTTCTGGTATATACTTAGTTTGGAGATCACCAGTATGGTTCACCTCCCTAATTTTATGAATGAGGAGACCAAGGTTCAAGCTAGTTATCAAGAAGCTGAGATAAATAATGGGATATTGGATAGATCCCTAAAGAACCTCAAAAGAAAATAATAAAAGACAAACTTTCATAAGTTTATGTCTCTGTATTTTAATTCTGCTTTTTTGATGTTGACAAAAATAACATATTCA
The DNA here is from genome assembly GCF_028018385.1 of Neofelis nebulosa. Lineage (NCBI taxonomy): Eukaryota > Metazoa > Chordata > Mammalia > Carnivora > Felidae > Neofelis > Neofelis nebulosa. The sequence goes on along the minus strand of NC_080783.1, from coordinate 51,428,538 downwards.
TTACTGAAATTCATTAATGGGTATAGACATGTATACAGGCTGGGCACCTGGCTGGCTCAGTCAGTGGAGCATGTGACTCTTGATCTCAGGGCTGTGACTTCAAGCCCTACGTTGCATGTAGAAATTACTTAAAAATAATATCTTTAAAAAAAAAATGTATAAAGACAGATGGAAAATTCACTAAAACCAAATCACCCACAGACAAGCACCATCAAATCTTGATAAATACTCTTCCAGATCTCTACTTACATATACCTGAATTATGACATCATGCTGAGAACTCTCCAGTTTTATCTGTGGCCCAGACCTCTGGCCTCCACTCCAGATATATATATATCCTACTGCCTGAATTATTCCACATCTCCCCTGGGATATGAATTGATGTCTCAAACTTAGATGGCTATAACTATACTCCTAGTATTCTCCCATAAATCTGCTCTACCCACAGTTTTCCCAATCTCAGTTGATAAAAACCCCATCCATTATCATTCAGGCCAAATACTTTGGAGTCCTTCTCGATTCTTATTTTTCTCATATTCTGTAACCTATGTCAGGAGAATCTGTGGCTCTTTAAAATCTTTCTAAAATCCACTCCCACTGCTATTCGAGCATTTATCACCTTATAATATACACTAATATCTTACCTTTTTATTTTTATTTTTCTCCCACAATACATTTTTAAATTTGGATGTTTTTACTGTTCTATGTCAAATCCCTAGAAGATTATCTGGCATGTAAGTGGACAATATATATAATGCCTATGTATATTATATGCTATGTGCTAGAGATATATATACATATCAACAATCCCTAAGTAACAATCCATTGACTAAATGTGACCTACTTAATCAGTGCTCTCTTGATATTTAAGTTACCTACTGTTTCATGATTATAAGCAGTGTTGTAATGAACAATGTTTGTTCATCTTTGTGCACTTCTTCAATTACCTATTTAGATGAAATAGCCATGGCAATTTTAATTTTGTTTTGCCAGATTGCCCCTACAGAAAATTTCTATTTATACTGTGCCACAGTGTATGAGCATGCCTCTTCCCTTAACATAGGCTCTTGCCTTCAGTACCACAATCTCATGTTTTAGTGAGATCTTTCTGCTTTTTGATATAAAACTGCAAGCTCAGATGCAACCCTAGGAGATATACATCAGTGATTCTGGAAATACTGTAATACTGTAGTAACAGAGAGTGATGAATTAAATAGTCTTTGTCTCTCTTAAAAGCATTCAAGTTTTTGGGGCGCCTGGGTGGCGCAGTCAGTTAAGCGTCCGACTTCAGCCAGGTCACGATCTCGCGGTCTGTGAGTTCGAGCCCCGCGTCAGGCTCTGGGCTGATGGCTCGGAGCCTGGAGCCTGTTTCCAATTCTGTGTGTCTCCCTCTCTCTCTGCCCCTTCCCCGTTCATGCTCTGTCTCTCTCTGTCCCAAAAATAAATAAAAAAACGTTGAAAAAAAAAAAATTTAAAAAAAATTAAAAAAAAAAAAAAAAAGCATTCAAGTTTTTAAAAAAGTAAAATAGCTTGTGGTCTGTCTCAAAGTGAATTGATTGAGAAAACATATGGTCTATGAGAAAACATATGGTCTAACATAAACATCTTCTTGGTTATCTCTTAAATACCATTCCGTTTTCACTATTGGCAAATCTTGCCTTATGTATTCTAGCAACAGTGTTTTCTGCTTGGTGGTTTGTTTTGTTGGCCTCTGAGTTTATTTACTTGTATGACATATGTAGTTTATATCTTCTTTAAACACTCTCCTTCCCAGGTAAATTTCAGTTATAGTACTTGACATCCATCTTTTCCCCCTTTCCTAACCTGTATATTCAGCAAACATTTATTTACTGAGTCCTTATTGTCAACAAAATTGTACTGGGTAATTGGGTAGAAAATTCACTTAATTTGATAAATGTCCACGCAGTATAGTGAGTCACTACAGTATGGCCCCCATTGTTTTAAGATGTGTTATTTATAACAGTGTTTTATACCATTCATATCCTAATGTAATTCTAAAACCCAAAATGCCATTATCAAAGGTAATTTTGTGGTTATCTGCCATTTAAAAGTACCCAGTATTTGTTTGCATTCCATCAATAATGAGAAAAATTCAGTTTGTAATAAACTGATTTATTGTGCAGTGACTGTAATATACTAGGTTATATTAAATTATTAATTTTGTGTCCTAAAACACATATTGGGAAATAATCCCAAAAACAAGTTTGTAACTTTGCATTAGATATAAAGAGGACTTTGGGTACTATAATTAGGTTATTTTGAGGCAGACAGAGCTGTTGTCCCAACTGATGTAGTGTGTTCTGTAATTGAGAAAATGGTCACCAAATGACACTTTTTAAAAGTGATTTATGTGTATATTTTATAGGAGACATGTTCTGTGTATAATGAATAAAGAACTTTTTTAAGAGGGAGGGGAGGGAGGAAGGGAGAAATTCAGAGGTTAGACAATATCCTTTATAAATGTAAGTACCACGTTTTACTCTACAACAAACAGGTTTATAACGAGATTCTAGTGGATTAGTCACTTACATATTTATATAAGCTGCTATAGGAGTATTTTTAGTAAAACCTTCCTAATAAATGTGACCGATGTCAATGAACTGTAGTATCATGGCATGAAAGTTTTGTTTGGGCCTTGTAAGCCCTTTGGTAACAGAAAATATTTCATATAGATCTTTAACAATATGCTAAAAATCTAAGAAAAGAAAAACAAGCTTTAAGGAAAGAAACTTAGAAAAAACCATTTTCTATTATGTTATACTCGTCATTTCTATCCAAATGGTTACTCCCATGTTGAGCACAGTTAAGCTCTGAACACCAGGGTAGTTCCAACAAGTTTCTACTGGAGTTTCAGATCTTTCAAGTAGTACTTGAGTTGTAAAGTTTATAAAGCATTGGCCTTCCACAAGACATGATTAAGCATTAAAATTAATCTGAACATGATACAGTTTTTCCCCAGTAATTCAGAGGTTACTCCACATTATCATGAGGATTATTATAGAATGCGCACCACAATTAACAGAACATTCCATATAATGTAATTCTACATCAGTGTTTTTAAGAAACAGCCCAGTTACACAGCTTTTTAATGATTGGCAAACTATGGTACACTTTTTTAAAAATACAACATTTAGAATAAATAGCTTAAAAACTTTAACTTTTGTGATTTTTTTTTAAAGAGTTCTCTAAAAAAGGACACTAAAATAAATGGGTGTTGATTAAAAAGATTACAGTATAATTCTTTTATTTTAGTTCCTTCATTCACTGGATGCTAAAGAAATATATTTGGAAATAATGCATAATCTTCCAGATTTTGAACTACTTTCGGCAAATACACTAGAGGTAATGTTTCTATTAATAATGATAAATGGTAGTAAATGTTGGTAGCATTTCACATGTTAACATTTTAAAATCAACATGTGTCTCATTCATCACTAGACGGAAAGTAGCAGTTTCAAAGGATTTCATATACATACCAGTTACTCTATATTAAACTCTAATTGCTGGAGTTGCAACTTCGTGGTGGGTGTAGAGTTCAGGAAAACTTAACCAGTCCTGAATGACGTCTTTCAGCAGGAGTGTCAGAAAAGTCAAGATTTTTTTTATCACAAAGCAGCTGTGGATCTGTTTTGGAATTTTATGTTCTTGCTTATAGAACTATTTATATTGTTCACTGAGAGTTAAGCAGCTTTAGCAATACTCAGTTTGCAGTAGAATCAACTTTTCTTTTCTACTTCTTGATCCCAGAGCCTTCCAAGTCGTATCCCTACCAAACTGCTAAGCCTAAAAATAGTTTACTTCCCTACCCCCAAATTTTTAGCTATATATCATTAAAATTAGATACACTTTTTGGTACAATTGTCTGCTTTAAGATTTTATAACTTAGTGATTTTTATCTTCTTTAGTAGAGGATTGATTTACATTGCATTATTGCAAAGAAATACACAATAAGCATAAATGGGTCTGAATTTTAGACAGTATTTTGAAGTAATGGGTAGGTGGCTAAAATTTAGGTCAAAGAAATAAAGATTAGAACCCTTAGAATTTCTTGACTCTGACATTATTTTTCACTTTTTCCCCCCTTTTTATCACTTCTAAGGATCGATTGGCTCATCATCGGTGGCTCTTATTTTTTAATTTTGGAAAACATGAAAATTCAAATGATCCTGAGTTGAAGAAACTAAAAACTCTACTTAAAAGTGAACATATTCAAGTAAGGAAAATGTATTCTGCCTAGCCTTCTGCTAGTGTGCTTTCCTACTAATTTAATATATAAAGTTATATTTTAAGGAACGTAAAAATGTTTATTTGAGATTCTAGGTTAAGAAACTCCTAAATGCTTTTGTTCTTCTTTTGTAGTTTTGTTTTTCTGTTAAAAACCAACAGCGATATCTAAAAGCAGTTAACTTTCATTTCTCTTGGATAGTTGGCATGTGATATATCTGTATCAGAAAATTTTTCTGAAATGCATACTATAGAAGAATGTCTTCTCCTTTTTACAATTCTTGTTTCTTGGGGCATCAGAGGGGCTCAGTCGGCTAAGCATCTGACTCTTGATTTCCGCTCAGGTCGTGATCTCATGGTTCAGGAATTCAGGCCCCGTGTCAGGCTCTGCACTAGCACAGAGCCTGCCTAGGATCCTCTCCCTTGCTTTCTGCCCCTCCCCCTCTCATGCACGCATGCACTCTCTCAAAATAAATAAACATTTTTAAAAAATAAAGTAAAATTTGTATTTCTTTAATTTGTAATCATAGTTTAAAAATTAGGATATATAAAGAACAAAATGAATTAAAACAAATATTTAAAAATTACCCATATTCTCACTACTATTAATGGCTCTCCTACAAAATTTACTGTGTAACCTCTCAGACTTTTTCTGCATATGTTGCAGTATGTGGGCATAGGGATATATGTGCACATACATACATATTGTAATGGCCATTGTGATAGACATACATGTAAATTTATATATGAACTTTTTAAATAAAAATGGATTCACTATTACAGTAGTCCCTCCTTTATCTGCAGGAGATATGTTCTAAGATCCCGAGTGGATGCCTGAAACCACAGAGAGTACCAAACCCTGTATATATTATGTTTTTTCCTATACATACATACCTATAATAAAGTTTCATTCATAAATTAGGTGCAGTAAGAGATTAACAATAATAATAAAATGGATAATTAAAATAAAAGTTATGTGAATATGGGCTCTCTCTCAAAATATCTTACTGTACTGTATTCTCCCTTGTGAATTGATATGAAACAATAAAATGCTTACATGATGAAATGAAGTGAGGTGAATAATGTAAGCACCATGGTGTGTTGTTAAGTTACTCCCGACCTGACAGTGCTTTAGAAGAGAATCCTGTGTTCTGGACTACAGTTGGACAAATGCAAACTGAAACGACAGAAAGTAAAACCACTGATAAATAAGGAACTACTATATTCTCTTTTGTAGAATTTTCCATTTGACAATGTCATGTATTTTCTTAAATGCCTTATAAGGTCCCTTATGCTTTTCTTATATGCATATGTATATATTTATATGTATATATGTATGTGTGTGTGTGTGTGTGTGTGTATATAAATTTAGCCTTTAGGGATGGTGATCAATATATATATTATTAAATATATATGATGGTAAATATATTTAGATCATATTTAAATATATATGATGATAAATATAGATATTTGATGATGAATATAGATACGATAATAAATATCTATATTTATCTTCATATAGATACCATCATCCCTAAAGACTAGGTAGTATTTCACTATATGATTACACCATAATTGTTTAACAGATCCATCTTAGGTTTTTTCTATTTTATGTCAAAAATACCGTAAAAATGCAGTATGAGGAATTTTCTTAATCAAGATTTTTTTTTTTAATTGTCCTCATTACCAGTGTCCTCCATAATGTTTATATCGTTTTGTATTCTTACTGGCAACATGTGAGTAGCCATTTCTCCACACCTGTGCCAATCATGATAGTATCATTTTTTGTAATCACCATTATAGGCCAAAAGTGATATATTAATAATATTCATTTTCATTTATTTGCTTTCTAGTGAGGTTGAAAAAATCTTTTGTGATTATTAACAAATCATAATTTTTCTATTTTCTCTCTGTCTCTGGCCTGTTTTCTTTCTTCTGAAAGGAGATTTATCTTTTTATTTCTTAGTGGATCCTCTAAAATCTTGCAAATATTTTTTCATGGTTTATCATTTGCCTGTTAGTATTCTTTATGCAATTTTCTTTCACACTGTATGAAATTGTCAACCTTTTTCTTATTTCTGCTTTTGAGGTCTTAAAAAGTTTTCTATCTCTCCCACTCCAAGATTATATAAGTGTCTTCTGCATTATCAGAAGAGCGGATGTCTTAAGCAACTTCATGTTTTCTAGAATATTTTCTCTCAAGTTTTTGAACTCTCTAGGAGGCTTTGTTTTTCCTTCACTAAACTTAGTTTCAGTGTTCATTGTAAATTATTTCTATCTCTTATTTTCATGGCCAGTTAACTTCTGTTTAGAAACTGTTAGAGCAATGGCATTTCTTTATGAATATTTAAAAAATGAATATATAAGATTTTGTTTTCATCAAATTAAATTTTCTCCTTTAGGTTGGCAAGTTTGACTGTTCCTCTGCACCAGACATCTGTAGTAATCTCTATGTGTTTCAGCCATGTCTAGCAGTATTTAAAGGACAAGGAACCAAAGAATATGAAATTCATCATGGTAAGAAGGGAAAAATGATAAAAATGTGTATGTATTTTCAAATAATTTTTTATTTGTACTTTCTACCTCTTTAATTATTTTTTAACTGAAATGTAGTTGACACACAGTATTGCATTACTTTCCGGTATACAACCGTGATTCCACAACTATGTACGTTATGCTGTGCTCACCACAAGTGTAGTTCTCATCTGTCACTGTATGGTGGTATTAATAATACCTTTGACTATATTCCCTGCTCTGTACTCCATGACTTACTTAATTCCAGAGCAGGAAGTCTAGCCCCCACTCCAATTCACCCATCCCTCCAATTATCTCCCCTCTGGTAATCACCAGTTCTTTGTGTCTATGAGTCTGTTTCTACTTTGTTTTGTTTTTTAGATTCCACAAAAGTAAAATCATATGGTATTTGTCTTCTCAAACTTATTTCACTTAGCATCATTCATTTTAGGTTCATCTGTGTTGTCACAAATGGCAAGATCTCCTTCTTTTTCATCGATGAGTAATCATATTCCATTTGTGTGTGTGTTGTCTGTGTGTATATACACATCCTCTTACCCATCTATTGATGTACACTTGTGTTGCTTCCATATCTTGGCTATTGTAAATAATGCTGCAATGAGCATGGGGTGCATATATCTTTTCAAATTTTGAAAAAAAAAAAAAAAAATTAGTGTTTTTTTTCTCTGGGTAAATAACAGTAGAATTACTGGATTGTATGGCATTTTTATTTCTAATTTTTTGAGGAACCTCTGTACTGTTTTCCACCTCTATACTGTTTGCCTACCAGTTCTTTTTTCTCCACATCCTTGCCAACTCTATTTCTTGCTTTTTGGTATTAGTTGTTCTGACAGGTGTAAGGTGATATCTCATCATGGTTTTGATTTGCTTTCTCTGATGATTAATGATGTTGAGCATCATTTCATTGGTTTGTTGTCCATTTATGTATGTGTCTTCTTTGGAAAAATGTCTCTTCAGGTCCTCTGCTCATTTTTAATTGGATTTTGTGTGTGTGTGTGTGTGTGTGTAGAGTTGTAGGAGTTCTTTATATATTCTGGATATTAACCCTTTATTAAGTACATTATTTGAAAATATCTTCTCCCATTCAGTAGCTTGGCTTTTTTTTTTTTTTTTTCCTTCACTGTGCAAAAGCTTTTTATTTGGGTGTAGTCCTAATAGTTTTTGCTTTTGTTTTTCTTGCCTAGTAGACAGGTCTAGAAAAATTGTTGCTAAGGTAATGTTGGAGATTACCACTTACGTTTCCTTCTAGGACTTCCATGGTTTCCAGTTTCCCATTTAGGTCTTTGATCCATTTTGAACTTATTTTTGTGTATGGTGTAAGAGAGTGGTTGAGTTTTATTCTTTTGCATGTAGCTGTCCAGTTTTCCCAGCACCACTTACTGAGGAGACTTGTCTTTTCTCCATTGTATATTCTTACCTCCTTTTTCAGAGATTGACCATACAAGCATGGGTTTATTTCTGGGCTCTCTATTCTGTTTCTTTGAACTAAGTGTATGTTTTTGTGCCAGTATCGTACTGCTTTGTTTACTGCAGCTTTGTAGTGTATCTTGAAATGAGGGACCATGATACCTCTAGCTTTGTTCTTCTTTCTCAAGATTGCTTTGGCTCTTTGGGGTCTTTTGTGGTTCTTTTTACCTTGCTTTGTATAAACGTACTCACTGTAAATAACTTTGCTTTTATTAGTAAATAGGTTTCTTTTGGAGAAAGATACTTTGAATTATATTTAGTTGCTTTATTCTCTTTACTCTTCTTTTTAAAATTATTCACTTTTGGGTGCCTGGGTGTCTCAGTCGGGTAAGCTTTCGACTTCGGCTCAGGCCATGATCTGACAGCTTGTGGGTTCAAGCTCCGTGTCGGACACTGTCCTGACAGCTCAGAGCCTGGAGCCTGCTTCAGATTCTGTCTCTATCTCTCTCTCTGCCCCTCCCCCACTCATACTCGCTCTCTCTCACACACGCACATGTGCTCTATCTCTCAAAAATAAACATTAAAAAAATAAAATAATTCACTTTTTTCTGCTATTTTAGTGTTTGAGCAAGAATGCTGGTGACATATCAGGTTAGTGCAGACTTTAAGGGTCTTGTGAACAAAAGTAAACAACACCTATAGTTTTCGTTTCTAGTGTGCCAAATGTAGCATTTCAACTATGGGCATTTTTCAGATTTTTCTTCCACTAAACTACTAAATATTTCTATGACTACTTTATCTCTCTCTGTCTCCTCATTTGGCCTGATTCTTCATGTTTGTTTTTGTGTTTTAGGTAGATCAGTTATATCTGGTCTAGAAGGAGTGGCCTTCTGTAGAGAGTGTCTTGTTGGGCCCAGAAGCCCAATCCCTCCTGGCCACCAGAGCCAGGTATTCAAGGGGGGGCGTCCCCTGTGTGGCTGCATGTGCCCTTCTGTTGGGCTGAGCCACATTTGCTGCGGGTATGCTGGTGGACTAGGTGAGAGACCCAGCCGTAGCTGCTGTGGTCATACTTATGGGGGGAGGAGGGTTAGCTCCTGGCACAGCTAGCTTCAAGACTTAGTTCCTTGCTGGCTGTCAACCAAAAGCCCCAGTTCCTTATCACTTGGATCTCTCTGTAGGGCTGCTCACAGAATGACAGCTGGCTTCTCCCAGAATAATGATCAGAGAGAGATACACAATATCTATTATGTAATCTAATGTCAGACAGGACACACCATCATATCCACCATTTGTTGTACCCTGGTACAACACGTACAACAATGGTGTGAGTACATGAGGTAATAGTCACTGAGGACTGCCTTGGAGACTGGCTACCACCAGAGCTAAGTATGGGTTACACTTAGGAGGAACAATCTCCTGAGGTAAGAGAAAGCAATCTCTTTGTCAAGATCTAAAGTGTAAGTGATGGTTGACCAAATGAAGAGTAGCAAGCATGTTCCAAGCACAGGAACCAGCACAAGTTCTCTTAGACTCTGAGATAAGAGAGAGCCTCATCCATTCTTAGAAAGGAGGATTTCAAAATGGAATTTTGAGTGTTTGAAAGGATTGAGACTTGAGGCTGGAGAAGGCCTCAGAGTTCCAAATTCTGTGTATCATCTGTCAGGCAAAGGAATTTGGACTTTATCCTGAGGGCAAAGCAAATGCTCTCAGATTTATGCAGACATATGATTTAACTAGTGTTACATTTTAGGAAAGCAACTGGCCACCTAGAATGGATAGAAGCACAATTAGAGGAAGGGAAGGCAGATAGAAACCTGATACAGTCATTCATCTAAGAGAAGATGGCTGCCTTATCTAAATAATGGTAATGTGGTTGAAGGGACTTAGACCAACCTTTAAATACAAAGTCAGTATTTATATATAAAGTCAGTATAACTTGACAATTGTTTAGATGTGGGGAAGTAAGAGAAAGAAGCCCAAGTTTCTGACATTCACTTGGCAATTGAGTGACTGTACCATTGAGTGAAGAGGAGAACACTGAGGGGAGGAGGTGATAGGGAGTAGACATCCCCAATCTGTAGTTGAATGTAGGCCTAGGCCTCAGGAGAGGAATTTGGGCTGAAAAAGGTAGATGTAAATAATCATCATATCAACGATAGTTGAAGCCTTCAGTGAGAATGAGCTTGTGGAAGGGTGAGTAGAGAGACAAGATCAGGGCCCTAAGGATGATCAAAGATAAAGGAATGTGTAAACCAGTTCAAGAAGCTGCAGCTACAGAGTAAGAAAAAAGCAGGAGAATGTGGTATCATTTATAATTGTATTTAAATAATTGTGAAAATATTTCTTCTGTGCTGTGAATTCTCTGAGGATTATATCTTTATTCTTGCATGCCCTATGACATTTAAAACAAGGATGACACATAATAGGTATTTGACTTAATATTGCCTATTAAGTGAATAAGTCAAAGGGCACATGGGAAAATGGATCAAGTGCTAATTGAGAAAATCATTATTTGTCAAACCAAAGAGTATATTCTTTAGGCAGTAGTAAATCATCAAAGTCCTTTAAGCAAGGAACAGTGTAATCAGACAAATGTTTTTGTAAATTAACTGTGGTAGCAATGAAAAAATGGATTAGTTATGAAAGATAGTACACAAAGACCAGCTTGGTTATTGTAATAGGCAAGACGGAATTTAGGCACTAGTCTAATTGGTCTTGGTCCATGGTACACCAGCAAAGAAAGAAGGCGAGTATCACTCTGGGAAATCTTAGGCACCTGGTGGATGATTATGCCAATGCCAACATAGGGAAGGTGAGAAAAGGAGCAAGTTTGGGGGGGAATAACTCCGATTTTAATATATTTTAAATGTTTACATGACATCCATGTAAATATCTTCACTGGGCAGTTGGTAATACAGGTTTTGAATTTGTAAGGGAGGTTGAGTTGGAAGAAACAGGTGTAGTAATTAGGCAACAGTAATAGCTCGGGTAAGCATAAAGAACACAAATAGGGGCACCTGGGTGGCCCCGGTTAAGCATCTGACTTCAGCTCAGGTCATGATCTCACAGTTTGTGAGTTCAAGCCTCACGTTGGGCTCTGTGCTGATAGCTCAGACCCTGCTTCGGATTGGGTCTCCCTCTTTCTCTGCCTCTCCCCCACTTGCGTTCTGTCTCTCTCTCTCTCTCAAAAATATATAAACATTAAAAGAATTTTTTTTTTTAAAGAACACAACAAATATTGCAATGAAGTGATTACTCTGCCTTTGAGGATGAAACCTCACCAAAATCAATTTGGTCAATAAGTTTATCTTCCTTTCTTTAATATTTTAAGTCTAAAAACTTTGAAATGTTTCTATGGATAGAAAGGCAGTACGTGAATTTTAATTTTTCTCTTATTCGCTTTCAAAGGAAAGAAGATTCTATATGATATACTTGCCTTTGCCAAAGAAAGTGTTAATTCTCATGTTACCACACTTGGACCTCAAAATTTTCCTGCCAATGACAAGGAACCATGGCTTGTTGATTTTTTTGCACCAGTAAGTTATTTTTATCTGTCAAATGTCAGTGTTTCAAATTTTCTCTTGTCACAGCAAAAAGACATTTGCTATATAATCTTGAACACTAGAATTGTGTTACTCAGTTTTGGCCACTATCACATATTGCTTCTATGAGAGCAGGATTGTACTTGCCCCTCTAGGGATAAAATACACACACACACACACACACACACACACACACACACGATTTACCACTAAGTATGATTTATCTAGCATATATTGCTTGTTGCAGAAATGTGTCTTTTTGTTTCATTTAGCTCAGCGCTTATGAATATTTTTTTCTTCCGTAGTGGTGTCCACCATGTCGAGCTTTGTTGCCAGAGTTACGAAAAGCATCAAAGCATCTTTATGGTCAGCTTAAGTTTGGTACACTAGATTGTACGGTTCACGAGGGACTCTGTAACATGGTAAGGCTAAGTATAAAATAGTTATGCTAATCAACATTTTTGTAAAATAGTTTTTAAGTTATACTGACAAAAGCTGTCTTTCATATCTACATTTAGAAGAGTAACATTATTTGAACAAATAATTTCAACAAAATGATATAAAATTATGATTGGATTAAAACATGAGTAGACAACATAACTGAGTGAATGTAGACATGGTCTTATTTATCAAACTTGGGAAAATATTGTTTATTTGATAAAATACATGGTCATTCAAGTATTTAAAATCTTTATGATTTTTGACATAATATCACTTTTGGCAGTCTATAGTTTTATTCTAGGTTTTCTTCATAATTCTCTTCTAAGTGTAGTTAGTAGCTAGAAATTTTAAAAATGAACAAGCTTTTTGAAACTTTTGTATACATAAAAATATGTTCTTAGGTTAATTAATATTCATTCTTCATTCCAAGAATAACTAGAAATTATATACCTCATGATGAAAGTATATAATACCACTTATAAAACATACTTGGAACAAGTATATGAAACCTAAATCAAATCAAGCTGTGACATCAGTGTTAAGGAAATCTAATGATAGAGGAACATGTTAAGTGACACCATGGGCATGAACTCTTCAAGTCCCAGCACGTAGAGGATTTTACAGGACAAACACCTAATTTACTGGACAGATGACATTGAAAAGCAGAAGAGATTAAAGAGACTCAAAAGACATATCCTTCAAATGAAGTGTTTAGGTCTTCTTGTTTGGATGCTGCTCAAACCAAGTGCAAAAAAATGAGCAAGCAATAATTGGGGAAATTTGAACACTGACAGGGTATCTGATAATTATCAGGAATTGTTCATTTTTAGATATTAAAATGACAGTGTAGTTGCATTTCAGGGAAAGTCCTTATATTTTAAATATACTGAAATATGGATGAAATGATAAATCATCTGGAATTTGCTTTAGAATAATCTTGATGTAGAGGTAGAGTTGGAAGGGAGAATAGATGAAATAAGTGTGGTGAGCAGATGATTGTAGCTACAAGAGTACTTGAGAACTTACTACTCTCTGATTTTGTGTGTATTTTAAATATTTTTTAAGAGGAAACTTTTTTAAAAAGATAGAAGAAGAGAAAAGGGGAAAGGGAAGGGAAAAGAAAACAATAGGTTTTAAAAACATAGTAGAAGTTAATGTAGGGTGACATCTTTATGGCATCTGTGTGAGGAGTAATCTCTCAGTCCACACACACAAGGTAAAAATTAATGTGAATGATTTTAACTATATTAAATTAAAACTATTACCAAAAAAAAAGACACTATGAAGTTAAGACAACAGACTATTTGTAGCACTTGTAACTGATAAAGCATTAGTGCCAGAATATTTCAAGGCTACAAATCAATTTTTTTAAATAGACAAAATAAGAAAGTTTGTAGACTTTTTTTTTAGAAAAAGAATTCCAGCATAAAAAATGTTGCATTTCACTAGTCATCAGGAAAGTACAAATTACAGCAATCCATCAAATATACAAAAATTTAGAAATCTGACATTACAAGTATGTTGATAAATTATCCAGTCACACAATGTAATATCATAGAGCATTTAAACTAGGTCTATCTTTACCAGCATGGGTAAGTCTCAAAAATACAATGTAAGGTGACAAAAACAAGTGCATAATAGCTTACAGAGTATGACAGAATTACAGAAAATTTTTAAGTGCTCAAACATTTTACTATACTGCCCAGGGATACATAAACATATCGCAAAGGAGGAAAACATCAGTAGAATGGATATATACTTATTTGAGAACATCAATTGCTCCTACTTTCATGAAGGAAAGCAAATAGGATCAAGAAAAAAGACCTAGTAATACCAGTGTGATAAAGAAGTTAATCTTCCTTAAATATAGGGAAGGGGATGTGTGGGTATTTGTTAGATGATTTCTCTCTTCATTCTGTTTGAAATTTAACTGAACTATATTTAAACAATAAGGCCTTTGGTTTTGAATGTCTTATATGTGACTTTGAAAAGATGCTAAGCAAGACACAAACTTAATGTGATAAACAATAATTATCTTAATTTGAATTCTTCTAGTTTTTCTTTTTATCTAAACTATTAAATATTCTTTAGATAATTGAGTAAAATGTAAGGATTTAAAACTGTGGTGTCAAATTCACCTGCAGTAGAGGCCAGGGGTCATTACTCACTAATGAGTAATTAGTTGTGAAGAATAGACTAGAAACTACATGTTTAAGTGCTAAAAAGATTCCCAACACATGCTAATCAATCACTAAGTAGATTAACAAAACAACAATTATATCTGAGTTATTTGAATTTACACTCATTTTACAAATTTTGATAAATATTTCCATTGTTTTTCCTAAAATTATTTTTGAATCCTAGTCAATTTCAGAAAATTCCAATTTTCTACTGAGTGCTTATCAACTTTAAGGATGCAAAGTTTAGCTATAGTAAATTCACAAGATAGCCTTGTTAACTTTTAGAAAAGTTAAAACTTCGAAGAAATGCTTCCTGGGCCAGTGTTGATGTTACTCTGAGGAGGAACTTACAGTATTTTGTACTATAAAAACTACCTTGAATGATGAATAAAAGATGGCCATATTCTTAGGAAATGAGTCACAATTCCTTAAAATATGGTTGTATACCCATTATTATCCTTGCTCCTTTGTTTCCTTTATTTTCTTCTAGACAAATTGGAGTATTATGGTTTCAAAAACTCAAGCCAGAGATTAGCCTACTCTTTACAGCCTTATCCTCTTGGTTCAGGAGAGTAAAAAGGGCCCACACTCATAATTAGCCTTGCTCACTTTTCAGTGTTTCATTTTCCGTGGATTCTGTGGCTAATGGAGTAGCTATAAAAAGGGTAATTTATCAGTGCAACTGTAAATCCATTTTCTTTGCCAAATTTGGCCAGGCTAAAATTTTGCAATAACCCAGCAATTTAGCAATGGACTTTTTAAATGTTGTTACTTAAAAGCAAGCTGGTTATGAATTTGAAACCAATAGGTAAAATGCATAAAATCTTTCATTTGTATTCTCATTCCTAACAGTATAACATTCAGGCTTATCCAACAACAGTGGTATTCAACCAGTCCAACATTCATGAATATGAAGGACATCACTCTGCTGAACAGATCTTGGAATTCATAGAGGTATTTTAAATTAATTTAATTTATAGTATTGTCAATTGTAGAGGTAATTTAAATCATTATTTTGAAACAGCGAGCAAGTGAGGGAGGGGCAGAGAAGAAGAGAAAGAATCCCAAGCAGGCCCCATGCTGTCATGGCAGAGCCTGATGCAGGGCTTGATCTCTTGAACCGTGAGGTCATGACCTGGGCCAAGATCAAGAGTTGGACATTTAACCAACTGAGCCACCCAGGGGCCCCTAAATTTTTTTTAAATAGTTTTTCATTTTGTGCTGTATTATTTATTATTATTTCCCCAGTGAAGCTAACACTTTTGTTAATATTACCCCATCATTGTAGACTAAAGCTTTGTTAAAACAGTATTTGGAGCAAGTGAGCTGTTAGGGAAGTTGTACAGTATCTCCATTCAGACTGTCAGGAAAATATAGAATAGTAGGCTTTTCAGTAATAATTAGAGGGTTATTTCCAAACCACTCATTGGTTCTAGAATAGAACTATATGGCCTTTGTAGACATCTAGGCACCTCTAAGCTTTTTGTCCCATCTCCTATCACCTTAAATACAGTTGCCTCTTTTCCCTACCTAAGATGATTTTAATGATACATAATAGCAAGAAAATATACCTTGATTTCAGAAGATTAATGGGCAAAGTCTAAATTAATTAGGAATCATTTGTCCTTTTTAAAATAATTCACTTTAGATTGTATTTTAAACATAAATAAGTATATTTTGATTCTTCAGAAACAGGAATTTTGGGGGGCTTCTGTGTGTCTCAGTTGGTTGAGCATCCGACTCTTGATCTCAGCTCAGGTCATGATCCCAGGGTTGTGGGATTGAGCCCCGTGTTGGTCTCCAAGCTGAGCATAGAGACTTCTTAGGATTCTGGCTCTCCCTCTGCCCCTCTCCCCCACTTGTGCTCTCTCTAAAATTAAAAACAGAAACAAAAATAAACCAGGAACTTTTCTAAGTGATAACAGTTTGCCAAGAATGTATCAATACCTTTTTATATCAGTTATAATGAAAGTTAAATTCTCTTTAGGATCTTATGAATCCTTCAGTGATCTCCCTGACACCCACCACTTTCAGTGAACTAGTTAAACAAAGAAAACATGATGAAGTCTGGATGGTTGATTTCTACTCTCCATGGTGTCATCCATGTCAAGTCCTAATGCCAGAGTGGAAAAGAATGGCCCGGGTATAGTACAGTAGTTTATTTAAATCTTAACATTTAGCATTAATGTGTATTTAACAGAATTGTTTTAAAATGGAGATGAACTCACCTCTAGATTATCACTCCCAATAGCTTTAATTACACCACTTAGATTTCAACTCTGTCTGATAGGTGAATGGTATAGAATAATCTACCCTTACTTTTTCCTGTGTCACTTGTTTGGTATGTATCTGACCAAATTTCTGCCAAAGTCAACCCAAAGATCCCTTTATTTTCTATTAAAATTTTTCTACTCCTTTATTTTTAGAGCTTAACAATACAGTTTCTTCACAATATTGTGGGACTTAAAAAATAGCTTTGATCAGTAAAACATTTGGAATTTTAAGATTTCCTACAAATAGACATAGTGTTATAAATCATGAAAGATTGGGGAAAAGTTATTTCAATATGAGAATGGAAATGAAATCAACTTTTATATTTCTAAGAAAAAATGAACAAATGGAAGAGTTAAAAGTGATTTCTAGTATTTAACATTTAAGATAATACAATTTTGTGCTCTTCTCAGTAAAATTTTTAAATTCAAGCATGAGTCAGTGTGCTGCAATGCATGTCTCTATTTGAAAAATAACTCTTTGAAATACCATTGCAGAGGTCTTCATTAGTTCCTGGTTTCTAACACTTAAGTTTTAGAAATACTTCATTTCCCCCCATAAGGTACATGTATGAAATCTGTTATTTAATCTGCAGTAATTGTAGTAAGGTCTTAACTGCAACATTACATTTTCAGTTCATTACTATATACTGTTATGTTTTAAACCCTTACCCATTTTTATTTGGTGAAAGTCACTGGTAAATAATATAAGAAACATCTCAAAATGATGATTTTTCTATTGTAAACATAGTTATGGAGGTAGTTTTATTGTTATCACTTTGATCTATTTTATCTCTCCTTTTTCTCTTTTATAGACATTAACTGGACTGATCAATGTGGGCAGTATAGACTGCCAACAGTATCATTCTTTTTGTGCCCAAGAAAATGTTCGGAGATACCCTGAGATAAGATTTTTTCCCCAAAAATCAAATAAAGCTTTTCAGTATCAGTAAGTGTTGCCTAAAATTTAAAGACATTTATTATAACCACTTATTTAGACAGTTAAAATTTAAAAGTTATCTTAGGGGCTCCTGGCTGGTTCAGCCAGAAGAGCATGTAACTCTTGATCTTGGGGTCATGACTTCAAGCCCCATGTTGGGTGTAGAGATAACTTTTTTTTTTAAAGCTTATTTATTTGTTTATCTTAACTAAATAAAAGTTAACCCAACAAACATTTTTGGGGAGTCCACCATGTTTTAAGATAGTGTGCTAAGGAGAACCTCAGAAGATGAAAAAAAAAGAATTGAACAATCCCAATGTTCATGAAGCTGGCACTCCAGTATAGAGGAAGATAAAGAGAGGAAGTACTAACATTTATTAAGTCAGTGTTTGGTTTCAGGTACTGTACTTGATCCTTTGCTCACATTATGTCCACTGGTCCTCACATATACCCTGAGAAATAAGAATTACTACCCTTTCCTACTATTACAGATAAGTAAACTGATCCACAGACCTTCATTAACTTTCCCAAGTCACACTGCTGCTTGGGGTTTCAGCCCAGGTCTGTGTCAGTGCCCATACTTGTGAGGTAGACAACTCAGTGCAAGGCAGAATATAAGGAATATTCTTTGAAAAGTAAAAACAGACTATGAATTTCAAAGAAGGAAAGGATCACAACTATGAGAGGAAATCACGAAAGGCTGCATTTATGAGGTGGCTTTTGACATGGGTCTTAAAAAGTATGTAGGAATTTGATAGACATAATAACCAGAGTAAATGTTCAGAAACTGAAGTCTCGGACATTTTGAGTTTCACCATTCCCGTGCTTCTATAGGAGATGTCCAGCAGGCAGCTAAACATTTAGGACTACCTGGAGCACAAAAAAACATCAAGACTAGAGAAAAATGTATTTGAGAAGCCATGTAAGCAGCGTTTGTAGCTAGGTGTAACTGAGAAGAGAGATGCTAAGTAGTCAGTCAAACTTTTAAACTGCTGCAATGAGATTGTTTTCTGAACATATCCAATAATAGAAAATAGTATTTACAACTTTCATATTTGCTCTTCTTTCAGTAGTTACAATGGTTGGAATAGAGATGCTTATTCCCTGAGGATTTGGGGTCTAGGGTGAGTAATTAAAAATATGCATCATTGCATAAAATAGATTCAGTGCTATTTACCTTCGTCTTATGTCTGCAGTTAAATTTACTGTAAGTTTTTTAAGGCTCTCACATTTTAAACTACTTAGTAAAGAATTATAATTTACCAAGATAGGGTTGTGCTTTATTGTCATTCTTTGAAGTCAGTTTTAACTTAGAAACTTTTGCTATATTTTAGACGTTTTCCTTGGTTTCATATAATGAAAAGTAATTTTGATCCCTTGCCGCAGATTTTTACCTCAAGCATCCATAGATCTAACGCCTCAGACTTTCAATGAAAAAGTTATACAAGGGAAAAATCACTGGGTGGTTGATTTCTATGCTCCTTGGTGTGGACCTTGCCAAAATTTTGCTCCAGAGTTTGAGCTTTTGGCTAGGGTAAGTCTTGTCTATCTATATAAGTAAGTTGTAGTTACATGCATGTTTTAAAAATTAGATTATTTAAAAATTAGATAAAATAATTAGGTAAAGGTATATATGATTCTTTTTTTCTAAGAAGTTTCCTGTGAATTTTTAAAAAATCCTATTTCATTTCTATGAGTATCATCTTTTTTTTTTTTTTTATTTTTTATTTTTTTTTTTTCAACGTTTTTTATTTATTTTTGGGACAGAGAGAGACAGAGCATGAACGGGGGAGGGGCAGAGAGAGAGGGAGACACAGAATCGGAAACAGGCTCCAGGCTCCGAGCCATCACCCCAGAGCCTGACGCGGGGCTCGAACTCACAGATGCGAGATCGTGACCTGGCTGAAGTCGGCCGCTCAACCGACTGCGCCACCCAGGCGCCCCTATGAGTATCATCTTTGTGGTAGATTTCTTCCTTCTTTATTAATACTTTTGGCTAACATCTCTATCTTGATGGATGACATCATCTAACCATTAGAGACAACTCATTTCTCTTGCTTATTCCCTATTTCCTTCCTCCACCATTACTCTGCTGCCCACCAGCCCATCACTAGATCCTGTCCTGCCTCTTAAGTGCCTTTCAAATCTGTCATCTCCTCGTCATGCCCTCTGCTAGCCTTTCTCTTCAAGCCCTCTTCATCTCTTCCAGACTTCTCATGTGTGCTTTTTAACGAGTCTCACATTGCCAGTCTGCCTTATTCAGTTCTGCCCTGCTGATCTTGCTAAAATACTGCCTTCTCTGGCTTCCTGTTAGCCAAGTTTCTTGACTTACAACCTTGATTGCAGGTCTCTGGTGGGACCCTTCCTACCTCTTCAGCTTTATCTCTGTCACCACCCCACACCTCACAGTTCAGACACAGCAAAATACTCCAGGTTTGCTGAGCAGATACTGTTCCCTCTCTCTAAAATGCCTTTTCGTTATTAGTCATCTGAATCTTTCTCTCCTTATCCTACAAAATCCAGCTACATTGGCACTTCTGTATTCTCTGCCCTTCTCAGTGTCACTTTGATGTCTTGTACTCCATTTGGTGTACTTACACAGTGAATAAATATTTAGATATCTATCTCCTCCATAAGACTGGAGCTTCTTGAGGGCAAGGTACAGGTCTTATCTGAGTCTGACTCAGGAAATGCTTATAAAATTTAACTGAATGCATAAACAGAATACAGTCTAATTTTTTCTTGTTTCTGTCCCCATCATCCTGTTAATGACCTAATCCAGACTGTTAGCATTCTTGCTTCAGGGAGCTTTGCCTGGGCTACAAAACACTCACTTAGAATGAGAAAGCTCCAGTTTCACCAGTCTAAAGCAAAAGCTGACAATCCTAACCCATCAGGATTTTTTAGCAAAGGGACTTCAAAGCTCCTAGGTGTCATGAAAGATTATTTGTTATTGGATCATCCTTCAAATAAGTTCTTCATCTTTCCCGCTTACTTGATCTTCTTTTCCTCTTGTGCTTCCTTTTTCTCCAGTAATTCTAACAAAATGTTTTCATTCCCTTGTATACTGAAAAACTTAGCTTAGTTATATATTTTATAACACACCTATATCTTGGATATGCCAGAAAGTTATTAAATATGAAAAAGATCATTCAACAAATCCTAAGCACTAGGTTAGAAGCATTACGGTAAGTACTAGAGCTATAGAAATTTAAAGACAAAAGTTACATGTCTGAGGTTTTATTCTAGTGGGAAGATAACATGCAAATAAATACATTTAATACAGCAGGATCATTGCTCTAGTGAAATGAGAGGGGAGCAAGGACATGGAAGGAAGAAAGAGTCTTGCCAGGAAAAGACAAAAGGCTCCACCGAAAACTTGGGATTTGAGATGAGAATTACCACATGACCAGGAGTTTGGCTAGAGAGTCCTCCGAGCAGAGAGGACAGTATTTGCAGAGATGCAGGGATGCAAGAGAGTGGTGCATGTTCGGTCAACTTCACTGTTGGTCCAGACTACCAGAGTGTAAACACAGAAGGGGAATGGCAAAAACTCAGGCTTAGTAAATAATTGAGGAGGAGAAGGTTTGGTCCTCTTTCTTTGTGATTTCATATTGTTCAGAATAAGTTCTGTATAAGCACTAGGGGAAAACTATTGGATATGGTAGGATCCATTTTACATTTTAGAAAGAGCACTTTGGATGGAACTGTACACAGGCCAGCAAGGCCAGAGAACAATATGAGAGCACCAGAAACAATATGGTGTTCCTTTATAAGCAATTGAAGATACAAGTCAACTAATGTTAAAGATAAACATTTTGTAAATTTCTCTGACCTTCAGTATAAGTGTGTTTCTGCATGCAGCTTTGCTGCTGCCCTAACCCCTCTTGAATAAGCCGGCATTGGCCACAAAACTAGAGGCAGCAAAGGTATTTTAATTGTCCTGAAGTGAGAGATGTTATCTGAACCGTGATGAAGGTAATGGTGATAGAAAGAATGGGACAAATGTAAAAGAGATAAAAGAATAGGATTTAATGTCCAATTAATTGTGGTAAGTATGACAGAGAAAGAAGTCTAAGATGACCCTAGTTTCTGGCTTGAATGAGGGAATAATAGGACAGAAGGAAGAGTAGGTAAAGGGAAAGGATCCGTGTTGGAAATCATCTGTGCAGGATGCTTATTTAGTTGACCAGGCCAGTACATAGGTGAGTGTGAAATCAGGGGAGGTTGGGCTAGGCAGCACATCTCGGCACATTTATATATAAAATCTCCCTTGGGAGATTGCTTACAGTGAAAAAAGTGTTCACCATAGATGCAACTGTGATTAAATACTATAATTTGAGAGGCAGGTGTAGAAAGAGGTCCCCATGCTAGAAATGAGATAGTACAGCCTGAGGAGTAAGAAAGCTAAGAGAATAGTGATAAATGCCAAGAAAGAAAAAAGAAAGGCATGTTTAGCAATGTCAGGTACCCATTAAGACTGAAACGTGTCCATTCAGTTTGGTCAAGTAGTCACTGCAGAACTTACAGCAGTTTCAGTGGAGGGAGCAGTAAAAACAGAAGCTAGACTAAAATCTGTTGATAAATGAGATGATGAGGGAGGAAAAGCAATGAAAGACTAACCTCAAAAAAAAAAAAAAAAGAAGCAAGGAGGTAGCTAGAGGAACCAGTACAATTAAGAAAAGAATCCTGTTTTGACCACATGCACATACCCCAAAGAGCATGTAAGACACCTGACAGAGAGGAACTGGAGAATATAGGTGTTGACAGCCTTCTGCAAAATGAAGAGTGTTACCTCAGCAGGTGAGACCAGAGAATGGGAGAAGGTGTTTGAGGACAGAATCAGGAGTTTGTGGTGTGGTGGACAAGGTATGGGGACCAGGAAGGAGTTTTTCTTGATAAGAGCCACTAAAAAATTTGGAAGCAATCTTATTAGTATGGAAAGGATTAAAACTTAAGTTTTTGAAATAAGTCTTTATTATTACAAAGATGGGAAAATTTTAGTATCATGTTGCCTTGTGGTTGCCAAAATAGTTTATGCCACAGTGAATGGCAAACCCCACTTCTCTCTTTTCAGATGATTAAAGGAAAAGTGAAAGCTGGAAAAGTAGACTGTCAGGCTTATGCTCAAACATGCCAGAAAGCTGGTATCAGAGCCTATCCAACTGTTAAATTTTATCCCTACGAAAAAGCAAAGGTATGTATTTGGCGTTCCCGTATGTGCCTTTCTTTTAGCAGATCCAGTTGAAAAGGTTTGTTATTAGTGTGAAGGTTTTCATTAGCTTCTCCTTCCTTTGTCATGTTTTATTTTATTGCATATTACTGAAGCTTCTTTTCACATATACATCAAGTGATTTTCAAAGGTTTTTCTGTCTCAAAGTTGATATGATCCACTCCTTAAAATTTTTATACTAATGAATTACAGAAACTACTAAAGACACATAGCAGGATACTAGAGTAGTTTTTTCCGAGTGGAGAAGTCAACATAATTATATTCTGTGAAGTTCTATATTTTCTACTTTTATACAATTAACATGTTACCTTTATTATTATTTTTTCCAGGAAAGGAAAAAATTAAAAGAATACTATCATACTTTTGAAGTAGACTAGTACCTGAACATTTGTCTTGAGGAATATTTATTAGTGGTTTAGACTACAAAATAAAAGTTAGGGTCCATGGCTTGATCACAACTCCCTTCTTTGGGCCACTGACAATATGCTTTTTTTTTTTTCCCCAAAAAGAAAATTAGACATTTACCAATGGATCTTAAAACTCAGGCAATAACCTCTACTATCATTTATATAAATGCATATATCTTTCAACCACTGTAATTGCTAGCTGAAAATACTCATGACTTTTGCTATCTTCCTGAGTAAAAGAATGATATTTTTGACAATAGAATTGTAATTAAATAAATAAGGATTTGCCATGTATTCATGTTTTATGGTAAAACATTTCAAATAAATATATTTTTTGAGAAGGAGTATCAGCTTAACACGTCAGGTTATTTATTGGAAATTATATTTTAAAATAGAGTTAAAGAAATTAGATGGATTTTAGAAGTCTAGAATTGTCAACTAGATGTTTCAGTGAAGGACTTTGATTGGTCCAAGAGGCTAATTCTGTCTTAAGAACAGCCTAGGGTAAACATCTCAGAGTAAAGGAGCTTATATCAGGATCTGAATTCACTTCATCCCTTTGGAATCACTAGCTCTGCTTTCTAATTCTCAGAATAGCTGAGAAATGGGTAGCATAAGTAGGGGTCTCAGGTAGAATGATGTAAGCAAAGTATCAATATAATGAGCAGTCACAGAATTAATCTGGCCATAGAAGGAGCTCTTTGAAAAGATGATGTTACCATGTGTCTAGAGGAGCCCCGAGGACATTAGACACCAAAATATCCCTGTACAAACCGAGACAGGTGGCATCCAGAAGACCAGACCAGATTTGAAAACCAAAGCAGAATAGTGATTGCAGTTAACAGCAGTACAGACCAGGTGGGCAGGTACACACAAAAGCAAGATCTTAACAGATAGTGTGGAGTTCCCACTAGGAAGCAGGAAGCAAATGACTCCAGATCCAAAGTAAAGCTTGATATATTGACCTGCCCCCTTCACTGCTTTTCAGCCACCTTCCTACTGTGGGCAGATGGAAACCAGGAGATACACATTACTTTCTAGTGTTGTAGTTGGTCAGGATTTTAACTGTGCCAATGACATATGTATAAGATTAGAATGATTTGAGTCCTCTGGGGGATGGCTTTTCTTTATATTTTAGTTGTTTTGAATTAGATTAGATTAGTTAGAGCTGGCAATGCATTTTTTCCAAGGAAATACTTTAAATGTGTTCATAACAGTATCATATTTAAGTAAATTATGAGTTAACTGCTTTGTAGCATTATTTCCTTGAAGAAATTAGAGTTTTAAACATTTAGAACTTTAAGGAATAATCAAGTTTCTTAGATGCAAATGTCATGTTTTGATTAGACACCTAAAAGATTATAAGAAGAATGTTTTTTATTTTAGAGAAACATTTGGGGAGAGCAAATAGATACCAGAGATGCAAAAGAGATTGCTACCTTAATATATGAAAAATTGAAAAATCTTCAAAATCATGGAAAGAGAGATAAGGTAAGGACTAAATCTAGAGCTGACTTCAGCCAGCTTTATACTGTACTTTATATTTATCAATAAACAGGTACAATGGAAGCTTCAAAAAATAGTAAAGTTGAAGTTTCTTAATTCAAAAATAGGACAATCAGAATGTAACCTCTGTATATTGAAAAGTGTAGAAATTTGCACAAGTACAACCATTTAAAACATAGTGAACTATGGCCATAAATTATTTAGATTTTGTTAAAATGTAAAGTATTGACTTGTTAGGAATAAATACACTGGAGCCTCGTAACATACTTTGCATAGCAGATTTTCTTTTGGTATAGTCAGGATGTATCAGAACCCATACTCATTTCAGCCCCTCCTAGAATTTTATCAAACAGTGCAACCTCTGCTATTCTTTGGAAGAAGTGTTCATTTTTTCTAAGTCATTGTCATTCTAGGACATACAAACAGACCAAAGAGTCCGTGAATGCTGGAATGCTTTCTGAGTGGAACTTAATAAAATCACATAGAAGTTTCTTGGATTGTTTCCCTATAAGGTGAAAGAAGAACAAAAGAACCAGCGCATATTCTGGAGAGGGGAGGGCTAGAGATGTCTGGCTTTATAGAACCATATTAGAACTGCACACTCTGGTATAAAAAGCCTTACATCCTGTATCAAGGGTTACATTTTATCCAAATCTAAAAGATAGTTACAATTATTTCCTTGGGTTTAGGAAACAAAAATGTTTTTCTGGTGTTTTGATTTATTTTCGCTTCCTCAAGAGGTTTTAAAGTGTGACTTTTATCTTAAGTTAAACATTTGAGGGGCACCTGGGTGGCTCAGTCGGTTGAGCGTCCAGCTTTAGCTCAGGTCATGATCTCACAGTCTGTGAGTTCGAGCCCTGCGTCAGGCTCTGTGCTGACAGCTCAGAACCTGGAGCCTGTTTCGGATTCTCTGTCTCCTCCTCTCTCTGCCCGTCCCCCACTCATGCTCTGTCTCTCTCTTGTCTCAGAAATAAATAAACATTAAAAAAATTTAAAAAACAAAAAAAAATCATTTGAAACAGAAAATGTTATTAGTCATAGCCAGAATATCAGAATTGAAATTCAGTTTAGAAACGTACCAAAATATGACTGTAAAACTGTAATTGATAGTATCTGCATGAGCAGGTAAGAACTAAGAGATATCCCTTTTCCTTTCCATTGTTACATTTAGGCAAGGTATATTTCATATGGTGATCCATTAAATTATTTTTTAAAAGATAAAGTACTATAAAGTAACCAACATTTTAATGTAAATTCATACTTTTTTTTTTCAATCACTTTTACATTATTGTAGGATGAACTTTAATGATGATGAAGATGAAGAAGAAAGAGAAAAGGAATTCTAACAAATGATATCAAGAAGACCTCTTTAGGACGTTGCTGCATTCTGGGTCGGAAAAAATGAACATTGGAATTGGAATTGCACTGTCTGAATTCTGTACAACATTAGTATAAATGAAAGGTCTGCAAGCTTTTTCTGTAAAAGGCCAGATCGTAAATATTTTAAGTTTTGTAGACCATGTACAGTTGTCACATATTCCTTTGTTTGCTTTGTTTACAACCCTTTAAAAAGTTAAAAATTGTTCTTAGCTCAGGGCCATGCACAAACAGGCCAAGCCATTTAGTCCATGGGCCATGGATTGCTGACCCCTAGAAATGATACTAAAACTGGCTGGCTCAAACAGCAGCCTGCTCTGTCATGTACATACATGTCTGGGATCTGTTCCCTCAAGTTTTGTGGCTGGCCTGAAAAGAAAAACTTGGCATTTAGTTACCTGTTTTAAAGATTGTGTGAAATGGATTCTGACCATAGTTTCTTTAAAAAAAACACACAACGTGACAAGCAGATACCCTATTTTCATGCTGTATTATAGTGAAGAGATTTTCTTTTTTCTTTCCTTTCTAAAGGTTGAAGAACTGATTTTAATTTTTCACAATTGAGAAAAAATTTTTAACAATAAATCCAATAGATTTCTACAGCATCTAGAAATACCTGAGGAAAACAATATTTATAGCTATTAACTGGGCACTGTAGAGTATCCCAAATATATCAGTATTTAGAGTTCTATATTTTAAAGATCTATGTTCATTTATTTTCTGAATTGCTTTCATAAATGTTTTCCCTGTGATAGCAATTGACTTTTGAAGCATTGTTCTAATATTTATGGTTTTGCCTTTTGGACTTTGTTTTGATGTAGATCCTCTATTTCCCTTCCCCATAGTTGACGTTTTTCACTCTTGTCTGATTTGTTACTCAGATACAAAAAGTGTGCAGGCTTGGTTCACTATGACTCATAATGACATTGTGGTTATTCCAATTGTTAGTTTGCTGCTGGAGGCTGCTGTTTCCAGATAAATATTGTCATAACTGAACTTATTTTTTTAAGAAAATCAATTATATAAATCTAAGGATGGGATCTTTTAATTTTTCGGTTGTTCAGACTAAAAGAATCAAAGAAGTTTTTTGCTCACATTTTCACAAAACATTGTCAGTAAAGTGCAGTTATTTAGTTACAGTTGAGAGTTTATGGAATGGTAAAAATTCTGATCAAAAGAGGTCAGTGAATTAAACAACAACAGTTTTCTCAAAAACTTACTAGGATTCTACTTTATTATATTGGAAGCGTTTTATTTTTTTTAATGTTACTTTATCTCCTTCCCCAATATTTCCTCATAATTTTATCACTGTAATTTCTACAAAAACAGATTTTATTTTCAAATCTAACCCAATCCCTCATATTCTCTCCTATTTTGCTTCAGTTGTATCCTTGGAGTCCTAACCTTGGATTCCACATCATATACGTGGGCAGTTTCAGAACACCCACCACTTCTAACCTTAATTCAGCCTTTCTGAATTATGATCAGTAATGGCAAGTGTCTTTCATTTATTAAATTTTCACTGCCTAGAAATCTTTCAAAGTTGGCTTGCTTCTATAAGAATGTCAAAATCGAAGACCTAAAGAAGTCTTGGTAAATATTTATTGAATTAATGTACCAATTATTTGAATACCACTGTGCTGGACAGTGAAGCATATGTAAAAGGAATCCAAGGGATGGTCCCTGTCTCCCGTGTGTCTATAATTCACAGTTCTGACAGTGAACCCATAAACAGGTTTAAAGGTACCTAAACTACTACCCATACATATAATTCCAGACTTATTAAGAAACATTTTAGGCAGTAAAAAAAAAAAATTAGTAAACAATATGTATCCTGTAACTTGGTCTAAGTATGTGCCTGTGGAATTGGCTCTAAAGCCAGGGCTGCTGGTAGTCATGTTAAATAGTGTGTATATATATATACATATATGTATATGTGTGTGTGTGTGTGTGTGTGTGTATATAAACACCATTTTTGTGTGCAGCTGGCCTTGGGTATCACAGCACCATATCTGGCAGGCCAGGGAGTATTCTATCAGGCATCTGTATTTGGAAATTAGATACATTTAAATATGTGACTATAGGAAATTTGGAATTTGTGTTTTTTATATTAATGTGCTTACTTATTCCAATTACTCAAATTTTATTTAAGGTCTTTTATATCGTTTTTACTTAAAGTATATGATTAAGATAAAAAAATGAGATTATTTTTATATGGTAAAAGTTTTCCTTAAATTTTTGCATTTTCTAACAGTATTCAAAGCAGGCATTTTCTTAGGTACAGTTATCAGAATTGCTGTGTTGTTTCCCATGGGACACATTTACATTTATGTAAGTCTTTAATGAGGTAATATTTTTAAGCCATTTTAAGAGAATTTTTGTATAATTAGTCCATAGGTTTACCAATGGTAAATTGGTAAGACATTTACCAGGTAAATGTCTTAAATTAGACTTACTTGGTCCAACCTAACTGTTAAATAGTACAAAGTTTAAATTAACAAAGTGCATTTTAAATTTTCTATAGTGATTCCTATAAGTGATTCTGAAGATGAAAAGGAAATGATCTTTGTAGTAATATGCTACTTCCACATATACTGAAACTTTTTTTTTTATTTTAACGTTTATTTATTTTTGAGACAGAGACAGAGCATGAACAGGGGAGGGTCAGAGAGAGAGAGGGAGACACAGAACCTGAAACAGGCTCCAGGCTCTGAGCTGTCAGCACAGAGCCCGACGCGGAGCTTGAACTCACGGACCGCGAGATCATGACCTGAGCCAGAGTTGGACGTTAACCAACTGAGCCACCCAGGCACCCCATATACTGAAACTTTTAAATACACCCAGATTCCTCTGGTGAATACCTTATTTTCAGTAAGAGTAATGACAGGTCAACCACCACTCTAAATAGAACTGTATTATGATATCTAAAAATGTTAGTAATTCACAACTTGAGTCTCTTTTATATTTAACAGTAGATTTGCACTTAGATTCATATCCTGTCACCCCATCCCCTTGTTAGGAAGGAGTTGGATCCATTTTGTGAAAGGTGATTAACCCAAAGTACAGCTAGAGGCTGATGCCAGACTAGCTGATATGGTATCTTGATCAGTTCATTGCATTGTCTGATCACTTGATCATTCTTTAGTACCTGCTGTCCTCTTCAAAAAAGATCAAAAGACCTATTCAAAAACATCTGTGCTAATGTCTATGAAAAATTTTTCCATGTTAATTACTGATAGAGAACTCTTCATTAAATAACTGCTATTCCAAACATTTTATGTGAGGAGGTAAAATACTAAAATATATGTATCGGTTCCAACAGAAGGTAGTGAGATAGGCTCCTGAATTCACCTTCTCCCATGGACACACTGAACATACAGATATGTACAAAACTATTCCCTCTGAAAGAAATCCAGACACCAGCCAAGTGACTCTTACACATCAGGTAAATGAGAACACACACACACACATACACACACTGGAGTGGGCAAGAGAAGCTATGGCACAATCTCATCATTAACCCCATCCCCTGGTGCAATATCACAACAAGGAGCAAACTTTAAGACTGCCAACCAAGAACACCCAGAAAACTGTCCTTCAGAATTAAAAGTGAGAGTCTTCCAGATAAGCAAAAGCTGAAGGAAGTCATCACCATTAGACAAGCCTTACAAGGAATATTAATGGGACTCAAACTGAAATGAAAAGGCATTAGTCAATACAAAACATGAAAATATAAATCTCACCGGCCAAAGTATATACTTAAAATCACTGTACTCTAATGTGATGCTGGTGGTTCCATCATTTATAAATCTGGTATAAAGTTTGAAAGACAAAGGTCGTAAAACTATAATTGTTCATACTAAAAAGACTTAAATTCGGACATCAAAGGAGTAAAAGGGTAGTTTTTGTAGGAGGGTAAAATTTAATTGTTAGCATCAGACTGATGTATATAAAGATGTTCTATGTAAGACTCATGGTGATCACACAGCAGAACCTGTAATAGATGCACAAAAGTTAACGAGAATAGAATAAAATGAATATCTACACTCACAAGACAGCAAGAGAGCAGGAACAAGAGAACTATAATACAGCCAGAGAACAATTAAGAATGATAGTAAGGCCTTCCCCATCAATAAATATAAATGAATTCTCCATTCAAAATGCATAGAATAGCTGGATGGATTAAAAAAACAACACCCAATGATCTGCTTGCCTACTAGAAACACTACAACTCTAAGGACACACATTAGCTCAGAAGTGAAGAGAAGGAAGAAGTTGTTACCAGTGGAAACCAAAAGCTGATCTGGCTATGCTTATTAGACAAAATATACTTTAAGAGGAAGATTGTAATAAGTGACAAGCTCATTATATAATGATAAAGGGATCAACCCAACAATTACGCACCTAAATTAGGAGCAACTAAATATATAAAGCAAATGTTAAGACTTAAAGGTAGAAATAGCAATAATAGGATATATCTCCCCATTTTCATCAGTAGATAGGTCATCTAGACAGAAAATCAAAAAGAAAACATTAGACCAGATGAACAGACATTTACAGAATTTTCCACCCAAAAGTCACAGAATAGACATTTGCAAATGAACAGGGAACATTTTCCAGTATAGATCATATGTTAGGCTATAAAACAAATATTAATAAATTTAAGAAGTTTTCAATCCTATCAAGTATCTTTTCTGATGGTGTAAAATACAAGGGAAAAAAAACGAGGAAAATGATGTATGTGTGAAGACTAAACATGCTACTGAACTATCAATTGGTCAAACAAAATGCCTGGAGACAAATGAAAATACAACCTACCAAATCTTAGGGGATGCAACAAAAGCAGTTCCAGTGTAAGTTTATAGTGGTCAAAAACCTACATTAAGAAAAAGGAACAATCTGAGAGGGGAAGATGACAACAGAGTAGCAGTCCCCTCAGCTCACCATGTCCCATGAACACAACGACATAGCTATCATATGTCGTTAAACACCCCAGAAACCAATCTGAAGACTGGCTGATAATGCTCCACAACTAAAGGTAGAAAAGAGGCCACATAAAAGAAGGTAGGAAGTGTGGAGATTCAGCTTGGGAGAGAAATGGATTGTGGCTGTTGCAGTAAGGAGGGAGCCAGAGTCCCAGGGAAGGGCAAGAGACTAACAGGGAAAACTAATCCCTATAGCAATTGGCTTGGAATGTGAGAAGGCCTGAATTTCATGAGTTCTTACAACCAATGGGACTTAAGGCCTGGAGTGTTAAAGGTTAGTGTGTTTGGTTCTGGGAAAGCTCGGAGGACATTGGGACTACTTCCTGGAGGAAAGGAAGGACAAACAGCCTATGGACATACAGTGTGGAAACAGCGATCTAATGAGAACATGGGGCACATAATAGGGAGGTTAGTTCATCTTTGACTATGTGGCAAAGAGGCAGCCTTCACAGAGAGACCTCTCCAGGAATAAAGGAGCTGGCAGAGCCATTGCCTTCACTCACCACTCAGCATAAGCACAGGGCTACCTTTGGTAACCAGTGTAGTACCCAGGGAACTTGCTCCCTAACTTGGTTACACCAAGCCCTGTCTCCTGCACCCTAGTGGAACCACCCTTCCCAGTCATACTTGTCTGAGTCCCAGCATGGTGGGGATCTCCCCCAAGAAGGCTGGCCCAAACCCCTGCCAATGCCACACTCCCAACACAAATTTGCCAAGGCCTTGGTTCCAGTGGCAGTGGTGACATTTCCTATTTCACAAATAGACCAGAGCACACCTAGTTAAAATATACCACATTTGGGCCAGGGACCAAACACAACCTACAACAGACAGGCAGAGCCTCTGCAGATGGCTGGCCTGGAGGATAAAGCAGTCAGGACACAACAGCAGAGCACAGACAACACACACTGCAGACATTCCCAGGAGCAGCAGGTCCTGGGGAACAAGGGATACTACAATACAGGGCACTACAGGACCTCTCCTTCATTAGGCCATTACCCTCAAGAAGGGGAGACATAGCTGACTTTCATTACACAGGGAAACAGGCACAGAAACACAAAATGTGAAGACAGAGGAATTTTTCCACATGAAAAAAACAGGACAAGGCTATGACTGAGGATCTAAGTGAATCAGATACAAGTAACGTGCCTGATGGGGAGTGTAAAACTGATTATTATAAGGATACTACCCAGACTTGAGAAAAGAGTGGAGACTCAGTGAGACCATTAACACAGAGACACAAATAACATAGCAGAGATAAAGGGCTCTATAGACAAAATGAGAAACATACTTTGTGGAAAGTGTTAAAGAAGCAGAATGAATCAATAAGCTAGAAGACAAAGTAATGGAAAGTAATCAGGCTGAACCAAAGAGAAAAAAAAAAAGAATTATGCAAAAGAAGAATAGACTTAAGGAACTCAGTGACTCCATCAAATGTAATAGCATTCATATTGTAGGAGTCCCAAAGAAGAAGGAAGAGAAAAGGGGACAATTTATCTAAAGAAATAATAGCTCAAAACTTCCCTAATCTGGGGAAGGAAACAGATATCCAGACCAACAAGCACAGAGAACCCCCAACAAAATCAGCAGAAGCAGATCCATATAGACATATGACTTATATCCATAAGACATATAATGGCAAAATATGGTTATAAAGAAAAAAAATAATAAAGTCAGCAAGACAAGACAGCTGCATACAAAGGAAACCCCATAAAGTTATGAACAGCTGTTTCAGCAGAAATTTTCCAAGCCAGAAAGGAGCGTCATGATATATTCAAAGTGTGGAATGGGAAAAACCTGCAGCCAAGATTATCCAGCAAAGCTATCATTTAAGAATAGAAGGAGAGACAAAGAATTTCCAGACAAACAAAAATTAAAGAAGTTCATGACCACTAAACCAGCCCTGCAAGAAATATAAAAGGGGACTCTTTGAGAGGAAAGAAAAGACCAAAAATCACAGTATGAAGGTAGGATACACAAAAGCAGTAAAAATGAATATAAATTAAAAACTACCACAAGAACCAATAATTCCACTTCTGGGTATTTATCTGAAGGAAACAAAAACACTAACTAGAAAATATATTTGTACCTCCTTTGCAGCATTATTTATAATAACACAAGACATGGAAACAAACGAAGTGTTCACTGATGGATGAATGGGTAAAGAAAATGTAGTGTGTGTGTGTGTGTGTGTGTGTGTGTGTATACTACATTTTATACATATGTATATATGTATATACTACATACATACATATGTATGTATGTATGTATGTATACTACATATATGTAGTATATACATGTATATTTTGTAGATATGTATATATACTACATATATGTAGTATATACATATATGTGTATATACATTATATGTGTGTGTATATATGTGTGTGTATATATATGTATATATATGTCTACATATATGTATATATGTAGATATATATATATATATACACAAAATGGAATATTATTCAACCACAATAAAAGGGGAAATCTTGTCATCCTATTTGATGGGCTAGACCTTGAGGACATTATGCTAAGTAAAATACGTTAGACATAAAAAGACAAATACCTATTAAGGAGGGCATTTACTACGAGCTCTGGGTGTTGTATATAAGTCATGAATCACTGAATTCTACTTGTGAAACCAATACTGCACTGCATGTTAACTAAAATTTAAGTTCAAAAAAATGGGAAAAAAAGGAAAATACCCTATCGTCTCATTATATGTGAAATTAAAAAACAAACTTGGTGACATCATGGCAATGTGAGTCTTTCCTTGTTTTTCTCTCTCCTACGATTTACAACTAATCTGACATCCATAACTGAACAAAAGCACCTATACAAAGCATTCCAGGATATCTAGGAGATCCATCCATCTATGCATCTTACATGGGTGACTTTGGACCTTGGAGGAGGCTTGGGGTGCCTGGGTGGCTCAGATGGTTAAGTGTCTGACTTCATCTCAGGTCATGATCTCACTGTTGGTATGTTCGAGCACCACATCAGGCTCTCTGCTGTCGGTGCAGAGCCCACTTCAGATCTTCTGTCTCCCTCTCTCTCTGCCCCTCTTCCACTTGTGCACACACACTCATGCTCTCTCTCAAAAATAAATAAACATCAAAAAAGAAATAAAGAAAAAGGGAAAACGAACAACGGAGAAACAAAATAACCAAGAGGCAAAAGGCAGTAGCAAATCCTTACATATCAACAACCACCGTAGGTATGATTAGACTGAACTCACCAGTAAAAAAGGCACACAGTGGATAGATGGGTAAAAAAGTAAGACCCAAGTATAGAGTGTCTACAGAAGACTTATTTCAACTCTAAAAACACATGTAGACTCAAAGTGATGGGCTGGAAGGTGATATTCTAAGCAAGCAGAAATAAAACAAATAAATAAACTGTGTTAGCCATAATTTTACTGGACAAAATAGACTTCAAGCCAAAAATGGTAATGAGACAACAGTCATTATGTAATGATAAAGGGATCAATATATCAAAAAGATACAACAATTATAAATATATTTGCTCCCAACACCTGAGCACTGAAATATATTAAGGTAATACTAACAGATCTTAAAGGACAAATAGACAACAATACATTAATAGTAGAGGACTTCAATACCCCACTATCAACAATGGATAGACCTTTTCCAGATAGAAAAGTCAACAAGGAAACATTGGAATGGAATAATGCATGAGAACATTCCATCCAATAGCATCAGAATACAAATTCTTCTCAAGTACACATAAAACATGCTTCAGGATAGATAATATGATAGGACACAAAACAAATCCTAGCAAATGTAAGAAGACTGGAATAATGCCAACTTTCTTTTCTGACCAGGAGTGGTATGAAATTGGAAATCAACAAGAGCAAAGAGAGAAAATCTACAAATATGTGGAAATTAAACAGTGCACTTTTACACAACCCATGGGTCAAAGATGAAATCAAAGAGAAATAAATATTTATCTTGAAAAAAATGAAAATGGAAATACAACATATCAAATTTTGTAAGATGCAGTGAAAGCAGTTCTGAAAAGAGAGTTTATAGCAATAAACACATATATTAAAAAATTAGAACCGAAATAAATGACCTAACTTTACACCTTCAGGAACAACAAAAAAAGAACAAACTAAGGCTAGCAGAAGGAAGGAAATCACAAAGATCAAAGCAGACATAAATGAAATAGAGACCAGAAAAACAAAAGAAAGCATCAATGAAACTAAGACCTGTTTTTTCAAAAAGGTAAACAAATTCCGAGCACCTGGGTGGCTCAGTCAGTTAAGTATCCGACTTCAGCTCAGGTCATGATCTCACAGTTCATGAATTTAAACCCTGCATTGGGCTCTGTGCTGACAGCTTGGAGCCTGGAGCCTCCTTCGGATTCTGTCTCCCTCTCTCTGTCCCTCCCTTGCTCACACTCTGTCTCTCTGTGTCTCTGTGTCTCTCAAAAATAAATAAATGTAAAAAAAAATTTTTTTTAAGATAAACAAATTTGACAAGACTTTAGTTAGATTAAGAAAAAAATAAGTCTCGAGAGAATGGTCAACATGGCAGAGAAGTAGGCGGACCTGAAGTTCCCTTGTCTCTCAAATACAGCACTGTTGAGGCCAGAGGACTTGGAATTCCAAGAGTCTGTGCTGCAGAGTGACAGAGACATCTCCAAGAGCCCACGGGGACAACCTGGCAGGCCATAGGTGCATGACTGCGAACTGGGAGAGATAAAATAGTCAGCATAGGCACGGAGGGCAGAAATTAGAAAGACAAATTAGGAGAGGCAAAAAGAAAAGAGAGGCTGTGGAAGTGTAGGAATGTATTTGGACAAGAGAAAACCCTTGGACCCGGGATCAGAAGAAACGGAGAAAGATCCAGTTTCTAACTGTGGGGCTTTCTCCAGACTGGGGCCGGCTGCCCTGTTCACATGCCTGGGGAGAAGGGGAGCCAGACCCTGGCTTGGTAACTAGCTCAGAGGTACAGCTCGTAGTCAGAAAAAGCAATCCCCTCCTTTGAGTGCTGTGGGAGGAAGGTATATAGCTGGTCCATTGCTGCAGAGATCAAGGAACTAAAAAATAGTCATGACAAATTAAGAAATGTTGTACATGAGGTGCAAAATAAACTAGATGTGGTGACAGTGAGGATGGAAGAGGTAGAGGGGAGAACAAGTGAAATAGAAGATAAAACTATGGAAAATGATGAAGCTGAGAAAAACAGATAAAAAAGTACTACACCATGAGGGGAGAATTAGAGAACTAAGTGAGTCAATGAAACATAATAATATCCGTATCAAAGGAGTTCCAGAAGAAGAAGAAGGAGAGAAAGGGGTAGAAGTTTTACTTGAAAAAATTATAGCTGAGAATTTCCCCAATCTGGGGATGGAAGCAGGCATACAAATCCAGGAGGCACAGAGAACTCCCTTCAGAAGTGACAGGAATAGGCCTTTTCCACGACATATCATAGTGAAACTGGAAAAATACAAAGATAAAGAGAGAATTCTGAAAGCAGCTAGGGATAAACGGGCCTTAACCTACAAGGGTAGACACCTAAGGGTAGTAGCAGACCTGTCCACTGAAGCTTGGCAGGCCAGAAGGGAGTGGCAGGAGATATTCAATGTGATCAATAGGAAAAATATGCAGTCAAGAAACCTTTATCCAGCAAGGCTGTCCTTCAGAATAGAAGGAGAGATAAAGGCTTTCCCAAACAAAAACTGAAGGAGTTCATGACCACCAAACCAGCCCTGCAAGAGATCCTAAGGGGGACCCTGTGAGTGGAATGCTGCAAAGACCAGAAAGTACCAGAGACATTCCACTATCATGAAACCTACAGATAACACAATTACTCTAAACCCATATCTTTCAATAATAATGCTGAATGTAAATGGACTAAATGCTCCAATAAAAAGACATAAGCTATCAGAATGGATAAAAAAACAAAGACCCATCGATCTGCTGTCTACAAGAGACTCATTTTATACCTGAGGACACCTTCAGATTGAAAGTGAGGAGATGGAGATCTGTCATGCTACTGGAAGTCAAAAGAAAGCTGGAGAGTCCATACTTATATCAGGAAAAGTAGATTTTAAACTAAAGATTGTAATAAGAGATGAAGAAGGGCATTATATCATAATTACGGTGTCTATCAATCGAGAAGAGCTAACAATTATAAATGTTTATGCACCCAATTTGAAAGCCCCCAAAT
This sequence comes from Neofelis nebulosa, assembly GCF_028018385.1. NCBI lineage: Eukaryota > Metazoa > Chordata > Mammalia > Carnivora > Felidae > Neofelis > Neofelis nebulosa. Next base: position 51,391,273 of record NC_080783.1, on the reverse strand, counting down.
ATATAAAACAATCACAAACATAAGCAATCTTATTGGTAAGAATGTAGTAATTACAGGGGACTTTAATACTCCACTTACAACAAGGAATAAATCACCTAAGCAGAAATCAATAAAGAAAGAATGGCCCTGAATGATACACTGGACCAGATGGACTGGACGGATATATTCAGAGCTTTTCATCCTAAAGCAGAATATACATTCTTCTCAAATACACATGGAACATTTTCCAAGATAGACCACATACTGGGTCACAAAACAGGCCTCAATAAATATAAAAGAATTGAGATCATACCATGCACATTTTCAGATTACAATGCTATGAAACTTGAAATCAACCACAGGAAAAAGTTTGGAAAACCTCCAAATGCATGGAGGTTGAAGAACATCCTACTAAAGAATGAATGAGTCAACCAGGCAATTAACAAAGAAGTTAAAAAATATATAGAAGCAAATGAAAATGAAAACACGACAGTCCAAACCCTTTGGGATGCAGCAAAGGCAGACCTTAGAGGAAAATACATTGCAATCCAGGCCTATCTCAAGAAAAAAAAAAAAAAAAATCCCAAATACAAAATCTAACAGCACACCTAAAGAAACTAGAAGCAGAACAGCAAAGAAACCCCAAGGCCAGCAGCAGAAGAAAAATAATAAATATTAGAGCAGAAATAAACAATATAGAATCCAAAAAAAAAAAAAACCATAGTAGAACAGATCAGTGAAACTAAGAGCTGTTTTTGAAAAAAACAAACAAAATTGATAAACCCTTTGCCAGACTTCTCAAAAAGAAAAGAGAGGGGCGCCTGGGTGGCGCAGTCGGTTAAGCGTCCGACTTCAGCCAGGTCACGATCTCGCGGTCCGTGAGTTCGAGCCCCGCGTCAGGCTCTGGGCTGATGGCTCGGAGCCTGGAGCCTGTTTCCGATTCTGTGTCTCCCTCTCTCTCTGCCCCTCCCCCGTTCATGCTCTGTCTCTCTCTGTCCAAAAAAATAAAAACGTTGAAAAAAAAAAAAAAAAAAAAAAAAAAGAAAAGAGAGAGGGCACAAATAGATAAAAACATAAATGAAAAAGACATATCACAACCAACACCACAGAAATACAAACAATTATCAGAGAATACTATGAAAAATTAAATGCCAACAAACTGGACAACCTGGAAGAAATGGACAAATTCCCAGACACACACACACACTACCAAAACTCAAACAGGAAGAAATGGAAATTTTGAAGAGACACATAACTAGCAAAGAAATTAAGTCAGTTATCAAAAATCTCTGAACAAATAAGAGTCATAAGCCAGATGGCTTCCCAGGGGAATTCTACCAGACATTTAAAGCAGAGTTAATACCTACCCTTCTCAAGCTGTTCCAAAAAATAGAAACATAATGAAAGCTTCTGGACTCATCCTATGAAGCCAGCATTACCTTGATTCCCAAACCAGACAGAGACCCCACAAGAAAGATGAATTACAGGCCAATATCCCTAATGAACATGGATGCAAAAATTCTCAACAAGATACTAGCAAATCAAATTCAACAACATATTAAAAGAATTATTCACCATGATCAAGTGGGATTCATTCCTCGGCTGCAGGGCTGGGTCAATATTCGCAAATCAATCAATGTGATACATCACATTAATAAAAGAAAGGGTAAGAACCATATGATGCAATAGATGCATCAATAGATGCAGAAAAACATTTGACAAAATACAGCATCTTTCTTAATAATAACCCTCAAGAAAGTCAGGATAGAAGGAACATACCTTAACGTCATAAAAGCCATATATGAGAAGTCCACAGGTAATATCATTCTCAATGGGGAAAAACTGAGAGCTTTCCCCCTGAGACCAGGAACACAACAGGGATGTCCACTTTCACCACTATCGTTTAACATAGTGTTGGAAGTCCTAGCCTCAGCAATCAGACAACAAAATGAAATAAAATGCATCCAAATTGGCAAAGAATAAGTCAAATTTTCAGTTTTCACCGACAACATGATACTCTACATGGAAAACCTGAAAGAGTCCACTAAAAAGCTGCTAGAACTGACTCATGAGTTCAGCAAAGTCACAGGATACAAAATCAATGCACAAAAATCAATGCACATAAATTGGTTGCATTTCTATATACCAATAATGAAGGAACAGAAAGAGAAATCAAGAAATTGACCCCATTTACAATTGCACCAAGAACCATAAAATATGTAGGAATAAGCCTAACCAAAGATGTAAAAGCTCTGTATGCTGAAAACTATACAAAACTTATGAAGAAAATTGAAGAAGACACAAGGAAATGGAAAAACATTCCATGCTCATGGATTGAAAGAACAAATATTGTTAAAATATCAATACTACCCAAAGCAATCTACACATTCAATGCAATCCCAATCAAAATTGCACTGGCACTCTTCTCAAAGCTATAAAAAACAATCCTAAAATTTGTATGGAACCATAAAAGACTCCATATATCCAGATTTATATTGAAAAAGAAAATCAAATCAGGAGGCATCACAATCCAAGATTTTAGCCTCTACTACAAAGCTGTCATCATCAAGACAATATTGTATTGGCACAAACATAGACACATGGACCAATGGAATAGAATAGAATAGAAAACCCAGAATTGGACTCACAAATGTATAGCCAACTAATCTTTGGCAAAGCAGGAAAGAGTATCCAATGGAAAAAAGTCAGTTTCTTTAGCAAATGTTGCTGGGAAAACTGGACAGCAACATGCAGAAGAATGAAACTATACCCTTTCTTACACCATACACAAAAATAAACTCAAAGTGAATGAAAGACCTAAATGTGAGACAGGAAACCATCAAAACCCTAGAGAAGAAAGCAGGCAACAACCTCAGTGACCTCAGCCACAGCAATTTCTTGCTCAACACATCTCCAAAGGCAAGGGAAATAAAAGCAAAAACGAACTATTGGGACCTCATCAAGATAAAAATCTTCTGCACTGCAAAGGAAACAGTCAACAAAACTAAAAGGCAACTGACCAAATGGGAAAAGATATTTGCAAGTGACATATCGGGTAAAGAATTAATAACCAAAATCTATAAAGAACTCACCAAACTCCACATCTGAAAAACAAATAATCCAGTGAAGAAATGGGAAGAAGACATCCAGATAGCCAACAGGCACATGAAAAGATGCTCAACACCACTCATAATCAGGGAAATACAAATCAAAACCACATTGAGATATCACACCAGTCCAAGTTGCTAAAATGAATAACTCAGGAAACAACAGATGCTGGAGAGGATGTGGAGAAATGGGAACCCTCTTTCACTGTTGGTGGGAATGCAAACTGGTGCAGCCACTCTGGAAAACAGTGTGGAGGTTCCTCAACAAATTAAAAACAGAACTACCCTATGAACCAGCAACAGCACTACTAGGAATTTATCCAAAAGATACAGGAGTGCTGATTCATAGGGGCATATGTACCCCAATGTTTATAGTAGCATTTTCAACAATAGCCAAATTATGGAAAGAGTCTAAATGTCCATCAACTGATGAATGGATAAAGAAGATGTAGTTTATATATTCAATGGAATACTACTTGACAATGAGAAAGAATGAAATCCTGCCATTTGCAACCATGTGGATAGAACTGGATGGTATTATGCTAAGTAAAATAAGTCAGTCACAGAGGGATAGATATCTATGTTTTCACTCATATGTGGAAATTGAGAAACTTAGCAGAAGACCATGGGGGAAAGGAAGGAGAAAAATAGTTATAAACAGAGAGGGAGGGAGGCAAACCATAAGAGACTCTAAGTACAGAGGAAACTGAGGGTTGATGGCAGTAGGGTGGGGGGAGGGGAAAATGGGTGATGGGCATTGAGGAGGACACTTGTTGGTATGAGCACTGGGTGTTGTATGTAAGCGATGAACCATGGGAATTTACCTCCAAAACCAAGAGCACACTGTATACACTGTATGTTAGCCAACTTGACAACAAATTATATTAAAAAAATAAAGTAAAATAAAATAAAATAAAGACAAAAAAAGAAAGAATTTGACTCAACTATAATTAGAAATTAAAGAGGAGACATTACAACTGATACAACAGAAATACGTAGGGTCATACAAAACTATTACAAATAATTACATGCCAACAAATGAGATAACCTAGAACTACATACATTTCTAGAAATAAGCAACTTACCAAGACTGAATCCTGAAGAAAAAGAAATTTAGAATAGACCCATGATTAAAGAGGTTAAATCAGTAATCAAAAACCCAACACAGTGGCACTTGCGTGGCTCAGTTGGTTGAGTGTCTGATTCTTGATTTTGGCTCAGGTCATGGGATCCCAGGGTCATGGGATCAAGCCCCACCCACATCGGTCTCTGCTTGAGCATGGAGAATTCTTAAAATTCTCTCTTTTTCTCCCTCTGCCCCTTACCCTTCCTCGCACTCTCTAAAATAAAAAAAAAAATCTATTAAAATTAAAAAAAAATTAAAAACCCAACTCCAGGATCAGTTTCACAAGGGAACTCTACCAAACATTTAAAGATGAATTAACACCAATCCTTCTCAAACTCTTCCAAAATACTGAGTTGGTGAGAACACTCCCAAACTCATTCTATGAAGCCAGCATTAGCCTGATACCAAAACCAGATAAGAACACCACAAGAAAAAAAAAAACAAAAAACGCACTATACTATAGACCACTATTTCCAATGAATATACATGCAAAAATTCTTAACAAAATATTAGTAAACTGAATTCAAGAACACATTAAAAGGAGTATACACCATGACCAAGTGGAATTTATCCCTGAGATGCAAGAATGGTTCAACATACACAAATCAATAAATATAATAGATCACACCAATAAAACAAATGACAAAAATCACATAATCATCTCAATAGACACAGAAAAGGCATTTGACAAAATACAACATTCTGTCATGATAAAAACTCTTAAAAGACTGGGTATACAGAAAATATACGTCAATATAATAAACTCCATATTTGACAAACCCACAGCTACTATTATATTCAATGGAAAAAAATTAAAAACTTTTCCTCTCAGATCCAGAACAAGGTCAGGATTCCCACTCCCACAATTCTATTTACTATAGTCCTGGAAGTTCTAGCTAGAGCAACTAGACAACATAAAGAAATAAAAGGCATCCAAGTTAGAAAGGAAGACATAAAATTATTATTATTTGCTGATGATATGTGTTATATATAGAAAATTCCAAAGAGTAAAAAAACTGCTGAAAAAAAGTAACAATTTCAGTAAAGTTGCAGGATACAAAATCAACATACAGAAATTAATTGCATTCCTTTACACTAATGATGAATCATCTTTAAAAAAAATCCATTTATGATATAAAATACTTATGAATAAATTCAACCCAAGAAGTGAAAGATCTGTACAATGAAAACTACTGGACTTTGCTGAAAAAAATGGAAGACAGCACAACAAATGGAAAGATATCCTATGTTCATGGATTGAAAGGATAAATATTGTTACAATGTCCATACTACCTAAAGCCATCTATAGATCCCATGCAATACTCATCAAAATACCAAATGCATTCTTTACAGAAATAGAAGAAACAATCATAAAATTTGTGTGGAACCACAAAAGATCCCAAATAGTCAAAGCAATCCTGAGAAAAAAAGAACAGAGCCAGAAGAATTCTGCTTCTTGATTTCAAATTATATTACAAAGTCATGGTAACAAAAACAGTATTGTACTGCCACAAAAGAAAACATATAGACCAAAGGAACAGAAAAGAAAGCCCAGAATTAAATTCTGACATATAGAGTCAACTAATATTTGACAAGGTAGCCAGGAGCTCGATGAATAAAGGATAACGTCTTCAACAAGTGGTACTGGGAAAAATGGAGAAACACATGCAGAACGATGAAATTGGACCTCTATCTCACACCACTCATAAAAATTAAATCAAAATGGATCAAAGACTTAGACATAAGATCTGATGCCATAAAACTCAACATAGGGAAGAAGCTCCTCATTCTTGGCCTTAATGATGGTTTTTTTTGGACATGACACCAAAAGCACAAACAACAAAAGCAAAAACCAATAAATGGACTACATCAAACCTACAAGCTTCTGCACAGCAAAAGAAACAACAAAATGAAAAGACAACCTAGAGAATGGCACAAAAATGTTGCAAACCATATATAGGATAAGGGGTTAATATCCAAAATATAAAGAACTCAACTTTTAAAAAATCCAAAAAAATGGGCAGAACTAAGTAGAAATTTTTCCAAAGATGACATCAAAAGGGGCAAGAGACATGTGAAAAGATTCTCAACATCACTAATCACCAAGGAAATGCACAATGAGATATCACCTCACATCTGTTAGAATGACTGTCATCAAGATAAGGGAAAACAGGTGCTGGTAAGGATGTGGTTAATAGGGAACACCTATACACTGTTTCAAGAATATAAATTTGTCCAACCATTATGGAAAACAATAAGGAGATTCTCCGAAAAATTAAATATATATCTACCATATAGTCTAGCAATTTCATATCTGGGTATGTACTGAAGGAAATGAGGATTTCAAAAAGATGTATGCATTCCTCTGTTATTGCAGCATTATTCACAGTAGTCAAGATATGAGGGCAACCTAAGTGCCTGTCGACAGATAAATGGACCAAAACACTGTGGTGTATGTACACAATGGATTATCACTCATTCATGAGAAAGAAGGATATCCTGCCATTTGCAACAACATAGATGGAACTTGAGCACATTATGGCAAGTGAGATAAGTCAGACAGAGAAAGACAAGTAATATGTGATTGTCACTTACATGTGTGTAATCTAAAAAGGTCTTTAAAAAGGAACCTGTAAAAAAGCAGAGTAAACTGGTGGATCAGGTGGTGGGAGGTGGGGGAAGAAGACTGATGCCATTTAAAGGAACAAACTTCTAACAGGTACTAAACAAGGTATAGAGATCTAATGCATAGTAAGGTAAATATAGACAATATTGTACTATAATAATGTAATATATATCATTACACTGGCAGTAATATTACAATATACAAATGTATCAAAGTAACACATTTAAATTTATGCAAATGTCATATATCGAATTGATGCAATTAGGAAAAAAAGAAAATCTTAGATATATAGAACAGATTGGTAGTTGCTAGAGGCAGGGTGCAGGGAAGAGGGGGTTGAAATGGGTGGATGTGGTCAAAAGGTACAAACTTCCAGTTATAAAATAAATAAGTCCTGGTGTTGTAATGTACAGCATGGTGACTGTAGTTAACCATACTGTATTGCATATTTGAAAGTTGCTGAAAGTAAATCTTAAAAGTCCTCATCATAAGAGAAAAAGTTCAACTATGTATGGTGATAGGTGTTAACTGGACTATGATGATCACAACACACATATATCAAATCATTATGATGCACACCTAAAACTGATACAATGTTATATGTCATTATATCTCATTTTTTAATGAGTTCCTGCTGGGTTTTGGAAGATATCAAATCAGTATTCAAAAAACTCAAATCCTTTGTGACCATATTACAAAACAATAAAACTCTGGGCAATAAAAACATGGTTCTGAAGCCAGTTAACCTGCAAAGAGACCCACCTATGCATTGAAGTATTTGTTGCAGGTCTTTGGATAAAGTATTTGGCTCTGACACTATATACGTATTTTATATATATATGTAATATATGTGTATGTGGGTGTGTATGTGTATGTATCAGGAGCCATCACCAATGGAGGCAGTAACACAAGAAAATAAGACAATTTATCCTACATGTGTTAAAATGACTAACTAGTTAATTTACAAAACACCTATGTTCTCTTTCTCTAGTTACCATGAAAATTATAAAGGTAAAGTCTGTACCATCTTTCCGTTGTTTCTGAGTAAATTTAGACTTATGTTAACTAGTCTCCAGCTTACTCTCCTTAGTTCTGTGTTTTAAATATCCTTTACTTTCTATTTTGCTATAGGATTGAAAAACTTTTTAATGATTTATAAACGTGATATGTAAATTTATATAATAAAATGTCCAGGTTTAGAACAGGAACATCTCATGTAGTTTACTAAAAAAAAAAAACTGAGGATATTAATATGTCAACTATACTGTTGTTTTTAAAAATACCTCAGCATTCCCTGCTCATGGATTGGAAGAATAAATATTGTCAAAATGTCAATACTACCCAAAGCTATCTACACATTCAATGCAATCCCAATCAAAATTGCACCAGCATTCTTCTCGAAACTAGAACAAGCAATTCTAAAATTCATATGGAACCACAAAAGGCCCCGAATAGCCAAAGTAATTTTGAAGAAGAAGACCAAAGCAGGAGGCATCACAATCCCAGACTTTAGCCTGTACTACAAAGCTATAATCATCAAGACAGCATGGTATTGGCACAAAAACAGACACATAGACCAATGGAATAGGATAGAAACCCCAGAACTAGACCCACAAACATATGGCCAACTCATCTTTGACAAAGCAGGAAAGAATATCCAATGGAAAAAAGACAGTCTCTTTAACAAATGGTGCTGGGAGAACTGGACAGCAACATGCAGAAGGTTGAAACTAGACCCCTTTCTCACACCATTCACAAAAATAAACTCAAAATGGATAAAGGACCTGAATGTGAGACAGGAAACCATCAAAACCCTAGAGGAGAAAGCGGGAAAAGACCTCTCTGACCTCAGCCGTAGCAATCTCTTACTCGACACATCCCCAAAGGCAAGGGAATTAAAAGCAAAAGTGAATTACTGGGACCTTATGAAGATAAAAAGCGCCTGCACAGCAAAGGAAACAACCAACAAAACTAAAAGGCAACCAACGGAATGGGAAAAGATATTTGCAAATGACATATCGGACAAAGGGCTAGTATCCAAAATCTGTAAAGAGCTCACCAAACTCCACACCCGAAAAACAAATAACCCAGTGAAGAAATGGGCAGAAAACATGAATAGACACTTCTCTAAAGAAGACATCCAGATGGCCAACAGGCACATGAAAAGATGTTCAACGTCGCTCCTTATCAGGGAAATACAAATCAAAACCACACTCAGATATCACCTCACGTCAGTCAGAGTGGCCAAAATGAACAAATCAGGAGACTATAGATGCTGGCGAGGATGTGGAGAAACGGGAACCCTCTTGCACTGTTGGTGGGAATGCAAATTGGTGCAGCTGCTCTGGAAAGCAGTGTGGAGGTTCCTCAGAAAATTAAAAATAGACCTACCCTATGACCCAGTAATAGCACTGCTAGGAATTTACCCAAGGGATACAGGAGTGCTGATGCATAGGGGCACTTGTACCCCAATGTTTATAGCAGCACTCTCAACAATAGCCAAATTATGGAAAGAACCTAAATGTCCATCAACTGATGAATGGATAAAGAAATCGTGGTTTATATACACAATGGAATACTACGTGGCAATGAGAAAGAATGAAATATGGCCTTTTGTAGCAACGTGGATGGAACTGGAGAGTGTGATGCTAAGTGAAATAAGCCATACAGAGAAAGACAGATACCATATGGTTTCACTCTTATGTGGATCCTGAGAAACTTAACAGAAACCCATGGGGGGGGGGGGGGGAAGAAAAAAAAAAAAGAGGTTAGAGTGGGAGAGAGCCAAAGCCTAAGAGACTGTTAAAAACTGAGAACAAACTGAGGGTTGATGGGGGGTGGGAGGGAGGGGAGGGTGGGTGATGGGTATTGAGGAGGGCACCTTTTGGGATGAGCACTGGGTGTTGTATGGAAACCAATTTGACAATAAATTTCATATATTAAAAAAAAAAAAGAAATTGTGGTTTATATACACAATGGAATACTACTTGGCAATGAGAAAGAATGAAATATGGCCTTTTGTGGCAATGTGGATGGAACTGGAGAGTGTTATGCTAAGTGAAATAAATCATACAGAGAAAGACAGATACCATATGTTTTCACTCATATGTGGATCCTGAGAAACTTAACAGAAGACCATGGGGGAGGGGAAGGAAAAAAAAAGTTAGAGAGGGAGGGAGCCAAACCATAAGAGACTCCTAAGGACTGAGAATAAACTGAGGGTTGATGGGGGGTGGGAAGGAGGGGAAAGTGTGTGATGGGCATTGGGGAGGGCACGTGTTGGGATGAGCACTGGGTGTTGTATGGAAACCAATTTGACAATAAATTTCATATTAAAAAAATAAAAAATAAAAAAATAAAGTTAGAAAAAATCTAAATGATAAGAAATTTCTTCCATCTCCCCCCCATCCCATAATTTACAATTATCTTCTCTGAGGATAAGCCAGGGCTTTCTTGTGTCCTCCTCTGTTTTTAGAACTTAACACACAAAGTGTATACTCTAACCACCAGAAGTATTGTACAATATTGTTAAATCTGTTTAAAATTAATTTGTCAGCAATTCAATTGCGTTAAGAATTGTTGGCCAGAGGTTATAAATATTTTAATGCCTAAAAGTTGTAGGTGATTGTCTGTATGTTTAATTCACAACCCTTATAATACTTAGGGAGTATTGCAGTAGATATAATTGACACTTTTTAGAAGTTAGTGCTTTCTATTGTATATTTAAGTTAGCTTTACCTATCAAAAAAGCAATTATTCCTTCAATGGGCATTTTCTCAATTGATTTTTATGACTTCATAATTTTTTTCTCTGTAGAAGTCCATTTGATAAATTTCCCTAAAAGATTTTAGTGAAAAGCAATATCAGGCACCAGCAGATGGCAGTGAAAAATAAGCAGAGACATAGAAGATAATTCATTACTCCTAGAAAATGCTGTTTCTACCTTAGAAGTGAATGAGACTTACACAGCCTAATTTGCCTTTGTTTTTCACTATCAAGATCCTGAATATCAGTCATGTACATTTGACCATAAGAAATTGCAAAGAAACTAACACTGTAATTTGAATCCCAAAATGTATAGTCTAGTATAGCAAACAAACCAAAAATAAGTAAAGGAATGAATGATATGAAAGAAAAAATTCAAGAAGGTCTTACAGGCACATATAGTACTGTAGACAGATAAACATATGGACCTATATTAGGCCTGATTGGATTCCCGGTCACAAAAATGGTGCCTGGATAACTAAGTGTACATGGATTACTTTTAAGAAGCCATAAAACATTTATTAAATTATACTGATAATGCCTCATTTTTTAAATATTCAAAATTCTCCTCAGATATTTTGGTATTTCTACTACTACTATAATTTATGAAACATGAGGCCCACTGTTTGAAAAAAAAGAGCTCTCTGGTCAAAGAAAAGGGTTTCCTACAGTCTAGCCCTGGTTCAACTACTTAGTAACTCTAAGTTTGGACAAACTGCTTACCTCATCTCTCCATATCCTGATAAACTCATATGCTAAATGGCAAAAAAAAAAAAACAACACAAAACACAAAAAACAAAACTAGTTAATCAAGTAGTCATGTAGATAAAATGAGAGAACATGTCTTTTTAAGAAAAACTTATGCAAGCAACAAAAATCAGGAATGTGAGGATTTTGCAGGATAAACGACATAGTTTCTTTTTTGCGCGGCAGTAGAGTGGAGCGGGGTGGGGGAAGGTAGGAAACAGATCACATACACGCAGGAATGGGGAGGGGCAGAGGGACAGGGAGAGAGAGATTCTTAAACAGGTTCCATGCCCAGCACAGAGCCAAACAGGGAGCTCAGTCTCAAGATCAAGAGATCATGACCTGAGCCAAAATGGAGAGTTAGAAGGTTAACCTACTGAGCCACCCAGGAGCCTCGATAAGTTTTCTTAATGGGAAAAAAAAAAAGGTAAGAAAAAAAGGAGGAAAGAGGTGCCTGGGTGGCTCTGGGTGGTTGAATGTCCAACTTTAGCTCAGGTCATGATCTTGTCGTTCTCGAGTTCAAGCCCCGCATCAGGCTCCTGCTGACAGCTCAGAGCCTGGAGCCTGTTTCAGATACTGTGTCTCCTTCTCTCTCTCTCTCTCTCTCTCTCTCTCTCTCTCTCTCTCTCTGTCTCTCTGCCCCTCCTCTGCTTGCACTCTTTCTCACTCTCGAAAATAAACATTAAAGGGGCGCCTGGGTGGCTCAGTCACTTAAGCGTCCGACTTCAGCTCAGGTCATGATCTCGCCGTCGGTGAGTTCCAGCCCCGGGTTGGGCTCTGTGCTGACCGCTCAGAGCCTGGAGCCTGTTTCAGATTCTGTGTCTCCCTCTCTCTCTGACCCTCCCCCATTCATGCTCTGCCTCTCTCTGTCTCAAAAATAAATAAATATTAAAAAAGATTTTTTTTGAAAAAAATAAACATTAAAAAAAAATTTTAAGAAAAAAAGAGGACAGAGTAACTTCTACATTAAAAGAGAAATTAAAGAGAGACACTTTTGAGTCGTATCAGTCAAAGGCAATGTGTGGACTTTATGTGGATTTTGACTTGAAGAAACAGACCACAAAAAATTTATGAAACATTTGAGGATATTTAGAACACTGACAGGATATTTGATATTAACCAAATATTATTTGGGAAGAGGGAATAATGGTGTTCAGGTGTGCCAACAATATTTACAAAATAACAATGTCTGGAATTTGGTTTAAAATAATCCCTGACCAGATTACCTGAGTGGCTCAGTTGGTTGAGCGTCAGACTCTTGATTTTGGATCAGGTCATGATCTCATGGTTTGTGAGTTTGAACCCCATGTCAGGCTCTGCGCTGACAGTGCAAAGCCTGCTTGGGATTCTCTCTCTCTCTCTCTCTCTCTGCCCCTCTCTCACTTGTTCTCTCTCTCTCTCTCTCTCTCTCTCTCTCAAACTAAATAAACAAACTTTAAAATAAAATAAAGTATGAGGCACCTGGGTGGCTCAGTCCGTTAAGCGGTAACTTCGCCTCAGGTCATGATCTCACAGTTCATGAGTTCAAGCCCTGTGTCAGTCAGGCTCTGTGCTGACAGCTCAGAGCCCAGAACCTGCTTCAGATCTCTCTCTGCTCATCCCCTCCTCATGCTCTTTCTCTCAAAAATAAATTTTAAAAAAAATTTATTTTAATTTAAAATAAAATAATCCCTAACTGGGACATTGAAGGGAGGTGATGTAGAGGAGGGAAAAAATTATAATCCAGGGATTGGAGGTGGTTGTTAATACCTCTTGAAACAAGATTCACTGTATCCTAAGTATTGGAGCTGAATAATGGATAAATAGGGGTTGATTATGTAATTCTATTTTTTCTGTTTGAAAGTTTCCATAATAAAGCTTAATGACTAAGGTTAGCTTTTAAAAGGCAAAGTGTTGTCTTTATAACTAAGATGTTATTGAAATTTTATGCAGAACTCCAAATGACAAATTTATAATCATCTGTTTGCCAGGTAAATCAGTGTATTAGGAGAGGTAGGAAAATTACAGAATAAAAATGGAATTGGTTGGCACTAAGTAGGACTACTTTGGAAGAGAGTATGTGCAATTTATTTTCCTTTCATTACTCTCTCCCAATTTGGAACCTGAGAGCCATTTCACTATTTAGAGCCTATGTAATTGGCTCCAGCTATCAGAATGCCTGAAAATTATGATCCTGTTTCCTCCTCAGGTCATAAGACTTAATTTCTTCAACAGAATTAACTAGAGATTTTCCAGTCAACCCACACTAACAAAACTAAAGACTGATTATACACAAAGGTTCACCATCCTCTGCACGGGCAATCTAACTGAATCTGCCTGAAAAGGCAGGGCACACCATGGTCCTAAAGTAACCATTCCTCCTGTTCCCAAGGGCCATTTCTTTGGCTGGCAGCACCTAGCACTTGTCCTTGATGGATATACCACAGCATCCTGGATGGATACCATGGCTTCAAAGAGCCACCATCAGTGGTTGCTCATCTCAGGGATGCTTTGTCCTAATCTAAATTGCTCTTTCCTGTCCTGGATCGATCAATCTCTTTCTCTCTCTGCAGCTCAACACCTTTGTGTTATTATCACAGTACTGCTTCTATATGAAAACTTGTATTTCTAAGAAACAAGGCTTTCCTTTAAACAGCTCTTTAAGAGACTTTTGTGAATTGTACAGATGATTCTGAAGACTTCTGAATAATAATGCTTATTTAAGAAACATGGTACACCACAGGCACTATAGTTACAACAGTACATAGTTATGTAATTAATGACTGAAATGGACTCACATGGATTCTGATCTGTAATATACACCCCTTGCCCCTTTAATTCCTTTCTGTGTTCCAAGGCAGAGCACAGACCTTCCTCTGGCTTTGAATGTGCTTCCATAATCCTTGGAATGTACAGTCTTCTTACCCTCTCCCTGTGTTATTGAGTACAGCCCATTATTCCTCTTGATGTTACCTGAATTCAATCCTCCAGAGAACCTAGGAACAACGTTCAAGATTTCTTTCATATCCCAGTGTGAGGTACAGATGCACCTATACACATTGGGTCCAGAGACATTCTTAGGTAAGCCATAGTGCCCCAAGTTGGAGGCACAAACTCAGTCCTGTAAGTTTAACAGTGATCAAGGAGGAAATTCCTTTGGTTTGAGAGGAGAAAATTGAGAAGGATTCAGACACCTAATGTTTGCTATAATATCGTTTTCAGATTTCACAACAGTCTGTGAATAATTATTTTTAGTTACTATGAAGTTCTCTTCATAGTGCCACTCAAATCAGGAGATGAGAGCTCCAATGGAAATAGTGGGAATGAAAGGGTCAGAATGAGTAGCAGGTCTGCAATAGGGACCAGGGGTTTGGAAGAATTAGTGATAGTGGTAATTTGATAATGTTCACCTGTCTCATTTTGCAATACAAAATATTAAACAGGGGTGGTAGCTGATGCACATGGTAAAGTTCCAGCCAAAAAAGAATTATCTTTAAAAAAATCTTTTTCATTGAAAAAAATATTAGCTGGAATCAGCTAGAGAACATATTCACCTAAACACCAGCCTCAGCCTAACCCCTCAGTATTCCTAGAACTGTGAGTCCTACTTCTAAATCAGACACTTCGTGTCTATATACTTGGCTACATTAGGTATCTCATATAAATGGAATCATACACTATTCGTGCTTTTGTGACTGGCTTATTTCACTTAGCGTGTCTTCAAGATTCATCCATATTGTAGTATGTATCAAAGTTTTTATTTCCTTCTTTCATTTTAGAGAAAGAGAGCAAAGTCAGGGAGAGGGGCAGAGGGAGAGAGCCACTCCACAAGAGCATGGAGCCTGACATAGGGCTTGATCCCATGACTTGAGACAAAAATCAGAGTTGGACACTCAATCAAATGAGCCACCCAGGTGCCCCACAGAGTTTTCTTTCTTTTTTAAGGCTAAATAATATTCAATTATATTTATGTACCTCATTTTGTTTTTCCTTTTATCCATTAAGGGAAACTTGGATTGCTTCTACCTTTTGGCTATTGTCAATAATGCTGCTATAAACATGAGTATACAAATATCTCTGATGCCCTGATTTCAGTTCTTTTGGATATAAACCTAGAATTGGAATTGCTGGATCATATGGTAATTCTATTGTTAGTTTTTTGAGGAATCTCATAATGTTTTCTATGGTAGCTGCCCCATTTTACATTCCCACCCACAGTTCACAAGTATTCCAATTTCTGTAAATCCTCACTTACCCTTGCTATTTTCTGTCTCATACTAGCCCCCCTCATGAATGTGAGGTGATACCCTGTGGTTTTGATTTGTACATTTACAGCTTTTTAATTATCACTTTTTTCATACCAAAATATTTTATGGGAAGTTAGCTAAATTATATTTTCATTCTTGCTTCATAGTATTGTCCCACGTGGATCCCTTTTACATCCTTCACCTCATCCTTGAAATAGAAACTCCATCTTCCTTTATGAAGCCTTTATTGACTTCCTTATTCTATATTGATTTCTAAATTTCTAAAAATATTTCACTCTCTACCACATAGCTTTGTTTTTGTTTATAAGAAAGCATTAGCTTTTATTCAGCCCTGTATTATTCTCCAATTATTCCATATGTTGTCTTCCAAGATAGTTAGGTCTTCAAGAGCAAAAGAAATTTGTTTTATACTTATAACCTTCAAGAGCCACTGAAATACTTTCGGGTACTAAATACTTGGTAGTTTGTTCACTTAATTTGCATGACTTCCTGCATGTGAAATTTGAGAAGTTTGCAATGTAAATACTTTGGCTTTATAGACCTGAATACTTACATGCATTTAAATCTGGTACATAAAATGGCAAAAGTAAAAGCCATTATTTAATGAAGCATATTTTCCCTTCTCTCAGGTTACAACAGTAATAATTATAATTTCCAGCACCAAATATCAAATAACCTTAGTTGTTTAATATATCAGTTACACTGCCTGATAATATGATTTGTTTCTTGACATTGCCTTTATTTTCTATTTTACTTCTTCCAATTAATCATATTCATTTTTCTCCTGTCTCTTTCTACCCTTGTTCATTATTCTAGTATTTAAACTTCTATTCTAGTCTTTAAACTTTATGATTTGTTTTCAAGTAAATATTTTTAACATTCTTTCTTTGGGATAAAGTATAAACTCTATAAATCCACTGGATAAATACCCACACACAGATTTACCTTACATGAAATGAGTTCTGTCAGAAGAGGCCAATTCATCCATGACGGGATCAAGCCATAAAAACTGAATCCAAGTAGTAATTCTCCAATTAAAGAAACTCCACAGCCTAGTTTTCAGTCCTACTGAATCATAATTTTTTGGCGACAAAAGCTGGAATGCTTTGGTGTGAATAAGCCTTAACATAAAAAATCTTCCCCCAACCTCCAGAGTTAGCATTTAAGAGAGAAATGTGTTCAGGTGGCCATTTATACACAGTATTTTTCAATACTATTTTGCCCAAGTTAGTATCTAATGAGTTGCAATCCAGTGAAATTTTATTTTTTTTTTAAATTTTTTTTTCAACATTTTTTATTTATTTATTTATTTTTTTGGGACAGAGAGAGACAGAGCATGAACGGGGGAGGGGCAGAGAGAGAGGGAGACACAGAATCGGAAACAGGCTCCAGGCTCCGAGCCATCAGCCCAGAGCCTGACGCGGGGCTCGAACTCACGGACCGCGAGATCGTGACCTGGCTGAAGTCGGACGCTTAACCGACTGCGCCACCCAGGCGCCCCAGCAATCCAGTGAAATTTTAAAGACACATAAACATCTTGAATGTTCAGCCCAGCTAGAAGCCAATGTGTATGCCGACACTATGTTGGGGTAAACAGATTTGCCCATGATGATTTTATACCTGTTAGCAGAACCAGGTATAAAACTGGTTTTTATTCCAACTTTATTTTATTCCATGTCTTATATTCAAGACACTATTCAAACTGGCCTCTCCAATGAAATTTTTCTCAACAAGTGAAACCTGGCACCAATAATGACTATAGTTGACCCCTGAACAATGAAGGATCCAGGGATACCAACTCCCCCCCCCCCGACCCCAGTCAGAAAAAAAAAAAAAATCAATGAATATGGGGCCTCACAGTTGGGGAATTGAGCCCTGTGTCCAGCTCTATGCTGGGTGTGAAGCCTACTTAATATTCTCTCTCTCTCTCCCCCTGTCCCTCTCCCTCATATTCTTTCTCTCTAAAAAAAAAAAAAAAAAGAAAAAGAAAAAAGAAAAATCTTTGAATAACCTTCGTTTACTAACTTTACTAATAGCCTACTGTTAACCAGAAGCCTTGCTGATAAATAGCCAATTAACACATTTTCTGTTATATGTATTAATATACTGTATTCTTACAATAAATCTAAAGAAAAGAAAATTTTATTTAAAAAATCAAAAGGAAAATATATTTACAGTGCTGTACTTTGTTTACTGAAAACTATACCTTATTTTTCCTCTCATTTCTTTTCTGATTAATAAATCAGCATCCAGGCATACAAATTGTACGCAGTGTTTCAAGACATTCCAATGTAATATATATAAGACAATTTAAAAACAGGAATTTAATCATTATAACTAAGCAATAAGATTTCTAGTTAGAATTTTTAGTATCACGTTTTAATTCATTCCAACATGGGTATAGAACAGATGTTTAAAAGTCAAAAGTGCACTTTAACAGTGAATGTTTAAAGTGTTTTAAATTATATTTTGCATTTGCAAAGTGTAGAAGGCACAAATTTTAAATTTGATATCAGTACTCCTAAACGATATTCTAGAGAATCAGAAAATTAGATTCAAACATTTACCTTGTAAGTTTAGGCCTGTTTATTTGTCTGTTTCCCTGACCTAGACTAGATGAAACTTGAACACCAAGACTGTATCTTGTTCATTTTTTATGACATGGGCTCAGCACTCAATATTTATTTGGAGATTAAATGAATAAAAGAAAAATAGGTGTAGAAGTCCACTTATAAGCAATCTTCACAAATGTACATAAATCATCAATGAACAATTGTTCTTCAAAGTCTGCTATAATCTTTCATAGTTTTCACTATAATTAAATGCACTAACTGAAGTATATTGTTTACTGAACTAACTAAAATTATACTAGTGTGCTTGGTGATCTTTGTAAGGGGCGGGGGGTTAGAGGGTGTGGAACAGGAGAAAAGTTTAAAGTCCAAAAATAACGTAAAGGACCTATTCAATTTTATTTCCTAAAAAACTTTTCATTAGGGCTGTTCTCAACCTTGGTAGAGTTGATTGGTTTCTTTGATAGCTTCCTATTTGGCACTTCAAGTTAATATCTGAAAAAGTCCCATCTAATGGATTGTTTCACCTATCTCATTTCTTGAAAGAACAATTCCTTGCACCCACAGATTGTAGACCAATTGGCTTATAGCAGTCTATTTAAAATGCATCCCAGTTTCTTTCTTGATAAATTGCAGGCCTGTAATTGCAAAGTGAGTAGATGCTAGGTTCAACTCTTCCACTAATGGAACACTGTGATCCTTTTTGTCACCTTTCCTTTGGCCTGCCTGAATAGATGTCATTTATGAGCCAGCTGCATGAGGTCAACATGAACCCATATTGTTCAACAAAAATTCACTGAGCACTTAAATGAGACTAGGCTTTGTTGTATGTATTTCAGGTAGTAAATTAGATTTCTTGACCTCATGAGGATTTGATTCTAGCAGCGAGAGACAGGCAATAAAGTCCTAGCAGAAGGAAATGTTATGGCATATTAGAAGGAGATAGGTTATGGAATAAAGAAAAAAGCAAGACGGGGAAGAGGAATCAAGTGTGCAGGGGCAGCAGCAAGAGAGTATCAGTATTAAACAGGGTAGGCAGGGTAGGTCTCCTGGAGAAAAGGACATCAATGGAGGTGAAAAACATAGCCACAGGGATAGCTGCTGCTGGAAAATATCCAAAGTAAGAATAGCCAAAGAAGAGGTTCCAAAAATGCTTGGCAAGTTCAAGTTCACAGTAGCCTCCCACAGAGTGGAGTGACCTAGTTGGAGAATGATAGGAGTTGAGGAGAAACTGAGAGTAAAAAGGCAGATCACAGAGGGCTCTGCAGGTCATTTTAAACTTTTACTCAAAGTGAAATTGTCAAATTCTAGAACCAAACAGAATATCCTAAAATCTTCTGAAGAAACACACACACACACACACTCACACACACACACACACACAGCTACCTTCAGAAGAACAAGAATCAGAACTCTGGATATGTTGGGAAACTGTGGAAGGAAGCCTTTCAAAAGTTCTGAGAAGAAATTTTGAAATCTAAAATTCCATACATGCTTACCCAGGCACAAATAGCGGCAGACAATGAAGATTTTTTTTTTCTTAGGTGGCTAGTTAACAGTATGCCTCCACTGAATGAAGGCTTAAACAAAGATACATAAAATCCAGTTAACAATGGCTCTAACTCAATAGAGCAATGAAGCACAATCACAGGACAATAACGGAGCAAGAAAGACTAAAAATGATCCAGGTTGGATTGGAGCCAGAAAGACAGGACCTGGGAAAGAAGTCTCAGTAATAAGGAGGAAGTACTGGGGCACATCTATATCTGTAGGCTTGAGAAAAACTTGGGTACATAGGAAATAAATGTGGAATTGAAGAACGCCCTCAGACTCTCCTCTAAATGATGATGCCAGTAAACCTACAGAGTAAAAAAAAATCTAATTCTAGCCTACCACTTGGCTTTTCAGTGGACTGTTTTTTTTTTATAAAGCAAATAAATTTTTCATAAAAATGCAAATACTGTTATTGACTTTCAGCTTAACAATATAAAATATACATTGGCTTGGATAAAGGGAAAGGACTAATGTCCTTACCTTCCAGAGAGAAGGGAGACTTTGTAGTTCAGGGATTGCAAAGTCACATAGCCTAGTAGGTGAAATAAGTGAGGGCCGTTAGTACATGCCCTATCTAAATGGGGCAGCAGTTTCTCAGCTCCAAAATATTATGGGCATGTAGAAACCGAGACCTAGAGATTTCAATTTCCCAAGAAAAGTGAGAGTCTGGATTTTTATGAAAAATGTTTCAAATGTTGTCAACTACTTTAAAATATTACAAAATATTAGGGTGCCTGGGTGGTTCAATCAGTTGGGTATCTGACTTTTGATCTCAGGGTCGTGAGTTCAAGCCCTCTGTTGGGGAGCTCCTCTGCATGGAGCCTACCTAAAAACAAATAAAATTTAAAAAGCATTAAAAAATATTATAAAGGTCAAACAATGCCAGATCCAACCTGGGGTTTCCAGTTTGTGACACTGCTACAGCAGAGAGCAAAAAAAGGTGTTTGAAGGTACATATTTGACCAGTGGAGAAGCTGAGCCAGCACCAGCAGCTTTGGAACACTATAGGGCCATCTGCTGAAATCAAGCTAGGGGATCTGTCTTAAGGCTGCAATGACACTGCAAGCATACTGTTTGTGTCTACTTCAGGAGGAGTCTAGGGGAAATTACAAAAGATAACTTTCCTTTTCCCTCAGCCACAACTAGGTCAGAGAGCAGTGATAAGACTGTAGAAGAAAGGAGGAGGAAGAAAAGAGGTGTTGGGTGTGCTAAGTCCTCACCTATTATAAGAGAAATCAAATGTCAATGTCTAAATTAATGTATTTTAAAGCGCCATAAGCATGCTAAGTATCTGAGGATGAATTACAATAGGGAAGTTAATTAAAAAGTATGTCACAGCAGGGGTACTCAAGTGGCTCAGGTGGTTAGGCATCCACCTCTTGGTTTCCGCTCAGGTCATGATGTCACAACTCATGAGTTCGAACCCCACATTGGGCTCTGCACTGACAGTGTGGAGCCTGCTTGGGATTCTTTCTCTCTCCTCCTCTCTCTGCCCCTCTCTTGCTTGCTCTGTCTCTCTCAAAGTAAATAAACATAAAAAAATGTGTTTCGCAGCATATACCAAAACTACTTTTGCATTTATCTTCTGCCCAGCAACCCTACTGCTAGAAAATCTACACTGAAGATATGCACAAATTTTGTCACTACAGCATTATTTGTAATTTCAAAATACTATAAACAACCTAAATACTCACACATAGGAAACCGAATTTATAAACTATAGTTTATACTCAATAGAGCACTAGTTGGCTGTGAAAAAAATTTGTTTTTTTTAAAAGGAAGATTTATAATAAGCTGATATGGGGTGATTTCTAGGATATACTATAAAGACAACAATGCAAACTTCAAAAGATTATCTGTATTATGTTACCTTTGTCTAAGAAAGACAAGGAATTAAGAATATACATGTTTATTTTTGCAAAAAGAAACACAAGAAGGATAAATGAGAAATTAAGGTAATTGGAGACCTAAATGAGGTATGGTAGAATGGGGTTGAATGGATAGAGGAGACAGTAATCTTCTCCGAGTATACCTTTTTGTACTTTTGAAATCATGTTAATGTTCCACATGTTCAAAAAATAGAATTGTCTAAGATGAAATGAAAACCCTCAAAATTAATACAAATATAAATGAACCCAAATATACTTCAAATAAACTACATAACTGAATTGAAGGAGAAGGGAGAACAAATCCTAGAAACTTTTTTTTTTAAGTTTATTTATTTTGAGGGTGGCGGGAGGGGCAGAGAGATAGAGGGAGAGAAAGAATCCAAAGCAGGCTCCACACTGTCAGCACAGAGCCCAACATGAAGCTCAAACTCACCAACTGTGAGATCATGACCTGAACCAAAACCAAGAGTGGGATACTTAACCAACTGAGTCACCCAGGCACTCCTGTAGGAACTTTAAAAAATTGATTCAACTATACGCCTACAGTCTAGGGGAAATGCAAATAAATCTTGAACTATTTTTAACTGGTTTGTTTTAGATAGTGATATGGATGTAGCCATTCTTAAATAATTCTTTGTATTTGGTAGGAATGAGCAAATGAGTTCACATGTTAATGTTATTGAGAGAGAGACAAGATTCTCACTATGGAAGAAGGGAAGCTAAAATATGGAATGAGTGAAGTCAAGAAAAAAACCCTGTGGGGTTGGATTGGAATTAGGTACATGGGTGGATAGATAGGCAATTGGATAGATTAACTAGATTATCTAGGTTGGTATACTGGAGTTCACTTCTATTGACTCATGAAAGTCAATCGTCCATTTCTTTGCACAGACACATTTAGTGATTTCATAATGGTAGCTTGAAACCACCCACAGTGGGAGTGATTATTCCTTGAAAATTGGCAAATGCTAAAAATCAAGGCTTTCCATCCCTACCTGCCCCTCCCCCACTGGGTAGTTGTTAAACTTTCCAGTTCATTAATAAATGATAGATGAATAGGTTTCCTAGCTCTATCTCCTTAAAAGGCCTAGAAGCAATTACATGCTAGTGGAAATAAGAACATGTACTGTTCAGATCTTAGTTTCTAAATATCATTCTCCACTTAGAAAAATGACTAATTTCAGGGCTGCAACAGGAAAGTTACATGGTAAGCTTAGAACATCTTTCTGTGACAAAGTAAGGAGTGATCAAAAAATGATGGGGGCCAGGCACCTGGGTGGCTCAGTAGGTTAAGCATCCAACTTCAGCCCAGGTCATGATCTCACAGCTAGTGAGTTCAAGCCTCACGTCGGGCTCTGTGCTGACAGCTCAGAGCCCAGAGCCTGCTTCAGATTCTGTGTCTCCCTCTCTCTCTGCCCCCACCCCTGCTTTCTCTCTCTCAAAAAAATTAATGAACAAAAAATTTTTTAAAAAATGATGAGGGCCTTTCTCATAAGGACACATAAGGTAGCTTGAGAGGTCACACCCTGTCCAAATCTGGGGCATCAGTTGGGGCATCAGTATAAGGACAGTAATGAATTTTAACTCACTGAAAACATAAGAAATCCATGAAAGAAAAGGGAGGAGAAAGGGAGGGTGTGCACATGAAAGAGTGAGAGAGAGACATCAGCAGGCTCTTAGAGTAGAATATGAACTAATAAATGTAGAAGGAGTGCTTATAAAATCAACACACACACACACACACACACACACGCACACTTGAGAGAGAGAGAGCAAGTGTGAACAGAGCAAAGGGGCAGGGGACGCGGGGTGGGGAGGGTGTGGGGAGAGAGAATCCTAAGCAGACTCCATGCTCAGCACAGAGCCTGACATAGGGCTCAATCCCACAACCCTAGGATCATGTCCTTAGCCAAAATCAAGAGTCAGATGTTCAACCAACTGAGCCCCCCAGGAGCCCCTAAAACCAATATTTTGCAATGATACTAGTAAAGACTAGTTCAGGAAGTAATCATCAAGTGATACTAAATCCAGGGGGAAATTTGATGAAGAGCAGGACAATTTCCAGGGTCTCAAAGTCTTTCCCCACAGATGCCTTATTAGTTCCAAGGAAGAAAAGAGGAACTATGAAGTGGAAAGAATGGGCCACATATTGATGAGGTGATATTATGAATGTAGAGCAGAGAAATTAAGTACGCCTCCAGATAGGATGCTCTGAGAAGGAAATATTACTTTTATAGTATTCCAGCTGAATACATATAACCTAAATCTAAAAAAAGAAATCAGACAAATTTAGATTGAAGAACATTCAAAAACCTCAGTATCAAGGAAAATATTTGAAAAGACACTTAACCAAAAAGATATATATATATATATATATATATATATATATATATGACAAACACACAAAATTAACTCAATGTAGTTATTAGGGCAATGCTTAAAACCACAATGAGATGAGGAGGGCACCTTTTGGGATGAGCACTGGGTGTTGTATGGAAACCAATTTGACAGTAAATTTCATATATTAAAAAATAAATTAAAAAAAAAAAGAAAAAAAAACCACAATGAGATATTTCTATGCACTTAACTAAAATTAAAGAGACTAACCATTTAGAGGCACCTGGGTGGCTCAGTTGGTTGAATGTCTTGATTTTGGCTCACGTTGTGATCCTAGGGTCATGAGATCAAGTCCCATGTCAGGCTCTGAGTTCAGTATGGAGCCTGCTTAAGATTCTCTCTCTCTCTCTCTCTCTCTCTCTCTCTCTCTCTCTCGCTCACTCCCTCTGCCCCTCCCCCACTCATATTTTCTCTCTCTCTCTCTCTTTCTTAAAAAAAAGGAAATGAAAAGAAAAAGTAATAACCATTTAAGGTTAGCTAGAAGTTGGAGGATCTGGAACACTTCTATAATGCTGTTGGAATGTAAAATATTTCAACAACTTTGGAAAGGTTTGGCAGTTTCTTAAGAAGTCAAACATATACCTACCATGTAATCCACATATTTCCTTGTATGCCTAGAAGGGAAATATGTCCACACAAGACTTGTACATAAATGTTCATAGCTTTATATGTAACTGCAAAAACCTGCAAACAATCCAAATGTCCAACAACAGGAGAATGGGTAAACAATCTATGCTAATATGCAAAGAAGTATTTCTCAACGATAAAAACAAAATATTGATACATGCATAAACATGTATGATTCTCAAAATAATTATGCTGGAAGAAAACAGCATACACTTCATCATTCCATTTATATAAAAGACTAAAAATATAAATAGCAGAAAACTTATCACTGGTTGTACAGAAAATGGGAGACAGTGGATGGCTGGAGGAAGAAATTACAATGGACATATGGAAACTTGTATACATATTTCAAAACTTACCAAATCATACAATTTATGTACAGTTAGTTGTGTGGCAATTTTATCTCAATAAAGTTTTTTAAAGTAATGTAAAAATAAGTGTTAACACTGTGAGAGAGAAAGGCTGAGGAATTATTTCAGAAAAACAGGTTAAGAAGAATAACAAATACAATTTAATCTTGCACTAAAAGAGAACAAATGTTCTAAGGGACATTGCTGGGACAATTGATGAAACTGGAATATAAACTATAAATTAAATAAAATATTGAAGAGTGACTTTTTATGTGGATTGTGGTTATGTAAAAGAATATTCAACTTGCGGTTAGAATGCACATACTACAGTATTTAAGGGTAAAAGGCTACAATCCACAAAACTACACTCAAGTAGTTCAAAAATCAATGTCTATCTTTATCAATTTCCATATTTGTATGTAAAGTGGGAAAATTATCAAGCAAACGTAGCAAAACATGAAAAATTGGTGAATCTGCGTAAAACGTAAAAACAAAAAAAATTCAGTGGCCATGTCTGGTAAGACAAGAAAGGAAAGGACTGGTATAAAGGATTACTTTTTTTTTTGGTTAAGCTTCTTTACACTATTTTACTATTAAAATGCTGATATATTGGGGCGCCTGGGTGGCTCGGTTGGTTAAGTGTCCGACTTCGGCTCAGGTCATGATCTCACGGTCTGTGAGTTCGAGCCCCGCTTCGGGCTCTGTGCTGACAGCTCAGAGCCTGGAGCCTGTTTCGGATTCTCTGTCTCCCTCTCTCTCTCTGCCCCTCCCCTGTTCACGCTCTGTCTCTCTCTGTCTCAAAAATAAATAAACGTTAAAAAAATAAATAAATAAATAAATAAATATGCTGATATATTTATTACTTTGGTTTTATTTTTATTTTTTATTTTATAAATTTAATTTCTGTATGAAGAAGATTCATGCATTGAAAATGTCTTCATTTGGAATCCCTTTATCTTATTGGATTGTCACTTACTTTTAGCCATACTTTTTCTATTTACATTGTTATTGAAATGTGTTATTTAACATACAGTGTAATATTAGTTTCAGATGTGTAATATAGCAATGCAACACTTCCATACAATACCCAGTGTTCATCACCACAAGTATACTCCTTCATTCCCATCACCTATTTCACCCATTCCCCTACTGCTTTCCCCTCTGATAACCATCAGTTTGTTCTCTATAGTTAAGAGTCTGTTCCTGGGTTTTCCTCTTTTTTCCCCTTCTATATTCATTTTTTGTTTGTTTCTTGAATTCTACATATGAATGAATTCATATGGTATTTGTCTTACTGAGTGAATTATTTCTGTTAGCATAATACTCTCTAGCTCCAACCATGTCATTGCAAATGGCAAGATTTCATTCTTTTTTATGGCTGAGTAATATTCCAGTGTGTGTGTGTGTGTGTGTGTGTGTGTGTGTGTGTGTGCAAATCTTCTTTCTCCATTCATCAGTTGATGAACACTTGGGCTCTTTCCATAATTTGGCTATCGTTGATAATGTTACTATAAACATTAGGGTACATGTATCCCTTCAAATTAGTATTTTTTAATCCTTTGGGTATGTACCTAGTAGTGCAATTGCTGGGTCATAGGGTAGTTCTTTTCTTAACTTTTGAAGAACCTCCATACTGTTTTCCAGAGTAACTATACCAGTTTGCATTCCCACCAACAGTGTAAGAGGGTTCACCATTCTCCACATTCTCACTAACATCTGCTGTTTCCTGTGCTAATTTTAGCCATTTTGCTGGTATGAGGTGACATCTTATTATAGTTTTGATTTGCATTTCCCTGATAAATGATGTTGAGCATTTTTTCATGTGCTTTTTTCACCATCTATAGATATTCTTTGGGAAAATGCCTATTCATGTCTTCTATCAATTTTAAATTGGATTATTTTTTTGAGTGTTGAGTTTGATAAGTTCTTTATAGGTTTTGGATACTAACCCTTTATTAAAATATGTTGTTTGCAAATGTCTCCTCCCATTCCATCAGTTTTCTTTTAGTTTTGTTGATTGTGTCCTTCGCTGTGCAAAAGCTTTTTATCCCAGTAGTATATTTTTCCTTTATTTCCTTTGCCTCAAGAGACGTATCTAGTAAGAAGTTGCTACAGCCAATGTTGAAGAAGTTACTGCCTGCGTTCTCCTCTAGGATTTTGAGGATTTCTTGTCTCACATTTAGGTATTTCATCCATTTTGAATTTGTTTTTGTGTATGGTGTAAGAAAGGGGGCCAGTTTCATTCTCTGGCATGTTGCTGTCCAGTTTTCCCAATACCATTTTTTGAAGAGATTTTTCTCATTGGAGATTCTTCCCTGCTTTGTTGAAGATTAATTTACGTATACTCTCAGGTTTGTTACTGGGTTTTCTATTCTGTTCCACTGATCTATTTGTCTATTTTTGTGTCAGTACCATACTTTCTTGATCACTACAACTTTGTAGTATAAATCAAAATCCGTAATTGTGATGCCTCCAGCTTCACTTTTCTTAAGATTGCTTTGACTATTCAGAATCTTTTGTGGTTCCATACAAATTCTTGGATTGTCTGTTCTAGCTCTGTTAAAAATGCTGTTGGTATTTTGATTTGGGTAGTATAGACATTTTAATAATATTTGTTGTTCTGATTTATGAGCATGAAATGTCTTTTTTAATTTCTTTATTAAAATTTTTTAAAATATTTGTTTATATTTGAAGAAGAGAGAGATAGGAGTGTGAGTAGGGGAAGTGCAGAGAGAGAGAGAGAGAGAGAGAGAATCCGAATCAGACTCCAGGCTAGGAGTTGTCAGCACTGAGCTTGATGCAGGGCTCAAATCCACAAGCCATGAGATCATGACCTGAGCTGAAGTCAGATGCTCAACCGACCGAGCCACCCAGGTGCGCCTCTCTTTCCTTTTTTTTACGTCATCTTCAATTTCTTTCATCAGTGCTTTACAGTTTTCAGGGTACATATCTTTCAGTTCTTTGGTTAGGTTTATTCCTAGGTATCTTATAATTGTTGGTACAATTGTAAATGGGATCAATTCCTTGATTTTTCTTCCTGCTACTTCATTATTGGTAAGAAATGCAACAGATTTCTGTATATTGATTTTGCATCCTGTGACTTTACTGAATTCGTGTATCAGTTCATCAGGGATGTTGGTCCATAGGTCTCTCTCTTTTTTTTTTGTTTTTTGTTTTTACTTCTTTTTATTTATTTATTTATTATTTTTTATTTTTTAAAATTTACATCCAAATTAGTTAGCATATAGTGAAACAATGATTTCAGGAGTAGATTCCTTAGTGCCCTTTATCCCCCCTCCCACAACCCCTCCAGCAACCCTCAGTTTGTTCTCCATATTTATGAGTCTCTTCTGTTTTGTTCCCCTGTTTTTATATTATTTTTGTTTCCCTTCCCTTATGTTCATCTGTTTTGTCACTTAAAGTCCTCATATGAGTGGAGTCATATGATTTTTGTCTTTCTCTGACTAGTTTCACTTAGGATAATAGCCTCCAGTTCCAACCGTGTAGTTGCAAATGGCAAGATTTCATTCTTTTTGATTGCCAAGTAATACTCCATTGTATATATATACCACATCTTCTTTATCCATTCATCCATCGAGGGACATTTGGGCTCTTTCCATACTTTGGCTATTGTTGGTAGTTCTGCTATAAACATGGGGTTGCATGTGTCCCTTTGAAACAGCACACCTGTATCCCGTGGATAAATGCCTGGTAGTGCAATTGCTGGGTCATAAGGTAGTTCTATTTTTAGTTTTGTCAGGAACCTCCATACTGTTTTCCAGAGTGGCTGCACCAGCTTGCATTGCCACCAACAATACAAAAGAGATCCTCTTTCTCTGCATCCTCGCCAACATCTGTTGTTGCCTGAGTTGTTAATGTTAGCCATTCTGACAGGTGTGAAGTGGTATCGCATTGTGGTTTTGACTTGTATTTCCCTGATGATGAATGATGTTGAGCATTTTTTCCTGTGTTGGTTGGCCATCTGGATGTCTTCCTTGGAGAAGTGTCTATTCGTGTCTTTCACCCATTTCTTCACCAGATTATTTGGTTTTTGGGTGTTGAGTTTGATAAGTTCTTCACAGATTTTGGATACTAACCCTTTATCTGATATGTCATTTGCAAATATCTTCTCCCATTCTGTTGGTTGCATAGGTCTCTTTTTAAGTGGAGTCTTTGTCTGGCTTTGCTGATAATGCTGTCCTCATAGAATTAATTTGGAAGTTTTCCTTTTCTATTTTTTGGAATAGTTTGAGAACAATAGGTATTAACTCTTCTTTAAATGTTTGGTAGAATTGACCTGTGAAGCCATCTGGTCCTGGACTTTTGTTTGTTGGGAGATTTTTTATTACTAATTCAATTTCTTTGCTGGCTATAAGTCGTTTCAAGTTTTCTATGTTTTCATGTTTCAGTTTTGGTAGTTTATATGCTTTTTGGAATTTACCCATTTCTTCCGGGTTGTCCCATTTATTGGCAAATAGTTTTTCATAATATTGTGTTATAATGGTTACTTCTGCTGTGTTGGTTGTTATTTCTCCTCCCTCAGTTGTGATTTTATTTATTGGGTCCTTTCTCTTTTCTTTTTGATGGGTCTGGCTAAGGGTTAATTTGTTTTATTGATTTTTTCAAAGAACCAGTTCCTGGTTTCATTGATCTGTTCTATTAGTTCTTTTAGTTTCTATATCATTTATTTCTGCTCTAATCTTTATTATTTCCCTTCTTCAACTGGCTTCAGGCTTTGTTCGTTCTTTTTTTAGCTCCTTTAGATGTAAAGTTAGGGTTCGGGTTTTTTTTTTTTTTGAGATTTGTCTTGATTCTTGAGGGAGACCTATATTGCTAGTTATTTCCCTCTTAGGACCACTTTTGCTGCACCCCAAAGGTTTTGGACCATTGTGTTTTTATTTTCATTTGTTTCCATGTATTTTTTTATTTCCTCTTTGATTCCTGGTTGACTCATTCATTCTTTTTTTTTTAACGTTTATTTATTTTTGAGACAGAGAGAGACAGAGCATGAACGGGGGAGAGTCAGAGAGAGAGAGGGAGACACAGAATCTGAAACAGGCTCCAGGCTCTGAGCTGTCAGCACAGAGCCCAACGTGGGGCTTGAACTCACAAACCGTGAGATCATGAACTGAGCCAAAGTCAGATGCTTAACCGACTGAGCCACCCAGGCACCCCATCATTATTTAGTAGCATGTTGTTTAATCTCTTTATTTGTGGTCTTTCCATTTTTTTTTCCTATGGATGACTTCAAGTGTCATAGTGTTATGATCAGAAAATATGCATGGTACAATCTCAATCTTTTTGTACTTGTTAAAGCCTGATTTGTGACCTAGTATGTGATCTGTTCTAGTGAATGTCCCATATGCACTTGAAAAGAATATATATTCTGCTGTCTTAGGATGTAATGTTCTGAATATATCTATTAAGTCCATCTGGTGCAGTGTGTCATTCAAAGCCATTGTTTCCTTGATTTTCTGCTTAGATGATTTGTTCATTACGGTAAGTGTGGTGTTAATAACACAAAAATAGTAGGGGACATTATCAATTAGTTCCTTTATGTTTGTTATTAATTGTTCTATATATTTGGGTGCTTTCATGTTGGGGACATAAATATTCACATTTGTTAGATATTCTTGTTGTATAGTCCCTTTATTAAAAAATAGTGCCCTTCCTCTTCTCTTGGCACTATCTGGTTTAGACACTCTTTTTTTTTCAGTCTTTGGTTTAAAATCTAGTTTGTCTAATGTAAGTATGGCTACTCTGGCTTTCTTTTGACATCAATTTTCTTTTTTTTTTTTTTTTTTTTTTTTAAATCTTTTTCCAACGTTTTTTATTTATTTTTGGGACAGAGAGAGACAGAGCATGAACGGGGGAGGGGCAGAGAGAGAGAGGGAGACACAGAATCGGAAACAGGCTCCAGGCTCCGAGCCATCAGCCCAGAGCCTGACGCGGGGCTCGAACTCACGGACCGCGAGATCGTGACCTGGCTGAAGTCGGACGCTTAACCGACTGCGCCACCCAGGCGCCCCTTGACATCAATTTTCATGATAAATATTTCTCCATCCCTTCACTTGGAATCTTCAGGTGTCTTTAGGTTTAAAATAAGTCTCAGGTAGGCAGCATTAGATGGGCTTTTTTTTTTTAAATTTTTTTTTTCAACGTTTTTTTATTTATTTTTGGGACAGAGAGAGACAGAGCATGAACGGGGGAGGGGCAGAGAGAGAGAGGGAGACACAGAATCGGAAACAGGCTCCAGGCTCCGAGCCATCAGCCCAGAGCCTGACGCGGGGCTCGAACTCACGGACCGCGAGATCGTGACCTGGCTGAAGTCGGACGCTTAACCGACTGCACCACCCAGGCGCCCCTAGATGGGCTTTTTTAAAAATCCATTGACACTTTATGTCTTTTGATTGGAGCATTTAGTCTATTTACACTCAGAGTAATTATTGAAAGTTATGTATTTAGTGCCATTTATTACTTGTTTTG
The DNA here is from genome assembly GCF_028018385.1 of Neofelis nebulosa. Lineage (NCBI taxonomy): Eukaryota > Metazoa > Chordata > Mammalia > Carnivora > Felidae > Neofelis > Neofelis nebulosa. The sequence goes on along the minus strand of NC_080783.1, from coordinate 51,359,803 downwards.
TCATTGTTTCTGGAGATTTTTCTCTGTTCTTTTGTCCCTTTTGGTCTTTCCTTTCTACCCAAAAAGTGCCCTTTAATAATTCTTGCAGGGCTCGTTTAGTGGTCATAAACTCCTTTAGTTTTTGTTTGTCTGGGAAATTCTTTATCTTTCCTTCTATTCTGAATGATAGTCTTACTGGATAGAGTATTCTTGACTGCATATTTTTCCCAGGTAGCACATTGAATATGTGCCACTCCCTTCTTACTTGCCAAGTTTTTGTGGATAGACCTGCAGCTAGCCTTATGGATCTTCCCTCGTAAGTTAGGGACTTCTTTTGTCTTGCTGCTTTTAGTCTGTTTTCTTTATTGCTGTATTTTGCAAATTCAATTACAATGTATCTTGCTCTCGGCCTGCTTTTGTTTGTTTTAATGGGAGGTCTCTGTGCCTCCTGGATTTGGATGTCTATTTCCTTCCCCAGATTAGCAAAATTCTCAGCTAAAGCTTTCTTAGCAAAGTTTTCTTCTCCCAGAAAGAGGAGAGAGAGAAAGAGGCAGAAAACTTGTTTGAAGAAATAATAGCTGAAAACTTCCCTCACCAGAGGAAGAAAACACATTTCCACGTCCAGAAAGCACAGGGAGTACTAAACAAGATGCACCCAAAGAAATCCACACCAAGACATATTATAATTTAAATATCAAAAATTAAAGATAGAGAATTTTGAAAGCCACAAGAGAAAAGCAACTTGTTACATATAAGGGATTTCCCCATATGACTCTCAGCTGATTTTTCAAGAGAAATTTTGCAGGCCAGAAGGCAGTGGCATGATATAGTCAAAGTGCTGAAAGGGAAAACTTACAACCGAGAATACAGTACCTGATGAGGTTATTATTAAGACCTGAAGGAGAGATAAAGAGTTTCCCAGAGAAGCAAAAGCTAAATGAGGTTATCACCACTAAACCAGCTTTACAAAAAAAAAAATAAATAAATAAAATAAAATAAAATAAAAAAAAAGAGTTCTTTAAATGGATAAAAGGTCACAACTAAAAATAAGAAAATACGTGGAAGAGTGGCACCTGGGTGGTTTAGTCAGTTAAGCGTCGGACTCTTGGTTTCAGCTCAGGTGATGATCTCCTGCTTCATGGGTTCAAGCCCCATGTCGAGCTCTGCACTGACAGTGCAGAACCTGCTTTGGATTCTTTCTCTCTCCCTCTTTCTGTGCCTCCCTTGCATGCTCTCTCTCTCTCTCCCTTTCTCTCTAAATAAATAAATATTCTTAAAAAATAAAAAGAAAATATATGAAAGAAAAATCTCAATGGTAAATGCAAACCTACTGAAAAGGTAACAGGTCAACACTTATAAGGGTAGTATAAGGATTAAAAAAGACAAAAGAAGTATAATAAACTTTATATATAATAATTAGTTAAAAGATATAAAATATGACATCAAAAACATAAAATGTGTGTCGGGGGTAAAAAATGTAATGCTTTTAGAATGCATCCAAACTAGAGAGCCACCAACTTAAAATAGACTTCTATACATATAGGTTGTTATATATGAACTTCACAGAAACCACAAACCTGTGGTTTGATACACAAAACCTGTAATAGATACATAAAAAATGAAAAGAATCCAAACATTAAAGAAAGTTACCAAATCACAAGAGAACAAAAGAAGAGAGAAGAGCTATACAAGTTAGAACACAATTAACAAAATGGCAATAAATGCATACCTGTCAATAATTACTTTAAACATAAATAGGCAAAATTCTCCAAACAAAAGACTGAGTGGCTGATGGATGAAAAAAAAAAAAAAAAAAGTCAATGTATATGCTGCCTACAGGAGACTCATTTAAGATCTAAAGACACACATTGACTGAAAGTAAAGGGATAGAAAAAGATAGTCCATGAAAATAGAAGTAAAAAGAAAGCTGGGGTAGTAATATATAATATAAAATCAACTTTAAAACAAAGACTGTAACAAGATAAAGAAGAGAATTACATAATGATAAAGGAATCAATCCAGCAAGAAGATAAAACTTGTAAATATTTATGCACCCACCATAGGACACCTAAATATATAAAGCAAATATTAACAGTTGCAAATGGAGAAATTGACAGCAATACAATAATAGAGAACTTTAACACCCCACTTGCATCAATGGAGAAATTATCCAGGCAGAATATGAATAAGAAAGTATTGGCCTTGAATGGCACATTAGACCAGATGGGCTTAAAAGAAATATACAGAAAATTCCATCTGAAAGCAGCATTTTTCTCAAATGCACATGAAACATTCTCCAAGATAAATCACATGTTGAGGCACAAAACAAGTCTCAATAAATTTAAGAAGATTGAAATCATATCAAGCATCTTTTCTGACCACAACACTATGAAACTAGAAATCAATTTATAAGAAGAAAGCTGGAAAATAAAAAGAAACACATGCAGACTAAACAACATGGAATTAAACAACCAATGGGCCAATGAAGAAATCAAAAAAGGAACAAAAAAAGTACCTTGAGACAAATTAAAATGAAAACAGAATCCTCCAAAATCTATGGGATGCAGTAAAAGCAGTTTAAAGAAGGAAGTTTATAGCAACAGACACCTACATGAAAAGAGAAGAAAAATCTCAAATAATCTAAACTTACACCTGAAGGAACTAGAAAAAGAAGAGAAAAGCACAAAGTTAGTATAAGAAAATAATAAAGGTCAGAGTAGAGGGCACCTGGGTGGCTCAGTTGGTTTGAGGCTGTTTGACTTTGGCTCAGGTCGTGATCTCATAGTTTGTGAGTTCAAGCCCTACACTGGGCCATCTGCTGTCAATGCAGAGCCCACTTCAGATTCTCTGTCCCTCTCTCTCTCTGCCATTCCCCTGCCAATGCTCTCTATCTCAAAAATAAACAAACACTAAAAAAAAAATCAGAGTAGAAATAAAATAGAAATCAAGAAACTAAAATCTCATTCTTTGAAAAGATAAAATTGATAAACCTTTAGCAAGACTCCCCAAGGAAAATAAAGACCCCAAATAAATAAAATCAGATATTAAAGAGGGGAAGTTACAAATGAAACCAGAGAAATGCAAAGGATCATGAAAGACTACTATGAACAATTACATGCCAATGAATTGAACAACCTAGAAAAAAATGTATGAGTTCCCGGTAACATAAAATCTTCCAAGACTGAATCAAGAAGAAATGGAAAATGTGAACAGACTAATCACTAGTAATGAAATTGAATCAATAAGCAAAAAAGTCCCAAGAAACAAAAGTCCAGTACCAGATGGCTCCAGGACCAGATGGCTTCACAGGTCAATTCTACCAAACATTTAAAGAATAATACCTATCCTTGTCAAACTATTTCACAATATTGATAAAGAACTAATGCTTCTGATTCATTCTATGGGGCCAGAATTACCCTGACACCTAAACTAGACAAAAACACTATAGAAAAAGAAAATTTGAGCCCAGTATCCCTTATTAACATAATGTAAAAATCTTCAACAAAATATTAGTAAACCAAATTCAACAATACATTAAAATAATCATAAACCATGATCAAGTGGAATTTATTCCAGAGATGCAAGGATGGTTTAATATCTGGAAATCAATCAGCATGATATACCACATTAACAAAATGAAGGATATAAATCATATGATCATCTCAGTAGATGTAGAAAAAGTATTTGACAAAGTACAACATCCATTCATGATAAAATCTCAATACATTGGGTATACAGTATACCTCAACATAGTAAAGTCCATGAATGACAAACCCATAGTTAACATACTCAACAGTGAAAAGTTGAAAGCTTTGCTCCTAAGATCAGGAACAAGATAAGGATTGTCTTACCATTTTTATTAAACTTAGTATTAGAAGTCCTAGACACACAAATTAGGCAAGTAATAGAAATAAAGGGTATCCAAATTGGAAAAGAAGAAGTAAAGGTGTCACTATTCATGGGGTACCTGCATGGTTCAGTTGGTTAAGCATCTGACTTCAGCTCAGGTCATGATCTCATGGCCCTTGAGTTTGATCCCCATGTCAGGCTCTGTGCTGATAGCTCGGAGCCTGGAGCTCCTTCCGATTCTGTGTTTCCCTCTCTCCCTGCCCCTCTGTCTCTTTCTCTCACAAAAATAAACATTAAAAAAAATTTTTTTAAGTGTCACTATTCACAAATGACATGATACTATATATAAAAAACCTTAAAGCCTCCACCCAAGACTATTAGAATAAGTGAATTCAGTAAAGTTCCAGGATATTAAATCAATATACAGAAATCTATTGCATGTCTACAACCTAATAACAATCTATCAAGAGAAATTCAGAAAATAATCACAATTACAATTGCATCAAAAAGAAGAAAATACCTAGAAATAAATTTAAACCAGGAAGTGAAAGACATGTACTCTGAAAACTATGAGATTGATGAAAAGATACAAATAAATGAAATGCTTTGTCATGGATTGGAAGAATTAATATTGCTAAAATGTCTGTACTACTCAAAGCAATCTACATATTCATTGCAATTCTTATCAAAATACCAATGACGTTTTTCACAAAACTAGAACAAATAATCGTAAAATTTGTATGGAACCACAAAAGACTTTAAAGAGCCAAAGCAACTGAAAGAAGAACAAAGCTAAAGATATCATGCTCCCAGATTTTAAACTATACTACAAAGCAACAGTAATAAAAACAGTATGGTACTGGCACAAAAATAGATACATAAGTCAATGGAACAGAATAGAGAACCCAGAAATAAACCTTTGCTTCTATGGTCAATTAATCTACAACAAAGGAGGCAAGAATATAGAATGGGAAAAAGACAGTCTATTTAATAAACAGTGTTGGAAAAGCTGGACAGCAACATCCAAAAGAATGAAACTGGACCACTTTTTTACACCATACACAAAAATAAACTCAAAATGGATTAAAGATTTAATTATCTGAAACAATAAAATTCCTGAAAGAAAATATATGCAGTAAGCTCTTTGACATTGGTCTTTGCAATATTTTTTTGGATAGGTCTCCTCAGACAAGGATAAAAAAGTAAGATAAGCAAATGAAACTACACCAAACTAAAAACTTTTTGCCCAGTCAAGGAAACCATCAATAAAATCAAAAGGCAACCTACAGAATGGGAAAAGATATTTGCAAATGATGTATCTGATGAGGGGTTAACATCCAAAATATGTAAAGAACTCCTAAAACTCAGCACCAAAAACAAACAAACAAAAACCAAGCAATTCCATTTTTAAAAATGGCAGAGGACCTGAATAGACATTTTTTTCCAAAGATGCACAGATGGCAAATAGGCACATTAAAAGGTGCTCAACATCACTTGTCTTCAAGGAAATGCAAATCAAAACTACAATGAGTTACCACCTCATACCTGTCAGAATGGCTAGTATCACAAAGACAAGAAATAATGAGCACTGGCAAGGATGTGGAGAATAGGAACCCTCCTGCACTGTTGGTGGGAATGTAAACTGGCATAGCCACTGTGGAAAACAGTGTGAGGCTTCCCCTAAAAACAAAAAATAGAAATACCATACAATCCATCAATTCTACTTCTAGGGATTTATCCAAAGAAAATGAAAACACTAATTCAAAAATGTATATGCACCCCCATGTTAATTGCAAGATTATTTACTATAGCCAAGATATGGAAGCAACCTAAATGCCCATCAACAGATGAATAAAGATGTGGTATATGCACACAGCAGAATATTACTCAGCCATAAAAAAAGAGTGCAATCTTGTCACTTTGACAATATGGATGGACCTAGAAGGTATGCTAAGCGGATTAAGTGAGACAGAGAAAGACAAATACCCTATGATTTCACTTATATGTGAAGTCTGAAAAACAAATGAACAAACAAAAACAAAACAGAAACAGAATCATAGATACAGAGAAGTGTATGGTTGCCAGAGGACAGTAGGATGGGGGGTGACAAAATAAGTGGAGAGGAGATGCAGTCTTCCAGCTATGAAATAACTATGACATGGGGATGTAATATACAGCATAAGGAATATAGGGAATATAGTGAGCAATAGTCAATAACATAACAATATTGTAATATGATGATAGTAACCAGACTTGCTGTGGTGACCATCGTATAATACACAAAGATATCAAATCACTATGCTGCACACCTAACACTAACACAATAATGTATGTTAATGGTTCTTCAGTAAAACTTTTTTTCAAGAATTCCAGATTGAAATTCTCTATGAGGAACTTTTTGATCTCCACAAAGTCACTCTGGCTCTAATATTTTGGGGGTGGTCAAGGCCTCAGATTCTATTCCTTTGAATCTGGTCCTGTGCAGACTGGGTGGCCCTTTATTTCAACAGTATTCTTGCATGTCCCCAGCTTTTTCCAAAAAATCTTTTCCTCACCCAACTCCGTTGGCTGGTAAAGCTCCACACTTAACCAGCAGCACAGAAGAGCTGCAGTCAGGTCCTGGTCAGGAAATAACCTCCAACTCACTGCCACTCGAAATTTTACAAAAGTTCAATTGAGAGAAATAATAATTATGGACAGTGGCATGCAGGATCTACGGTCCATTCTTCCCTCTAAATAGTCTAAAATGTTTTCCTAAATTAAGCCAGACCAGCAGAGCTCCACAAACCTGACCACATCTTCTGAAATCCGCACCCCTGTAGAATTGCTTTTTACTGAACTTGGCTTTGGTGTTAGTTATACATTATGACACAGTGAAGGATGTTGTAAGAAACAGCCCTATGAAAATATGACAGCCTTTCTGGAGAATAGTGTCCACTTCATTACATAGTGACTTCTTTGTGAGAATTTGTAAGAGAATTTTCTTCCTGGTCTCCCAACCAGAAATAATTATGCTACCCTTGAGCAACTAGCTTGTTTTTATCTCCTAAACACTGTGAATCATGTAACTGATCATTTTTCCTTCTCGATTTTGTCTGCCAAAAATCTTAGAGGTAAATTTGTGGTTGGTCTCTAGCAGGACTGCAGGATCTTACAATTTCTACTTTGTGTATTATCTTCACTTGCAGCTTCATTGTTAAATCAGGAAAGTATTGTGGAGCCAGAATGGCTGAGTTTGAGCTCCAGAGCTCTACCACTTATTACCTGTATAGTCTCCATCACTTCTGTGTGCCTCAGTTACTTCATCCATAAAATGGAGAGAATAATAGTACCAATCATGTGGGGTTTCCTTTATACTCGTTTCCTCTTTCACCAATTTAAAATTTTTATTGTATGTAAGCCTTTTTAAATGCTTCCTTGAACAAAGCTGGGTGTAAACAAAAGCAGATGAACACAAAATGCCAACATGTATGTAGCAATTAAGAATCAATTACAAGTAATCAATATGAAAGTATTAATTTTTATAAAAATAAACTTACACGGTAAACATAGTATGGATTAGCATCTAAGTAGGCTTGAACCTGGCACGGCAACCTTTTAGAAGCTACTAGAAGTATGATCATGTTCTGATTTGCTCCTAATTACAATTTGTCCTGATGAGTTTCTGTGAGAAAAGATTCACCCTTTCTACCACCTAACTGTTCAAGACTGCCACTGGGAAACTGCATGAAACTCTTAATCAGTACATAAGCCAGTAGGAAAAGGATTTCTTTGCTTTATCCTTGATGAGTGAGGGTCTGGGCCTCTAAAGGAGCATCCCTCTGATTTCTCAGCACCGCTGATGTGCATTACGCAAAGTCTATTTCTCGTCTACTTTTTTCCTCTCACTCTGTCTCTGATGATAGCTATTGGGAACACTAGCCTTGGGCTTTGCCCAGAGATTATCAAAAGGATCCCTTGCTGTGCAAAAATACTTTCTTGAAACTATCAGTTGCTACGAATTAGAGCTTTGTTCCTTTGGCTAACTCACAGCAAGGTTTCTCCTACTATGATGAAAGCAACCCCCAGAAGAGGCCTTATATTAAGTTGTCTCAAGCACCTTGAGGTAACTATTGCATTTTAACTAAAAACAGGTTTTAATAAAAGAAGGGAGTTAATAAATATTTACTCAGCACCCACTTTGGGCTCTGCAGGCATTGGATGCACACTATTTCAGTATTCCTTCATAGAGCATGTTAATGAAGGGAAACAAGGAATAAACAATGTGCCAGATGATAAAGGCAAAAAGAAATCAAAGCTGGAGAAGGGGAGAGAGGGATGAGGCTGTGAGGGATGGAGGGACACTAATTAGGGTAGTTGGGAAGGCCTCACTGATGAGAGAAGAGAGATCACAAGAGGCCTGTGGTGAGGGTTGGATTACAACTAAGGAGAGGAAGGAAGAACCACCCAGAGAGTAGGGGCTCTGGAGTTAACTTTGCTGGTTGCTGAACAGCAACCAAGTTCTGAGTCCTAATCTTGGCTATCAATTCCCCGTCCTGCTTAACCTCATCTTTCAGATGAAGGTAATAATGTTTGTCCTATCTGTACCTCAGAGCTACTGATATTTGAGTTAATGTTTAGAGATTATTTTGAACCCCACAGGCAAGAAACATTAGAAAGCACAAGGTGTAATTACAGGTTTTTTCCACTGTATTTCTCTGTTTCTCTCAGTTCTGTATTATGATGATGATGATGATGATGACAAACAAACACACAGAACTGGTGACCTAACCCTCTCCCTCTCTGTGAGTCAACCTTACAGGTTAGTTTATACATTCTTCATCTATCAAGGACAGTCCTGAGATTGTCCTCTATACTTTTGGTCAAGGTCCACATAAAACTAAGAAGAAAATGTTCTGTAGTTTAAGTTAAACAAACTCTCTCAGTCAGTTACTGCTGGACCCAGTGTGGAAGGGTTAATGCTTACTAGGAGAGTTCCCTTAGAGACTCTGTATTCTCAGAAAAGCAAAAGAACACAGCATGTCACCAAGTCCTTGGTAGGCAAAAGAGCTATGTAAACAACAGCTGTGGCAGCACCTTGTTTAATGTGTCAACTGTTCTAGAGAGCCAGACAGAACCTTACAAGACATAATTTTTTGGGTCTGTGCAATTCAGTTACACTATTTTCAAAGTCCTCAGATTGTATTCTAACTTCTCACTTTCTCTTTTAACAGCACAATGGGATAAAGCTGGAGGAAACAGGATGACAAAAAAATTTTATGAAAATTTTGTTAAGTACTGATATTGACTGGAAACATCAAATGTTCATGAAAATATTTGTAATTCCAGTCTTTAAATACTTATAATGAAATTTAAAGACAACTTTTTTTGATTGAAATTGCCAAACATATACCAAGAGAAAGAAAATAATGTATTGAGTCCTCAGGTACCCATCACACAGCTTTACCAATTTTCAACCCATTACCTGTGTGTTTCATCTATGCCTCAACCCAATTGCCTGTACTTCCTGAATTATTTTAAGCAACCCCCATCACTTCACACTTCATCAGTAAATACAGTCAATTCTCTCTTTTCTGTGTAGTTTTTTTTTTTCTATAAATTCATCACATTGTATTACCTAGTACTGAACTATTCTTCCCAGGGGAACATAGGATTAGGTTCCTGAGAGCCTCAGGTCACATTTTTGACAACTGGTCAATATATGACCTTATTTTAGGTGTATTTTCTCTGTACAGTACATCACAGCTTCCTTGTGCTTCAGAGCACTAGACAGCACCTTAACACTATGTTTGGAGGCCATCTGAAACAGCAAAATAACTAAAAACACTTAAATGTGAAAAACATGGCACTAAATAGACTATGAGGACACTTCTTTATGGTATGAGAACTGAAACAACAAGGCAGTGAACCACCTTGTTCAACGACAGCTGGAAATGTGTGCATCAGACCTCTCTAATTTTGTGCTACTCAGCATATGTCTGGGAGTGACCATGGAACCATGATGAATATTGATATTGGGTTTACAAACCCATTTTAGTGAGTAGGCAAATACATAAATATGAATCCACAAATAATCAATCAACTATATTTTGACATGTATTTCATGTAAGGAGTCCTTTTCATTAATGTAACCACAATACCTTTTTTTTTTTACTTAGCAATTAAAAAAACAGTATTTTTAAAGACATTTGTCATTCATTAATAATATTCATTCAGTAATGACATTCATTCAAAATGATATTTAAAATTTTCGATGACAATTCAATAACATCAGTCATTAACTCTAACATTTATTAAGCACTTAACATGCTTTAATAATGGCTGAGACTTAAATTTGTTAAAGACAAAGTTATGGCAATAATTAAATATTCTATAGGTTGTCTACAAGAAACTCACTTTATTATTCCTCTCCCCTCTTTGAGATAGTGGGGTTTTTTTCCTTTGGATATATAGCCATAAATGGGACTACCGGGTCATAAAGTAGTTTTAATTGTAACTTTGGTAGAAAACTCCATACAGTTTTTCCACAGTGGCTACACTAATTCACATTCTGACCAACACTGCACATCCTTTTCTCTTTTCTTTTTTTTTCTAATTTTTCTTAATGTTTATTTATTTTTTGAGAGACAGAGAGAGACAGAGCGTGAGCAAGGGAGGGGTAGAGAGAGAAAGGGAGTCACAGAATCTGACACAGGCTCCAGGCTCTGAGCTGTCAGCACACAGCCCAATGCAGGGCTCAAACCCACAAACTGAGATCATGACCTGAGCTAAAGTCAGATGCTTACCTGACTGAGCCACCCAGACACCCCCCCTTTTCTCTTTTCTCCACATCCTGAACACTTGTTCTTTTTGGGTTTTTTTGTTTGTTTGTTTTTTCATTTTATTGGGATATAATTGACACACTGCACTATAGAAATTTTAGATATACATCATAATGACTTGACTGGACAAGAAACCCACTTTTTAAAAAAAAAATTTTAATGTTTATTTATTTTTGAGACAGAGAGAGACAGAGCATGAACAGGGGAGGGTCAGATAGAGAGGGAGATACAGAATCTGAAACAGGCTCCAGGCTCTGAGCAGTCAGCACAGAGTCCGACGCGGGGCTCGAACTCACGGACCACGAGATCATGACCTGAGCCGAAGTCCGACGCTTAACCGACTGAGCCACCCCAAGAAACCCACTTTAAAGAGTTTATGTTTAAGTAATCTCTACATTCAACTTGGGGTTCAAACTTACAACCCTGAGATTGAGAGTAATATGCTCTATCGACTGAGCCAGCTAAGTGCACAAGAAACCCACTTTAAAGATAAAATTCTATATAGATTAAAAATAAATTGATGGGGGAAAAAAAGTAAAGCGATGAAGAAAAATATACCATTCTAACACCAAAAGAAAGCAGGAGTCATTTATTAATTTCAGACACAGCAGACTTCAGGCCATGAAAATTATCAGGGATAAAGAGGGACAATACATAATGACAAAGAGGTCAATTCTCTAAGAAAACATAATTTTTCATATGTATGTGCCATAACAACAAAGCATCAAAATACATGCATCAAAACCTGATAGAAATGCAAGGTGAAATAGAGGAGTTTACTATTAGAGATGGAGATTTTAACACTTTGCTGTTAGAAATGGACAGGGGTGCCTGGGTGGCTTAGTTGGTTGACCATCCGACTTTGGCTCAGGTCATGATCTCAGGCCTCGTGAGTTCAAGCCCTGCATTGGACTCTGTGCTAACAGCTCAGAGCCTGGAGCCTGCTTCGGATTCTGTATCTCCTTCTCTTTCTCCTCCTCTCCAGCTCACACTCTGTCTGTCTCTCTCTCTCTCTCAAAAATAAGCATCAAAAATTTTTTTAAAAAGAGAGAAATGGACCCAGCAGAGAGAAAATCACTAATAGTAGAACTAAGCACCATCAATCAACTAAATATAATAAACATTTATAGACTATTTCATCCAATAACAGCAGAATACACCTTCCAAGTTCACATGGAACATTCACCAAGATGGAACATATTAAAGGTCATAAAACACACCTTAACAAATTTAAAGCAATATAAATCACACAATATCTTCTGTCATACCCCCAATGGAATTAAACTAGAAATTAGCCACAGAAAGATAACTGAAAAATCCTGAAATATATGAAAATTAAAGAACACACTTTTAAACAACACATGAGTGAAAGAAGTTATCTCAAGAGGAGTTTTTAAAATATTTTGAACTAAATGAAAATGCAAACACAACTTCATAAAATGTGTGTGATGCAGCAAAAGCAGTGGTTGGAAATTTATAGCATTGAGTGTACACATTAAAAAAGAAGATCTACAAATCAATCATCTAAGCTTCTGCCTTAGGAAACTACAAAAGGAAGAGAAAATTAATTTTAAAGTAATCAGAAGAAACATTAAAAATTCAAGCAGCAATCATTGAACACACAAAATAAAGAAAATTTAAAATTCAAAAGCCAAATATGTTTGAAAATTTAATAAAGTTGATAAGCTTCCAACCTGACTAAAATAAAAAGAAAACCAAAATTAATAATATAAGAAATAAAAGAGGAAACATCACTACAGATCCTATGGAGAGTAAAAGGATAATAAAGAATACTATCAATAACTTTTTGTCCACAAATTTGATAACCTAGAAATGGACCATTCCTTGAAAGACACAATCTACCAAAACTCACACAAGAGGAAATAAACTGCCTAGCCCTGTATCTATTCAAGAAATTGAATCAATAATTAATAATCAATAACCTTGCAACACAGATTACATCAGGCCCAGATAGGTTCACTGGTGAATTCTGCCAAACATGAAAGGAAAAAAAAATTATGCCATTTCTACAATCTCTTTCAGAAGATAGAAGCAGGGAAAACACTTTTCTAACTCATTCTGTGAGGCCAGCATTACCATAATACCAAACCAAAGACATTATAAGAAAACTACAGACCAATCAGGCCCCTGGGTGGCTCAGTTGGTTAAGCATCTGACTTTGGCTCAGGTCATAATCTTGCGGTTTGTGAGTTCAAACCCCATGTTAGGCTCTGTGCTGACAGCTCAGAGCCTGGACCCTACTTTGGAATCTGTGACTCCATCTCTCTCTGCCCCTCCCCCACTCACACTTTGTCTCCTGTCTCTCAAAAAATAAATGTTAAAAAATATTTAAAAGAGAAAACTACACACCAATATTTCTCATGAACATAGATATAAAAATCCTCAGTAGAACATTAATAAATCAAATCCAACAATGTATAAAAAAGAATTATGCACCATAACCCAATATGATTTATCCCAGGTAGGTTAGTTCAACATTCAAAAATCAAGTTAAGGATGAACATTAAAAGTTAAAGAAGTAAATGTGATCCATCACAACAAAGGCTAAAAAAGAAAAATCACAAGATCTTATCAATAGATGCAGGGGAAAAAAAAAGCATCTTAAACAATCCAACACCTATTCATGATAAAAAGTCTTGGTAAGCTAGGAATAGAGGGAAACCTCCTCAACCTCATTTTTAAAATTAGACCAAAAAATTATGGCTAACATTATACTCAACGGTGAGAAACTGAAAGCTTTCCTACTAAGATGAGGAGCAAGGCAAGGATTTCCCCTCTCACTACTGCTTTTCAACCCTGTAATGGAAGCCCTGGTGATGCAATAAGAAAAGGCAATTAAGACATACAGGTTGGGAAGGGAGAAATAAAACCACCTTCGTTTGCAGATGACATGATCATCTATGTAGAAAATCCTAAAAAATCAACAAATAATACCTCCTTATAGAAAGCTCACATAAGCAATTATAGCAAGGTTGCAGAATACTGGGTTACTATTCAAAAGTAAATCACTTTCCATATACCAGCAGTGAACAAGTCGAATTTGAAATAAAACACAATATCATCTATATTAACACTCCTAAAAATGAAATACTTAGGTATAAATCTAACAAAATATACAGAAGATCTATAAGAGGAAAATGACAAAACAAGGAAAAACTATACAACTATAAAACTTTATCCTTTTTTATCTGTCCTCTCTACATGTTGCAACCTCACTTTCACTCTTTTTGATCCTCTTCCACCTTCATTTTCCTCTACATATTATAGCCTCTAGCCATATTCACCTCATCTCAGCTCCTGAAAGACCATACCAATTTCTAGGTGTCTATGCCTTTGCACACACTATTCCAATAAGCTTTCATTAATTCTATTATTAGCTATTTAAAGGACTATAACAATGTTAATACAACCATTTGTAAACTTAGAGAAGAAGAATACAAGTGAAGTATATCAGGGCAATTTGAAGAACTCACTTTCAAAGGCGGGACTACCTTCTTTCCAAAACTGCTTTGTCAAGGTCACTGACAAACTATCCTATGGTCTCCATTTGCTCTCCATTTTCTGCTCTCCATTTGCTTAACCTCTCAGTAGCACTGATGACTCTCTAGTAAAGCAAACTGCTCTCTGGCTTCATTGACCCTACCTTCTCCTGTTCTGCTTCCTCACTGTCCCTGTCTCTAGTCCACCTGCTTCTCTCCTACCAAACCTCTAAACATCAGTGTAACACACGACTCCATCCTCAGTCCTTTTGTCCTCTGCTCTGCCTACATTCACTTGTTGCACAATCTTATACATTCCCAGGACTTCAAATACCATCTATTTGTCAATGGCTCTCTCGTTTAGGTCTCCAGCTCTCACTTCTCTACCAGGCTCCAGATTCATTTATCCAACCGCCTATTTGACATTTCCTTTTGGAGATCTTAAAGGTATTTCAGACTTTACATATTCAAAACAAAACTCTATCTCCCTTCCCCTCGCCCCAAATTCTTATTTCTCCCATGTTCTTTTTATCTCAGCAAAATGGCTTCACAGCTGCTCATGCTAAAAACCAGGAATAATCTTTGATGCCCATGTTCACTTCAGGTTCTATTATCTAATTTGTCAGCACATCTTCTTAATGCTACTTCCCAAATATATCCTGCCTCCTCCTCCCTGGAAGAAAAGGAAATACTGTACTACTAGTTACAATTCTCAGCATCTCTTGCCTGTGTTACTGAACAGCCTCTTAACTGGACATCATGTTTGTACTCTTACCCTTCCACAATTTGTTATTTGTTGAGTAGAAGTAATCTTCATAAAGCATAATCAAATGTCATTCTCTGGCTGAAGAATCCCTGAATGGCAACCCATTTTATGTAGAATAAAATTAAACCTTTTCAGCGATTGAGAACAACTTTGATGCAATCCCTGCCAATTTCTCAACCTCCTCTGGCACTGGCCTCCCTCTTCTACACTACTCTCCAGCCACCCTGGCCTTCTTTCTGTCCTGTGACATCATCCTCAGAATCATCCTCTCAACCTCTGGGCCTTTGCACTGTGTTTCTTCTGCCTAGAATAGTTTGTCTTTCAGGTAGTTATGTAATTGGCTCCTTCTTGTCATTTAAATCTCAGTCTGAGTCTTACCTATAAAAGTCTATTCTTGAAAATCTTGCTGCTCTTCTTTACAAGAACCCAGTCTAGTTTAGGTGATTGTGTGTACAGTGATTCTCTAAAATGAGACAGGAAGCACAGGGGATTTTCTGTTTTTGTTTTTGTTTTCTTTAGAGACAGAGATGGGTTGGGGAAGGGGTAAAGAGGGGAGGAGAGAGAGAATCTTAAGCAGGCTCCATGCTCAGCACAGAGCCTGATGTGGGCTCGATCTCACAACCATGGGATCATGACCATGAATCGAAATCAAGAATCAGAGGCTTGAAACACATGGGCGGCTCAATCAGTTAAGCAGCTGACTTCAGCGTAGGTCATGATCTAGCAATTCACAAGTTCAAGCCCCATGTCAGGCTCTGTGCTGACAGCTCAGAGCCTGGAGCCTGCTTCAGGTTCTGTGTCTCCCTCTCTCTCTCTGCCCCTCTCCCACTTACATGTACTCTCTCTCTCTTTCTCTCTCTCTCAAAAAAAAATAAATAAATATTTTAAATATTTTTAATTAAAAAACAAAGAATCAGAGGCCTAACCAACTGCACCACCCAGGCACCCCAGGAAACACAGTTTTAAAGAAAATGAGTTCAACTTATAACCTGCTGAGTTTGAGACAGGATGCTACCAAGCAGTTAAATAGATGGAACTTGTCTTTAGGAAAGAGGTATGGTTGAATATGTAATTCCCAGTGCATTGTTTGCAGCAGAATGAATGAAAGGTTTGCCTCAGGAAATCAGAAAAGAAATATTATAAAAGGACTAATCATAGAACATCATGAAATGCCACCCATTTTATTGATGAGCATAGAAAAAGTTACCAAAAGGCCCTGGGGGATAAGAAAGAATAAGAAAGCCATTGACAAATGGCGATGCAAAGCAAAGGAGAAAGAAGTTTCCAGAAGAATAAAGTGATAAACTTTTAATTTCATAGCAGAGTTTAAGTGGAACAAAAAGGGTTCATTGCTTTTGAAACTGAGAGGTCATTGATGACTGGAGCATCAAGCCAAGTTGCAACAGATATGAGGTAAGAAGTGAAGCGAGGATCTTCGACTGCTTCTTTATGGAATGTTTGTCTTCTTTGTCAATTAGGCCCCATGATGTCAATTAGCCCAGTCTTTCCAGTAGTATATTCCTGTTTTCTAGAACTCACTACAATGTTAGATACCTCGTCAGCACCCCTACCCTCAACAGTACTTACCTAATGAGTGAATTAAAGGGAGACATTGTGGGAGAAGAGAGAAGGGGGAAAGGAAAGGGGGGCTGTGGAGAAAAAGAGAAATGGAGACAGGAAGGGAAAAAAAAGAGAAAGCAAGACAAGGTAAGATACAGCAGTGAGTAGACAGGATCTAAATAAAGGTTTTCAGTTTGGGAACATCTTGAGTATGGTTATATGTGGAGGCAAAAATAACCCATAGGGAGAGTGTTAAGACACAGGAAAGAGAAAAAGAGAAAGAAAGCTCTGTGAGAGGTTGGGAGGGGGGACCAGGAACTAGTCAAAGGATAAATTTTATATTGATAATCCAACAAAAGTTAAGTCTCAGTGAAACTGGCAGAATGTCACTGATAAGTCATAAATGATCTGTACAGGATAACTTTCAATTATTTAATAATAGTATTATCATTTTCTTATTGGCTTGATAATGCAATTATATGAAATAGCTAATATTAATATCAGAGTTTAAATTCTTGATTAAATCTTTAATAACCCAGTTAGAGTTTGTACTTGTTCCATTAGAATTTTAATTTTTTAGAAAAAAATTTCTTCTTTAGCTATAAAATGCATTACCTATGAAGGTGAGGTAGAAATAGGACCAAGAATAAGGAAAAGAAAATTTAATTTTCACATCAAATAAATGTCTGAATCTAAAAAAAAAAAAAAACAAAACAACTATCATTTTGCTTTGCCAGTATCAGACCGAATAGAGGGCGACAGAAGAAAGAAATAAGGTTTGCTGTTTGTTATTTAAAAAAAAAGTTTCCAGCCTAAGTCTCATCTATTTTAGTCAATGTCCTTTGAGGAATGTAAACTCCCCTCCACTTCCAGAAAAGAAAAAGAAACTAAGTAGTTACTAAACTCTACTGTGGTGTTGTAGTAATGTAGCCAAATTTCTTGTTTACCAAAATTCGACTGTCATAACATTCGTCCGGTATGTTCCTACCTAGAGAACAAGGCTCTACTGATTTCTTTGTGCTCTCTTAAACCTTATTTTGGCCTCACCCCCCTAACCCAAGGAAAGAAATCGGAGTTTTCTCTAATTTGAATCTTAGTTGAAGACAGGCAAAGTGGATAAATTTATTTCATGCGTAACTAGGACACAACATGAGATTCTTCCTCTCTGTTTCATAGGATCCTTGTCAGGGTTGCCCTCTAGAGATCACCATTTTGTAAGAAGACTGTGAGGCTCAGGAAGTCAAAGGAACTTGGTTACATACCACTCAATATCAACAAAATTAGGACTAGATCTCAGGTTTTGTGACTGCTAAACCAGTTCATTTCCTACTAACCATGGAGTGCCAAAAGCATTTGCAAATATTTGTGGATACAAAATTAACTGTGATACAAAGGTAAGGTGAATCCAATCCGATTCTTCTGAAGTAAATTTCAAACTCCACTTCTTTCCCACTCAATGTCACCCTCTTTCACTAATTCAGAAATCAGTGAACCTGTTCATTGATAACCAGAGACCATGTTCCCATTTTGCTTTTGGGTCATTCTATATCATTTATTAATGCTTCCTGTAGTGAGAATGGGCACTACAAACAAAGGGGAAGACTACCTTGGTCTGGTGAATTTGCAGAGTCTTTGAATCTAGATAGAACTTTGAGACAAATGGTCTATTGAGATTTTGTGATTTGTTTTTGTTTCATGTGTAGATTCTTGTCATATGAGCAATTGTGGATGCGTACCATGTGCCACTCCATAAGCATCCGTGCCCCGACCCCAATGACCAAATCACAGCCTCTTCTGCACCCCCTACATTCTCTCAGCCCTCATGTATCTTGTTCCAGCCCTGTGTCAATTCTGACAACTCCCCAGGGATAGCCTGCCTATACTTGGAGCAGTCACCTCCACCTGAGGTACCCTGCCTATATAAGGCCCTCCTGGGCACCTCTTCATTCCCACCCACGCCATACACACACACAACTGAAGTGCAGGGGACTCTCACACCCCAAGATTTCTTTTGACCAAACGGAGATGGAGAGCCATTGGATAAATTTTTCCACATTTTCCTTCATCCCCATTATGGCCCAGAACACAGTTTTGCGTAGACTTAAGCAAATCTCATTCTGCTTAGGCCCCAAAAGCTCGGTCTTTAGAGTCTTTGAAACCCCATTCCTTCTAATTCTTGTTTCTTGGGGAGTTGTCGAAGCTAGCTTGTTGTTGTTCTTCTAGAGAGGAGAATGAGGAAGGAAAAAAGTGTGGGGAATTCAATGCTTATAAAAGTGTGCCTCATAGTTCATCCGAGAGAGGGTGGCACTGATGTTAGGTGACACAATCACAAACCCTCTTGTTCTTATATTTCTGGGCACATTCAGAGAGACAGGGAGACCCCAATACACTTTTTAAAAGTTTCCCTTAAATCCTCTTACATCCATTATAGCTTCCTCTAGTTTTCTCTCCTCAAATTTCTCTGATAAAGCTTCTCTGAAAAAAAAAAAATGTTACAGAGAGGGAAGGAGGCAAACAATAAGAGACTGTTAAATACTGAGAACAAACTGAAGGTTGATGGGGTGCAGAGGAGAGGAGAAAGTGGGTGATGGGCATTGAGGAGGGCACCTGTTAGGATGAGCACTGGGTGTTGTATGGAAACCAATATGGCAATAAATTATATTTAATATAAAAAATAAATAAAATCTCAATCTTAAAAAAGAAAAAAAAAGCTTCTCTGCCCAGGAAGTACTTCTCAAATTCAAACCTTCCCTCTCTTCATTTTTTATAACATTCTCACCCTTTTTTCCCCTTAAACTCCCTTTCCTCCACCTCCTTCCCTGTAGCATTGACTCTATCCCCTTCTCCAAAACTCCATTATGAACAACAGTAGCACTTCTAGATGTTTTCTAGGGCTGAAAATACCTTAGGATATGCAGAATGAATTCAGGATTCATATCAGAGCAGTGGTTTTTTCCAGTGTGATCCCTGAAGCAGCATCAGGAAGCATTGGAACTTGACAGAAAGGAAATTCTCAGAACTCACCCCAGACTTGGTCAGAAACCCTGGGAGGAGAGCCCAGAGATCTGTTTTCCCAAGCTCTTTGGGTGTTTCTGATGAGAGGGAAACTTTGAGGGTATAACAGTAAGCACTGTCACGTGGTTCTCATTGAATCCTCACTGTAGATCAGAATCACCTGGGAAACATTTACGACGTAGAGATTCCTGGGAGACTAACCTAAAAGGCAGATTTAGGTGGGCTCTGACGGGGCCCAGAGTTTGCCCAGAGTAAAATCACCTGATTTTACCATTCGGCCAGGGTGCGACACCACTGCAGTATCCTCAAATAAGAAGTAAATAGGACAAGAATTTTTCTATTGTGGAGGGTTTGGGAGGTGGGGAGGTGTGGGGAGGGAGGATATGGTGCTAGTTTCCTGGTTTAAGTCCAACATGTTTAATACTTTTATAATGTTAACTCCAAAGTAGTCATTCACATGAGCATAGAGCACTACTGCCTGCCCAACTTTTTAAAACTTGTTTCAGTAAAATATATAAATGGTCTTTAGAATCTCTGAGCACATGTGGTAGAACTGCTTAAAGCAAGCAGCGCTGTTCGAGCAGCATGGACACCTAGATGGACGACAGAGCCCTTGTGGTTCACGGAGGGCTGGCTGGGTGCCTTTCCCCTTAACAAATATAGCAGGGCCCTTTTGGTTTGCACCCTGGGCGACTGGCCTCCTCACACCCTCCTCTCTGCCCCCAATGCTTTGGAACACGACTGCAATTCTGCTAATGTCTTCAGACAAAGGCATCATTTTATTCCGTTTTTATTAATAGCAGCAAGTGTTGGAGACTTTGTAGACTGAACCCGGTGGGGAGACAAGTCAGAGACCGTGTGTGGATTTAAGCATTATGCCACCTCATCAGGCCATTTTCCACTTTCTTTTCATAAGGACCAAAATAGACAATGGGAAAAACACCAATTGCAATTTTCCAAATGGAAATGAGGCACTGCTATAGGGGTTCACCAGGAAAGTTTATGTTTAGATAAAATAACACAATCACACAAATCTCTACCTTTTCTGGTATAATTTGCCCTCATTACCACCAGCTGATTGGATTGGGGAGGTTTCTTTTAAGTAATCATATGGCATGTAGTTGGAAGTGGTAGAAAAGATTGACCAACATATTCAAGTTTCAGTGTTTTCATCTTGGTTGCATGAATTACCTTGATTAGAAAATCAATTACAATTAGCCAAAAATCCAGTGTGTTTTCTGGTTACCCCAGGAACATTTACTTACCTACAGTTCAGCAAAAATCACCAAAAGGCATGTGGTATTTATAAGGAACTGGAGTGCCAGCTTGTCTCTATGTCCAACAACAGTAAAATATTTTAAATATTTATTTTGTGGGGCGCCTGGGTGGCTCAGTCGGTTAAGCATCCGACTTCAGCTCAGGTCACGATCTCGCGGTCCGTGAGTTCGAGCCCCACGTCGGGCTCTGGGCTGATGGCTCAGAGCCTGGAGCCTGCTTCTGATTCTGTGTCTCCCTCTCTCTCTGCCCCTCCCCTGTTCATGCTCTGTCTCTCTCTGTCCCAAAAATAAATAAACGTTAAAAAAAAAATTTTTTTTTAATATTTATTTTGTGCTTGCAAGAGGCTGAATGAGCATAAAGGAAATACATGAGACGGGCACTATGGGTATCCTCCAAGGGAAAACACATCTGTTCTTCTGTTCACGATATTCTAAACACTTGCTGGGAATGGATACTCACTGCAAAAACTACCTGCTGAGAATTCCATAAAACCTTGACTCTTGTCTTTGAAGTTATTTGCAAAACTTGGGGAAAACAAAAGTGGAAGGAAACACTGTGGAGGCAACTGGAACGCTGATCCATGTTTGACACATACTGTCATACACCTTTAAAAGTGTCACCAAACTGTCAGTGTTTTTAGACATGTACTAGAGTGCTCACCTTGAACTTTCCCCCACACACTCTTTTGTTTTTTTATTTTTTTTCATTTATTTGTTTTTGAGAGACAGAGAGAGCACAAGTGGGGAGGGGCAGAGAGAGAAGGAGACAGAATCCAAAGCAGGCTCCAGGCTCTGAGCTGTCAGCACACAGCCTGACATGGGGCTCAAACTCACAAACTGTGAGATCATGACCTGAGCCAAAGTCGGACACTTAACCCACTGAGCCACCCAGGCACCCCTCCCCCTCATACTCTTGATGTGCAGAGCCTAAAAGTAGCTGGGCAAGAAGTGGACAAATTTGCACACAGTGATTCCAACCCCTTCTGAGCTGGCAGGTGACCAACCCCTGTCAGAGGACCCAGGAAGTCTTGACTAAAGGCCCAGGGGTAGGAAATCAAACACACACTGTGGTAGTAGAGAGACCAGATGAGGAGCATGGCCACTGCACCCAGCCCAGTCATCAAAGAGAGACAGAGCTTCTAGGCCACGATGGTGGCAGATTCCAGTCCTTGACCTGACCCAGAGAGGTGACCTCTGTGAGGAACCCTCTTGGCTGAAGTAGCACCAAGGTGGTGATCTTTGTTAGACATGTAAAAGCATCTGCAGTCAGACGGTTTGTTCTAGCCATCTTCTGAGGCATGACTGAGGGCCTGTGAACTCTAAGGGAGATGTTTTGTTTGACTTCTTAAAAAGGACCACTTATGCACAGGAAGCTCAAAGACTTGGTGCCCCCTACTCCCCTTTTGAATAATTATTACTAATACAATTCTAGGTGTAAGGAGTGATAAAATAGTAAAAAATAGAATTTAAAATATGGTGGGCTTCAGATGCATAGATACAGACAGATTAGTGGTTAGCACAGGGGATGGGGAGTACAGGTGAAGGGGATTGAGAAGTACAAACTTCTAATTATAGAATAAATACAGCATGGGGATGCAATGTATAGTATGGACAATATAGTCAATAACATTTACTTGACTTTGTAAGGTGATAGATGGTAACTAGACTTCTTGTGATCACTGCTCAATGTATCACTAGATAGAACCCCTGAAACTACTATCATATTACATGTCGATTTCACCTCAGTAAATAAACATAAAAAGAAAAGAACAATGATGGATTTTTAGGAGCCTCTACTGAAGTTGAATGGCACTGTCACCCCTAGAAGATGAAACATGAACTTCAGCCTTAATCCTTAGCCCTTTTCCCAGCCGTCTGTTTATTAGATATATTGAGCCAAAGTAAAAACTGGACTTTTTCTGCTCCAAAATTATATGATCGTTGAATACAACAAAATGATTTTCTGAATTTGGTAGAACTAAAGGGCCAAAAGCAGAACACAGAGGACGCAATGCTGGAGTGAATCCCAAAGGATGTGTGTAAACTAGTCAGGATAACAAAGGGCAGGATTACTTAGACCCAGAGAGGCCATAAAAGATAATATCCTGGGATCTTCATCAGAGAGATGTAAAAATATTTTGTGCCCACAAAAGTATCTTTTAATGCTGACTATATATTGTGTCACAAAAACAAAACCTACAGATTATAGTTTATAAGTTGAAAAATACAAATGTAGACATTCTGAAAATCATAAAAATAGGTAACACTGAACTTTTACTAGTGGCCAGGCAGCACGTTAAATGTTTTCCGTGAGTTGCCTCACTGGATTGTCTAGTGGTCCTGCTAGGTAAATAACGTTATTACTCCCCCACTCTAAATGAGAAAGCTGAAATCTGACAGACTTGATGCTGGATTTATGACTAGCTCCTGAACTCACCCTCGTGACTATGATTATACATCATTACATGGCCTCATCGATATCACTTTCTCCAAAGATAATCAATGTATTAAGATCCCCAAGAATATTTATCACCAAAGCACATAAAATACCAGAATTAACATCTTGAGGATCCTGGGAAGATGGCGGCATAGGAGGACGCTGGGCTCACCGCACGTCCTGCTGATCACTTAGATTCCACCTACACCTGCCTAAATAACCCAGAAAACCGCCAGAAGACTAGCAGAACGGAGTCTCCGGAGCCCAGCACAGAGGAGAGGCCCACGGAAGAGGGTAGAAAGGGCGGAGAGGCGGTGCACACTCCACGGACTGGTGGGAGGGAGCCCGGGTGGAGGGGCAGCCTGCCGGCCAAGCAGAGCCCCCGAGTCTGGCTTACAAAAGCGGAGGGGCCGGACGGAGTGTGTTCTGACAGCAAGTGGGACTTGACATCTGAAAGGTTATAAGCTAACAGCTCTGCTCGGAGAACGGGAGGGCTGGAGGACAACAGGAGGGAGAGTTGTTGAGCCCCAGACAACAGAGTGCAGCTTGGCAGGGAACAAAGGCGCTTGCCAGCGCCATCTCCCTCACCCATCCCCCAGCCAAAATCCCAAAGGGAACCAGTTCCTGCCAGGGAACTTGCTTGCACCACGAAAACACCCAACGTGTACTTCTGCGGATCCATCCCTCCGGCAGGTCTGACTCCCTCCCGGTCCCTCCCAAAGCGGATCTCCAAAGGAAAAGCGAGCTGAGCCTGCCCCTCCCGCCCCTGTGCACCTTGCCGATCCACCCCAGCGAATACGCCAGATCCCCAGCACCACAAGCCTGGCAGTGTGCAAGTAGCCCACACGGGCCACGCCACCCCACAGTGAATCCCACCCCTAGGAGAGGGGAAGAGAAGGCACACACCAGTCTGACTGTGGCCCCAGCGGTGGGCTGGAGGCAGACATCAGGTCTGACTGCGGCCCCGCCCACCAATGCAAGTTATTCAAGACAGCACAGGGGAAGTGCCCTGCAGTCCCGCACCACTCCAGGGACTATCCAAAATGACCAAACGGAAGAATTCCCCTCAGAAAAACGTCCAGGAAATAACAGCTAACAAACTGATCAAAAATGATTTAAACAATATAACAGAAAGTGAATTTAGAATAATAGTCATAAAATTAATCGCTGGTCTTGAAAACAGTATAAAGGACAGCAGAGAATCTCTTGCTAGAGAGATCAAGGGACTAAGGAACAGCCAGGAGGAGCTTAAAAAGTGCTATAAATGAGCTGCAAAATAAAATGGAGACAACTACGGCTCAGATTGAAGAGGCAGAGGAGAGAATAGGTGAACTAGAAGATAAAATCATGGAAAAAGAAGAAGCTGAGAAAAAGAGACATAAAAAAATCCAGGAGTAGGAGGGGAAAATTAGAGAACTAAGTGATGCACTAAAGAGAAATAATCTATGCATAATTGGTATTCCAGAGGAGGAAGAGAGAGGGAAAGGTGCTGAAGGTGTACTTGAAGAAATCATAGCTGAGAACTTCCCAGATCTGGGGAAGGAACAAGGCATTGAAATCCAAGAGGCACAGAGAACTCCCTTCAGACAGAACTTGAATCAATCTTCTGCACGACATATCATAGTGAAACTGGCAAAATACAAGGATAAAGAGAAAATTCTGAAAACAGCTAGAGATAAACGTGCCCTAACATATAAAGGGAGACCTATAAGACTCGTGACTGATCTCTCTACTGAAACTTGGCAGGCCAGAAAGGAATGGCAGGAGATCTTCAATGTAATGAACAGAAAAAAAATATGCAGCCGAGAATCCTTTATCCAGCAAGTCTGTTATTTAGAATAGAAGGAGAGATAAACGTCTTCCCAGAATTAACGTCTTGGCACAAGTTGTAAAAGTGTATATTTGGGCTCTCAGATCTTTTTCACTTTTTTGCTTTTTGGGTTTTTTGTTTGTTTTGGTTCTTTTCTTTTTTTTTTTTTAATGTTTATTTATTTTTGAGAGAGACAGACTGTGAGCGGGGGAGGGGCAGAGAGACAGGGAGACACAGAATCTGAGGCAGGCTCCAGGCTCCGAACTGACAGCACAGAGCCCCGACATGGGACTTGAACTCACCGACTGAGAGATCATGACCTAAGCAAAGTCAGTCGCCCAACCAACTGAGCCACCCAGGCACCCCTTTTTAAAATTTTTTTAATGTTTATGTTTGTTTTGGTTCTTTACAATTTGAGGTACTTTTTAAATTTTTTTATTTACTTTGGAGGGGGCAGGGTAAGGGGTAGAGAGGATCTGAAGCAGGTCCTGTGCTGACAACAGAGAGCCCAATGCAGGGCTTGAACCCACGAACCAAACCGTGAGATCATGACCTGAGCCGAAGTTGGATACTTAACCAACTGAGCCACCCAGGTGGCCCCAATCTGTGGTGCTTTTAATCCTCTATTTTTTCCTCTTCATTTTCCCCAAATCGTATGCAGACTGCCAATTGTACTTTCTGAATCTATATATTGGGCTTAGCAGAAATGGAAACCAGAAAAAAAAAGATGTTTTGATGTTCTAAACTTTTTTTTAACCTCAGATTTTTTTATACAACTATAATCATTATATATACAACTTTGAGTCCTGCTTTATTCACTCAAATTATAAGCATTTATGACATTATTAAACACACAAAAACATTTAGTAGTTGATTCTATTCTCTCAGGTGGGTAAATCATAGGTCTGTAACCAACTCACCATCATCTGACTAAAGCTACATTTGAAGTATAAAGGTTAACCTAAATCTTACTTCAGCTCTAGAGACCTAGGAACTAATCACTGGGTACTGCTCTCAGAGTTGGTACCTAAAAGGCTATTGCAATCAGTGAATTATATAGCATGTCACACTTGATCAATTTTTACCATATTAACAGTAATTACACATTTCTCGAGTTTCAGAGAGAAAGCAAATAATTGACCACAGCTGGCAATATTTTATTTTACATGGAGCACCACAGCTGGAGGAATGCCAGCCTAACCTTGAACTGGGCTTTAATTGACTGCAAACATTTAGGGGCAATGTCTTGTGCTGGCTAACTTCTTTGCTAACTTTCCATTTGGTATCTGAATATTTTCAAAAGTACACAGAGGAATCACATAGCCTTCACTGAGGCCCAAGAAGAACCCAGGAGCCCAACTAGCTTTATTCCAAGAATGCAAAACAATCCTGATCATGTGGGATATATCATAGGCATTTCTAAATGCCTATGGAAATTGGAAACTCATTTGATCCCCTCAGGTTTTACAGCTGCTTCAAATCGGTAAGCAAGGACAGTCATTTCAGAGTAGATGTTTTGAATACCAGTAATTCTTGCCACAAGATTTTTATAAACAAGAATGAAATAAAAAACGAGAAGAGCAAAGAAGAAATAAAAACTTTTCCTACCATGTAGGTTTACAACCTCTTCCTGATAGTCACCATATTTTACTCGAGTTAACTGATTAAACACAAAGTGCTCCATGAGGGAACGTGTGTGTGGTGCAGCTTTATTAATATCATGCTTATCCATTCTGCATTCGTAGCTGCAATAGTTTCGTTATTAGAAAGAAATGTCAAATCCATTCGAGGCTCACAATCCATAGAATTTGAATCAAGCTATTGTATGATTTTGATTTTAATTTTCCTAAATTTCCAGTGATTGGTTTTCACTGGGCACTGTAAGCAAAAGGGGGAAAAAAATGATCATAGGAAATATTTTCTAGGATACATCCTTGATTTACTAAAAATAGAGACAGAAGCAAAGAACCCAGTCTTATGACAGCTGCTTTCTACTCGACAGAACAAAGGATGCTGCTGTCTACAGTAAAGGCACTTACGGTCCACACTTGAAATAACAAAAATAATCCTTAAAAAATTAAAATAATACAGTATGGCATACCTTAACTTAAAACATAATTAGGGATCAATTGGAATCAGCTGATGAAAATATTTTCACTTATAATAAATAGCCATATACATATGTGAATATACACACATACACTTCCCAAACTCTAGCCTGCTATGATGTTGATTTTAAAACGGATAAATCAGCATTTTAGAGCTTGTATATATTTTCACTATTATTATTTACTTTCCATTTTATAATGTACGCTTACGATGTCTATTTGATGAACTATTTGAGTAGTCTTCAAGCTTTTACTTTACGATGTCTATTTGATGAATTCGCGCTTTTACTTTACTTTCAAAATCTTACTTTTCATAAAATGTTGACAGATGCCTTTAAATATGCCTCCAAATTCCATGGGCCCATTTTTTGTGGCCCCTCCTGGATTAAGGTGGATGTCACTTCTGCACACACTGTACCGCCAGGGAAGGGCAAGGGCTTTAAGGGCAAAAGAATCTGTAGGTATTTTATCCCAGAGATTGTTTTAATAACATTTCAAACTGCGATGTCATTTGGGGCTTAAAAAAATGTGTGAATAATTTTAAGAGGTAAAATAGATGTCAAAACCGTAAGCTCTTAGTAACAAGAGAATAACTTCACACAACTTTAAAATCTGGTAACTTAGGTTCATGTTACCACGGCACATCTACTTGCCTCCAAATGCAACCTTTATTTTATGTTACTTTTTTTAAACTCAGCTTGCACACCCGCAGTCCCTTCCCTCCACGGGTGTCAAATGGAGTTGTTGTGTTGGTACAGTGTCTTTTGTACCATCAGGTATGGGAATTTAGTAACCTTTTCACCGCCACAATTAGAAATAACAAAGAGGTATGTATTCACTCAGTTTATAAATTCTTAGCATTAATAGTTGGCCCAGGACTGCTAAAGTTATTAGACTGGTTCATATCTGGTTCATTGTGTTACCGCCTTAGTAAAATAAGCATGCAGCTAGGATTCTCATGCTCAAGGCTAGACACCAGTTTATAGGGCAAAAGGCAACAGGGCAATTTAACTTTTAGTTAAGTGGTTTTCCATTAATTGGGCCACACATTCTTACAAGCACCACTGCACACAGTTTGGTTCTGAGAAGATTTGTAAGATTTTTGTGTGTCTTTCATGCATTCCAACATACAGCTTATACTTAATTTAGCAGATGACAGTTATACAAGACTTTTCTTAATTGCTTTTTATGCATAGTTGGAAGAAATGGCAGGCAGCCTTTAAGTGAAGATTTTGTGGAAATGGTAAGCCGAATGTGCCCCCTTTCCTGTGTTTACTGTTGACAATTCCATGAGCATGCCAAAGCAGCTTCGGGCCATAGAAGGCAGGGTCAACCAAACTGCACGCACAACTACTTTTATCGGTATACGCAACAGAAGGGCGAAATTAGTTGTGATGTATTTGCCTTGTGTACTTACAGCAGAACACGAGGGATGGGAAAGTCTAGCCAGTTTTGCCGAAGTTGAGTTAAATCTTGTAGAAAGTCACACATTTAAGCTATTTTGTTTTCCATTAGTGGCTGATGAAAAGTTATCCATTTTCTCAACTCAGCAAGCTTTCACAAAACAATACTTGGTTGGCAACAGTAAAATAAAGACTTTCTTCCACCTCATATTCATTCAAGGTTTTCTTATTTAAAGGTCATCTTTTTTTTTTTTTTTTAACCAAAGGCAGGCAAACAAAGCTAAGTATCAAACAAGGGTATTTTGTGGGTGACATAGTCAACAACGGTATTTGGGCAGCCACAGCATACTCAATTGCTTAGCTGCTCATCGTAGTTCAAATGCAACTGGTGAGAGACAACCCCAAACGTGTGAATAGCGACACACAGGTAAACTGATGGGACCGGGAGGGCAGAGTGCAAGAAGGTCTTGGGGTGGACTCTGGCTCTGTAAGAGGCAGTTCTGAGGCAATTCCCAGGCACAGGCTCCCTGTCCTGCTGGCACAGTCTTTTCCCTGGAGCCCTTTGGCACCAGTGCCTGTGACAGCTCAGAGCTCACCGTGGCATCTCCAGGAATTGGGCCATGAGATGAGCCACGGCAGGAGGGATGGGTCTGTACGGCAGCCGGTTGGCATGTCCCAGCCAGAAGGAGGAAGGGATGGGTCACTTTGCAGAGTTCAGGCTTGGCACTGTGGACCTCCCGCATGATAACACTTCTTAATGACTTAGATTTGACTGTGGACATCGCTGTTGGCCGAGGACTGCAGAAAGCAGACTTCATAAGTGAACAGCTGTTCTGCCGACTGTTCCACCTGCCCTATTTCATTTACCTACCAAAAATTTTACAAGGAGAAGAATTTGCCATGACATTTTATTCCGGCGCTATCAGCAAGGTCTCTTGAATCATCCCATTATCATCCTAATCTAGTCTTTGCCTCTTTTTCTCTAAAATGTTTTTGTTTTATCATTAATGTAGGCCTTTAGGGCTTAACACTCTAATGTCAAGCAACCGAAAAGTATTCTTTTCAACCCTTAAAGTGCTTATGTTGGCTCATCTGTTTTGCTTATCATTTTCTGCTACCTTCTTCATGCCTATCTTTTTTCCCCTGGATTACATTTTTACTCAAATACTACCAAGCTTCAAAAGAAGTATTTCAGGAATTGTATGTATGAGGGTAGTAGAGGTCAGAAATCCCATAAAGATAAGATACAAAAACTTCTAGGTCACCGACCCTTGTTAAAAACAGAAGAATCTGAAGAAAGCGGTCTGAAATAAGATGGAAACTCATTCATACAAAATCTGCTCATGGAAAATTTCTTATAGCGTCGACTGCTGAGTTGACTCTAGCATTCTTCACATTGCGTAGTTACAGATGTCATTTCCTACAAATCTTACCTTGTAGCCTAATAATCTCCTTCCTGAATTCCAAAGTTATTTCAATGCCTGTGTATTTTTTAAAAGCTGAATGAATGAATGAAATTGTTTAAGAATAATACAACTTTCACTGCATTTGCAAGTACTGATTATGTATACTGATCTATATTCCATAAGGAACAGGTAAAAAATTTTGGAAGGCCAGCATAACAAATTACTTTCCCCTCACAGTACAGTATCTGCTTCTCACACCTTGTTGAAATTGTCTCTAATGTGGCTGACACCATGCACAAATATGGTCTTGTCAGGATCCTAAACCCTCAGATTGTGTCTAATTATAGTTGACACTTAGAACTTTTCAGCCGGATTAGCCAGCACTTCTGTTCCTTGCTTATTTGCAAAAATGTGAATTTAACTCTGGGAAAACATCTCCCAGCTGAAACCTAAAGTCAAGGTCTTAATCCACAGGCAAACACCATGTTTGGCCACATTTCATGTATGTTTTAGAAGCCTGGTCTGTTCATTGATTGGAATGATTCAGTGGTAGTCATATAATTGTTTCTCACAGGCCACTAAGAAATGTAAACTAACTCTGGTAACAAAGTTAAAGTCTGATTTATTAAGACGGCATACATATTTCACATACCTAACTCATTCCTGCACACTCAAATGGGATTAAATAATGCAGAATCACCTTTAACTCTGTAATCCTGCTTTGATATCACCTTCAAAGAGATGTCAACATTGACATATTTACACATATGAAACCATATCCATTATAATACTAATAAATGCCTTTCTAGATACTCCTAATACAACTTTTGTGATTATTGCAACCTTCTGGCAGTACTTTGGCCCAGACTCCAACATCTTTCAACAAGAATCCTGTATTTCCACATATAGTAACTTTTCAACTGAGCATTTCTACTTAATCTTGTTTAGATGCTTTGTCCTGTCTCATTTAAGTAAGTTATGGGATGAAGAACCACTAAAAGGAACAGAAATAGGAATCTTATATAGTTTGGAAATATGTTATTTATCAAATATGTGTTGGTGACTCCTAAATTTGTTATTTTAATTTATTATTTACTTGTTATTTGTTTGTTGTACTCCTGTATTTGTTACTTAAATTTGGTATATAGCTTTCTCCTAAATTCTGGACTATGTAGCTTACCACCTATTCAACATCTTCCTGTTGAGTAATAAGTATTTCAAACTCAATACAGCCAAATCAGAACTTTTATTTCCCCACAACCATCCACCCAATTTTCCCCTTTTCCTAGGCCCTCCTCATCCTAGTAAACCTATCAATGTGGCTCAAGTCAGAAAATTACTTGTTACCTTTGACTCTTGTCTCTTTCCAGCTCCATACATCCAACCCATCAGCTAGTCCTATGGTTCCAAAATCTAATATGTATCTTAAGTCTGTCCACTTCCCTCCATAACCACCCTAATCCAAACCACCATCATCTTTCACCTGGAATATTGCAACAGGCTCCTTTCTCTAATCATGCTCCCAACCTCATACCAATCGTTCTTATAGAATCAGTCATCTTTTAAAAACAAATCTGATCGTGTTATTCTCCTGCTTTGAACATGCTAATGGTTTTGCATATCACATTGCATAAACCCAACTGCATTATATGGCCACCACGACTCTCCATACATGCCCTGCTAACTTCTTCAACCTATTGCCCACCTCTCTCTCCATTCCCCATTCTACTACCTCCACAGGTCCTCCAACGGGCAAGGTAATTTCCAGCTTGAGAATTTTTGAATGACCCTGCAACCCCACTGGACCGCTAGCCCCAAGTCAAGCAAAGCAGGTTCCTTCTTATCCTGTTGGAATCAATTCAAATATTTCTTCCACAGAGAACATTTCCCTAACCACCAACCACTAATTCATATTTTTTGAGCCCTAAAACTTATGCAGTTTGGAAGAATCTATTTATGGAAAGTAATTTTTTTTTAATCTTAAATTTGCAAACTTTACAAAAACACATGATCATGGGATGCCTCAGGACCTTGGGAGAGGCCAGGACATGTGAAGGATGCTGAAGCTTAGTCTTGTTAGCTTCACACTGATTCTACCTTTATGACTACCCTTGTTCAGCAGAAAGTCACCTGCTCCCTGCCACCTCCCTCTCCACCTCCACCTGCACCCCTAATATTATTGCATCTTATTTTTCCTTTTAGCACTTCTCACGATATGTCACTTGCCTTATCTGTATCCGATGGTACAACAGGACAGAGACCATGCCAGAATGCCCACCACCAAACAACATCTGGCACAGTAGCACTCAGTAAAAATTTGCCTTTAAATGAATAAATGACAAAGTGTCCTTTAAAATTAACAGTGCTAGATCAATGTAAAGTACTAGATAAATTTAAATTTGCATGTTATTAAAGAAGGCTTGTTTTCCTTCTCTTTCTTCCCTTATAAGAACTTGTTTACAGCATCGCAAAATTCCTGGTGCAGAGGAAACAATTGTTATGGCCTTTTTATCTGCAACAAGCCTCAGGAATTTTTTTATGAATATAATTGAATATATTGTCAAATTGGTTTACACATACAACACCCAGTGGTCATCCCAGCAAGTGCTCTCCTCAGTGCTCATCACCCATTTTTCACTCTCCCCCACACCCCATCCACCCTTAGTTTGTTCACCGTATTCAATAGTCTCTTGTGGTTTGCCTCCCTCCCTCTCTGTATCTATTTTTTCCCCTTCCCTTCCCTCATGGTCTTCTGTTCATTTTCTCAAGACCCACATATGGATGAAAACATATAACATCTGTCCTTCTCTGACTGGCTTATTTCACTCAGCATAATACCTTCCAGTTCCATCCACATTGCTGAAAATGGCATGATTTCATTCTTTCTCATTGCCAAGTAGTATTCCATTGAATATATAAACCACATCTTCATTATCCATTTATCAGTTGATGGTCATTTAGACTCTTTCAATAATTTGGCTATTGTTGAAAGCACTGCTATAAACATTGGGGTACACGTGCCCCTATGCATTGGCACTCCTGTATCCCTTGGGTAAATTCCTAGTATTGCTATTGCTGGATCATTTTTGATTTTTTGAGGAAACTCCACACTGTTTTTCAGAGAGGCTACACCAGTTTGCATTCCCACCAACAGTGCAAGAGGGTTCCCGTTTCTCCACATCCTCACCAGCATCTATAGTTTCCTGATTTGTTCATTTTAGCCACTCTGACCGGTGTGAGGTGGTATCTCAGTGTGGCTTTGATTTGTATTTCCCCGATGATGAATGACGTTGAGCATCATCTGTCTGTTGGCCCTGGATGTCTTCTTTGGAAAAGTGTCTATTCATGTCTTCTTCCCATTTCTTAACTAGATTATTTGTTTTTCAAATGTGGAGTCTGGCAAGTTATTTATAGACTTTGGATACTAGCCCTTTATCTGATATGCCATTTGCAAATATCTTTTCCCATTCCGTTGGTTGCCTTTTAGTTTTGTTGATTGTTACCTTTGCAGTGCATAAGCTTTTTATCTTGATGAGGTCCCAATAGTTCATTTTTGCTTTCAATTCCTTTGCCTTTGGGGACGTGTCAAGTAAGAAATTACTGTGGCTGCGGTCAAAGAGACTGTTGTCTGCTTTCTCCTCTAGAGTTTTAATGGTTTCCTATCTTACATTTAGGTCTTTTATCCATTGTGAGTTTATTTTTGTGTAGGGTATAAGAAGGTGGTCTAATTTCATCTTTCTGCATGTTGCTGTCCAGTTCTCCCAGCACCATTTGTTAAAGAGACTTTTTTCCATTGGATGCTCTTTCTTACCTTGTCAAAGGTTAGTTGGCCATACATATGTGGGTCCAATTCTGGATTCTCTATTCTATTCCATTGGTCTTTGTGTCTGTTTTTGTGCCAATACCATACTGTCGTGATGATTCCAACTTTGTAGAAATCCTCAGGAATTTTCAAGACCACAACCTAATTTCCAGAGACAAAAAAAAAAGGCAGTTTTCCAAGAGGTTTGGTTACCTGGGTCAAAATCACCATCCTCTGTGTTTTGGAGGAAGATCTCTCCTTCAACATGGCTTCTGACTATTTGACACTAAACAGGGGCCAGGGTATTAGCATTGTCCATGGAGCTCTGGACTTTTTCTAGGCTCAAGCCTATCTTTGCATACAGTTGCGTGCCATTGTCTCATTTATTCACGAGGTTTTTTTAGTCAGCCTGGCCTCATCACACAAGACATTTTCCCACTGTCCAGGCTGTGGCTCTGAGAAAAGGATCAAGTCAAGGGCCTGTGGTTTGTCTCCAAGGAGGGCTAACACCTGAACCCAGGCATATTTGAAGCTATCACATTCCTTCCTGAGTGGAAAGGAGAAGAGTAGGACTTCTAAAGATACCAAGACTTATTATTAAGATAATATCCAATCTAAGTCTAAAATACTTACAGATCTGCCTATTTAAGTGTGAGGTGTTGAACAAGTACTTTTAAAAAAGTATAACCTTTATAATTGTAGCTAAATATTTCATGTAATTTGACATTTTATTGTGCTAAAACCTGCAGTGGAAATTGCCAATAGCAGAAATTATTATTAAATTCTAGAATTATCTTACAAAGAGATGATTTAATGTCTTCCAGAATACTCTTTTTTAATGGGATAGATAGATGATAGATAAACCACTATCTTACACAGATTATATTAGGTTTTACCTGGACAAGATAAGAATTAGTGAGGTTGAGGGGGCGCGTGGGTGGCTCAGTCAGTTAAGCAGCCGACTTCGGCTCAGGTCACGATCTCGCAGTCCGTGAGTTCGAGCCCCACTCTGTGCTGACAGCTCAGAGCCTGGAGCCTGTTTCAGATTCCGTGTCTCCCTCTCTCTGACCCTCCCCTGTTCATGCTCTGTCTCTCCCTGTCTCAAAAATAAATGTTAAAAAAAAATTAAAAAAAAAAAAAGAATTAGGTTGCTCTTAGGTCTAGAATGCCTGAAAATCTTGTCTGCCTTCCACTGAAAACCCCTAAAAGTCCTCAAAAAAGAATAAACTGCACAAACCCAGAAATGAACTCAAGGTTCTTTTATATTTATACGATACATTCCATTTGTTGAATGGCTCAGGATCTATGCCATTTATTTATGACAGGTTCAGCAGTCAGCTGGCTATTTCATGGTTAAATTAACCTGAGCTAGGTTAATTATGCTGGCAATTGAACCTCATTCCTATGCCTTGCAGATTGAACCTAGTATAACTATATTCGCCTCTAAGCTACAGTATTTCAAACACAAACTTCTGGCTGGGAGCAGTTTCAGAATCAATTTACATTCAAATAAAAAGGGACTCCAGTGAGAGGCACATTAAGATGTTTAAGTTATGGGGCATGTGGGATTCATCAGGCAGGGAACGCAGTTGTAAATCAAGCTTCTGGTGAATGGGTTAAGCACACAAGAGGGTTTTAGTACATGCGCAACTCTTCCTAGTATCCTTTTTTTTTTTTAAATATTTTTAAAATAGCAACTGCCAACCATATTTATAGTTTTTCATTATTACAAGCATGCCAGCTTTAAAAATAGAGGCTAATTAGCAGTAGGAACACATTTCAATACACTAAGTTAGAATGAATGGGAGGGGAGGTAAGAGAGGAATGAGACCAGCAGTTTGAGGGACTGTTAAAAGAATTACTCTTTGTTCTTATTTCTTTTGTAGATTCTACCATCTTGTATTATACATGGATTTTCCCTGCTGGATCATCCTAAAGAATGTGCCTTTGCAGGCAAACAACAACAACGAAATATTACTGGGTGGTCAAATGGGCCCTATGAATAACTTCTTAAATGGGGCAACTAATGTCTCCCTTTTCTGGCTTCCTTCAATCCCCTATTCTCTAGGCAACTTCTAGGGCCTCTTTCAGTTCTAGATTGATACTAGGAAATGGTAATTTGATATCTTTCCCAAGCCCTTGCATTTTATTCCTGAAGAGAACAATATTCTACCCAATAGATTACTCTCTAATGGTAAAATTTTAAGGCAAAGTCCTATTTAAGCACAAGCCTCAACTCTCAGTAGTTAAGTCTCTTTGCCACCAAAATTACCTATTTCCATAAGTCCAAAAAACTATAAGATAATTGAAACTAGTTAGTGAGAATTTTATTAGACCCACAAAGGTAGGCAAACTACAGCCCAAAGGCTAAATCTAGCCTACCTCCTGTTTTTTGCAAATAAAGTTTTATTGGAACACCACCATGCTCGTTCATATATGTATTATTATCGGTGCCTGCTTTTAAGCCTCAAGGGCAGAGCTTGCAACAGAGGCTGTATGGCCCACAAAGCCTTAAATATTTACTATGCAACCCTTTACAGAAAGATGTGCCAACTCCTGGATTAGGTTGTTCCCTTTTGCGGCTAGCTCACAGGTTATCTTCTATTTTTCCAGTATGTGCTAGTCCAAACCTTTATGAGTTATCCTTATTTCCCAAGTTTCAGTAAAAGCTGCCTCTGTTTAGAGAGCCCTCAGTGTGCAGCCTGGAATGCAGAGCCTGCACTTTTCAAATATAAACACTTTGTCTCGATATAATTTTAGTACTTCTGGAACTCCCTAGGAAATGAAAAACACCAAGAAGCTCCTCTGACAAAATTCTGCTCATATTGAGAACACATATCTTTGCAAGAGGTCCCTTCTTGCTCACCTAAACAATGAACAATAACCTTTCTGGGGGACCAGAATTTTACCAATACCATTAAGAAAACTGTTGGCTTACTTGTTTTGCTCCTTTACGTGAAATTACCTCTTAGTTACCATGAATAACAGTAAAGTATAAAAACCCAGTTCCAAAGTTGGAAGAATAAGTGAATCAATTTGGAAGTTGACATCTGCATAGAAATAACCAGCATAAAGATGTTATGCTTTTTATAAGTTTACCATCCTTCATATTAAAAAGTGGTTGGAGAAGCACTTGGGTTTTTTTGATTTTCAAAACAAATCATATTTGGAAG
Source organism: Neofelis nebulosa (assembly GCF_028018385.1). Taxonomy (NCBI): domain Eukaryota; kingdom Metazoa; phylum Chordata; class Mammalia; order Carnivora; family Felidae; genus Neofelis; species Neofelis nebulosa. The sequence continues at coordinate 51,322,897 of NC_080783.1, read as the reverse complement.
AAAACAAATTTTTAAAAATTTTTTTCTAATGTTTATTTATTTTTGAGAGAGAGAGAGAGAGATCGCATGAGTGTGGGAGAGGCAGAGACAGAATCTGAAGCAGGCCCCGCGTTCTGAGCTGTCAGCACAGAGCCCGACTCGGGGCTCGAACCCACAAACAGCAAGATCATGACCTGAGGCAAAGTCATACGCTTAACTGACTGAGACACCCAGGCACCCAAGAAAAAAACAAAATTTTACCAGTGATAATAGTATTTGTAGAATTATTATGTAGTTTTTTCAGAATATTATTTTTTTTTTATGGAATGAGTATTCATCTGGTCTCCTGACCATGCTACTGTCTAAGCACATTTGCTAAGGAAGAGGAAGAAAAGAAAAAAGATTTCAGTCTTCAACCTGAGAATGCAGGAAGGAGATTTTTGTTGGGTTTGTCATCTTAAAGATGACAGAGGGAGAACAGAGCAGGATGTAGGATCTCTTGGAAGCGGCCTTTTCTTCTTTTGACTGGGTAAGCACTCACTAGAGCCCTATTTGAGAACTGTGCACCTTACAGAGAAAATTCCAAAGTAAAAGGTCAAATAATTCTGATATTTATTAAGCCCCTACCATGCTCCAGGCAGTGCTCAACAGGCTCTGCCCAGCTCAACTCACCTGATCTTAAAACTTGGAGAGCAGGCTAAACAGTCAGAAAGTTTCAAAGAAAGAATCTGAACCCAGGTGCCCTAACTCCAAAGATCCTTTCAAGGTGTGATAAGGGGACCATTTTGATGATTGAATGTTTCTAAGGAGGGAGTGTGGAAGCTGTGGTTTCGGGCTGTTGGTATTGGGTACACAGGAGAAGCTAAAGACAAGACTGCCTGAACTAATGATTTGAAAGAAATTCAGATGAGCTTCATGGATATTGACCAGAGGCTTTAAAGAATGTCACTCTCTTCCATTTGCTCCATGCTTGATTTTCTAGCAATTCTGAATAGTTCCTACAGGACTGTATTTGATTTAATGAGCAGAACAATATGAAAAGAAGCAGAATAGGTGAGAAGGAACAAGAGGCAAAGAGATAAATATGCACAGACAGGACAACGCAGCCTTTGTGGGTATATTTCTGAGCTTCGTGGTTCTTTTTAAATTTTTTTTTTTCAACATTTTTTATTTATTTTTGGGACAGAGAGAGACAGAGCATGAACGGGGGAGGGGCAGAGAGAGAGGGAGACACAGAATCGGAAACAGGCTCCAAGCCATCAGCCCAGAGCCTGACGCGGGGCTCGAACTCACGGACCGCGAGATCGTGACCTGGCTGAAGTCGGATGCTTAACCGACTGCGCCACCCAGGCGCCCCTTCGTGGTTCTTTTTAAAGCTTTGATACCTCACTTGGAGTTATAAGCCCCAGGGAAAGAGTTTTTCAGTAGGCATTTTGTTTATATTCATCTATTCTTTTGTCCAGTTAAGTCATAACTATTTACCTCAAATTCTGTTCTTAATACTAGTGCAGGGATCCTATCTCTGAGAAGCCCTGATTCCCCCAGAGTCACCAAAATAATGTAGAGATAAAATTAGAGGGAACGAGATCAACTTGATTAGCGTTATTTGCCATCCAGTATAGACAAGAAATACTTGGTTCTCTGTTTCACAGACTGTTTACCATCCCAAGCTATCCTAAGCTTAAAGTATCACCTTGACCTACCCTTGCTGTTGCCTCAAGTTTTCCTAAGACCCGACCCTGCAATCCCACTCAATCCCATTTCATGATGTTAAGTGTGTGTGGAGGGAGTGCTGGCTGTTTGGAAGGGCAGCCCCAGCACTACCATGCTACTAAGACATGCTGTTCCCCTTCACAGCCTGGAGATTAGTGGGCAGTTCTGTTCTGCATTTCCTTTCACTTCTGATTTAGCCTCCTCAGCCCACACATCCTTCCCTTTCTGGATGGGCACACTTCCTTGAGCATGCCCTTCCCTTCTTCGTAGTTCCTTGACTTCTCAACACCCGCCATTCAAAGTAGAAAGAACAAAGAATGGTTACACTTTACCCAAAGAAACCCCAGCTTTAGGTGTCTTTCAACGTGTTGAATCCCCGTCATAATAAAAATATTTAATGAAAGAAAAGCAAGAGGAATTAGGTCATGTAGAATCATTTTCGTTCTCAGCTGTGGAGGATGCTGGTGGCAGGAGGGATTAAGGGAAGATCTAAGAATGAGAAAAGAGAGTTCTCAGTGGAAAGCAGCCAGCCTGGTTTTATTTGTAGTAACCATCAACCTTCAATTTCAACTTTCTTCCTGACCTTGTTAAGTACTTTCAACGCCATACTTCCCTCCAAATTCAAGGGAAAACGGACACTTAGAGGGAAAATACCTTTTTTTTCCCTCCTGAGAATCATGTAACTTTAGTAATGCCAAAACAAAAGAAACTATTAATGCCAAAATTCACTTACCTGCTCATCCTCTACAAGAATCATTCCATGAAATTTTAATTTTATAGGCAAGGAAAACTGAAGAGCAAAAATGACAGTACTTGGGATCAGATTGGAATTATATTACATATGCTTTCTGGCATTCAGTCGGTAGACCTCAGTTTAAGAAAAAATTTTAGTAGTCCACTCCGTGCCTGACACTATGCTTTTTCATAATGTCAGGATGCGTTGATCTTTCTCAGTATTTGCAATGGTTGAAAACATATAACTTAGGAAATAAAAATAAGAGAGTCTGAGGCCCAGCTCCGCTCCTTACATAACTTGATTTTTTCATCCATAATATAGAAATACCTACTTCACAGACTTCCAAGCGTTATATGAGGTTATACACATGCACGTATTTTGTATAGACCTCTAGCCACTGTTAGATATTATTACCCAGAGAGATAACTATCAAAAGGTACAACTATACCATTTTTTAAGGGAACCATATTCAAAAATTCTATCAGATTTCACTAACAGTATTAGAAATCTCTGCTTTATCTCATTTTTACCATCTTCTTGAATGCTCATACTAAGTAATAAAATTCAGTCTAAATAAATACCAATCTTGAAATACTTACTTGTCATTTTGCTTGCTGAAAAAATAATAGCAAGTAATTTCTTGCAGAAGGCAATAAGTAGTGCTATTTACTCACAGTGATTGTAATTTTTGTATTTGCCTTCTTAATACATAACAGATGTGGAGACCCATGGATCTGTCCCACCCCACCCCCAATGCTCAGTGCAACATATGGCACCGAGTCAGATTACACTCTGTATGTGACACAGTAAAATACTCACATATCTGCATCTTTGCAGACTCCAAGTTTGCTGTTATTTTAATTTTTGCTATTCAGCACGCACCTAACATTTTGTTCCTGTTACTTGGCTGGGGAAATTAAAATCCTGAAGGTGAACAAAAGTTTTCAGAGAAATTTTAAGTGAATTTTATAGATCTCAAGGTCACTGACAAGGATGCATATAGATTAAAATTTTAGTGGCTTTCAAAGTGAGTACCTGTCAGAAAAGCCTGTAGAGAGACACTAATAAGATGCATTTGTATTATGGCAATTGCAGAGTAGAAATGATTTTGCAGTCTGATTAGAAACATGACCACCATAAAAATCATGTTATCTCCCAAGAGGCTTGCACATAATTAATGAAGACATTGCAACTATCAAACTGAATGCCAAAAGTACTTTATTCATGGACCTCATACCATTAGAAACTTTAACTGACAGAGCCTCACACAAACAAAATCAACCATTGCCAGTGCAGATCACTAAAGGGAAGGTGGTAAAGAACACAGCTGAATCCCAAAATCTAGTCCTCTTTTGTTTATAGTTGTATATGTACTGTGCATAAATTGTGTCATTCTACGCAGGAGCTAACTTACGGTCACCACTGCCCCCCGCCCCGAAAAAAAAATACTTCAGGGGCTTGGATACATCTGTGGCTTCGGTTGTACATCAAAATATTTCATCACTTAAAATTCCTCTTACTGTGCTTTGGAATAAGCGATGACATTGTGTGGATTTGAGAAATCAATTCTTTTAAATCTCCCGCAGTCCATTCTTGCCCTTCTTCCCACAGTGAACATGAAAGATGCCTGAGAAACATGGGACAAGGCAGAATTCTACTTTCCACTCTTCAATCCTTGAAGCTCAGTTGGGGCATCAACATCAGGACGAGAGATCCCAAGGTGTAGTTCTTCCCTTGCGGCACTTCACTCCTGCCCTGTGACACCCAAACTTACCTCTTTAAGGCTGTAACAGTAGCATCTAGAACGATATGCACCTGCCCCAGCCATATGAGAATAAAGCGGGTGGCCAAATTATCGATAGCAACCACACAGCAGCTCAAAAGAGCATGCAGTCTTCGTGGAGGCAAGGTTGGAACTCTTTCTTGTGGGATTCCAGAAACTGTAGGGGCTTGGACATCAGCCAGAAGGTTGAGATGGTCACTTACTTTCAAAAGAGAGAATTTAGAGGAATTATTATTTACCATTTGTGGAAATGTTTGTTCTAGACTGAATTTCATTCCCACACGATTGTCCGTGTAGAAGGAAGCACAGCACCATTTTGCTTCATAAATGTTTTATTTTCAGTGTACCATATCTTGGAAATCTGTTCTACTAATATCGAACACATAAATTGAAGGAAATGAGACATCCAAGTGATTGGCACAAGCTATGAAGAACTTGCTAGAGGAAGGAAGGAAAAGCATCAGTTATTCCCCAAGGTCCCTGGGGACACTGCAGCTTGGGTAGCAAGATTGTGCATTTGGTTCAAAAGTCGGCATAACCTCTCTCCTGAGGCGCCTGGGTGGCTCAGTCAATTAAGCAAAGCATTGGACTTCAGCTCAGGTCGTGACCTCACGGTTCATGAGTTTGAGCCCTGTGTTGGGCTCTCTGCTGTCAGGACAGAGCCTGCTTTTGATGCTCTGCCTTCCTCTCTGTCCCTCCCTTGCCTGCGTGCTCTTTCAAAAATAAATAAAAATATTAAAAGAAAAAAGAATAATCTCTCTCCTGACAACCGTAATTCCTTTTATTAGGCATATTTTACTGAGCATTAAACAGCACAAATCCAAATGATCAAGTACAGGCCTGTAATTCAGTCCAGCTTGGGTGTGAGTGCACAAACACATACACACGCTCACGCACACACACACAGGCACAACCTTGCACATTTTACCATGCTGCAAACTACATCATTTTATAGAGCTATGTACCTTTCAAAAATAATACCCTGGTGCACATGCATACATACTTTCTTTTCCTGGTCAACACATCAAGATTTATTTTAAAAGATGCAAAAAAAAACAAAAAACAAAAAACCTTACACCAATGGGCTTATTTAAAGGGAAGCAAACTTAACAGAGGTACGCTGATAACAGCAGATGTCTAGTTACAATTCACTTCCCTAATGCTGATTAATATATTCACAAACAAACCAAATGTATTGTCAAAAGAAAAATGCTACCGTTAACACCCCAACGGCTACTGGTTTCAGTTGTGCTTCTCAATCAGGCAAAATGTTCTTTCCCCAGCTCCTAGCACTATTTATTTTGCTTCCTGCCAATCTTGCAAATAATTTATCTTGTGTGTCGTTTCCTCATAAATGGTTCCTGGTGCTTGATTGCTTTGCCTGTGTGGCATTTGATTTCAAACTGCCATTTTACCTTTATAAACATTCAGAACTTTTAAGCGTGAGGAGAATGCCCAAAAGGCATGTGAAAATGAGGCTGTAATTAGATGAGCAGACTAGGTTTCACAGCATATCTAGCTCTCTGTGTATACCAGAAATCTCTCTTTGCATCCAATATTGCATTCCCAATCTGGGTGCAGAACAGCATATTAACATTTACTCCAGCAAAAAGGCCCTGGTATCAACATGTTTAATTTATTATTATTGCAGAGAATAGTTTTCCCAGGATTAGTGAAACAGAATACATATATTTAAGGAGCTGCACTCAGAACACAATAAAGAAAAAAGAAAGAGGGAAGAGAAAAACAGAAAATGAAAGAGAAAATAGAAGTAATATCAGTTACCACATGATTTTTGTGGTAAAAAATAGAATATGACGTGCAATAGTGCAATTTTCCTTTGCTAGTCCAGCAATGCAAGTCTTAATAGGAAGTCCACTGGTGTTCTTTCTGCACTTCAAGATTTAGTTGCGTGCTTGCCGGGGGTTGGAGCTCTTGCCAGGCTTCTGACTCTGAGTGGAATCACTATGGCTTGAATCGCTTTTATTGAGTCCAAGATGGCGGAGCTTCATATCCCAGCGCTGTGAAATTCAAAACAGAAAATGCTCACGTGCATGTATCACCAGGGTCATCATTTCTATTATTCTAACAACTAAGTAAGACCTCAAAGTCAGAACTCAAAATCCTTTTCCAAAAGTATAAAATTCATATCCCAGGATAACAAAATTGATGCTACGTGAACATAATTCTCTGATCATGAAAAGCACCAAATTGGCCACCTATAATATATCAGTTATGTTTTCATATCAGACCTTAAACTTAAAATTTCCACATCAAATGGCGACAAAAATATCTATCAAAATCTGCAGGTATTTCCGGAACTAACATACACAAGTCTGGCACTACACAGGGGATCACCAATGGAAGATTTACACAGAGAATTTGAAGGGCTATTCTTCATCTTCTTCTTCTACAATACATCAGAACATAGCCTTTTAAAACATATGTGATTTGCAGTGAAAAAAATAGAAATTTGGGGGGCAAATAAGATCTCTTAAAAACATATTTCCAAGTAATATCTACCAAGTGCGACAATCACAACAGATAAGGTCCTGCACTCATTCTGTTTTACAAAGCCGACATTACCAATATTTCTAACGACCACAGTCAAGTTCACTAATATTTCATAGTAACACTACCAATAGTATTTACATGTAATATAATAAAAGGAAGTTATATTATTGGTGTTAAACGTAGTGAATAAGGACCACAGCACTACTTCTCAAATTTCGATGAATACAGAAATCACCTGGAGATATTAATATTGCAGATTCTCATTCGATAGGTCTGGGCTGGGGCCCAAGATCTTCATATGTAGCAAGCTCCCAGGTGATGCCAATGTTGCTGGCCCCAAGACCACACTTTGAGCAGCAAGGAGCTAATGTCAGATGGCCCAAGCCCAAATTCTAACTCTATCAGTTACCGTGCAAAGTTTCTGGAACTTACTAAACCTCATTTTAATCATTAGCACATTGGAATTAATAGAATATACTTATAAGACTGTTCTGAAGATTAACAAATGAAAAATATATGAAGGGCTTAGCATATAATTATCATTTTTCAATTACTGAAAGTAATTCTTCATTTTAGCATACTTTACAATCTTATTGTTTTTCATATTAAAAAACAGTCTGATTCTCAACTGCCCAAGGCAGACCAAATATTTTGATTTGAACAACCTGCTCTAACAGAGACTTAGGTAGACAACCATCTGTATGGCAAAACCAAAAGAAGGTCTTTATCTCATTCTTATTCTATTCACTGAGCAAAAAGAAGAAAAAAAAATCAGCTGAAAAGGGAAAATCCATAAAACTCTTTTTCACATCCTCAAATTGACAGGAAAACTAAACTAAGGATCTCAATAATTCTAGCCAAAAGAGATTTTCCTACCCAAGATATTTAGCCATGAGTATCTGCAATATCAATTAAAAATTGTTGGGATGCCTGGGTGGGTCAGTCAGTTAAATGTCTGACTTCAGCTCAGGTCATGATCTCACGGTTCATGAGTTTGAGCCCCACATCAGGCCCACTGTTGTCTGCACAGAGCCTGCTTCAGATCTTCTGTCCCAGACTCCCCCTGCTTGTGCTCGCTCTCTCAAAACAAATAAATTAATTTAAAAAAATGTTCACATTATTGATTTAATTCTTCCCTTTAGCATGTTTACATCCAGACTGAGATATAAAGAATTTCACAACAATTCTATGAGTCCCCTGTAGAAAGCAATGGAAAATGTTTGCCTAAGAAATAGGATAAACAAGCCATGTGTCCTGGGTCTTTACATGATGGTAATTGTTTTGGTACCAAAAGAGACGCAGCAAGCAAGCCTCGTTACATGCTTTGCAGCAGGGATGTTGAAAGCTCTTCCAACTGGTACAGGAATTTAGGACAAATTCCTGTTCTGAATTAGCAAGCAGAAAACCAAATTAAAAGAACAGTAAGAGATTCCAACTTACTGAAGAAGAGCCACTTTTTAATAAACACCAAAGTAACTGAAAATAGATACAAATGGAGAATTCCCACAAGTCTGAACTTGAAATACATCTCACTTTTTACAAATATACCAGGGAAAAAAAGAACTTACTGAAGGGTAGTTTCTCCCTGCAAAATAATGCCCTTTACATTTTTGTAGGTCACTTCAACTCAAATGTGTCTGCTGTGTCAAGTGCCAGATGTATAAGATAAACTGCTCAGGGGTGTTTAACTTACCCTGTAAATGTTTCCCAAGCCTTCAAACTCACAGAAGTTAGAGGATGTATTATGTTTGGTACAATTCCCACTCTTTCTTTTCCCTCCCTGCCCACAACACACACACACACACCCTTTTCAATTCTTTGCCAATCTGCGCATACATTCCTTTCTTTGGAACAGATTAGCTTAGTATATAGTAAGAAGAAAAGAAATGAAACCTTCTAACCTTCTATAATAAGGTTATATACCATGATTTTTAAAATCTTTTTGTTTATTTATTTGGAGAGAGACAGCATGAGCTGGGGATGGGCACAGAGAGAAAGAATCCCAAGCAGGCTCTGTGCTGTAAGCACAAAGCCCAATGTGGGGCTTAACCTCATGAACCATGAGATCATGACCTGAGCTGAAATCCAGAGTCAGACACTCAACTGACTGAGCCACCCAGGTGCCCCTATTGTGATTTTTTAAATGTATCACTTACAGAATCTAAGAATCAGTGGTTTAAAAACAAAGCTACATTACTGCTCTAAGGACCTAATTTGGTCAGATGTCTTATACACAGATGAACATGGCTGCATTTTGTACAGAAGAACTGGTGTCTACGAATTGGGACAACATTGGTAGTTTCCTACCCATCCTTTGTTCTCCCCTCTTAACTCCCAGAACTGCAATTTATGCCCAGCTAAAAAACTGCATTTGCCATCCTCTCTTGCAGCTAGAGATGGATATGAGACTAAGACCTAAGTAAAAATTGCTAGATGGGGCACTTGGAAACTTCTTTTTATCTCTCTTTTTTTTCTCCCTGAAATGTAGGTGTGATACTGGAGGTGGGAAGCCATCTTGCGACCTCCTGGTGAACATGAGCATGGAAGCAATGCCCTTAAAAATGGCAGAACAGCAAGCTAGAAGGAGCTGGAGCCCTAATGATAATGTGGAGCTACCCAACCAGGACTGGACTGACTATAGCCAGACTTCTCATTGTGAGAAGTTAGGCAACTGTAGTTAAATCTCTGATACACTTATAGAGAATTCACTCCTTAAGTGAAATTGACATTAAAGACAAACTCAGTCGTTAGAATTTGAGATACACACACACACACAGCTCAGGTTTTAATAATTCTCATGCTGTTAAGGGCAGCTATTTTGTTTAAATGACAAATGTCTAGTTTTCTACTTTATGTATCACTTTGAACATAAAATATAGGCTTACCTTAACTTTTTTACCAAGTCGATCCTTCCATTTCTCAGCAATAGAACCTTCCACCAACAGTAATCTGTATTTTTTAAAGAAGCAACCATTTTTGAAAAATTAAAATATATTACTGAAAAATACAAGGAATCGTTGCCAAGAAAGATTTACTGTTTATTCTACAATAGGACAGCCAGATTTTAGAATAGAAATTCTTAATAATTTGTGAGTCATAGACTCCTTTAAGAAGAAATGATGTTATGATCCTTCTCCCCAGAAAAATGCACACCCACAAATTGCACACATATACTTTTCTACCCAGTAAATGATATTGAGGGACCCAAATACAACCTATCGGTAATCCCCTAGGAGTTAGATCCCCAGGTAAGAACTCCAGAGTAAGACGTCTAGAGAAATGAAATAAAGAGATGATAGGTATAGCAATTATTCTGAACCTTTAGGGAATGAATTACCTGGAGCGTTCCTCATCTTCATAGCCCATGATGATATACTCCTCATTAACATTAAGTGGAGGACACAGGCAGCCAGAGCTGGTGTAAAGGTTAACGTTTTCTCTTGGAATGTTTACCAGAGAAGCTTTTAGAATCTCCTTCACCTCAACTACTACAGTCACATCATGGCACTTGGTCTTTACTTCTTTAACTTTAGCCCGAATGACTGGATAAAAGAAAATAAAGTCGATATGGTAATATGATACATGATAGATGCCCCATTCAAAAAAGACAGGTAGACTTCTTTCTAGTCAATTCATATCCACTTCCTGCTCAACGAATGGAGAAGAAAAGTCAATCAGATGTTTGCCTTAGACATTAGTGAATGACACACTACACAACACACCTGCTCCCTTTAATGTTCAGCCCTGATCCCCTTCCAATTTGTATGTACATATATATTTGTGTATACATATATACACATGTATATGTGTGTGGACATGTGTGCATGTACTTCATAGTGAAAAATCCATTTAGATAATCAAAGGTTGAGTGAATCTGATGTGATTTTCCTCCAAAATTTTATTTGGAATGTGTGCATGCATGTAGTTTCGATTGCTACCAACAGAAGTTTATATTAATTTCACTATATGTAAAGACCTAGTACTTGAATATGCTTTGTTTACTTGTCAGTATTCTATCAGATTCATAGATTTTCTAAAGAGTTGGGGTCTTCAGTGCTTTCAAGTCCTGTTCTACAGTGTCCCCCAACTGTTTCCACCATCTTTCCACCTCCTTACCTTAGTGACTCTTTAAATTTTTTTTTTTTTAACGTTTATTTATTTTTGAGACAGAGACAGAGCATGAACGGGGGAGGGTCACAGAGAGAGGGAGACACAGAATCTGAAACAGGCTCCAGGCTCTGAGCTGTCGGCACAGAGCCCAACGCGGGGCTCGAACTCACGGACCGCGAGATTGTGACCTGAGCTGAAGTCGGACGCTTAACCGACCAAGCCACCCGGACGCCCCAGTGACTCTTTAGACATCAGCTCCTTTCTTCATTTCAGAGCAGATTATCTTTTATATTTTCCTGTGAGTATACTACACTTTCTTTTTGAATAAAAACTGCTACCACTTGACTTTGTTTCCTCCATCTGCTTTGAAGTCAGACACTCCAACATTTCTTCCTCTCATGTGGTCCGGACAATGGTCTAATGTGTCAATTGCATTAATCTACCTCTCTCAGTGGAAATGCTGGCACCCACTTTATCTCACAAGAGCCAGCTTCACTCCTCAACATAAAGATGAACTGCCTTAAAAATAACCAATTTCACTGCAAAGTCAAAGTATTTGTCTCAGAATCTAGAAAGCACAGTTCTGTGTCTAATCTGGGTATTCTGTCCTTTGGAAGAGCCAAATTTTTTAGATTCCTCCTTCTGATAAATGAGTTATCCTTTTTTTTTTTTTTTTTTTTTGAAAGAGGAGTTTGAAAAGCCTACAAAGAAGTAAAAACATCAATTAGTAAGAAGCCAATGGCTTTTGACCAGGCTCCCCGGCTGCTCTAGTTTAATATCTAGGGATGTTATATGGAAGAAGACACAATATATCCAAATTAATCCACTTTTTGAAAGCCTCTTAGGAACAGATCTGCAAACCACTTTCATCTGAGTTCCTTCCCATGTATTTTAGGGTCTTTTTGACTACACAGGAATGGAAAAAAGTAATCCATGAAAACATAAAGCTAGCTAATAAACCATTCCCCTCATCAATGCCCCAAGTCTATATGGAAACATTCAATAACATTCCACCAGTACAATATATGTATGATAGAAATTAAATTGCAAATTCTAAAAACTTCAGGACAAAATCTCATTTTTGCTTCTCAGGTATTTCAGTTTCTGGAGAAAAGTATGAGAACTTACAGCAAACAAACATAACTACCCAGCTGTCCCTGCTTGGTGAAACTTGTGAGTTAAGAAATCCCTTATTAGTGTTCTCTCTAGTCTGTATTTTAACAAAAAGTAAGATTGCCCTTTTTTGAAATGTCATTTGGGGGAATCAGATGATAAATTGACAAGCCCAGCTAGCAGGCATTTTTTTGTGTCCTGGTTTATGTAAATATGCTTCATAGCATCCATCAACTCTTAGAGATTAGCAAACTGTGCAAATGTTCTCAAACTAATGATTTATTTACCCAGTGTGTCTACTATTTTCATTAGAAATTTTTAGCACATGTACCCACTCCAAAACAAATATCTCTCTACAAGACTTACTTTATTATTCAAGTAATTTTGTTAAAGCTCAAGAGCTTTTACTGAATTAATCTGAATGAAGCACAGGTCATCTGAATTATCATTTACTCCCGCCCCAACTTTGTTTTCTCATTAGACACAGGCAGATACTTATGACAAAAATCAACAGATTTTAGAAATTAAATTGCATTTTCTTTTCAGCATTCTTCCTTCTATTTAATCATTTGAGTGCCTGCCTTCCCCCAAAGATGTTCCACATTAAGCTGCAGACACATGAAATCCTTCAACTTTGGGCAACCTGGTTATTGTTTGGCCATGAAAAAGAAATGATCTCTCTCCCATTAAATGTGATCTGTATTCCATTTTACGTTATACTATTCCCTCAGCTACTGTGTCAAAAATCTTCTCTTTCCATGACTTGTAACCACTAGTTTTTTAACTTTTAATCAAAACAGCAGCATCAACCATTGAAGCACTAAGAAAGTAAGATAAAGTAAAAATCAATAAGAAAAGTAAAATAAATACCAAGTAAACTAAATTCCCTTGAAATAACATTTTTATTATGATTTTTTTTACTATAACTATACTTAAAAGTCCATAAAACATTTTTCAATCTTGAAAACCTAATCTCCTAAAAATCAAGACCTCCATTTCCCTGTGATTTTTCACATTGGGTTTTAGAAGAATGGATCCTCCAATTAGCAGCCAGCCATTTGACTTCTCAAAAAAACAACCTTTCAACCTTGCAAGCCACCATTGGCTAAGAGAAATTAGATTCCTCTTAAGGTGAGTAGTAAGCAAAAAATAAAAATTTATTCCATTGAAGAAAAACTTGTAAAATTAGTACATTTATTTCAAAGAGATTTATTTACCTGAGAATTTTCTATTTTATACTTTCTAATACATGATATTTTCATAGATATCAAAGATTACTCTTACAGAGTCTTACCAATTCCTCTCCTTCCTACTCCCAACAGTACAGAAATAAATTTGCTATATATGTTCTATGTCCTCTAAAATAAGGCCTGTAAATTTGATAATAAAATTCTCATTTTAATAAAGTTTCCTTTAAAAATGTATTTAAAAAACATTTTAAGGTTTATTCTTGAGAGAGACAGAGACAGAATGTGAGTGGGTTAGGGGCAGAGAGAGAGGGAGACACAGAATCCAAAGCAGGCTCCAGGCTCTGAGCTGTCAGCACAGAGCCCAACGCAGGGCTCGAACCCATGAGCTGTGAGACCATGACCTGAGCCAAAGTTGACGCTCAACCAACTGAGCCACCCAGGTGCCCCTAAAAATGTATTTAATTGTCATGTTTATTCATTGACTCCACATCAACAATCATCTTCAGAGATATAGTCACATGACCTTTATTAATCTTATAGATGCCCAGGAAAAAAATCACAATAAAATGCCTATGGATTACAGCAAATGTTTTTTGTCCCTTGTTGTATCAACTGGAAAACTCCGAGTTGTCTAAATATAAGAGTAATTGATATTTGTGACTCTGAAGCATGCCAGTACCCAAAAGACATTCTAAATAATTTAAGAAAGGACAACTTACATTCAATAATCACTGATAAAATTAGGATAATAATACATCTCATGGGGCAGTTGAGGAAACTATAAAAGATAGTGTATAGAAGTCACTTTGCACAGTACCTGGTACAAAGACAGGAGGCTTTTTCCTCCATTTAAGTCTGTTGGCTACATTTAGATGGGTGGCTCTTAGATTAATATTTTATCAAAATGTCACATTTCTAGGTCAAGCTAGACAACAAAACATTTCCTTAATTGAATACTAACAACTTCTGTGTTACTTTCCAACTCTGTCAATGTGTTCCATGAGACAGACTGATTGGAGACACCAAGTTGTCCTCTGTTAACCATCCATCCCTTATGCATCAAAGTGCTCCTCTGTTCACCCCAGTGAAGCTGAATTGGAAGCAAAACTGAAAACCCATGCAGCCCCAAACATTCAAGCTCAAATCCTCCTCAGCCTCTCAGAGAGCAATCTAGTTTGAAATGCAGCTCTGTGTACTTACTTAATTACATGGTTCTAGATGCCAGCAATGCTGCCCAATATGATTCAAAATCAAGCATTGGTTAAGAATTTTGCCCATCAGACATTTTAATTGTTTGGGACAGGGGACTATGTGCTTAAAAGTTGTCTTTGTTTGGTTTTAAGCCTTATTCTTAAACTGCTCTAATTCTCTCTCTCTCTCTTTCTCTCCCCACCCCCCCCACACACACTACTTTCTTAGCACAGCAGTTATTCTTACCATAGTTGTAATTGTTTCGGAAATAGGTCTTCTGTGTAGCTCTAATAGGCTTACACTTGCAGCGTTCTGAAAAATACAACATTTTAGCTGTCAGCAAAAATTCAACATGAGCTTTCTTTTGTTCATTCACATTTTTGGTAAGGTAGATCCAAATCTGGTGGCGAGGAGGCTCTTAGTAATTCTATGTGTTTGATCTCTTTCTCCTGGAACTACATTCATGTTTATTCTGTTTACCTAGCCTCTTATTTAATGTGAGTATGCTCATAAGCTCCTACTCTTCAACAAACCACCCGAATCCTAAGGAAACCCTGTTCACTACCATGCAAGAAGAGATCATGACCCCTGAATCCCCCCAAAAAGGCATTTAGTGCCTATGGAAGCAGAACCAATGCCTACTGAAAGGCAATTTCTTGCTTATGCTCAGGCAACTGGTTTACCCCTGTGGGGTACCACCTGCATTCATATATGCTTTACACATTACATAGCACTTTTCCAAATACTATTTCCTGCATCTAAAAGCAACTCAATGAGATAAGCATGTATTATTACAACCCAGTGAACTTAGTGAAGTTCTTAAGAGAGGCCATGAGCCCCATCTATAGGCAGAATAACTGCTATTTAACTCAATGATATTTTTATACTCACTGGAAGAAATTTACTAAGTACATAATTTGAAATGAGAAGTCCCATACTTTTCAAATCTGCAACAAAGGGGTGTATATATCTATAAAAATTAGTGTATTTGTTTTCTTTGGGTAAACACCCAGTAATGGAAATGTTGGGTCATCTGGTGTTTCTATTTTTAACTTTTTTCAAGTAAGTGCTACATCCAATGTGAGGCTTGAACTCACATTGAGATCTCACTCCTGAGATCAGGAGTTGCATGCTATCCTGACTGAGCCAGACAGGCACCCTTTTATTTTTAATTTTTTGAGAAGCCCCCATACTATTTTTCACAGTGGCTGTACCAATTTACATTCCTATGAAGAGTTCATGAGGGAGAGATTCTTAAGATGAGACTATTTCTGAAGAAGCAACTGATATAGTCTTTGATTTACAAACTATCCTCACCCATATACAGAAAGGGATTTGTACTTTTTCTATCATTTAAAAATAGGTATTTTTCAAACGTAATGCATGTAGATAAATTATCTACATATTTGGAATTCTTTAGAAATATGCTCATACTCTAATAAAAATTCTTGGCAAAACTATACCAAATATCACTGCATTGAATCTAATATGATTCAATGATGTTGTTACCATATAATTTTGCTTGAAGCATAGACAAATGGATTCCATAACATTCCCAGAGATTTTTAAAAAAATTTTATTATAAAGTGATTTAGAAAGATTTCAAGTAGGTATTTACATAACTATATATACACAACTACATGCACATAGGTAGACCATTTCCTAATAGCTAATAGCGAAGCAGTTACATTCTTGGTGGGACTATATTTGATTCATCTACAGTGCACTTATATCTGCTGGCCTCAGAGGTGGCAATACCATACCATATATGTGACCCTTGCCATGCTTCCAATCCCTTTCACTATAAACAATTATCTACCTAGTTGAAGTAACTAGTAGCTCAATAAAATAATAAAGAGGCATGGAAATTTATATCTACAAGGCTCAAATATGGAAGAACTTCCTTTCACCTATTTATGCTAGCTCAAACCAAACATATTCATACCTAAGTGTATTCATGAAAAATATATCTTAGATCAAAAAATTTGGAGAATTATTCTTCTTCTCAAGTTCAGTTACTCACATCTACATATATATCCTCCAAAGCCCCAAGAACTGGGAAATTACAAAGAAACCATAGAGGGATATACTGCTTGCATTATTATGTTTTTTGCACCTGCCACCCGAAGTAAGATAGCAACAGTTTTTTTTTTTGTTTTGTTTTTAACTATCAACAGTTGATTTCTCAGACTTTTACAGAGGCAGTAATACCATTATCATTTCTTTACTTTAATTTGCTAATAATTTTGCTAGGAGTCTTCCTCTCTCAGCTTCCAACTGCATAAGGTTTTTAAATTTTGGTTTCTACGGTGGTAAAATAAAATCTATTATTTACTGAGCTTTGTACAAAAACCGTTAGATATTGATTAGCTTACATTCCACCACTGAGAAGAAAAGGTTGTAAAGGAACTGCCTTGGTGTTTTTATCCGGGGGGGGGAAAATATATGTAAAAGTTAAAGGAGCTGGCTGCAACAAAGTAAGTGACAAAGAATTCTTCAAATGTGGGTAAGTTTTTATATTAACAATTCACTTGCCTCAATGTCTAGAACTGAATGTAACATCATGAATTGCAGAACAGCACATCATCCTACATCTCACAAGCATCTACGGGCCTCCATCAGGAAACTATCTTTGGCAGCTTTCCCTCAAGTTCTTGCCTGGTTCTCTCAGGCACTCTCTCCTAGCATCAACGATTTCCTACTTCTCTGCTAATGAAACTGACGACTGTTTATTATACTAGTACAAACATGAGTTTATCACTCTCATACAAATATTAGTTTGCAAAATTAACATCCCTAAGCTCCACAGAATCTGGTTTGCAATTCAGAGATGTCTCCCAGGGCACTGCAGTGCCCGAGCCACAAACAGCCTCGTGGTCTCAACAAGAAGGCATCTTATTAACATAGTTCAGGGAGGAAAGTAATCACATCCTTCTTTATTCCAATTTTTATTCATAAAAATAGGCTCACTGAAAACACATAATTATGATAGTATTTTTAAAGAGTCAGATGGTTTTATAAAGTCTAAGGAATTCCAAGTACCTGATACAATTGTGAAATGTGATTCTCAGTGGACCTTCCCTAGTTAATGCAATCTGTTCAAGTTAATGCTTAAGTGTTATACAACTCTCTAACCGTGACCTTTATTTGAAATTGACTACCGTTGGGTCTCATCCAGAGCCATAAGACTGTAACTAACTTTTCTTGCCAGATTCCAAAACCACTATAACCTTTCATGTCCAATGACTTTGGAATACCACTATCTAGGAATTAGTATCTTTCTGCTTTTTCTAGGAAAAGACGTCTTAGGTCTGTGTGCAGGATTTATTGTCAAAAAGTACATGGGGATGAAAGAAAATATAATTCTATTTGCATTGCATTTTCCATTGTAATTCTTTCAAGATTGGCTCATTCTAATCAGTTTAGAATTTAAATGATTTTAATTTGTACCAAATGTATTATATGTTTTAGATCTTGGCATTTGACCCTTGAAGCCCACTTGTCCCCTTCTCTCCATTTTAAGAAACATAGGAGCAAACCACAAATTTTAAAACAAGCATAAAAAATAAATTTTTACTATTTCAAAATCTATATTCTTAACTATAACTTCTTTACAGAGATACAGATCTATATTTTTAAGATGTGTCCATAAGTATGCCCTAAGGTGATTTTTAAACATATCTTTTAGAGATACCAGGAGAATTAAATGAGATAATACACATCAAATACACATTTGACACATCAAATGGTCACATATGTGACCATTCTAATAAGTATTAGAATGCAAGAGAATATGACAACACGATTAAGGGCATATGGATTTGAATCCCAGCTCCATTTCTTCCTAGTGGTATGACCTTGAGAAAGTTACCTCGGGCAAAACCTATTTCTAAATTAATACTGCCTACCTCACAGGGTTATTGTTAAGAATTTAAAGAATAATTCACTTAAGGAATTTGACACAGAGACTATTACTTAGTAATCATTCACCTACTGTTAGCTCTTAGCAATAGTAATATATAAACACACCAAAAAGATCTTAAGATATTTTATGCAAATTCAAGAGCAGCTGATAAAATAAGAGACAATTTTCTAACAAAAAATCATCTACAAGTTGATTTAAAGATAAAGTTTAAAGTTTATACTTAAAAGTTTAAGCTTAAAGATGAAAATGTGCTAAATTTTTCCCTAGAGATAGAAACTTTTATATATATTACATTTGGTTGGGCGGGTTTTAAAAAAAATAGAATTTAGAAATCACACTGGTATTATGCTCACACAAGGATACACTATTCCACAAAAAAAAGAATGAAATGATGCACAGAAATGGATAAATATCAAAAACATTATGCAAAAACAAAAGTAGCCAGTCACAAAAGAGTAGGTACTATATGATTCCATTTACATGGATGTGAAGAACAGACACTCATCTATGGTAATAAAAATAACACCTGTGCTTGCCTCACAGTGAGGTGGGTGACTGGGCACAAGGGAATTCTTAGAGATGATGGAAATATTCTTTATTTTGAGCTGGGGGATAGCTACATAGGTATATACATTTGTCAAAATTCAGTGTGGCATACACTTAATTATGCATTTTACCGTAAGTAAATTATACATCAATGAAGTACCATTAACATAAAAATTCATGAGACCTTCCTTTCATATTTCCATAAACTGAAGTGTGCCATGACTTAGCAGCTGTTCATTACGTTTAAAATAATATTTATTTCCCAATCATATGCATAAGGCAAAGAATATATTAGATTTTATTTTGGATAAGAGCAGTATGTGGAAAATGCAATGCAGTTGATTGGTGAACCTAGGTAATATAATAAGGCTTTAAAAAGCAAAAATAACATTTGCTCGGTTTAGCTTAAAAAAACAAACCTCAAAATTGTAATAAAGGTCCCTATTCATAGTAATTTGTGCTTTATAAAAGGGAACTGTTTAAGATTGAGAGGGCTAACACTGTATTAATAAGAAAAGGAAATTTAGTTTATTCCTTTAGGATTTATGTCTTTGGAAATTTTTAAATAAACTTTCCTTCACAACATTTATGGATCCAAGAGTCATTCAGGATATACAAAATACAGTCCATGCGATTTGCCCATTTTCTCCCATGAGATCTGAAGTGTTATGTTCAGTGAAGTACTATAAAGAGGTCAATTAACAAAAACATAAAGTGGGCTCCATAGTCTTTTAGAACATCATTTACCCCTCCCAAGCACATAGAAAAGAGGTGACAGAAAAGGGAGGTGCAGTCCCTGCTCACCCCCCTCACCCCATGTCCTGGGCAAGCAGTATGCCTGGTACAAGGAGGTGGCCATTACATTTCTTTTTTTTTTTTTTTTTTTTTTAAGTGTATTTGTTTATTTTGAAAGAGTGGGGAGGGGCAGAGAGAGAGAGCACAGAGCCCGACGTGGAGCTCAGTCTCACAAACCAAGAGATCATGACCTGAGCCAAAATCAAGAGACAGACTCTTAACCGACTGAGCCACCCAGGCACCCCTGGCCATTACATTTCTAATGAACGGTGGGGTGGATGAACCAATAAACTGACTATGAAGTTTCAATGCTGGGGACCTGGGAAAACAATGGTGCCACATACTAAAAAAGTTACAAGAAGGAAATCTGTAATAAAAAGATAGCTTTAATTATTAACTAGGTTGTAATTGAAGTACAAATAGGCGACCTAGGTAGAAGTGTTTACTGAAGGAGAAATATGGTGCTGTACCTGTGACAGGGATAAGAACTGGAGTCACAAGAATGATAATTAAGCCTAGTTGCTGGATATACTCCAAAGGGAAGAAACCGTTATAAGGAGAGAGCAGTAGAGGCCAAGCACAAAGTCTCAGGGAATCCCCATGGCTAGGGGACAGGGGAAGAACTAGCATGACTTGGGTAACAGTTCAAGGAGGAGAATGCTTAGGAATAAAAATGGGTCAAAATGTCAAATACCGCGAAATAACAACAAAAAAAAGGCATATACTTGTAAGGAACTATAGAATTGCAAATATTCTTTTTATCTATCCTAATTTTTTTTTCAATGAATGGCAGAAGTTGCTCCAAGTTAATTCAGCTGCTATAGTCAGTAAACATTTGCACCAAAGCAAAAAACTAAATTCCCCAAATTAGGAGGAAGTCAAGGGGAGGAAAGAAGTTTGGAGAAAGAGAGAGAATGAATCTCTACCATCCCCGTCAGGCACAGGCCATCCCACAAAGAGGGCGCCCCCTCTGGGGCAGGCCTGGCAGGTGCAGGCAGTCAGAAATCTCTAGTTACTCAGCAGCAGCCACTCAAACTTAAGAGTTTCTCTGAAGCACCTCAGAAATAGGGGCAAAGAGACATTAGTCAACCTGTGTAGGGTACCCAGCTTACAATAGGGGATACCGCTAATGTTTCCCTAATTCAAAAATACGTCACACGGGAACTCCAAGGTCAATACAGTCTGACTTTATAATCAGAAACAAACCAGAGAAGTAACTGGGTTATGCTCATGTAATTCATTAGTGTCAGAATTTACCAAATATATCTGCTCTCTGGAAAAATTTTTGTTTTTCAAAAATAAAAACTCATAAGGTGCGCCTGGGTGGCTCAGTCGGTTAAGCATCTGACTCTTGATTTCAGCTCAGGTCATGACCTCACAGTCATGACAGCCAGCCCAGCTTCGGGCTCCACACTGAGCATGAAGCCTCCTGGGGATTCTCTCCCTCCCTCTTCCTCTGCCCCTCCCCTGCTCACATGCAAGCTCACTCTCTCTTAAAAAAAGAAAAAAAAAAAAAAACACTTCAAAAAAAAAACTCACAAATTGGTCACCACCACAAAGTAGAACACTGGGAGAATTCTTTTTCAGAATCATTTTAATAATAAAAAAAGATCTTTTCATTGTATCATTTGAATACCTGCCTCAATTTTCTGGTTGATTTGACAGACCAAATGACTCGGTGGAATAAAACTAAAATTGTTTTTCCCCATATGCCATGTTATGGGAAATAGACATGATGTTCTCCTTATTAGGACAGTGGGTTTACAATAGTAGAGCACACTCACACACTGGAAGCGGTTCAGACAAAGTCATTATCTCAAGTAAAAAAAAAAAAAATTGTTACGCTTCCAGGCAAAGGATAAATTAACTAGAGTGAAAGAATTTCTTTTCTAAATTCCAGGCAGAAACAGCTTGACACTTTTGAAAGCTGGGTTATGTGGGTTACAATGTTTTTGTATCTTCTCTATATTCTCCTTTACCAACCTCAGCAGCTACATTTTTCCAAAGCATAAAATTTTGACCATGAATAATTTGTATTTTCCTTATAGAACATGTGAATAGGTCAGTGCATCTTTCCACAAGCAGAATAAGCTTGGTTTTGCTTGTTTGTTTTCATCATTCCCATTATACCAGGAAACAGGAAAACATTTATAAAAGAGGAACAGTACACACGAAGCCCAGGAATACTACATTCATTCTAGGTCATTTTTTTTTTTTTACACATTGACCTATTTTTGTATATTATTTATAGTGTTGATGTCATATCTTTCATTTACACACTAAGTGCTATATTATTATAACCATAACTTCTGCACAGACTGATAGCACATGTATGCACTTGACTAAAACTTTTGACTTACCCGTTGTACTATACAAATAAGCTTTGTGGTTTGTTTTGATCAAATTCAACAGTAGACGTGATCATTAAAACAGAAACATTGCTGGGCATCAATAATTTCCAGCTGATTTTATGACACTGCAAAACATTCTCAATTGTATCAAGAAGGTAATGAAATAATTCTAAATAAATCATTTTCATTCACTTACGTTTTTTAAAAGTTGTTTGTTGGGCACATTTGGCAGACATTGCCTCTGGTCAGACACTTGTCACTTTGACAAGATTCAATGGAAATCAACAGTGAAAACTATCGCAATCTAATGAAAACTGATGTTTCAAAGTTATTTACGACTCAGTAAAATAAATGCTCCACTTCCACATATAAGACACCTTACAAAGCAGGACACACAGACCCAAATCAGTGCAAACTACTAGAGGAAAGTGAAATCGAAAAGGTATTTATAACTAATTGCAGTTAAAATGTTCTTGTAAGAGCAAATGTAGCATTAGTCACAGAAACAAAAACTAGAAACAACCCAAATATCCAGGAACATTAGGATAAAGTGTGGTATATTCATATGATAGAATTCTACACAGCAACGAAAATTCAGAAGTACTGGTATGCACAGCATAATAAGTAGCAAAGAAAGCCATACACTATACACACACACACACACACACACATATATGTATATATATGTGTGTATATATATATATATATATATATATTCATAAAAGATCAAAATTAGACAAAATTAATGTATGGTATTGGAATTTCTGCTAGCAGTTACCTTGGGAAAGAAAGGTGGAAGTAATAATTTGGAAGAGGCACAAGGAGACTTCTGGAATGCTGCTAATAGTATAAATCTTGATCTGTGTGATGGTTTCACAACAGTGTTTACTTTATTACAAGTCACTGAGCTGCATGCTTATGATTTGTGTTTTTGAACATATAGCATACTTCATTTGAAAGCTTATTTTATGATGAGATGAAGTAACTAGATTCTATCATGTTTTTCCCACTGAACACAGCTACAGAATGCATGAAGCAACTACTTAAGGATTCTGAAAAGTAAATAATAGAAAGATTGGGGAAGAAGACTGATATTCTCAAACTGTTCATCAACTTCCCCTGCTCTAGTATCCTCCAGCCTAGTTGCAACACAGCCCATAGCCTATAAGTGGGCATGATACAGATGGAGTTCTTTAGGAGAATCCTTCTACTTCTGACTCAAGAAGTGGGAAAAGGGTCTTCTACTACTCCATTCTCTGGTGTCCAATCATTCAAGCAATCCTGGGGCAGTGCTGACACAGCTGCACCAAGGGAGGCCCTCAGGAGTCTAAACTGGTGACGTTGGAGAACCTTCCTTTCTCATTGGACGTGTAATGTCAAGAGATTGCGGCAAAGCCCCATCGCTTTGTCCTCCACCATCTGGCCTCAGATGTGGAGTCAGTCACAGGAAGTACATCACAGAGTGGGATAAATAAAGCTCCAGATTTCTGGCCAAAGGACCAAAGAGGAGCCCCAAAGGAACTAAAAAGTGCTGAGAAGACCACAGACAGAAAGGAACTTAGAAAAAATTCCATGAAATTGTTTATGAGCTGGTAGATTCACCTCTGGGTATGTATGAATCTGACACTGACCAGTATACTGTAGACTTTGAAAACTAAACTGTGGGATAGGTCATTGCCCTGATCTCACACTGGCCCCTGGGTAGGATGCACATGGGATAGATCTGAAAGGCACTTCAAAGACTGACAGTGGAACAGATACTGAAATCACAACCTACAGAAGACAAGTCAGAATTTGCTGCTTAAACCCAATGTGCTAAAATAAAAACATCAACATTCTCGGGGCACCTGGGTGGCTCAGTCAGCTGTGTCCAATTCTCATTTCAACTCAGGTCATGATCTCACAGTTTGTGGGATCAGGCCCACTTTGGGCTCTGCGCTGACAGTGTAGAGCCTAAGATTCTCCCTGCCCCTCCGCTGACTGTTCTCTCAAAAAATAAACAAACATTAAAAAAATATATATCAACATTCTCTATAGAACTTTAAATGAGAACCAAAGTCTTAGAACATAAATAATCAAAATGACCAGGATGCAATTAAAAAATTACTCTGCATATGAAGAACCAGAAAAATCTCAATTTGTATGGAAAAACAATCAGGTGACACAAATGTTAAAATTATCCAACAATAATCTCAAGGCAGTTCTTACAAAAATTCTCCAAAAAGTAATAGTGAACACCCTTGAAATGAATGGAAGGATAGAAAGTCTCAACAAAGAAATACAAGATATAATGAAGAACCAAGTGGAAATTTTGAACTTTGAAAATTGCAGGAACTGGAATAAAAAATTCACTAGATGGGCTCAGTAGAAGAATAGTGATGATCAAGTCACCAAACTTGAAGACAGACCAGGAGAAATTATAAAGATTGAGAGGGAAATGAGCAGATCTTTGGGGACCTGTGGGACAATAACAAAAGCTCTAAGATTCACATCATCATAGATTTGGAAATAGAAGAGAATGTGCTGTAAAAATAAATCTTGGAAGAAATAGTTGCTGAAACCTTCCCAAATTTGACAAAAGGCAAAAATTTATAGACTCAAGAAACT
The DNA here is from genome assembly GCF_028018385.1 of Neofelis nebulosa. Classification (NCBI taxonomy): domain Eukaryota; kingdom Metazoa; phylum Chordata; class Mammalia; order Carnivora; family Felidae; genus Neofelis; species Neofelis nebulosa. Next base: position 51,298,344 of record NC_080783.1, on the reverse strand, counting down.
CCATTAACCCTAAACAGGTTAAAACCAAAGAAATCAATACCCAGGCATAGCACAATCCAACTGCTAAAAACTAAACACCAAGAAAAAAGCCTTGAAAGCAACCAGAGAAAACTGACACATTATATACAGGGTAACAATGATTTGAATGACTACCAATTTCCCTTGAGAAACACAGAAGTAAGTGGAATAACTTTTTTAAACACTGAATGAACTGCCAACCCGGAATTCTATATCCAATGAAAATACCCTTCAGGAATGAAGGTGAAATCTAGACATTTTCAGATAAAGCAAAACTGAGAGAATTTATTGCCACCAGAACTGCTTTAAAAGAAATGTTGAAGGAAGTTCTTCAGGTAGAAGGAATACTGGAAATCAGGAAAAAACAATAGAAATAGAAACATCTATGTAAACACAGTAGGCTATTCTCTTTTTTTTTTTTTTTTGAGAGAGAGAGAGAGAACAAGGACATGAGTGGGGGGCAGAGGGGGAGAGAGAGAGAGAGAGAGAGAGAGAGAGAGAGAGAGAGAGAGAGAGAGAGAGAGAGAGAGAGAGAATCTTAAGCAGGCTCCACACCCAGTGTGGAGCTCAACACAGGGCTTGATCCCATGACACTGGGATCAATCATGACCTGAGCCGAAATCCAGAGCTGGACGCTCAACCAACTGAGCCACCTAGGCACCCCTATTCTCCCCCTGAGTTGTTTAAAACATTTTTAATGGCTTAAAGAAAAAATACAACTACATATACTGTCATTATATATATATATTCACAAGATAAACGTATAACACAGAGAGATACATACACATGTGTGCATGAGGAAGAGAGATTCAAATAATCCAACATGAATCAGGATATAGAACACAGGAATGAAAAAGAGAGGGAACAAACAGAAACAAATAATAAAATGGTAGATCTAAATAAAAACATAACAATAACCACATTAGATGTAAATATCTCAATGCACCAATCAAAAGACAAAGATTGGTTAAAAGAACAAAAAAACCAATTCCAACAAAAAAATGACCCAATTATACTAGATCTACAAGAAATTTGTTTAGAACATAATAATGTAGGTATGTTAAAAGTAAAAGGGTAAAGATACACCTTGTAAATACTGATAAAAAGAAAAATTGAAGTAGCTATATTAATATCAAAGAAAATAGATTTTAAAGCAGAGAAAACTACCAGAGATAAAGAGCGACATTACATTATGAAGGGTCAATTCTCCAATAAGACATAAAAACACTAATTGTGGGGGCGGTTGGGTGGCTAAGTCAATTGAGTGTCCAACTCTTTTAAAAAAAATTTTTTTAACGTTTATTCATTTTTGAGACAGAGAGAGACAGAGCATGAATGGGGGAAGGTCAGAGAGAGAGGGAGACACAAAATATGAAATAGGCTCCAGGCTCTGAGCTCTCAGCACAGAGCCTGATGTGGGGCTCGAACTCACGGACCGCGAGATCATGACCTGAGCCAAAGTCAGAAGCCCAACCAACTGAGCCACCCAGGAGCCCCAAGTGTTCAACTCTTGATTTCAGCACAAGTCATGACCTCCTGGTTCATGAGTTCGAGCTCCATGTCTGCATTGTCAGTGCAGAGCCTGCTTGGGAATATCTCTCTCCCTTTCTCTCTGTCCTTCGCCTGCTCTCTCTCTCTTGTTCTCTCTCAAAATAAACAAAAATTACAAAAATACTGTGAATGCACCAAATAACAGTTTCAGAATACCTGTACATGAAAAAAACAGAACTGAAAGAGAAATAGAAACATCTACGATATTTGGAGACTTATTCATCTCACAATGATCAATAGATCTAGTAGACAGAAAACAGGCAAGACTATAAAAGTACTAAACAACAGTATTAACTAATCTAATTGACATTTAAAGAACATTCCTCCCAACAATTGCAGAATATATATATATATATATATATATATATATATATTTTTTTTTCCCCCAAGTGTAAACAAAGCATTCACCAAATCATATCCTGGGTCATAGAATAAACCCTAACAAATTTAAAAGAATCAAAATTATACAAGGTGTATTCTCTATAGTAGAATTAGAATAACATAAAGCAAAGAGAAAAATCTCCAAACAGCAGCAAATTTAACAGCACAATCCTAAATAATTCATAAGTCAAATTTGTAGTCTCAAGGGAAATTATAAACTATTTTAAAGTAAAGAATATTAAAATAAAACCTATCAAACTTTGTGAGATGCAAATAAAGCCATTCTTAGCATCAAATTACTATACTAGACAAGAATAAAGGTCTCAACTCATAACCTAAGCTTCTACCTTACGGGAAAAACAGACAGCAAAGTAAATCTTAAGCAAAGGAAGGAAATACTGAAGAGCAGAAATCAATAAAGTTGCAAATAAATAGAGAAAAATCAATGAAACCAAAAGACGGTTCTTTATATTCAGAATATATCACTTCTGTAATAGGTATGTGCTATCACTACACACCTATTAAAACGGCTAAGATTTAAAAAATAAAAAACTGAAAAAACCACATTCCAGAGAGGATGCACAGCAAGGGGAACACTTACACACCACTAGTGCAAAATCGAACAGCCATTTTTGGAAACAGTTCGGCAGCTTTTTTTTTTACAAAGTTAAACATACCCTTACTACCTAACCCCAGTAAGTTTATTCCCAGATATTTACCCTAGAGAAATGAAAACTTATGTTTATACAAAAACTTGTACACAAATGTTTATAGTAGGTCTACCCATGACTTACAAAAACTTGAAACAGCTCAATTATCCTTCAAGGCACGAATGGATAAACAAATGGTAATAGACTCAAGTAATAAAATATTTGGGAATTAAAATGAATCAACGATTGCTACATGCAGTAACAACTTGGATGAATCTCAAAGGCATTATAAGTGAAATAAGCGAATCTCAAAGGCATTATAAGTGAAATAAGCCAATCTCAAAAGGTTACATACTCTACCATTCCATTTATATGATCATCTCAAAACTACAAAGCTATAGTGGAGAATAGATCAGTGATCACCAGTGGTTAAGGGTGGGAGAAGCTTGTAATTATAAAGAGATAGTATGAGGAAGTTTCTTTTGAGGTGATACAACTGTTCTGTGTCTCGACTGTGGTAGTGTTTACACAAGTCTATATATGCATTAAAATTCATAGAACTCATAAAATCCACACAATTTTTAGTGGCCAAAAGGTCAATTTTATTATATGTTCATTTTTAAAATAAAATATAAATAATTAAGTTTACTTTTTAAATGTTTTACTTTTATTTATTTATTTTTGAAAGAGAGAGAGTGAGAGCACTCATGGGCAAGTGGGGAGGAGCAGAGAGAGGAAGGGAGAAAATTCCAAGTAGGCTCCACGCTGTAAGTGCAGAGCCCAATGTAGGGCTCAATCTCACAAACTGTGAGCTGAAATCAAGAGCTGGATGGACATTTAACCAACTGAGCCACCCAGGTCCCCACATTTACTGTTAAAACTTAGGGTACAGGGTGGTGCCTGGGTGGTTCAGTCGGTTAAGTGTCCAACTTCAGCTGAGGTCATGATCTCACAATTCATGAGTTCAAGCCCCACATCAGGCTCTCTGCTGTCAGCACAGAGCCCGCTTCAGATCTTCTATCCCCCTCTCTCCCTCTCTCTCTGCCCCTCCCCCACTCTTTTCCTCCCTCTCAAAAATAATAAATATTAAAAACAAAAACATAGTGTACTGATGTCCCCAGATAAGACTTGAGTATCTAGGTTACAAAGACTAATTTTGACTACAAATGAAAACTAGGAAGATAGTGATGTACTCACCACTGGCCCCTCTACAGTTTCCATTACTAGAATCCATAGGAAAATCTGAAAGTGATAAAATAAAGAATCATAATTTACTCATTATTATTTTGAGAATTCCCATATAAAAATCTAATTCAGTCATCAATTTAATTAAATCTAATTCAGTCATGTCTCAAGGAAGTGGATTCTTATTAGTGCCATGAGCTTGGCACGCTATTACTTATAGGTCAAATAAGGACAAGATCTATTTTGTGTGACTGAAAGAGGATATGCTCTTTTGAGTTCTCCTCAATTGTGCATAAAATTTCAGGATTTAGTAAGTTTTTGAGTCTCACGCAATTTCTGACACCATGAAGTCCATGCACATATTAGGCATTCACCCAACACTTGGGTCTTGATGACTAAAAGAAGCCAACACATCTCTTCAACAAATAGATGTATCACACATTACTAGCGTATATTTAAATTCTTGGTGCCTGAAGAAAACATTCAGAAAACATTCTCATGCCCTTTGTTACCTGTAAACAGTTGTTCAGCAGAAAGAAAGCATACCATGCAGGGACCAGTGCAATTAATAGATGTGGTAATAATTGGAAATTGTCAAGGACTCTTTTCATGATCCCATAATCCAAGAAAATGGTAACGATGAATGATAAATAGTAATTATATAAAGTTCTTCGGTGTTCTAGTTAGGAAAGCAGCCTCTAGGGGAGCCAGGGTGGCTCAGTCAGTTAAGGCCTGACTCTTGATTTAGGCTCAGGTCATGATCTCAGTTTGTGAGTTTGAGCCCTGTGTCAGGCTTTGCACTGACAGTGCAGAGCCTGCTTGGGATTCTCTCTCTGTCTCTCTCTGTCCCTCCCAACCCACCTCTCAAAAATAAATAAATATTTTTAAAAAAGGAAAAAGAATAAAAAAGCTGCCTCTAGTGAATAAGAGTGCCTCAGCAAAACACCCTGTGAGACTTGCTGAACTTAGCTATCCATTCTTATTGCTACTTCAACTCAGTACTTTTATATAAGTTTTAGATTTGTATTAATATGTTATGTTAAATAACTTCAATATCTGTTTATCCTAACAGAAAATAACATTCTTCTTCTGTCCTTTTTCTTCATAGGATATATCATGAATAAATTTTAAAAGGAGTGGTTAATACCATGTTAGGACAATAGTACTCAAAATTACTATTAATCAATTACATTCTCAGGCTTAGTAATCATCATCTGGTATTTAAAAAGCTCTGTACAAGGAAAGACAGTAACCATCAAATAGGCAGGCAACAAATACTTGATTCTAAAACATTAGGTTTGACTTAGTCATATACTATTAATTTAATGACTTATTCTATGCAAAGACTTTACTCATGATAAATGTATCCAAGTGTTAAAGTAACATGCCAATCAATGGTTTTATTTCTGAATAATTCCAATAATCATAATACATATATGACCTATACCAAAATGATCTTTCTGTAAATGAAGAAATTATATTAAACCACATGTAAAATAATTGTTTAGTGTCGAAATGTTGAAATAAAAATGAAAAAAATCTCTTGGAAAAAAAACAACCCTTTGATATAGTTGAATCTAGGAAAGTGGTTTTACTACTCTCATTCTTACAGAAAAATGTTTCTTCATTTTTAAAAGTGCTTAGAAGTCAATTGGTAGAATTATAAGAGAAAAAAGTTATCTGGTCATAAATAATCCAAAAAAAATGTTTTCATAAAGTTAAACTTAGGAATTCCAACAATATCATCCTAAGTTAAAATAGCAGGCATTATTAGGTTGTATGCCCCCAAGAATTTCTAGTAGGGGTCATAGAAGTTTCCAGAAGAAGAGTCCTAAAGGAGCTGGGGAGGGTTGGGTGGGGGGTGCGTTCCACATAGAAAATCACGTGTGTAAGAAATATGGAAAGAAATTGCAGTACTCACCAAGGGACCTGCAAGTCTTCCAGTGTGGCTAAAATAGAGAAAGTTGTGAGCAGAGAGAAATGAAGCTAGAGAGGTAGGAAGGGATGAAGTCACAAAGGCTAGAGACAGACACCAAAGGATTTTAAGCAACAGATTGACATTTCAGAAAGATCACCCTGTTGGAATATGGAGGGACAATACTGGAAGTAAGCAAGCCGATTATTACCCCATGGCCATAATTCATGTGACACATGTGGAGACCCAAACGAAGAGAGCAGCATCAGAGAAGGAGGGAAGGAAACTGGATTCAGAGTAGATCCATAACACTTAATACCCATTAAATGTGGGGGGGGGGGGGCGGGGGGCGGTAAAGAATAGGGTAGAATCAAGGATGACTCCCAGGCCTGGAGCATGGGTATGCTGGTGCCTCGTAACCATATAAAAAAAATACTCAAAAAGAATAGGCAAATGAGGAGAAGGAAAGGAGGAGTTCACTTTGTGGCATGATGAAATTGAAGGGCTCGGGATTAGATGTGAGAATCTGGAATGTACTCTTATCTCAAAAGTGTAGTGAAGTAGTTATCTCTTATCTTTTGGAATCCCTGTCCAGAGCTGTCTTTTATTCTCTTAAGCTATATATAAGTGAGCTTTCGAAATACAATGGACAAAACTTGATCCATTAACTGCAATCTGACAGTCAAAAGACACAGATTCTCTCAAAAGTTATGAATCACCTCTTTCTTAAGACAGCAAGTGTATTGGAGAATGATTTCTGGTTTGAATCTTCTCTCAATAGCTTTATGACCTTGCACAAGTCACTTATATGCCTCAGCTTCCTTTTCTTCAAAATGGGAATAATAGTACCCACCAGGTAGTTATTACAGTAAATTGAAATGCATAACACACTTAAAACAGCAGATGAAACATGCTAGTGTTATTAGTTCTTATTCTGGTTGCTAACAATCCATGAGAGGACATATCCTTTCCTCGATCACATTGTTATTAAACACTTACATTGTGCTTTGCCATTCATCGATCACTTCACATGAATAGTTCTCTTATTCTTCTCTATTCACAATGTCCATCTTGAATGACTTGCTCAAGGTGTAACATTAATGGCAAAGGTGGAATACCAACTAAGGGTCTAGAGCTCTAAAACTGTGCAATTGCAGAAATATAACCAATTCTTAATTATTCAAAACTGTATGTCTCTTCTTTCTATACACCTAGCAGAGAGAGAAAGGCCAAATAGAACTTAAGTCAGTTTTACTATTTATAGCAACAACTATTTGGAAGTCTGGTAGGAATGAAATTTTAAAAAATGAATCATTAAGATTTGGGGGCTACATAAGATTTTATTACCACAGATAATTAGGTCAGCTGTGATGAAATACCGTAACTCTCTGAGATAGTCTCTTCCCTACCCCACCCAGAATGCCTTTCAGTATTTTATGTAATGAAGCATCTTTAGGGGTGCCTGGGTGGCTCAGGCGGTTAAGCGTCTGAATCTTGGTTTCATCTCAGGTCACAATCTCACAGTTTGTGAGTTCAAGCCCCATGTCAGGCTCCGCAGCTGGCAGCATGGAGCCTGCCTGGGACTCTTTCTCTCTTTCTCTCTCTGCCCCTTCCCTGCTCATGCTGTCTCTCTCTAAATAAAAAAATTTTTAAAAATCTTTAAAACTGTGTTCTCTCCAGTCTTAATCTAAAATTTCCATTTCTTCTTTCCATTCCATTTTCCTCCTATCACACTAAATAATTTTTCCTTCTCGGTATTTGGCCCCTCAAATATTTGTAGAGCAGGGCTGAAGAAAAGGCTGCCTGTTTCTCAGAGAGCAGAGATATGACTAAACAGCAGTACATGCATGTGAAAGCTGGCATGGTCCAGGCAGCAAGAGAGGGCCTGGCGAAATGTGTTGAGCCAGAACTGAGGTGACGAGCTAACACTACCGCAGAAACCAGCAATGACTGAGGATTGATTATAAAACCCTTGGCATGGTGAACCATGGGTACTGAATAAATAGCTGGGAAATATCATACATAAGTTTTCTTAAATTCTTGATCTCTACACATCCAAGATCAACTATTTATAATTAACAGACATCCATCAGACTCATTCTCTCTTCCTGTTGCTCCCAAAGGGATTTGTTCTTGATCCCGAGGTCCAGGTTAATTTGTGTAAAATGAAATATTAAGCTTGTGTGTTCAGAAGTAAGATCTGCTTGTCCAGGTGGGTCCCCGTGTGGAGCTTGTTTTCCAGAGCTGAAGTGATAAAAATTCTAGGCTGTACCTGCATTGACCAGCCTACCGTTTCAAAAAAGAAAACATTTTGATACCACAATGATACCCATGGCGAAAAGCAATAGCAGCAGCACCCATCTGTTAGGGACGATGTCCCAGGTACCATGATCTTTAACTTCATCTTCACCATGCCTGTGGGATGTAGGCAGTGCTGTTGCCATGATACAGATCACAAAACTTTAAACCAGAGAGGTTATATAATTTCCCTGCAATAACACTTGATAGGAAGCAGAGTCCAGATTCAACACCTGGCCTGCCGGGCTCCTACCCACACTCTTTACTCGCCATACAATACTGAAGACAAGACTAGAGGTCTTAACTGGCAGAAATGAATCCTCCGATAAAGCAGTTGTGCATGAAGCCACAACTCCATAGTAAATATACAATGTGGAAAAAGAATACATTTAATGTGAATTTGTTGGTAAGGGTCAGGATAGGATCTTTTTCTTTTCTTTTTTTTTTTTTTTAACATATGCTGGCCCCTAGTATTTCGAAAGCAAAAAGTAGTTTGAAGCACTGCCCCATTTCAACACGTAAATGGGCCTAAACTTGCTTGTGGAATCCTACTGTGCCAGGAGGGAAGAGACCCATGTGAAAATGGTAGGACTTGCAAATCCTCTTGGCATTGAAGGAATGTGAAGGGTGGCCTCTTTTATTCAGGGAGACCTCATTTTTGTATTCGGCTGGATTCTAGTCATAAAACATAAGTGATTCTGTTTATACCTAGAGGAAGAAAAAAAAGCTGCTTCACGGACTATCCTATCCCACTGAACCAAGCAGTATATTGCATCGTAAATTAAACTGGCCACATATGGTAGTTACTAAGTAATTCCAGGTGTCCAACAGTTTGACCCAGGATAGGGAATGAAATTCTCAGCAAGCTGGCCTTGGAAGCCAGGGGACCCTTCGGGTTAGAATCCACCTCTCCATTCCCCATCCCCACCTCCCCTTAAGCTCCCACCTGCCGCCAGGGCCAAGGACTCACACTGAAGGTTGTGGTAAAGGGAGGGAAAAGGGAGACCATCACAAAAATATGGTTCCTACTGCCGCCTACCCCTACCTATTTTTCCAGCAAGGATGCTGTCAACAAAGCAGCTATTATGGCCTTTGAAAGCAGCTCAGAAATCATGTCCCACTTAGTGACAAATTGTTTCCATGCATGTCCTATTTGAGAGCTTCAATGAGGCAGTTGTTCTGCATTTGGTCCCCAACGATAGGTAATTCAGGGACACTTAAGGAAGCTGCTTCCCATCCATATTGACCACAGCATTTGAAAGCTGTTCATCTTGCCAAACCTCTCTCATTTGAGGTCCATCTCAAAGAGAGGTTTCAGAGCAAGTCTTTTCCTTTAACGGGAGGAAAGCATTTCAGAGTGAACCATAGCCACCTCATTCCAGGTCATTGGCCTGAGCAAAGCACCAGTATTTAACAGATTCTAAGTGTCTGGCAAACCAGGGCAGCAACTGACCAAGCTCTTCCAGAAGCTGCACGGACTGTGACTCAATAGTGTTCTTTGAGCCCAAAGATTAAGAAGAAATACATTTCTTTCTGCTTACATTATACAGCCAGTTATTCGTTCTTGATTAAAACCAAGACGACTTAATAGGTGTATTCAAAGAGTGATTAAGTGAGGGGACCATGGAAAAGCTTCTGGAATCTTTCTGTTCAGTTTTGGTTTTACAGCTATTTGTACTCTCTGCCTCTCCACTCATTTTATGGTAAGCATGTCAATGTGCACAGAAAACAATTTTTCCAAATCAATTCTCTGACAGCCAAGAACTGTTACCTAGAGATGGACTATGGGCATGAGCTTAGGCTGAGCAGGTCAAGTGGCAGGAGGAAAAATTTGACGCCCAGGAAATGAACAGAGGAGGCAATCGAGTCAGCACATTTAATAACAGAGTTCATCTGGGGAAGGTATGAAAGAGAACAGACCATAACAAATATGAAATTCTATGAAGGGTGAAATTTGAGTTGAGGGGTAATTGGTAGGAGTGCTATTAAGTGAGAATTAAATGAACCATAATGAACCAGGTTTAGCTGGGGTCTTCAGAGTTATGACTGTCCTAATTAGACCAAATACTAGTGAGAAAACAACTTGTGGTTGATTCCATTAAATGCAGAACTACAGTCAAGCTTTACAGTAGGGAAAGATGAAAATGAATGTGTGGTTGGTGCACACACAGCACAAAGGGCATGAAATATGGTATTAAAGGCATATTTGCAGGGCATAACAAACAGTAGGGCAAGGGGTGAGATTAAAAGTAACATTACGTGAGCATATGATGATAGCACACCTTAAATATAACTCCTTTCATCCATATGTCATTTACAAAAGGACTTGAAGGCATGTGGGAATGTGAAAAGAGCCCAGCAATTCACTTCGCCAGCTCTGTGGCTGGGAGCAAGTCACAGAAGCTAATTAGCAGTGCATAGCAATGTTTCACAGCTGTTTCAGTCTGGAATGGAAGAACAATTTATCTCATTGAAAGGACGAAGAAATTTAAGGTGAAGGTAATTGCTCAAATTGGACTTTGAGCAAACACATATCACTAACATCTGTGGGTTGGAGTAAGAGTACTGAAATTATCTAGGCATTTTTAATGATTAGAAGAAAATGGTGCTTCAGTTTTTCTGTTTTCACCATACAATCTTGACAAGCAGCTACAACAGGAAAAATAGGGAAAATGCGTGATTGAGAATGCAAGAGAATCCGGCAAGAAAGTTCAGTGACTGTAAACAAATTAAGAAAGTAAAAAAAGAGCATCACTATGCAAGATGTGGTTACTTAGACATGTAAAGCATGGAAAGCGCAGGGTCACTGTTGAGCACGAGTGTGACGGGGAGTGGAATGAACTGCAAGTTTTAGAAAGACAGATAGCCTATCGGAATGGAGTGCATCAGTCTGGAAGAGAGAAGAAAGAAGTGGTGCTCCAGAGAGGAGTGATGAAGAGAAGCGACCCCAAGGGGGGGGAAAAAAAAAAAAAAGGCAGAATTAGAGAGTAAAAGGCGAGTAACAAAAACTCCGAGAAGTGGGGTAGCTAAAGGTCGGGACGGAGGCTGGGCCAGAGCCGGACTCACCCGCTCCGTCCGCGGTAACGATGGCCTCGGGAGAGATGCACACGCCACGGTCATAAACAGGCAGCTCCTCGCAGGCCAGACTCTCGGGCCACGAGTGGCGGTACTTGATGAGGATGGGCTCGCAGCCCTGCCGGGCCCGCTCGCACACAGACTTGCAGGGCTTGATGGGCTCGTGCTGGAAGTCAATGGTGCAGATGGGCGCATACATGGCACAGAGGAAGAAGAGCAGATCCGGGCTGCACTGGGTGCCTAGCAGACCTTCGAACTGCTCAATGGCCAGGATGGCGTTAGCCTGGGTGCTGTGGTGCAGGTGGTTGGGCATCTTGGTCATGTTCCAGGGCAGGGACTTGCACAGGGGGATGCGCACGGGCTCGCAGGCTGCAGCTCGTGCTCCGGGCACCCAGAGCAGACAGAGCGCAGCCAGGGCGAGCAGCCCGGCCCGCAGCAGCAGCATCCCTCCTGGACCGCCGCAGACCATGATCCCTGCAGGACGGGGCAGGGTTCAGCAGTGCCGAGGACGCCGACAGGCCCGCTTCGCGGTCCCCTCTTCCCCCCTGGAAGTGGACACAATGATCTGGGAGCTTCTCCTCCCCCGACGATCTCAGTTTCTTTCCTTGGATCAAATTCCCCCAATGGGGTCCCACGAGCTCCGCCGGCCTCCGGCCGCCGCCGCCCCCCGGCCGCCGCCGCCCCTGCTTCTCTGGCTGTTCTTTCCCGACGTCTAAGCCTTCTGGGGCAGCAGCATCTATTTATTCCTCGCTCCCTCTGGCAGAAGCGTCAGATTCGCAGATGAATCAGATTAGAGGAAAACAAGAGGAAGCGAGGGAGAAATAAAATCAAAAGTAGAATTCAGCTGAGGCAGTTGGAGCTCTGGACTGTCACGTCCCCTGGATTATGAAAAGGTGCTAACAGAAGCATGAAATTCTCCAACGGGGGAAGGAGGGGCTGGGGCGGGGGAGGGGAAACCAGAGGGAAAAGACTCCTAATGGGGGAGGAGGGTGCTGTAAGAGTTTCAGTTCTTGTAGGCTGAGCAAAAAGATCCAGGTCTTGGTGGGAGTTGACGCTGCTGCAGCAGCGACCGCCGCAGGCAGGAAGGACCAGCCGGAGGAGCCTCTGCGCGAGAGGTCTGTGCCTCGGACCCGCTGCGCTCCACTTTCCCACCTCCGGGCCAGAGAGGCAGCCCCGCCCCCACCCCCCACCGCCAACCCCTCGGTGCAGTCCCAGCCCTCCAATGCCAGCTCCTCTTCCTGGGATGGGAGCGGGGGTGGGGGTGGGGGGAAAGACAAGGTCTGCCGGTTGGAGGCAGAGGGGAGGGAAGCCTCGAGAAGCAGCCAGGATGCCGTAACGCAACACAGCGCTGACTTGAGACGTGCACCTCTTTCCCATCTCCACGCTGGCTCCAAAGAAAAGCCCCCAGACCCTCGCTGAAAGTCCACCCCAATCCCTGACGGAGGAGTACCAAGTTCCCCACTTGGGAGCCCACCCAAGCACCCTCACTCCCTGGAGATAGCTCTTCAGGCAAACTACCGCTTTACCTCTGCGCATCACCAGCTCTGCGCAAAGTCAGACTTCAGGAGGAAGGACTTCAGCAGTGTCACTTTAAATGTCCAAGTCACAGAAAACACAGCCCCCTGCATGCAGTGGTGAAGGTTTATCAACCCAGAGTTCAGGACTACAGAAGTCTGCATTATGAATAACAAAGTGGTGGGCGGGGGAGGGGGGGGGCAGCCTTTCATAAAAAGGAAAGAAATCTGTACGTAATACAAGTAGGCCACCAGAAGCAAGAAACAGGTTTTTAAAAAAGCATTTTTTTCTTTGCCCTGCAGAATTAGAACTTTGGAGTTTTGCTTCTTAAGGTGAAGAGTGAAAAACTACCTGCTTTGAAGTATCTGGTTTTTGTTTTGTTTTGTTTTCTGATTTTACTCACTAAAATAAAATGGCATTTATTATTCAACTCTTGTCACCAAGGATTTCACCTAACACTTGAAAGAAATGTGTAGGAAAATTACACCACACAGGTAATAATAATCATGATGATGATAACAATAAAACCCTTCCCATCCAAATTAGCTCAATCTAGAGAAGAAAATAGAAACCAGATCCCCTCCTGGTCTTCTCTGTCACTAATGAGCCACATCTTTTCCTTCCTCTCCTCCTCTGCCTTCTCAGGGCATATTGTAAATGGAATGACCTATTGAGGCCCTGCACCCTGCCCTTTAACCCAGCAAAAGGATTGTAGAATGTCAGAAAACACAGCTTTCGTTGAGAAGAGAAAGAAACCTTAAAACAAAACAGGAAGTCACCTTTGCCCTGCATCATTGAAATATTTCACTGCTTTAATCCAGCCATTTCTCAGAGTCAACAAGAAGCAGAAAAATGATGCCCCCGCTTTAGAGCACACAGGGAGTTGTGGGTGTCCATTCCCCATCATTGACCTGATGGCACTTACAAAACATCAGTGCTCACTTGAGTTTATGAAATTTTATCTCTAAAATGACCATAAAGAGCAGTTTGTGACTATAGTAAATTTCTTCAGAAGCAAGTTTGTTCCACTTAGGAGAAAACACAACAGATGGTAGATAGGGAGTCATTTAGTACAAACTTTGCCTGGTCTACAATTATTTCATGTAATGTAAGAAAACAAAGCCAAAATTGTATAAATGAATTAGATGAAAGATGATATAGCAAGTAAAATTTGGGGGGAAAAAACAAATTTGAAACAGTCAATATTAGAACATTTGGGGGAATCCATATTTTGAAATGTAGGTGGAATTTTCAATAAATTAGAAGAAGGAAGTGAACCATAGATGCAACAAATTGTTTGCTATATGTGTTTCCCTGTTTGCCATAAGTCTTTCAGTATAAGAGGAAACAAGCTAATTGTTTTTATGGTTCCACAACTGTCTGAAATAAAAGCTTACTTTCCTTCCCCTTCACAGAAGTTAATTATCCACTTTGTCTAACATGTCCCCTCACAATTTTAGTCTCTAATCCAAACTTGTCTTTATCAACACCCAAAATAAATTTCACTGTCTCCCACATGTCTTTTTGAATACACTGCCTGGTTTTGTTCATTTTTCTAGTTAGTTCCTCTTGAACTTTGTTCATTTGTGCAAATTATTCTTTAGCACCTGTCAATTTATTGCTTTAAAATATTTTTCTTTTGTTATTTCATCTGGGTGTGCCCTGCCTTCCTAAATAGTATGTATGATTTTCTTCAAGGAGAGAATTCATCCTCTATGTCTTTTGAAATAAGCATTTGAGAAATGTGAGCTGATGGAATTTGGGATGCAATATTTTAAATATTAAAACATAAATGCTAAAAACATATAATAAATAAATGCCTTAAAGAGAAATAAAATACAGGGGCGCCTGGGTGGCTCAGTTGGTTAAGCGTCCAACTTTGGCTTAGGTCATGATCTCACGGGTTCGTGAGTCTGAGCCCCACGTTGGGCTCTCTGCTGACAGTTCAGAGCCTGGAGCCTGCTTCAGATTCTGTGTCTCCCTCTCCCTGCCCCTCCCCACCCATGCTCTGTCTCTGTCTATCTCTCAAAAATAAACAAAATGTAAAAAAAAATTAAGAAAAGAGAAATAAAATACAGTTTGAATAAATAGAGTGAAGTCTGAAAACCAAGCTATGTGATCATGAAGGAAACACAAATTAGATAAGGAATACAGTCTCCAGTAGTAGATGAGCCATGCCCCTAAAAGTGAGTGCCTTCCAAAAGGCCCACATTTACAGAAAATTAAGGGAAGGTTGAAACCTGATTCCTCAGAGGAAATGGGTCATAGGTAATTTGTTTCTCTTACGTTATGTTTCTCTTATGTTATTTTAAGGTTTTATTTAACAAGCATTGAACTGACCCTGATCCATTAGGACCCAGATCCTAATGTAAAAGTGCACCAGGGCTGTGTGATAGCCGCCTGTTTTAGATATCTCTCCACATCTGTTGAAAAGGCATTAAGGTAAATAATCTGCAGGGAACACATAAGTGGCTGTAGAATTGAAGCTTTTAAAGGAAATTTTGATGGGCAGAGCAACAGGGATCTTTTAAAACTCACTCTCTAGAACTAAGGATGAAAATCACAGATTTTTACAGTGGGTTTTATGTTTGAGAAAGTTATGAAGGTGGCAAATGCAAACTATTAGTGTGCCAATAGCCTACTGAAAAATATCTTACGAACTCTAGATTTCAGGACCTTGAAAGGCTCCCCAACACACATCTCAGGACTTTTAAGGGGGTGAGGGCAGTTCAGAGTAACCATGTGGCACGTGACTCTCTGAGAGGCAGCATAGCACCCATCTCCAGCACCTATTTGGGACTGTGAGACAATTCTGGGCTCAACAGCTGCTTGGAAGTACCCCCAGACCTAGGCATGGCCAGTCTTCTTAGAATGCATGATGGCATTGGCATTTCGTCTAACTTCCTGACAAGGGTTCCAGTGGTGATTTCAAGGAAAGATCTTCCTGTATAGAATTGTTGAATCATTATATTGTACACCTGAAACTGATATAACATTGTATGTTAACTATACTGGCATTAAAATTGTTTTAAATAAAAATAAATATGGACAGGGAAAAAAAAGAAATAAAAGATCTTTCACTGTGAAATAGCCTTCTTTCCAAAATTTAAATCTGACCAATTTCAAAAAAAAAAAAAAAAGAATTTGTGATGTATTTTGTCAACAATTTAAGTATTAATATGCTTTTTCATCTGGTAAATACACTTTAAACTTACCCCAGGTTTGTGCTTGTAAGACAATCTACATCTGTCCTTTAAGAAAATGTGGTTACATTGTTTTGTTTTGTTTTGTGTTTTTGACATCACACACAAGCAGGGGAGAGGGGAAGAGGGAGAGACAGACAGAGAGAATCTTAAGCAGGCTCCACGCTCAACGTGGGCTCAATCCCACAACCCTGGGATCATGACCTGAGCTGAAATCAAGAGTCAACCACTCAACTGACTCAGCCACCCAGGCACCCAAAAAAACGTGCTTACGTTTCTTCAAGCAGGGCTGATGTGTGCAATAATTAACAACTAGTACAGCATGGGCATCCATCAGTCAGAATGACTGAGGCCAGTCCCATTCTGTACCAACTGGGGATCAGCCCTAGGTACCCAGGGAGCAAGAGAACTAATGTTTATTGACTGCCTACTACCTGTGAGGCATATAAACCATACGATACTTACAAGAGGTATTAATTCCAAAGATGAAGAAACTGAGGCTCAGAGGAAAGAAGGACTTACCCAAAGTTTTCACAGCTAGATAAGGGCCAGTCAGAGATGGGACTTGAATCCATGCTCCTTCCCCAACTCCAACAATCACACTTTTTCCTAAGCAGAAAGGATTTGGGAATGGGAAAGACCACGGCTTTCTGTGGACCTAGGTCTTGCCTGAACCCTGTCCACACTGCTTATCAGACACTGACTATGCCCGCCACCCAGGAATAGAATGCAAATCCTTGTGCTTCGAATGGGGAGACCTTCCTGCTTCATGGCCTCATTCAAGCTGTTCTGAAAACACAGATTGTGTGGGCCTCATCCAGAATTTCTGGTATGGTGGGTCCTCTGGGGGTAGGGCCTGAGAATTTGCATTTCTCATATGTTCCCATGTAATGCTGATACTGCTGTCCAGGGACAACACTTTGAGAATCACTCTTTTGAACTAGATATGAAGCCTTGATTTGCCTTAGTAAACTTTGCATGCTATAAAGCTTTCATTTTTATGGAAACCAAGTTGACAATAAACTTCATATATTGAAAACAAAAACTTTCATTTTTTAATCTCCTGCCTATCTTTTCTTACAAGGAACTTAGAAACATGATTTCAATAAAGCAGCCTAATATCTAAATTATACTCTGAAGGGAGGCCAGGGAGGAAGACAGGACTAGATTTGTCTACTAGTTACTCAAAGGTCAACCTCAGAGCCCCAGTGAGAGTTGACAATACTATCAGCTACTCTCGGACCCTAATGTACTTTCCTAAAGGAAAATAGCAACACTCCACCCCCACTGCTACAAAAGAACAATAGATCCACTTCAAAGAAGTTCCAGAAGCAACCATAGTATCTTAGTAATGGAATGAACCTCAGCAACTTAGCCTACCCACCTGTTCCTCCTCCCCTAACCTCCTAGGTTTCCCTATCTTATTTTGGGGAAAAAAAAAAAAAAAAAAAAAAAAACCCTCAGAAAAATAACTTAGGTAAAGCCATGAAGTCAGTTAATGGCAGTTAACGGGCTCAGTTCAATATTCTTTCCATTTACACCATCCTTCTCTGTTGGAAGTGTGTTTTCCTTACATTTGGAAACACCAACGCCTGTATACAATATGTATGACAATTAAACATAATGGTATTCAGCTTTCACAATCCCTTAAAATCATCCAAACCTCCCAAACAACCCAAATGGAGTTGGGGTCCAGAAGGGGAGGTAAGGGACACATCCAAGAGGACCTCAGACTATAGTGCTTCCCCTGTCTAATGTCAGTTGAAACCCAGATGAACCTGAATTTCTTTCAAATCTCCCTTTGACAAGATTTAATTACAGATGATTTCTAGAATACCCTTTTACCATCTTACTCTAGAATAGACCTGCATGTTTTGCTACGTCTTTCATCGTATATATTTAAAATCTTTATTTACTCCTCAGTTCCCCCTCTGATGGTGATAGAAGGGAAGTCAAGTGGCACAGAGGTCATTCCAACATGGGCTTTTGGCTTGAGTTATGACTGAATAACTGAGCAACTGACTGTGACCATCAAGGCCAAGTTAGAAAATGGCCTTAAAATAATCCCCACAATATTTGAAATCCTGCAAAACAGTAAGAAGCAATAACCTGGCCAGTTCACAGTCATCTGAGATTTGTTAAATGTGAGTCATATACCTCATGTTTAACCTGGAAGATGAATCACTCTCCTCCATGCATATATAAATAATGAGAACATGAATCTGCCAAATTAGCAAATATATCAATTACTAGACCCAATGAATTTTTTTAAAGTCTAAAATTGTTTCTTCAGGTTTGAAGGATAAATGTCCATCAGAATATCAGAAATTGCTATTGAAAGATTTCTAGGGTCAAAATGAGATATTTCAAAATAATTTAGCCATTGGAAAAGGCCTAAATCTTGACATGGATCCTTCTAGTATTAACAAAACCTTTCTTGAGACTACGCTTATTATCTCTATATCACCAATCAACTAATTTACCCCATGTGAGAATCCTGGCCCACTGACCTTGCTAACCCAAGAACATTAATCATCTTGTTCAGTCTTTCCCCCATGATCCTTCCTCTTTTTTTTTTTTTTATTGCTTATTTATTTATTTTGAGAGAGAGAGAGAGAGCATGAGCAGGGGAAGGGCAGAGAGAAAGGGAGAGAGAGAATACCAAGCAGACTCCATGCCGTCAGCACAGAGCCTGACACGGGGCTCAATCCCATGTACCATGAGATCATGACCTGAGTGAGAATCAAGAGTCGGACACTCAATCGACTGAGCCACCCAGGCGCACCCCCATGATCCTTTCTAATTGATGCCCTGACCCTCAAGATGCCCCTCATCTACTTTACTCTTCCCATCACTGGCTAATAACTCTACCTCTAACACTCTTTCACCCTTTCCATTTTTCCTTCATAAAGAACTGGATCATGAGGAGGCAAATGCAGATGTTATTTTATTCTTCCTCTGTATCTTGTTTTGTTATTATCTGTCTGAAATTTGTCCCTGGGAAATCTATTTTTCCTCACTCAAACTTGGGCTCCTTTTTTCATGTATTTATTCACTAAGTTGGAAGCAGAAAAAGCTGGAATTTCATCAGACCAGAGGTTTGAATCTTGTAGACTATATCATAATAACAAACACTTATACAGCATCTGTTATGATTCACGATATGCCAGGCACAATTAAAGCATCTAACTCATTCAATCATCATAACAGCTCTATAACACAGGAACATTGTTACTCCCATTTTATGAATGAGGAAGCTGAGCCACAGAGGGAATCATTTCCCCAAGAACTTACGACTTCATCAGAGATCATAGCAGGATTCCGATTCAGACAATCCGGCTGCAAAGCCTGAACATTTCCACTTAGCACTGCATCGCTCTACGTGAGAAGTTGCTCCTTCCCTAGAGGCAGCACCCACGAGGAGCGGTTTGGTATGCTTTTATTTCATATAAATACTCTACCTACTAAACTGCATGACATTCCTCAGGTATCTATTTTTAATAACAGTTGTGTTAAGATATAATTTATATAAAATATAAAAGCTTTACTCTTTTAAAGCCTACAATCCAGTGGTTCTTAGCTCATTCACAGAGTTACGTAACACCATGAATCCATAAAAGGAACCATACCCATTAGCAGTCACTTCTCATTTCCCCTTAATCCCTTCAGCCCTAGATAACAACTAATCTACATTCTGTATTTATAGATTTGCCTATTTTAGACATATATATGCACGTCCATAGGAATGGAATCATGCAATATGAGTTTTTTGGGACTGGCTTCTTCCACCTCCTATAATGTTCTTAGGTTCATCTATGTTGTAGCCAAAAGGGGGAAAAAAATCCAAATATCCATCAGCTGATGGGCATCTGTTTTGTTTTTTTTTTACACTTTTGAGCTATTATGAATAATGCTGTTGTAATATTTGTGTACACATTTTTGTGTGGATCTATGTTTTCATTTCTATTGGGTATATACTCAGGAGTGAACTAAATTGCTGGATCATAAATAACTTTATGTTTAACTTTTTGAGGAACCGCCAAACTCTTTTCTAAGTCACTATACCATTTTGCATTCCTACCAGCAATGTAAAAGGTTCCAATTTCCCCACATCTTTGTCAACACTTACTATAAATGTCTGTCTTTTTTATTATCACAATCCTCATGAGTGTGAAATGACATGTCATTGTGATTTCGATGTGTATTTTCTTAACGACTATTCATAGTAAGCATCTTTTCAAGTGCTTATTTGCTATTTATATATCATCTCTGGGGAAATCTCAATTCAGATTCTTTGCATTTTTTAATTGGGTTGTTTGTCCTTGATGATTTTGCTTGTTTTGTTTTGTTTTGAGTTGTAGGAGTTCTTTATATAGTCTAGACACAAGTCCCTTATCAGATAGATGATTTACAAATATCTTTTCTCATTCTATGGTTTGTCTTTTCATTTGCTTAACAGTTCTCTTTGAAGCACAAAAGTTTCAATATTGATGAAGTTCAATTTTTTTTCTTTTGCCCCTTGTGCTTTCTATTGTTATATATATCTAAGAAGGCTTTGAGTAACCCAAAATCACAAAGGTTTAATCTTCTGCTTTCTTCTAAAAATTTTATAGTTTTTGCTGTTGTGCTTAGAGCTATGATCCATTTTGAGCTAGTTTTTGTGCAGTGTGAGGAAGAGGTCCAACTCCATTCTTTTGCATGTGCCTATCTAGTTGTCTCAGCACAATTTGCAGAAAAGATTATTCCTTCCCCATTTCATTGTCTTGACATCTCTATCAAAAATCAAGTGAACATAAATGTAAAGGATCATTCTGGATTCTCAATTCTATTCTACTGATTCTCTTGATATCCTGTTCATTCTGATGATAATTAGTGAAGACCTTAACACCAAGATTGGTTTTATTTAGGAAACATTGTGTAAAGCCTGTCTTCTTTGAGCAATCTCTCAGAAATAATAAGGCAAGACAGGAAGATTATAATTTTCAAATCCCACCCTGAGTGTATGACTGATATGTTATTAATTGAACACAATGGCAAATAATGTTTTGAACCCAAAGGAAAAGCATCTGGTTATACCCACTACTTATTATAACATTATGATGTAGGATAGTCTCTGGAATAATTCTAGGAGAGAATTATACCTTCTATCTCTAAATAAAAACTTGTTTTTACTTATATCCTTATAAGAAATAAGATTCTAAGGCTATATAGAAAATATTTAAGAACTATAGTTAATAATAAGTAATGTGTTATTTTGATTCTCAGTATTTGCTATCAATCTGATCATGTACATTGTTAAAGTGACAGAGAAGTGAGAGCCTCTCCAATTCCTTGCTTGACCTGATGAGGTTTAGGATTTGATAGGATTTTGCACACAGGTCTTCTGGGAAACCACTCCCTTCCCCCTAGGTACGTGTTCTATAACAGGCAACGTGGTACTTGGGAAAGTTTCCCAGAGAGAGAATCAGGGAAAGATCTTACATAGAGTTAACATCACTCAATTATTCCATCTGAGGTGAAAAGGGAGATAGGGACAAAAAATTAGCCATCTCTTGGTCCTGCCAAAAATAAAAGCCTGGCAAAGTTACGAAAACAACAACACACATGAAGATCAGTTAAGGCCATCCAGGTATTTCCTAAGTACAGAATTTCTGTAAATCTACCTCCTTTTCTGATGGAAGCTCAGATTTTGACTTTTCACTAGTAACTGCCAAACAAAAACATTTTGAATTTTTTAAATATTTTGCAACAGTAAAAAATAGCATCCCTTTTCTTAGATTTCCTTTCTCACCAAATTCGAAACTAAAGTGTTTTTAACTTGTGAGCATAATATAATCTGCTTTGAATGAAAACAGTTTATAGTTCTTCAAGAGGGCCTTGGAGGCAAGTGTCCATTGACATCCATTTATACTGTTATAAACAATATAAATGTTTTCATGTTTTTTTATTGCAGTAATGATGATGGTGATTAACACAATGACAACATAGCTATTAAGGTCTAAAAATCTGTGCCCAGTTGAACCAAACTGGACAGGATTCAGAAGAAACATGAAATGTTTCTTTTTTTTGAGGCGGGGGGGGGGGGGGAGGGAAAGTGATGGAATATAATCTCTGGAAAAACCTTAAAGAATATTGCTATCCTGGAGGAGATAATTCATCCATTCATTTATTGAACACTTGTTGGCCTTCTAAGTTCCAGATAGTTTTAGGTGGAATAAATAGCACAATAAACAAAGCAAAGTCAGGACCGTAATAAAACTCGCATTCTGATAAAATTTTTCTCTACAAAATGGAAAGAACTATAAATGGTCAGCCCTGTATCTTAACTGAGGGAAGACTAAGTTACAACAGTATGTTATGGCAAGAGAGTTATACGAGATCTAAAGAATGTTTTGGGTAGAAGTTGGTAAAGTCCTGAAATTGTTCTCTTAAAAATTAAGTTACTGTTGAAAGAATACCTTTCTCCTCCAAGAGTTTAGATGACTCCACCTTGCAAACCAAGCCACAAATTTCATTCTTTTCTTCAGACAGGTCCTACACTTCACGTGGAAGACAAAGGCCCTGGGAGGCGAGGTTTAGAAAGACTGGGCAGATAGAAAATGATCAATTTGTCATTTTTGATAATGCATACAAACAGCTTTTGAAAAACTGCTTACATTTCACTGACACATATTTTCATGTTGGTGTTTGTGTTTATTTAGTCACTTTGCATATAATAATACTCTAAGTGTGTACATTATTTGTCCTGCAGGTGACATTTAATGCTTCATTTTACCAAATTATAGGTCCATATTTTCTATTTCTTTTTCTTTCCCCACATCATCCATGGACATGTTTTTCTTTGCAGGAAATTGCATTTTCTCATCTAGATGTAAAAAAATGTTAACAGAAGTATCTGTAAGACCCTAATTGCCCGGTTTGCACAGGCCACAAGGAACTCTCTGTCACTCAGCACTGCATCAATAACTCAGTGTGCTGCCTAGTGTTACAAATATCATTTCTAGTGAAGGATTAGGTGGGGAACTTAGCAGCGCTTTACATCTGCTATGTATTTTGGCTTAGAACTTGTTTTTCTTTGAAGAATGTGGTCAACAACCGGCTATGGTTTTCCCTGAAGTATTTAAGAAGAATCAAACAGAAAACTGTAAAATTGTAACATTCAATTCATAGTTAGATTATAACAAAGGAACCAAGGCAACCAAGAAACTATTTTACATCAAACAGAATTCAAGCAGATTTAGAAAAGAAAAAATTACCCAAACAGCCAATCAATTGCTTCTATCTAGCTATTGCTACTAGGAAAACAAATTTCTAGGTTCTGTATATAAATAAACTCATTCTATAGTTTTAGCAAATGTAATGTTCCTTAAGCATTCACACAGTCCATGTTTTCAACCAATGGTACAAAGAGAATTTTTCTTTCTTGAATATAGATCATTACGATTTGTGTCATTTCATATATAGATCTCAAAATAGGTAAAATACATGTTCCCATTTTCACATCTTAAATGGGTATACTGTTAATGTTATATCTCCAAGACTGTGATACATAATTGAACTAAGTTATGAGGGTAAAATGCAGAAAAAAATGTTTGTTGGCTAACCATGATCAATACAGTGTGAAACTACCCCCTTCATCCCAGGAAGGGAAGGAGAGCAAAGGAAAGAGCAAAGGAACAGGTTGGTAGGAGGCTGGGGACAAACTTAATGCTAGTAGGGAAACAAGAAGATATTTTGTCAGAGAGGAGGAGATGTCCACTTGTGTCCCCAGGATGGAAAATCATGGGAGGAACCTGAGCAGAGGAGCCATTCTCCTGACCTATGAATTTGAGCAAAGGGTGCTTCAGGCTTTTCCCTTCTCCTGGGAAGCTCTTCCACTCTTCTCCAGGTGGCCCCAGGGGGCTCAGCCACTGGAGGGAAAGCCTGAGGGGGTCCAGCATTCCTGTGACTGGGTATTTAATTCTTATTAATCCTGGAGTCAAAAATTAGCAAGCCCTGTTAGCCATACACCTAAAGCCACATTCCCCTATCAACTGTGTTAGTAATAACATTCATTAGTTTCTCTGCTGTAACTTATTTTCCAACTGGATTCCTAATTTGAAGTGATAAGGGAGGGGTTCGTTTATTGGACTCCTTCAAGATTTACTTGAAGTCTAATTTCACTCCATTGGCCTCAGGGACAACTTTATGCCACTGGAATCTAGTTCCCCTATAATATGGACAGTAATGGGACCTCTGTGTGGTGCCTCAGTGATATACCACCAAAAAGGACACAACTCCGAAGAGATGTTTTGATGCCAAAGTAGTACTTTTATTAATATTAGTGTTTTTTAAATAATATTATAATTGATTTATAAATAGGATTACAAAGAATAAATAAGTCACAGATGATATACTGTTTACCAATCTTTCAATTCTTACCATTTTCATTTTTCTCTTGTTTGCCATGACCGTCCCACCAATTTTTCTCTCATATTGCCTGTTCTTTGCCCATCTATAAACAAAAATGCCCTGGAGATTAAGCATTACATAAATATAAGATGGAACAGATGGTGTGCTAAATAACCACCCACCACGCCCCCCCCCCCGCCCCCCAGAAAACCTAGGACTGAAGGTGCTTTTAGCATATTGTATGTTTCCATAAGGCTAAAATTGTGTTGTACCTTTTTAAGGTATGAGTGCTATTCAGTAACCTGATATGTACTGTAGCTAAAGCCATTAAATAATATACGTTTCTTGGGGCGCCTGGGTGGCTCAGTCGATTAAGCGTCCGACTTCGGCTCAGGTCAGGATCTCGCGGTCCGTGAGTTCGAGCCCCGCGTCGGGCTCTGGGCCGACGGCTCGGAGCCTGGAGCCTGCTTCCGATTCTGTCTCCCTCTCTCTCTGCCCCTCCCCCGTTCATGCTCTGTCTCTCTCTGTCTCAAAAATAAACGTTAAAAAAAAAAAAAAAAAACATTTAATATATGTTTCTGAGGCAACATCTATGAAAACCATGAAGCTTCTGTGTGAATCTGCTTATCATCTACCATGTAGCCTACCAGGTTTATCATGTGCTGTCACCAAGATTCTCCTGTTTGTTTTATTTGCAACTCTTCATTGATAAAAGTAATGAATTCTGAGTATGTTCACAGGAGCCTGTGAGCCAAGACTCGAGTCAGGGCATAAATATGTTCTCACATGATGGAATGGTTACAAAATATGGATGCCTTAGGGCTAAAAATTCTTGTACACTTCCATTATTAACTAGTTTATAAATTGTTCATAAAAATTTACATCTGTTGAACCTCAACCGATCTGTACCAATTTATTTTCTTTTTTTTTTTTTTTTAAAGAATTTCCACACATAGGTATCTATTTACTGGATAACAATAGTATGTTATTCCGAAAGGTGTGGCGATCAATGCTAAGGCATTTTAAAATCCTTTATTGTTTGGAAGGATTATTTGATTGCCTAATTATTAACATTAGATTGTATTAGGTTAAATTTGTCCTTCAAAGTATCTAAGGTAACCACTACAAGTGTAACTTTCAAACTAATAAAGAGGGAAATACAGAGGAACAGAGAAGAAAAATGAAATTAGGGGCGCCTGGGTGGCTCAGTCGGTTAAGCAGCCGACTTCGGCTCAGGTCATGATCTTGCGGTCCATGAGTTCGAGCCCCGCGTCGGACTCTGTGCTGACAGCTCAGAGCCTGGAGCCTGTTTCAGATTCTGTGTCTCCCTCTCTCTGACCCTCCCCCGTTCATGCTCTGTCTCTCTCTGTCTCAAAAAAAAATAAACATTAAAAAAAAAAAAGAAAAATGAAATTAAAAACTTCAAAATGTATCTGTGTACTCAAGAGCAGACATGGCCTAGAAATTATTTACATTTGCAAATATTCCATAGAATGATGCATAACTTCACCTGTGACCTTCAAACGCTACTCCCTCACCAAACCAAAGGTTCAGTCTCTCTCTCTCTCTCTGTCTCTCTCTCTCTACCTCTTCATCCCTCTCCCTTTCTCTCCCCTTTCTCTCCCTTCCTTCCTCTCCTTCTCCCCTCCTCTATCTCCTTCTCTCACTATACATACACACATATACTTATATCTACATACTCAATTGTATTTTTAGATCAATGTTATTTTAAGCACTTAGAAAACAGAAACTATTTACCCATCCTTACGTTTGAATCTATATATTAACAAACAAATTTGACCAAATAAAAACAAAAAACCAGATTGAATACAATAGAATTTTGACTTACTGGTTGTTGGGGCTTTTTAACCCTATTTTTAATTATAAGAAAACTCAATTATATTTATGTAACTTAAATCACTCTACTGGATCAGAAGTGCATATTAATTGTTTTATTGATAACAATAATTTAGGGAAGAAAGAGGAGAAAAAACAGATCATTAAGACATGCAGAGAAACCATTTAAGGTTCAGAATCAGCTTGCAGGAGCAGGGAGAGGGAAGAACCTTCTGAGCGAGTTTCATCAGAGATTTATCAACACATCTTTCTCTCTTTCCAACTCTGATTAGATTGCCCTGATTTGACAAATGAGGTACCATAAAGTTAGGATTAGATTCAGTGTCTCATTATTAGGGCCTCTAGGAAAGCCATGATAGTCTACACTTGTGATAATGCCATCAACTATAGCCAAGATCTGCCGATGGCCTGTATCTGTGCAGCACAGCTTGATAAGAAGACAGGAGGCTTTGAAATTGGATTAAACATGAGCAAAACACAACTCTTTAGAAAGGCGTTCCATTCTATTCTAAAGAGGATTTTTAATGTTTAATTTAAGCTCTTCCAATTTATGAATATCCACCAACAAATTTTAAATCCATTTGATTTAAAATAAACTAAGTAGAAAAGCTTTAGACTTAGACTTTCCATTACAGTTTGATTAGTACACCAGTCTAAAACAGAAGACTCTAGGAGCATATGGGTGGCTCAGTCATTAAAGCATCTAACTTCGGCTCAGGTCATGATCTCATGGTTCGTGAGCTAGAGGCCCACCTGAGATGAGCTCATGCCCTGCTTCAGGTAAAATGTGAGCCCTGCTTTGGGTGAGCCCTGCTTCTCTCTCTCTGCCTCTTGTTCACTTGGCCCTCTCTCTCTCGACCTCAAAAAAAAAAAAAAAAAAAAAAAGATAAAACATTTTAAAATAAACAATAAAAATAAAATAGACTCTATAATAACTCACATTAAATATTTTCAGAAACCCATAAAATGTTACATTGACTTGAAAATTCTCGCAGGTTGCCATTTTGTTTCAAGATGGCATACTGAATCACAAATTTAACTTATTGTGTGCATTTAATGCTCTTTGGCAGCCACACACTAGGCAGTTTTTTTCAGACAAACATAAAATATCAAATGGCTAAGCTTAAACAAAACCTTACTGCTACCAATTAAAGATTCCTTAGTGTAATGTTTTGAAAATGTTCCAAAGTTCCCAATTTCTTAAAAAAAAGTTTTGCCAAGGTCAGTGTTGCTGCATTTGCCCAGTCCTAAATGGTAACTATAGCCCTGTTAAGAAAGCAAAACACCAAAACAAATTTTAGATGAACTATACCAAACGTTCTAGTGCTCATTTTTTCCCTTTAGACTTGGTTGGGCAGCAAAAACATAAAATGAACATTGAAATTTATTAAAACAGGCACAGTGTTTATCTTTTTTTATTATGGCAATTAAGGCACTTAAAATACATTCTGAGGTTCAACATGGTCTTTCCAAAAGAATGCATTCAGAGAAAATCTGATGTTGTTAATAATGAAATAAAAATCCTTTGACTAGAAGTCTTGAAATGACCTATCCTACCAAATGCCACATGCCTCCTTCCTGCTTAGTGAAAACCATCACTTGTTATTGGAATAAAATTATAAAACTCAATAACTTTAGCACTAGGTTTTTCTGTAGGCTGTTAACCTTCATGGTGAGCACATGGTGATTGAAAGAAAAAGAACAGTTTGGCTTTTTTAACAAAATGCTTGGTCATTACTTTCTCCTTTGAGGCACACAGGTGCAAAATTAAACTGAACCCACTGTTTGAGGTTATGAAGAGTGCATGTGATGGGGTACATACTCTAATGATTGTTTTCTACCAAAAATATTCCAACTATAACATAGTGTGCTGTGAGCATGGTCAGGAACTGCCACAGAAGGCCAAAATTACTTTCCACCCATTTTCTGTTCTCAGCACAATGTCTTCTATACATGTTCAATGAATGTAGATTGTGGGAGCAGAGAGTGAATGAAAAAATGAACAAAAGAATACATGTCATTTTCATTTAGTATAGCAACTTTACTATGTTGTTTAAAAATGTTTTGATACAAAAAGATCATGTTTTAAAATTTTTTCACATCACATTTTCCTATGAAGTTAAATCTAACACTTGTGGGAGGTGAAGGGAACAAAGAAAGCATTCCTTGGAAGTCACCCCTGTGCCCTTCATGTCCTGAGATTTAGGAAGGACCAGAAGGTCGGAGGGGCTGCTCAACCTCCATCTCCAGTATGGGAAGGTACCCAGAACTCTGATGTCCAGGCTTCCCCAAGCCCATGCCTCTTTAAACCAGTGTAAATGGTGAGAGCTGAGACTTACGCTTTGAAGTTTTAGTCAAAACCCTTTAGAGACTTGGCCCACAATGGCCAGACCCTGACATTCTCCCACTGCTTGGGGCATGCTCCCCTCCCCAACCACCACCACCCCAAAGCTCCCTTGGTCCTGGTCTTTCATGCCCCTTACATAGACCTTACCCACTCCTCTTTCCAAATCAACACAGAGTTGTCTTTCAATATATACTCTCTGCTCCAGGAAGGCTGTTGTATAAGCATGGCCTTCATGAACTCTTCCCAAACCCTGGAAGCATGCATGACTTATTCACAACCACATCACTTAATCAGACTACCCCTTGTGATAGAGGCATGTAACAATTTGTGACGCCTCAAAGTTGAGCACCACATCATAACACTTTTGTACGTTCCACCATACTTTGCGGTGTGCTATTCCCATAGTACGTGGTTAGTATTTGTAACCTAAATGAGAACAGATTCTTTTTTTTCTCTGGAATTACCTTACATAGCTTCTTTGATCAAGGCATGTTAATCCAGAGCAAAACACTTTTGGGACCAATATTCTATAGTAGTAGAATAAGAGGTACCCCTTGTCATATAAAAGTCAGCTAAGGAATTTCTCCACTCAGCAAATTCACCACTTTCATGGATATGCAAAGAGGTCACACGGAAACTTGCTCCGCAAAGCACTATTATGGCAGGTCTAGTGACATAACCAGCATTATATAACAGCCATGTGGTCATGGAAGTAACAATGATGGTGGTGGTGGTAGTGGTGGCAGACTATTTGGACATGTAGGAGAGTCCTGGCATATTGTCCACCTAAAAGATGATCTTTGAAATACTCCTCTCCCTCATTTCTTAATGTTGGAGAGCCTCAGCGCTCAGTCCTCAGTCTCTGATCCTCTTCTTTTCCCTGTATTCACTCCCTTGGTGATCTCATCCAATCTCATAGCTTTTTCTGTTCTATCTAGAAAATGATGACTCTTAGCCCAGGTTTGGCCCTGAACTCTACTCAACTTCCTACTCAACATTTCCACTTGGATAGCTAATAAACATTCCAAATTTATCACATCCCAAACCGTGCTTCTGATCTTTCGCTACCTCCACTGCTCACAAAAAATAAAATAATAAGAAATTAAAAACTTGTCCCACTTGCAATCTTTCTAATCTCAGTTAATGGCAGTTCCATTCTTCCAATTAATTCAGGCCAAAACCCTTGCGGCCATTCTTTCTTTTGGCTCTACCTTCAAAATATATAAGGAATCTGACCACCTTTCATCACCTCAACTGTTAGCACAGTCATACAGGCCTAGATTATTCACAGAGCCTCATGACTCATCTCCCTGCTTCCACTCTCAGCTCCTTACTGCCTAAGTTCAACACCCACAGTCAGAATGATACTTTCAAAATAGAAGTCAGATCATGCTACTCTTTCATGGCCTGCATTTTCACTTAGAGCAGACATCAAAGTCTTGATAGTGGCCAAACAGACTCTATAGGATCTGCCTTTCCCTTTCTTTTCTGACTTAATCTCCTACTACTCTTACCCATAGTCACTCCACTCTACCACATATATGTCCTTGCTGTTCTTGAACATGCTGGGAATGGAAATGCTCCTGATTTGTGGATTTCTCTGTCTGAAGCTCTCTAAGCTGAAATGTTAACTTCTTAATGAAGACTTCCCTGACAACCCTATTTAAAAAAGCAGATGCTCAAAAAATAAATAAATAAAATAAATAAAAAAGCAAATGCTCAACCCTGTGGCCCTCTTTATCCTTCCTCTTCTACTGCTTTATTTTTCTCCATAGCTCTTAGCACCCTGTAATAAACAATATTATACATGTATTTGTTTTATTGTCTAGAATGTAAGCTCAATGAAGATGGTAATTTGACCATTTTGTTCTAGTGCCTACAACAGAACCAGGCACCTAGTAGATGAATGAGTGACTGTGAAGAAGAATCTTTACTGATTGTTCTAGAAAAGAATAGCAACATTGAGAAGTTATTCATTATAACAACCCCACTGAATATAAACTCTAGCAAGGTTTATTAAGTTTTAGTCCTGGTTCCATCTCATACTAATACCTTGACCTTGTGTAAGTTGATGAACTTCTCTGACCCTCAGTGTCCTCATCCATAAAATGAGCCTAGCAGTCCTTTCTCACTCTACATCAATTTTGAGGGTGAAATAAGACAATGTCCATAAAAACAGTATAAATTTGTAAGTTGTAGTTTTGACAATGTTAAACAAATCATTTTAATAATGAAATTTCAAGGATAAGTTGGCTCAATTTCTTCATTTCTTCATTAAACGCACTGCTTGACTTAGCATTTTATCACATGGTGTTGTATGAAATTTCTAGAATGGTCATTTATATTTATTCATTCAACCTTTCATATGTGTCCATTAATATGAAAATTTTCTGATTGCTTACAACAGTAAGATTCTGAAGGGCAGAAATTTTGTGAAATATATATTTTGTATTTTTCTTTTATAAATAGGTTCTTAGTACACAGTGGATGGATAAATTTTTATTAAGTAAACTTATCTTAAATAGATTTCTAAACAGGGCAAGCTCTGGGGGAAGTGGCTCAGAAACACTGGCTTACAGAAGTCAGGTTCAACTGACTTAGACTTGAGGTACAAAGCAATATATCATTATTAGAGAATACTACTACATAATTATATTAGATTATTCCAATTATTCAACAAATTAGAATAGAATAGAATATCACACTGATTGTACATATTATCTCCTTCTTTATCCTACCTTGAAGCAGGACTGTGTTCAAATGATCTTAAGACTGATAAGAGTATAATAAAAGATCCTTACTTTTCTATAGCCCTAAGCAGACCAAGACATATGGCTACAGCAAGTTAATTACATATACCAGACTTATTGTTATCACTATCTCACTCTGTCTACTCCATCCCACATTTTTCAGGAGAAAATGCAGAATTTTGGTCTTCATAATTCTTGTCTCGATCAGCTTTCAGGAATGATAGCTTTGCACAACTAAACTCATTCATAAAATATAGAAATATAGATAAATGCTCTAAAATTAAAACTTGCTTTTAAAAAGACATTTGTTGCTGGATAGCTTATAACAGAAAGTTGGAAACAATATAAATGCTATTAATAGGGGCCTGCTTCAATAAATGATGGTACCTATGTGAAAGGGACTCTGTATAGCACTGGAAAGAAAGAAGCAGACTTGCACACTGCGACTTGAAAACAAATCCATGATGTATGAAATGTATGAAGTGAAAAAAACTGCAAAAAAATATACCTAGAGCTACTCCATTTTGTGGCAAGAAATACTTGCATATATCTGCATATATCACTGTGTCTCCTTAGGAACAAGTTGGAAAGGATAAGCCAGAAACGTAACAGAGGGTAAAATTTTCCCAGGAGGATGGGATTAAATGTATGTGTGTGTGTGTGCGCGCACATGTGCGTGTGCATGTGTGCAAGCAAAGGGAGGGGGAATTTAGCCACTTTATGCCATGACATTAAAAAGATTGGATAAATGATTTTTATGTTATTGTATTCCTGTTGTTTTTCAAATAAAATCTAAAAGGTTTGTTTCCACAGCTATCCAAGCACTCTTAGCAATGCTTCAGAAGCAAGTAGGGCAAACAGCTGCCTCTATTAGGCCAAACCACCTGAGCAGGGAGTGGTTAGGGGGGTTGGGAGAAAATCTTTCGTGTGCGGTAGCCAGGAGACTAGAAACCACACTGTCTTGTCAGAGATAACAAAACATGGATCTCAGAAATAAAGCCTGAAAGTTTCCAAAATCTAAAGACCTTCAGAAAATAATATTCCACAACTTCCCTTGGAGAATCAATGCCATAAGAAGAAAGTGACCCTCTTCATTCCCAGGCCCTACTCCCTCTGTGGTGAACAGTGAATAAATCCCTAGTAGGCTAGAATCTCCCACACAACCCACTGCTTTCTCTTCTTTCCTTCCTGTTCTTCCTTTTCTTCCCTCCCTCCCTACCTTCCTTCCTTGTTCTTTCTTTGACTGTCCTCTTCATTAGCACTGTTTATAACTCTACTTCTGTCTGACTAATCACCGCACCAATCACTTGCCCCTCATTCCCACAGTTTTTTCTAGCCAGTTCTAAAGGGAACAGTTGTCTTAGCTCTCGTGTAAATAACGGAGCCGATGACCTCAGCAGAGGCAGGGCTAAGGGTTCAGGGAGTGAAGCTGTCCTTGCCGTAGCTCAGAGATGTTGGTCTTTCACAGCCACTAACAAGTTATAGCTTATTAAGCTAATAAATATCGTTCATTTTCCTCCTTCCTTCCAAGAGAGGTGAAACACAGGACCAGCTCAGTTATCAGGCCACATCAGGAAAGGCAGAACAGATGTCAAATCCGTGGGTTCTGCAGATGGTGAAAATTGATTTTTGAGTTCTGAGACTTACATAAACATCCTCTTTCATACAAAATGTCCTAAACCGTATTATGCCCGAGGCTAGTGGAATACCTTTAAGATCATTTAGGAAGCCAAATGCATCCAAAGCTGTCGACAATGGCCCAGCTAGACACAAGGATGAGAAGCCCCGCCCCCCACCCCGCCTCCTCAACACACGTCCAGCCCCCTGTGGCTGCGCAGTGCATATCCGGTACAGATAAGCACACCCACACGCACACCCATACAGGCGGACTCGTGCACGCACGCACACACACCCTCCCCCCCCCCCCACCCCCCACTGGCAAACCTTCCACACCACCTGCTCCCACAGCAGGTGTCTTCAGCACTTGCGTTGCTGGGAGCCACGCAGCGAGCTGTGGTGAGGCGTTCCCAGAATGCCCCTCTGCCCGGTGGGCTCAGCTGGGGCAGACAGGTTGTCTCTCGTGTAACCATTATCACCTCTTCCATCCCTCTGTGAGGGAGCGAATGCATTACAACTTTCCACACTACCTTAACAAGATTGCTGGCTCTTTAAAATTCTTTAAAAATAAAAAAATACTTTGCTTCTTTGGCACTAAATATATGTATTGTACAGTCTATTTATTTAATCAGCTATTTTTTTTCAAACGAAAATTCTTCCATATTTATTACTGAACCAATCTCTTAGTGCAGAAGTATAAGGAAAAAATTATTTTCCCAATAAAATGTGCCCAATAGTCCCAATAGTGGCAGTTTTTCAGCTTGATAGGGGAGAATACTAGTGACCTTGATAACAGGATCAATGTGAGCCATCAGATGTGTGACTCTTGATGGACATGGCTTGGTTTTTCTCCAATGTCTCCTCTTGGAGCTGTACATGGTTTATCATGAGTTTTCCTGTGAATTCATTGAGGAATGAAAATGACTCTGCTTTTGTTTCTTGGCCAGAAATCACCTGATCCTGAAGGTCATACAGGAGACAAGACAAGGAAAGCTGTCAACCGCACATACCATGATGGTGGGCAAAGGGAGAAAGTCACTCAGTTATTATTTATTACATCCATCTGCATACAAGTCTCTGTGTCAAACCAAAATGTGTTAGACACAGCCTTGCCATCAAGGAGTATATGTTCCTGTAAAAAAGATAAGAAACACACTCTTTGGTCAATAAGTAAACTGTGTAGTTAGTAGGTATAGATCATTTAGGACAGGAAGATGAATGTGATCTAAATCTGGGATATATCTGGAACTTGCCTTTTTTTTTTTTTTTGACAGAAAGAGAGAGAGAGAACATGTGAGGGGAGATGGGCAGAGGGAGACAGAGAGAGGAGAGAATCTTTTTTTTCTTTTTAACATTTATTTTTGAGAGACAGAGCAAGACAGAGCGCAAGTCGAGGAGGGGGAGAGAGAAGGAAACACAGAATCTGAAGCAGGCTTCAGGCTCTGAGCTTTCAGCACAGAGCCCAATGCAGGGCTCGAACCCACCAACCTCGAGATCATGACCTGAGCTGAAGTCAGACACCCAACAGACTGAGCTACCCAGGTGCTATGAGAGGGAGAGAATCTTAAGCAGGCTCCACTAG
This sequence comes from Neofelis nebulosa, assembly GCF_028018385.1. Taxonomy (NCBI): domain Eukaryota; kingdom Metazoa; phylum Chordata; class Mammalia; order Carnivora; family Felidae; genus Neofelis; species Neofelis nebulosa. Next base: position 51,264,009 of record NC_080783.1, on the reverse strand, counting down.
GGACTTGAAACAATGACCCTAGGATCATGACCTGAGCTGAAGTCAAGAATCAGATGCTCAGCAGACTGAGCCACCCAGGCACCCCTGGAACTTGCCTTCTTAAATAAATTTATAAGCTTGAAATATGTAAGTAGTAGGGTAAAGAAACAAAGACAAAAAAAAAGTTTTATCTTAACAGCTGGCAGCAGAATTCTTCTTAGAAAGGGAACTGTCTCTGTTTGGGAAATGTTTTCATAAATACCTTGGATGAATGCCAGAGCTCAAGGGCAGCAGCTGCCAAGACAACAAACAAGAATGTGGTTGACAGGAGAAAGAGAAGGGACAAAGACAGAGGAGGACCAAGTCACATGATGGCAGGCCAGATAACAGTAATAGTGAGAGAGAGAGTAAAAGCAGCTCACCACTTCTTGCCAGGCATTGTTTTAAGTGTTCTGTTACGGTTTATCTCATTTAACCCTCATAACAACCTGGTGGTTTAGGTATTATTATTCACCATCATTTTAACTAAAGCCCACTTTTCATAAATGGCCAAGGCATTTTCAAAATCAGAAATATTCAACATTTAATTTGTAAGTTAATGTGTCTGTAATGTAAATCCCTCTCCCTGAAACTCAGGTTTTCTATGCAGACACATATATCTTTTATGAGTAATTTTTGAGTGTACATGGAAGTTAAAGAAAATCTCTGAGTGACATATCAGAATCGAAGTGGCACAGAACATGGACAAATTCATGGGAAAGTGAGGGAATCCCTTAACAAATAATTTGGCAGAAGCAGGAGACTGGAGCCATAGGCAGCCATGACCAAATGCTTCTCAGGTATTCATGGTCATTGGTGGGAAAGCACTGGATTTTTCACACTAACTGGAAAGGTATTTTAATCTTATGGAGGCAAAGTAACCCCCAGTAACACTTGGTGGAGTCGACTTAATTAATAGAGTCCCAAACAATTGTCTATTCCACATCCTAAAACATTTTTTTTTCTGCATGCCAAGCTAAAAAGTTTTTTTTTTTTTTCCTGTATGCTAAGCTCAATGCTAAGTACTTGAAATACATTATCTTATTTAATTCTCACTAAAACACAGTAAGTTTTAGGTCAGCCCAATAGCAAAGAGCTGATTAGTAACAGAGTTAGATTTGAACCCAGGGCTTTCAGACTCCTGACCCAATCCATTTAATATCATCAACTCCAAGGGCAGTATTCTCCTTTTACCACCTACATACGGCTAAAAGATAACATCGCAGGCTAATGGTACTAAGGTTCCCTTCCATTGTATGTTTACCTCTTTAGTATCAGAGAAACATATCAATGTTTCACTGGAGATAAAGTGAGTCAATATAAGGAATTACAATTAGATCCAGATTCTCTCGTTCTCCTCCATTTGAACAAGGCTATGGAAACCTCCATGAACCTAAAATAAATTACGGGAGAGGATAAAAAGACAAGAAAAAATTGAAATATATAGAAAAGAGGAAACAGGGGCACCTGGGTGGCTCAGTCGGTTGAGCGTCCGACTTTGGCTCAGGTCATGATCTCGCGGCTCATGAGGTCAAGCTCCACATGGGGCTCTGTGCTGACGGCTCAGAGCCTGGAGCCTGCTTCCGATTCTGTCTCCCTCTCTTTCTGCCCTCCCCTGCTTGTGCTCTATCTCTCTCTCAAAGTAATTAAAAACATTAAATAAATAAAAAATTTTAAGAAAAGAGGAAGTAAGAGAAGAAATGCAGAGATGAGCGTGAAAGACAACAAAATGAATGCAGGCAAGTGTGTATGCAAAATGGCAGGCACCACTCATGGTCAGTAGACTCATAGGATGTCTATTTCTTCCCAGACCATGCCTACCTCTGTCATTAAGTGCTTTCTTTCCATAATGCATTCTTACATGTTTTTGTTGATAGAGTACATCAATCCAATGCAGATTATTCTATTTTTGCAGTAACTTCTGGAGCAAATCTATCCTGAAGTGTGCAACATTGGTGTTACACAGCTTACATAGCAAGATCCATTTACACACAGATATTTTGTGAAGATGCTATTAAATACCAGAGGTTATTACTTGAAAATGTAACAATAATTAAGGTTCAGTAAATTCTAGCATATTGCAGACTTAGCAAAAGCTGTAAGCTATTTTTGAAATAGTTTGTGTTTAGCAAAATGCATTTTCCAACCAGAATAATTCCCTTATATCAGTGAGTATTGTCAGAACACTTAATCTTTATGTTTTTTATTAATTTATACTTTACTTCCCAATTATTTTTAAAGGATATTTTGATATCTAGGAATTTGTTTTAGTTTATTCTTACATGTCTCTTTAAAATCTTTTTTGTCTTGGTACTGGGAAGGTACCCTGCACTAAACTCGTGTATATTAGGATTTGTTTGAAACCCTAAACTGAAGAAAATTCTGGATATTATAAAATGGGGGCGCCTGGGTGGCTTATTTGGTTAAGCATCCGACTTTGGTTCAGGTCATTATCTGGCAGTTGGTGGGTTCCAGCTCTGTGTCAGGGTCTGTGCTGACAGCTCAGAGCCTGGAGCCTGCTTCAGATTCTGTGTCCCCCCCTCTCTCTGCCCCTCCCCTTTTCATGCTCTGCCTCTCTCAAAAATAAATGAACTTTAAAAAACATTTAAAAAAGGAATACATATAACTCTAGAATGTATATATGTATGTATCTGGATATCTGTATAGATACCTCTTTATATCTAGATAAAATGTTCATAAAGGTGGGATTTGAAGTGATCTAATAACATTGTGTTTATTGCTTGTCTTTATTTTTCCTGAATAAACATGTATTTTCTGCAATAAATATATGTTTTCTTCAATAAACATGTATTACTTTATAATATGTATTCAAGTGGATTAGATGAGAAAACTACACATATAGACCAATTAGAGACTATACTACCTTCACTCTAGAAGAAAAATATTATCATGCATATCTTTATGTGTTTATACTTAAGTTCAAATTCTACCCATGTTGTCTCATGCCCTTTGGACTGTGTTGCAGGCAGAGCTGTATCTCCTGTGACACATGGCCAGGCTACATGGAAACAGAGTCACAGCCATCACCCCAGGCATCAGGCCAGGGACAATTGCACTGGTTCCTTTTGATTTCTAGGATCCTTTGAGGTATATCTGACTTTTCACGCAAATTCAAGGACACTGAACTACCTCTCATATGAAATATGATAAAAAGGCATTTAATGGTTGCTTTAATGAACTCTAAATTCATCTGGGAAACATCTTTGGATTTTTGAAGTGAAGATGAACCTAATTCCACACTGTACCTTTAGATAGCAAGCAAAAGGAGAGGCAATCTGTCAAACCAAGTACTAATGCTGGGTAGTACAGTGAATCGGAAAATTTGTTTTGGCATCCAATTCTTTCTTGTTTTATTCATCAAGGACTGCCTCACCAGTTTAATAACAAAGGAGGAAATGTGGTCACCTCCACTAAGGGAATATCACCTTATATCAAATATTTCTGGTATAATATCCTCTGCAGAATTCTGGCTTTTAAGAGGATTGCTTTAAAGAAACAAATATAGAAATGCTCTTTGTCAGGGTGCCTGGGTGGCTCTGCCCGTTAAGTGTCTGACTTTGGCTCAGGTCATGATCTCACGGTCTGTGAGCTGTGCTGACAGCTCAGAGCCTGGAGCTGCTTCCGATTCTGTGTCTCCCTGTCTCTCTGCCCCTTCCCCGCTCATGCAGTCTCTCTCTCTCTCTCTCAAAAATAAATAAAACATTAAAAATTTTCTTAAAGAAGAAGAAGTGTTCTTTGTCAACAGTGGAAGATTGGGATTCAACTTGGTACATGACAAAAGGCCTAGATGTTGTGCACAAAAAAATATAGGAAGGAACAATCACTGAATCCATTCTTGTATTATTATTTAAGTTACAGTGTATTCTAGTGAACAGCACATAGAGTAGAAATGTATATGTGTTAAAAGGTTCAGTGCATTAGTCTCACGGAAGGAGATTCTTTTTTATTCTTTCATTTTCTTGAACTTGGTTTGTGTGCTTCCCCCCCCCCCCACTTTTATGAGGCCCTCCGTAATTTATTCATAATGCATGCAGCCACAAGGAAGCATTTCCTTTGGCATTCATGCGAACCATGTCTCACTCAAGACTGAATCCTTTAGCTAATAGTCCAGCAGTTTCTGGTATTTGCAGTCTATTCTCTGATTCACAAAATGCCTCACTATGAATGTAGCCAATCACAACACTCAGAGCAAGGACTGCTGGCAGGTTGATTCCGAGATTTTTCTGCATGTATTTGATACTGAAATCCCGTTACTCCACTTGCAGTTCAGTCTCTTTGGGGATTGAATGAGTTCTATGATGAATTAGTCTTCCATTTGTTTGAAGAAACGTTGCCTTTCCTTCTAGAGACATGGCCTTGGTTGCAGCAGGACTCATGGTCACTAACTATCACATATCAAAACCTGACACTGAAGATGTGCAGAGCCCAGGTCTCTCAAGACTTTAAAGGCATGAAACTGGAACCTTCCAAAGGGTCCAAACAAGGGATAAGCTTTACGAGTCTTACCTTGATTACATCTGCTCCTGACCAGGTGATAGACTGGAGATGCAAAGTCAGACATGGGAGAAGTGCTGCAGGAATCAAGAGACACCACCACATTTGGATCTGAGGTGGGTAGACTGACTTGAGCAAGAAGAGGCTCAGATGCACATGATATGGTGATTGCCAGTATAGGTTTTCCAAATAAACTGGATTTAAAAAATTAAGATTGAGGGGTGCCTGGGTGACTAATCGGTTGACTGTCCAACTCTTGATTTCAGCTCAGGTCATGATCCCAGGGGCGTGGGATTGAGCCTGCACTGGGCTCCACGCTGAGGGAGTGTAGAGCCTGCTTAAGATTCTCTTTCTCCCTCTGCCCCTCTCCTGCACTGTCTCTCTCTCAAAATAAAAAATAAAAATAGAAATATGTAAAAAATAAGATTGTGTCTTGTGTCCTTTCTCTTTTAAAACTTAACTTTTTAGTAACAGTAATTAAAGAATAGCTTCTCTGAATTTCTCTTGAAATGACAGAAAGACTCATAAGTTAAAGACTCCTTAAGAAAAAGTGTTGAGCCAATAAACCATATTCTTGAAACATCTACTAGTTTTTAAGTCACCTAACTTTTGTCTATTCAATCTAATAAGACACAATATATCATTGTTGGTCTCATTTGCTCATAGGAAATCTCATTACACATAACCTTTCACAAATCCAATGTCAAATACGTCTTTTCTCTTTATTTCAGTATCACAGTTGATTATGTGCTACCTGCAATGCAGACGCAAGCTACAATTACAAAGAGCTGGCAAATCTACAAAATAGGTTATTATTCAGCAGAAACTAGTGATCCATAAGTTACAATGTAATTTACTTGTTTCCCCCACAAAGTTACATGACTTGCAGACACCATAAAATATGTTCACTTCCAGCCATAAAAGGGGGATTTATTGTATATTTCCTGTTTCAGCTGAGATCTTGTGATAGCTCCCACAGGTAGACAAAACACAAGAGAATGTTAACTTCCTTTAATAATTGCTCAGACTTGAATGTAACTGATGTGGAAGGAAATAGGAACAGGCTGTAAGCATTTTGTACCCTCGGGGTATTTGGGAATCTCCTATCTGTATTTCTAAGTCGATATTTAGTCATTTTGTCTCTTAAAAAAATTTGCACTTGTGAGGTTTTTCTTCCTAAGAAAAAAAATCAGCTAACTTGTTAAATTTTACATAATATATTAGACTACATCATCAAAGCTAGGTTTTCTCAACCACGTTTTATATCCTTTCCTTAGCAATGGACACTTGCTTCTTACAAAATAATAAATAATAATAAAAATCACTTTCCCAAGCACCTCAGTCTAAAGTTACAGCTGTATTTGGTTACTCTTTGGATGGGAAATAGGCCGGTTGCTTTTCTTCTTGGCCCGCAAGCCTCGCTCCTGAATCCTTTCCACACACACTCCTCGTATTTCAAAGAGAGCCCCCACTGGGAGGCTGGAAGACCGGACTGTGAGAGAAGGAAGTTATGCTAATTTCCCACCCCAAAGACACCAGTGAGCATTTCAAAGACTTGCAGCTTAGGAGGGAAAAAAAAGGCTTCATTCTAGATCAATCCAAAGGTTATCTCGCTTGCCGGGTGTCAGGCTCTGCCATCTCATCCCTCCTCTCTCTCCCGCTTAGCAGAAATCACGTCTCTGCTTGAGGCTGAACGGGACGCGGTGTCCTCATGGGAGCCAGGGCCCTGCACTAATTGAAGACATGGATGGCTGTGTTTCTGGCCACAGCACAGCCAGGACTCTATGTTTAAGGGAACACATGGCCCTTGAAGTGTTCGGACCACAACCATCTGGGTAGCATCTCTGACCTTCAGGAGTACTTTGCCCCTCAAACTTGAAAGATTCCAGAAAAAGGGAGCAGGGAGCTCTGGAAAAGGAAACAATTTTTTAAATGTTTACACGACTGCTGATGGTAAAATAACAGACTCTTACCTTTGTTAGTCAAGGAATTTCTATCGAGAAATCTTTCAAGAAGAAATACAGTCCAATGCAAGCTTTCATTCAAGAAATATTTTATATATGTACAGTGCCAAAATTCTTCACCTTTTTCCCCACCTTCTCTGAAAACCTTATGACTGGTATGAACTATGTCCCCAGGAGAAAGAATACACACGCATAAAAACAAAGCCTAGGTCACACACGTCCCGCAGTATATCCCAAAGTTCCCCGCCCCCCCATCCCGGGTTAAGAGCCCGGATTTCAATCCTGTGAGAGTGCTTGGGTCTGCTCCTCACCACTGCACCTACAGACTTTCACTGCCTCCCACAGCGCCAAAGGAGCACCTAGGAAGGCTCACAGTCCCTGTAGGTAAAATTGCCAGGCAGCATCATGGAGAAATGTCTTGCATATCCTTTTGTGCTGACCCATGAAAGTCTGAGAATAAAGTGTTTTTTTGGAAGAGAAGCCTTACACTGGGCTGGGACTCAGGAGTTCTGACAGGTTTTTAAAATTGCTGCTTCTATTCGTGTAATGTCTCTAGAGCTCAGATCTTCTTACGTAAAATGAAGAAAGTGGCACGATATGAAAGCAGAGCTCCCCTCTAGAGTCACACATTCTGCAAACAGATTCGCTATTGAGACCCTTGCTAGGGCACAAGACTTGTCTCTACCATTTGCCAGCTGTGTTACCAAGTAGGCCATTGGAATTTGCTGAGCCTGCCTCATTCCCTGTGTGCTATACAGCTTAGATTGCGATGAAGAGAAGGCACTAGCATAATGCTTCACGAAGTGTTTCATGAGTAGCTACTATTTTTATGAAAGAGCCAAGTTTCTTGCCCTCAATATTGCACCAAAATAATATACCCATGATTTAAAAATAAAGAAAGAAGCCATAAAAGTACTAGAAATGACAGGAAGAATTTTTTTCATCTTGAGAAAGTGGATACCTTTGTGTCTACATGATGATCTAGAAGTTTTGTATAACTGTTAAAAAGCATAAAGACAAATGATAAACTTAAAAAAAATTTGCCAAATATTTGATAGACAAAAAAGTTAATTTTGTTAATAGGCATAAAAAGCTCTTACAAATCAACTAACTTAGGAAAGACGCTCAACCTCACTCAGAGGTTAGTTTTCACTCACTAAATTGACAGAGTTTTAAAAATTTGATAATATCCATTACTGGAGAGTGGTGAATAGATGTTTATACACTGTATGTGACAGTGTAAATTTGTACAAACATTTTAGGGAGAAATTTGACAATATCTAGCATATTACTAAAACAGATATTTTTTCAGCTACAGGCCATTTTTCCAGAAATTTGTCAAGCATACATATTGACCCAAGTGCTCAAAGACATATATTTAGATGTTCACTTTTGTATTGTTTGATTTTTTAATTTAAAAGAACTTTTTTCTAACATTTATTTATTTTTGAGAGAGAGAGAGAGAGAGCATGAGCACAAGCAGGGAGAGAAGGAGACACAGAATCCAAGCTGTGAACACAGAGCCCGACATGGGGCTCGAACCCATGAACCACAAGATCATGACCTGAGCCAAAGTCGGAGGGACACTCAACCGACTGAGCCACCCAGGCACCCCTGATTTTTTAATTTTTAAAATTTTTTCAAAATGTTTATTTATTTTTGAAAGAGAGAGAGAGAGAGAGTAGGGGAGGGGTAAAGAGAAAGAGGGAGAGAGAGAATCCAAAGCAGGCTCTGTCAGTACAGAGCCCGGACTGGGGGCTAGATCTCACAGGCCATGAGATCATGACCTGAGTCGAAATCAAGAGTCAAAAGCTTAACTGAATGAGCCACCCAGGTGCTCCTAATTTTTTATTTTTATTTTTATTTATTTTTTTAAAGATAGCATTCACCCATTTTTATCTCATCTCATCTCATCTCATCATCATCTTATCTTATCATCTTATCAGGCTCCACACACAATGTGGTGCTTGAACCTATGACCCTGAGTTCCAGCCAAGTATCCCTGTTTGATTTTAAAAAAGAATATAATCTGAATGTCCAGCAGTAGGACACTAATAAAAAACGTAGATTATTTAGGGTGCATGGGTGGCTCAGTCAGTTAAGCATCTGACTTCGGCTCAGGTCATGATTTCATGGTTTGTGAGTTTGAGTCCTGCATTGGGTGAGTTTGAGCTTTGCTTCAGGTGAGCCCTGCTTCTCTCTCTCTCCCTCTGCCCCTCATGGGGTTCTCTTTCTATGAGCCTCGCTCACTTGCACCCTCTCCCTCTAAAAAAAACAAAAAACATAAAAGCCAACTTAGATTATTTCAAGATAAGAGTATATTTTGACACCACCTAAAGGAACAGAGTAGATCTATATGTTGATCTGGAATTGGGTCCTAGATGGAATAAGTAAAAAAAAGAAAGCTGCATATAGAATACTTTATGTTGAATATACAAACACAATTCTAGGTATACATACATATATACATACATACATACATATATGCATAGGAAAATATTTGGAGGAATACACCAGAAAAATAAAAATGGTAACTTCTGGAGAATATTTTTTACTACTCTTTTTTTTTAACTCATGGTAAAATATATGTAATAAAAATTTACTATTTTAACAATTTTTGTGTATATTTCTGTGGCCTTGATTACATTCATTTTGCTGTATGGCAGTCATCATCATCCATTTCCAGAAAGTTTCATCTTCCCCATCTGAAACTCTGTCCCCGTTAGGCACTTACTCCCCATTCCCCTTTCCCTGCCAGCCCCTGGCAACCACAATTTTACTTTCTGTTTCTATGAGTTTCACAACTCTAGGAATCTCACGTCAGAGAAATCCTACAATATCTATTCCTTGGTGACTGGCTTGTTTCACTTAGCATAATGTCTTCAAGATCCACCCATGCTGTAGCAGGTGTCAAATCTTTCTTTCTTTTTAAGGCTGAATAATATTCCATTGTACGTATATGCTACATTTTGTTTATCTGTTCTTCTGTTGATAAACACTTGGGTTTATTGCCTTATGTGTTGTTGTTTTGTTTATCTGTTCAAGTAACAAATAACTTTTAAAGGAAAATTTCCCCTGAGAAGATATTTTTGGCACCGAGCATCAAAATATAAATAATTTGACTAGAGTGCTCACTTCGGCAGCATATATACAAATAATTTGACCAGAAACAGAGTTTTTGATGCTCCATTTTGAATTTGATTGAAGGTAGTAAGAGTAAAGGAGAGAGCCCAACCTGAGATGAAGTTCAAAATGAGCTTCTTGGGGCACCTGGGTGGCTCAGTCAGTTGAGTGTCTGACTTCAGCTCAGGTTGTGATCTCACAGTTCATGGGGTCGAGCCCTGCATTGGGCTCTGGAGCCTGCTTTGGATTCTGGGCTTTCCGCTCTCTCTGCCCCTCCCTGCTCATACTTTGTCTCTCTCAAAAATAAACATTTAAATAATAAATACATACATACATACATATATAAATATTGGATTTAACAACAAAAAAAAAAGTGAGGTTCTTGTTTACTCCTAAGAAAACCCTTCCCTCAGTTCCATTTCCATCATCTGATTTATATAAAGGCAAAACAGCCTTTTGGTCAAAGACCACAAATTCTGTCACATTTGGTGTTCAGACACATCTAAACATGCCTGTTGGAATAGGGGTGGACTGAGAGAAGGGACTCGGTGAAGACCACAATACAAAAGGAAACTGTAGATTTCCAAAGAGAAAGTTTGTTCTAAGGAATTCAGCCACTGGGCCCTAGAGTTAAGGAGAAATGATGGTTTATGCAAAGATGTGGTAGATAGTTCTTTAACCAGGTCCAGATTCAACTACCTTCGTGGTCCAGAGGTGCCCTGGAAGCCAAAAAAGACTAAATGCAAACTCAAAGAGCTATCTTACTAACTGCTACATTTGGGGTCCAAGTAACCCTCCTGGAGGACAATCCCCTTCCGCTCCAGCCCCATCCTGACCCAAGCATCATCCAGAGGAAGGATGAAGTTCTCCTCCTTACATGGGAGACTAGCCCACCGTGCTAACACTAGTGAGGGTGGGTGGTACAGGTCTGTAGCTCAGTGGTGAGGGGGGCAGGCAACTCAGAGTGGCCCATTCTAGCTGCAGTTTTTGCGTGAGACAGCCAGTATGACATGTGTCATACTCGGATGAACATCCTATAATTTCGGAAGGTGGAAGGAAGTATTTTTCAGAGGTTTAGATATCAGGGTAAGTATATGAGGGGAAATGGTGATTAGAATTTGAGCATGGATGTTGATGTGTCCTCATATATACACACATTTGGAGTGTTGGCAACATGTGGGTTATGGTTCCTTGGCAAAAAAGGTGCTTTCTCTCACTTGACCTGCAAAGCAAAATCTCAGCTCCAGGAGAGCTCTGGACCAGTGGGGATTCAGAACTAGATAGGCTGTGTTGTGAGGACTGAGACTGTGTTCTGCGGTAACCTAGGAATGCCAGTGGCCTTGGTCTTTTCCATCATATCAAAGCACCATCGCATTTCACAAAATTTAAACAGTAAGCAGAAAACGTTTTGTGAGTAGTTTCAGTGGAAATGTATAGATAAATCAATGTTTCAGATAAAAACCTTGGATTTCTAAAGTGAAGAAACCTAGTGAGAAGAATCTTTTTTTATTTAGGTTTTAATTTTTTTTTAATGTTTATTTAGTTTTGAGAGACAGAGTGTGAGTGGGGAGGGGCAGAGAGAGAGGGAGATACAGAATCCAAAGCAGGCTCCAGGCTCCGAGCTGTCAGCACAGAGCCCAACTCGGGGCTCAAACTAATGAACCGCGAGATCATGACCTGAGCCGAAGTCAGACGCCCAATCGACTGAGCCACCCAGGTGCCCCTAGTTTTTTAATTTTTCATTTGAGACAGAGAAAGTACAAGTGGGGGAGAGGGGCAGAGGGAGACAGACAGAATCTTTTTTTTTTTTAATTTATTTATTTTGAGAGAGAGTGTGAGCACATGAGGAGGGGAGGCACAAAGAGAGAGGGAGAGAGGGAGAGAGAGAGAATCCCAAGAAGGTTCTGCACTGTCAGCACAGAGTCTGATGTGGGGCTTGATCTCACAAACAGTGAGATCATGGCCTGAGCCAAAATCAAGAGTAGGATGTTTAACCAACTAAGCCACCCAGGCACCCCGAGAGAGAGAAACTTATACCCAGACTGCAATGAGAAAAATTTTTTGTCAGATTCCTTCATGGTGGCCAGAGGACAGGGCCAGGAGTCAGAAGGATAGGTTTGAGTCCCGCTGTAGCACACATTAGCCGGGTATCTAATATAACGACCTTCAGGATTCTCACTGAAAAGTCAGAATAATTCCTGCTCACCTTCTTTATAGCACTGCTGTGTGCCTCAAACGAGACAATGAGTGTAAAAGAACAACTATAAATTTGGTCTTCATTTTGTGGGAAGGGATCCTTGCACCCTCAGAGGTAACACATCCTCAAGCACCTATTTTTCAAAGACATCTTTGGCAATCCAATCCCATTTTCTCATTCCTCATTTTGAAGAGGTGGGTGGCCAGACATTGAGAGCATCTGAATTGTTATCAATCTTCAAAGAAGATTGGTGGTGTAAGTATTTATAAGTATTGCATAATTGTAAGTATTGCTAAGTATTTACAAATTTAAGACTTAATCTGAATTTATGTCCTAAAGGCCCAAAGTTAATCCAACATTGTCAGGCCAAGGAAGACACCTTTAATTTGGTTCAGGCAGAACTCCACTGCAAGAAGGAATATATTGATAGCGTTACATTGAAAATTACTCAAATGTATTGAATACTTGCTTTATATTCATCCACTTTGCAATATTTCTATAAGTAAAATTGGTGGTATTTGTGAATGAGAATTTTCCCAAAATAAGTAAATTAGGCCATATGTGAAAGTTGACCATTTTTTCACTATGATATACCAACATCATCCACTATATTTGTGTCGTAATTAACCATGTTCAAAGGAATTTTATATATAGTTTTATGTTGTATATTGGAAAATACACATTTGGAGTTCAAATTATTCCCTTCCCACATATTAGCTGTATAACCTCTTCCTGTCGACTTCACTACAGCAAGTATACATCTTTGTTACATCGACACTGCAGCAGCATAACTTGTACAAATGAACCCACTGTAGTGGATCATAAACTCCCATGGATTATAAATGTACAAAGAGAGCTTATCTGACCAATTTATGGGGTTAGCACTCATAATTCTCCAGGTTGCAAGAACAAAAAAGGACAACTTCGATTTAAGTAAAAGGGGGGTTTAATGAAAGGATATTGAATAGCATGTCACTGAATAGCCAGGACGGCTAGAAAACCAGAGTTGAAAACTGGGCAACCGCAAGTGTCAAAATCAAGCCATAGAAATGATCCAGAGAGAACCTTATTGACACCACCCAGAATATTAAAAAATACAGCTTGCTACAGCTAAACTCTGGACACCACTGTTAAGAATGTTGTCTCTACTGCCCTGGAAATAGGGTGAGGATATGCCCTTCTCTGCTGCCAGCAAGAGTCTTTATCTATCCTTATCTATCTTATCTTATCTATCCTTACCTTCTTGCATCACTTTGTATCCAGGGTAGTTGCATCTGACTAGATGAGCCTAAGTCATGTACCCCATAAAACACACAAGGGAAGCTAGGAAAGTAGACCTTTAGGGTTTGAAGTAGCTTTTGCACCCCACCAAGCCTTATGCAATGAAGAATTCAAATACATAGGAAGGATTAATTCATAGTGTTATGCCCAGAATTCGTGATCCCCAAAGACCACCAGGGAGCCGAGTCCGATGCAAAAGCAAAGAGCCTTTATTCGAGCTAGCTCGAGCTCAATCCCCTACCTGCACCGACGCAGCAGTGAGATGCCGGAGAGAGAGCGAGTTGCAAAAGCACAAAGGTTTTATAGGGATCTAGGGGCAGTTGGTGGGGTGATGGTCATGGCCTTAGCCGATTGGCTGGGGAAGGGTCAGAGTCCTGTTGCGCAGGTTGCTAGGCATGGTTTGAACGGGAAGTTACTCAAGGGGAGGAGGCGTGGTCTGAGGTTTGAGCGGGAATTTCTTTCTGTGGTTTTCCCGGAAAGGGGGCCATCTGTCGGGGATCTAGTCACTCAAGATGGAGGACACAGAACAAAATGGAGTCGGCTGGCCTAGGTCCGCTCTTTCAATAGGATGGTCTAAAATATCTAAATAAAACTAAAAAATGGCAATAAATGCATGACTTCATTAATTAATTTAATATATTTTACACAATCTGTTAAAAACAGACTATCTAAAAAAATTGAAACCTAAAATCTTAAACCATAAAAACATAAGTGAAATCACTATTCTGACACTTTAAACTTCAAAATGTTAAGTCATCAATGGAGTGACCATCATCATGATTTTGAACTAGCAAAGTCATCAGTTTTAATATTTTTTTTTCCTTCCCCTCAGCTATTTTGACATTTATGCTGAATAACACCTGCTTTTTCATTTGGAGAATGGACTACCGTTGATGGAGTTTTTTTTGTTTTGTTTTTTTTAATGGCAGGACTGACATCACCAAAATGGTGATATATGAAACCCCAGCCTGATTCCCCCCAAAGAGAGCAACAGTTAGCTACCTAAGAACTAAAACCATGCTGGGTGAGCCTTGGAATCCACTTAAAAGTTAGGCAGCACAGTGAAACAACAACAACAAAATCTGAGAATAACCACTGAAGAAGAGAAAGAAGACAGCTTCATTTTGCCTGTATCAACCCATCCTCCAACTCTTAGAAAGAGTTCCCTCACCAGGAAAGAAAGAGTGGGGTGAGTGACCAGTTTCCCCAGCCTTGGGGCACCCCATGAAGGTCGTACTTCAGCTTCACTCCACCCAGAAAATGGCAAAGCTGAGATGGATAGAGACCACTAGGAACAAGGAAGAAGAGTAGGGGGTACCAACAGCAGCCACACAGCAGGAGCAATCATGGTTCACAGTGACCTGCTCTATACACAAATCGAGAAGATTTTGATGAAACTGATGCCAGCACAGCTGCTACAGACCCCCTCCTGATTCCACCAAGTTTTTCCCCACAGATACTTGCATTTGTGGACACCAGCCTCCTGAGTCCATCCCTGCTGCCTCATCCCTCACCCACGCCAGAGCCCAGGAACTGCATTGGCAGCCAGTCCAGACTTCGGTGGCTGCATGAGTGCAAGACAGCAGCATAGGTTCCTGAGGCTGTCCTCCATCACTTAGCATGCACTGGAGCCAGCTTTCCAGCTGCTGGCCTGACGCCTGTCACAAGCCTCCACTGCAGTCTGTACACCTGGGACATATAGGTACCCATGGGAGAGCACTCCAGCAGCCAGGACCCTGTGGCTGCTTGTGGCTCAACTTAGGCTGAATCTTCTGTCACTGGCCTGCAGCTAATTCCTCCAACTGTGTGCACCTGCAATGCCCTGGCCTGACCCCCATTACTGGCTTTCACTGCGGGGTACACACCTCAGGGAAGACTGTGGAGCCACAGTAGAGCACACCAATAGTCCCTAGTTGGCCTGGCCCTTGCTGGCTGCCCGGTTACCACCACCACATGTGTGTCTGCTTCTGGTCCCAGCCACTACACAGGCGCCTCCAGCTGGCTCCACAGCCGAGTGTGTGCACGCCACTGGTTCCAGCCACCATCACTGCGTGCCCTGGTCACTAGCCACAGGGCCTAGAGGCACCACTAAGGATCCCAACAGCCCTTATAGCCACTGTATTCCCCGTACAGTACTTACCAAGAACCACATGGGTGTTGATGCTGTCTACTCCAGCAGCCCAAGCCAAAGAAACATCATGCATCCCTGTACCCAATACTGTCACACTTGGTGCCCTGTACCAGGGTCACGGCACACTGTGTTCCACGACTAACATCAATCCAGAAAGTCCAGAAGAGGTGACTGCTCTTCAAATGCACAGACACCTACTCAAGGCTACAGGGCTTGTGAAGAATCAGTGAATCATGATTACACCAAAGAAATATAGTAAACCTCAAGTATCTATCTTCAAAGAAATGGAGATCTAGGAATTATCTGACAAGAATTTAAAATAATTGTTCTAAAGATGCTCAGAGATCTACACGAGAACACAAATAAACAATATAATAATATCAGGAAAACAAATATAAGAACAAAACGAGATTAACAAAGAAATAGAAAACGTAAAAACAAACCAAACAAATGTGGGGCTGAAGAATAACATATTGATTGAACTGAAGCATTCAATAGAGAGCTTCAATAATAGATTTGAACACATAGAAGAAATGGTGAGCCAGAAGACTGACCAAGTGAAACTATCCAGTCAGAAGAGCAAAAACGAAAAGGAATGAAGAAAGCCCAGAACACTTACAGGACACCACTAAGAGAAACAACATATATGACTGGAGTCCCAGAAGGGGAAGAGAGAGAGAATACAGTAGAAAACTTATGTAAAGAAATAATAGCTGAGAAGTTTCCCAGTCTACAGAGAGATTTGGACATTCAAGTTCATGAAGCTAATAGGCACCCTAAAATTTCAAGGCACATTATCATAAAATTGTCTAAAATTAAAGACAAAAAGAGTTTTAAAAGCAGCAAGAGGAAGGGCACCTGGGTGGCTCAGTTGGTTAAGCCTCTGACTCTTGATTTTGGCTCAGGTCATGATCTCACAATTCGTGGGATCGAGTCCCACTTTGGGCTCCATGCTATCAGTGCGGAGCCTGCTTGGGATTCTCTTTCTCCCTCTGTCTCTGCCCCTCTCCTGCTCACGCTCATGCTCTCTCTTTCTCAAAATAAATAAACATTAAAAAATAAATAAAAGCAGCAAGAGGGAAATTTTTTCTCTCACACAAGGAACCCCCATAAGGCTAACAGCAGATTTCTCAGCAGAGACCTCGCAGTCCAGGAGGGAACAGAATGATATAATCACAGTGCTGAAGGAAACTAACCAGGAATACTTTACCCAGCAAAGTTGTACTTAAGAAATGAAGATGAAATAAAGTTTTTCCTTAGCAAACAAAAGCTGAGGGAGTTCATTACCAGATCTGCCTTATAAGTAACCCTTGAAAGTTCTTCAAGTTGGAATAAAAGGCTACTCATTAGCAACATAGACACATATGAAAATCTACAACACGCTGGTTTAAGTTAGCACAGCCAGGTTCAGAATACTCTAACACTGTAATACTGTGGTATGTATTCTAGTATAAAGGTTAAAGGGCCAATGCGTTAAAAAAAACTATAGTTACAATAATTTGCCAATGGATACACAATATAAAAATATGACAATTATGGGGCGCCTGGGTGGCTCAGTTGGTTAAGCGGCCAACTTCGGCTCAGGTCATGATCTCCCGGTCCGTGAGTTTGAACCCCGCGTCGGGCTCTGTGCTGACAGCTCAGAGCCTGGAGCCTGTTCCAGATTCTGTGTGTCTCTCTCTCTGACCCTCCCCCGTTCATGCTCTGTCTCTCTCTGTCTCAAAAATAAATCGTTAAAAAAAAAATTTTTTTTAATAAAAAAAAATATGACAATTATGACAACAACAAAAGAGAGTAAAAAGTTGGGCAATCATGGGGCGCCTGGGTGGCTCAGTCGGTTAAGCATCCGACTTCAGCTCAGGTCACGATCTCACGGTCCGTTAGTTCGAGCCCCGCGTCGGGCTCTGGGCTGATGGCTCAGAGCCTGGAACCTGCTCCCGATTCTGTGTCTCCCTCTCTCTCTGCCCCTCCCCCATTCATGCTCTGTCTCTCTCTGTCTCAAAAATAAAATAAACATTAAAAAAAAAATTAAAAAAAAAAGTTGGGCAATCAAAGTTAAATTATCACTGTAAAATAGACTGTTATATCTATAAGATGTTTTATGTAAGCCACACAGTAACCATAAAACATAACCTACAGGAGATTCACAGAAGATAAAGAGAAGGGAATCAATGCATACCACTATGGAAAATCATCACTTTACATGTAGCATGTGCATGGGGGTAGGGGGTGGGGGTGTACACACACAAGGAATATTATTCAGCCCTGAGAAAGGAAATCCTGCCCTTTAAAAATGTCAACATAGATGAAACTTGAGGGCATTATGCTAAGTGAAATATATCAGACAAAGAAAGAAATACACTATGATATGACTTACATGTGGAATCATAAAAACGCCAAACTCATAGAAACAGGATAGAGTGATGGTTACCAAGGGAGGGAGGGGGAAATGGGGAGAGGTTGGTCAAAGGGCACAAACTTCCAGTCACAAGATGAGTAAGTTCTGGGGGTCTAATGTACAGCATGGTGATTTTAGTTAACACTACTGTGTTAGATACTTGAAAGTTGCTATGAAAGTAGATCTTAAATGTTCTCACCACAAAAAGTAAATAGTAGTCACGTGACTTGATGACATTAGCTAATGCTATGGTAGTGATCATTTTGCAAAATGTATGTCTATCAAAACTACACACCATACACCTTAAACTTGCATCATGTTATATGTCAACTATATCTCAACAAAGTTGTAGTGGGGGTGTGGGGGGAGAGAATTCACAGAAAAAAAAAAAAAAAACCCGCACATCTCAGGAGGAAATTTCCCTCATGCACTCTCCTATAGCTGCCTCAACAAGTTTGAGATGGTTTTAGTTTTTTCGATTTAAGTTTTTCATGATTTTAGACAAAGCCATAATTGCATTGGAACCTTACTGATGTCCTACTTGAAGATGCTTTTGCATTGTTCATGCATTTTTTTACAATAGCCTCTTCATGTCTTTGAGTTCTTTTAGTCAGAGTAGGAAATGCAAACAAATCAGCAAGTGGACTTAGCCCTTGAAAGCTTATGTCCAGCTGAGTAGTTATGATATCAATTACATCATGAAAAATTCCTTTTACCTAAAAAACTGCTAGAGCTCAGAGGGTTGCAGTACTATTTCCCAGCATAGGACAGACTGGGTGGGGGTTGGGGGATGTAGGTCTCTTTTAAGTATCTTTGGATGCTGGCAAAAATTGGGGGAGTCTTTTGATATGAGAAAAATATGCATTTGTCTTTAAGGTAACATGTTGCCTGTTATGTATTAAGAAATTGGCTTCAGCAAAACTTTTTTTGTCCATTGTTAAAAATCAACCAACTATAAAGTAGCTACCATAGTTCTGTTTTTGCCAATGACAAAAAGATTTAGAAATCTTTTTAGCTAAAAAGTCAGCAAAGATCAAAAAGTTTTCACATGTGATCTCTACATGCCAATGAGATCAAAGTGCACACATTATAATAATCCTATTGTGCAATACTCTACCAATGACCTGTAAATATTACATATTTGAGAAAGGCATTTTTTTTTCAGTTAAAGAGTGAAAGTATAAATTAGGAAAGGTACATTTAACAAGTCAATGATCTATTGTTATTAGTTAATATGCTTTTTCCCCATTTTGTAAAGTTCAGAATTGCAAATGCTTGGCCAATTAGACACAACAGAGACAGAACTTGAATGACACAGTGCAAGTTGACAAAATGATTTATTACCCCTTTGTCATTGAAATAACTACTATATATGCTCTAATATTTACAGCTTTTCACTTATTTTATTATGCGTGCCCTGGACCAAGCTAAAATATGTACACTAGCACAATATTGTAGCCAGATTAAAAAAGAGAGACAGAGAGCAGAAATAAGGAAGAAGGGGAGGGAAAGGAAGGGAGGAAAAAAATCCAGCCAAAGTTGAATTCTAGTTAAGTGCAATTTATTTATTTATATATTTGCTAATGATATCATACCAATTTTCTAATGCATTCACATATACATTGGTCATGATTAATCACACTGAAACCTTTACCTGAGCCTCTGTTTAGTTTTGATACTACAATGTCGAATAGTCATTATTTGTTTAACATCTGTCTTCTGCATCAGATGATGAGAGAGATGATGAGAGATAACAACACTTGTGCCATGGTCAAGATCAAATATATAAAATCTGTCTCCTCCTCTATACTTTAAACTCTGGAATGTCAAGGACTATATCTGCTTCGTATACACATCAAGCATTTAGGACACAATATCCAAACATTTATTCATTCAACAAATAGTTATTGAGGAGCTTCTCTGCACTGGGTAAGTTGTAAGAAATACAAATCTAGTCAAATTAAGTGGAAAAAAAAAAAAAAAGTCTGGATGTTTTCTCATTTTCATCCTGTCATGTTTCTTTGCAACCATGCCATTCTCTTCACCTGGTCAGCTTTCTCTAATACTCTCTTCCCGAATAATCTGGGAGTACAGGAACCCCAGAACTGGCTGCCCCAGTCCCTCCTCCATGAGACTTGCAGCTCAAGTAGCCACTACAACCTTCAGCTTTGGTTTTAATTTATGAGAAGAGTCCGGTAAAAATAGCCCACCATTTTCAAGTCACTGAACTAATTTCCTGCGAATTAAATTTCCTCTCTCATGTAACCAGTTGTAGCCAGCAAGAAGATACATATTAGGATCAAGGTGTATAATTGCAGAAGGAGATTCCATTAGGAGTCTTTCGCTTTAGATGAAGCTGTGCATAGGGCAGATAACCCAGATAAATCTAGTTAAACTGTGTCTTAAGATAGTTGTATTTTTTACTGTTCGGTCACAAATATCTGGCACATAGTAGTATTAAAAAATATTTGTTGGGGCGCCTGGGTGGCTCCATCAGTTGGGCGTCTGGCTTCGGTTCAGGTCATGATCTCGCGGTTTGTTGGTTCGAGCCCCACGCCGGGCTCTGTGCTGTCAGCTTGGAGCCTGAAGCCCACTTCAGATTCTGTCTCTCCCTCTCTCTGCCTCTTCCCTGCTCATTCTCTGTCTCTCTGTCTCTCTCTCTCTCAAAACTAAAATGAAACATTAAAAAAAATTTTTTGTTGAGGGGTGCCTGGCTGGCTCAGTTGGAGGACTCTTGATCTCAGGGTTGTGAGTTCAAGCCCCATGTTGGGTGTAGAGATTACTTAAAAATAAACAAACTTAAAAAATATTTGTTGAACTGATGCTAGGTTGTGATATATTACAGTAGTCCTCCCTTAGCTACGGTTTTACTTTCCATGGTTTCAGTTACATTTGGTCAACTTCTGTGGTCCATAGGCATCTGATCCTCCTTCTGACACGTGGTCAGAAGGTCAATGTTAGACTAAGCCTGAGTCACAACACCTACAGCCTTCACCTCACTTTCTCTCGTCACATAGGCATTTTATCATCTCACAGTATCACAAGAAGGGTAAGTCTAGTACAAGAAGATATTTTGAGAGAGACTACATTCATATAACTTTCATTACAGCATATTGTTATAATTTTTCTATTATTGTTGTTAATCCCTTACTGTACCTAATTTATAAATTAAATTTTTTCATAGGTATGTATGTATAGGAAAAAAACATAGCATATACAGAGTTTTGTACTGTCCAGTTTCATACATCCACTGGGAGTCCTGGAATGTGGCCCCTACTGATAAAGGAGGGACTACTGTATTTCTTTTAAGATGCATAATTATATGGGATGGGGAAGGAAAGTGGGGGGAGATAAAGTAACAGTTACTGAGGTTTTAGACTCTGGAAAGATATGTAATGCTCCCAGGATGAGTAGAGTTAAAGCTGGAAAGTTATATTTAACTTTCTTACTCAAACATCTCCTTTAAAACAAAACCTTTTATCAAATCAATCTTTCAAAAATCAGTTAAAACGGAAACCAGAAAGACTCTACTACATGACATCTCAGAAACTCACTGCCCACTCTAACTATCCTTGAAGATGTGTCACATTGTAAAAATGCCACAAGATTGTATTTTCTCCTTTTCTGATTCCCTTTAGAACTTAAGTTATTTAGAATGACATGAAGAATTGTATTAATTTCAAGACTAAATAATCAAGGAAACAAACCCTCTCTAATAAATTTCCCCTTAGAAAGCATGGTGTGAGGTAGAAAAGCCTGATGGCTAGACAAATGTTACAGAAATGTTGGCAGAGATGCCCTTTGCGCTTCATGTTAGGAGCAAGCAATTATTTTTCTCTTTGTTCTTTTTGAAGGGCCCCTCTAGTGCCCAGAGAAGCGTTTATTAGCCTTTCCCTCCCTCCCCTTCAAATAAATCAAATTTTGTAAAGGGTGATAAAACCAAGACCAGATGTGATCATTTAAGCCAGGAATTCAAGCAAGCCAGTCATTAGAGAATGTTGTGAGCACCTCTACCTGGGTGTTCCCCCCAGGAATACAGGTACTGCCAAGGTCTCCTCCCTCTCACACAGAGATGCAGTGAAACTCAACCTGAAGACTTAACATCAGTACACTCTTTAAGGAACCTCAATTTCAAAAGGTACAATGGCATGGATACAGGAAGCAAAGCAGAATTCCTATGATACATTTTATATAGGAAGGCTTGTAGGATTCAGAAGCTGTTCTTGAAAGACCACGCCTATCTTCCAACTGTAATACTTTGTATAGAATGCAACTATTCAGACTGTAGCTGAAGAAGGCTCTATGACTTACAGGTAAGGAGAGTAGAATTGAAATGTGTGGTGTCTCCTTCAAACTGAAGTCATGGTATTATTTCACTTGTTAGCAACCATTGGAGATGGGCTCAGATACGATAAGAATAGCAGAACTCACTAGAGAGGTCATCAGCTGCTTCCTCCAATCACTTTCTGGGTGCTGTGACCTCCAGCAGCAGAGGCATTTATTCTCCAAGAGTATTCTGCCATCTTGAAAGCCTATGAGCCTTGTCGGTCCTCACTGTGTGATCAGCTGCCAAGGTAACTGCCAGTGCAATCTTGAGGATAGATGAGAAGTTATACTGACAGGATAACATTTCAAGGTCTCCTAATCCTTGTGCCTGATTACATGAGAAGATCACCAGACCAGCCCAAGTATGGGAGGTATTTCTACAAAGGGATAAGATTACGGTTAAGTGTCTCAAAGGTCCTGCCTTTTTAAAGAAGTACTGACTTTAGTTAGAGGTGAGTCGCCAGATTGAAAGGATTATTTCTCTATTTCAGGACAATGACCTCAACTGTCACTTTGTAATTTCTCTGAGAGTTCCTCTTCTTTGCTCTTGGCATTTCACTTACATTTCCAGATTTTTTCTTTTTTAAAATCACTTTCCTGTAACTCTTGATCTCTCTCACTAATCCTCTCATCCTTATGCCTATTTATGTAAGAAGTTCAGATTCCACATCTCCCCTAAAGACTCCACACATGTGAATCATCTTGATGGGAGAAATCATAGATACCACTTTGTTTCACCACTGAGCTACCTCATTTCCGGGCCCTGGAAAGCCCTACCTACCTGTACTTCATAATGCCCTGTTCCTCCACAAGAACAAAAAGAAAAATAACTTCTTGCCCCCAACATGAAGCAAAGGGCATTTTTTCTATAGCATCTGTCTAGCCATCAGCATTTTCCAGCATTCCATGCCTCAAGGCATTCCCACAATCAAAGGAGACACAGATACGTAACAATTACACTATGACTCAGTAAGTACTATAATAAAGGCATCTACAAGGTTCAGAAGAAAAAGAGGATGGTGCATTATGAAAAAGAAGGTAATGTTTGAACTCACGGTTGACAATATGACCAGGAGTCATATATAAAACTATATATATCTTACATATAATATAAGTGAGAATATCAGCAAACATTCCATTCCAGAGGTAGGAAACAACATAAGGAAAAGCATGGAGGCTTCCAGTGAGCAATTGCTGAAATTGTTCTGGGTACTACAATGACATCTGAAAATGTAAGTTTTGTATCTTTTACATCTGTTGTGTATAATACACACAAATATAGTATAAAGTATATACAGGAAAGAGCAATCTTAAATTAACTTGGGCATCGCTTTATATTAAAGCTACATGAGATAAATAACTCTTCCCCACTTATGATAACATAAAGACTTTTAGACCAGAGCTGGAATACAGACTGATACCAAAACGTCCCATTCTCATGAATGGAAGTTGTGATGTTATATTATTCATAAAAACCATGAACTCTGAAGATGATTTTATAAGACAAATAGCGTAATTGTATCAGAAAAACAACCATTTGCTGAATCTCACCAATTTATATACATGATGTCACTTACTCTATCCCCACAATAGCCCTCTGAGGTAGATATCCCCATTCTACACTACAGAAACAAACTCAGAAAAGCAATTCATCATTGACATAAATGACAGAGCTGAGATTGAAATCCCAGAATTGTTTCATGCTATGGAATCCTACCTCTCATATACCCCTAAAACCCTAGCAGGAACCAGCAAATGCTCATTAGGATGAAGATTTTGACCGTATAACTAACTATACACATATATGTAGCAACATGGTACAGGAGAAAGAACACTAGACCTACTGTACCAAGAATCAAGAAGACAGAATTCTAAGAAGAAACCTTGTGATCTCTACTATGTGACATTGGATAAATTACTTACCCTTGAGTAGGTTAAACTAGTTAATTTCTAAGACTCTATCCAGCTTTACAAGACTAAAGTGCTCCATTATTAACTGTCACTCAGTATTTTTATGACAAGGGGTTTAAAGCTCTTGTGATAGTTTCTTCATTCATTTTTCTTCATGAAAAAATAATCCCTACTGAGCAATTTGGTTGTGGAGATTAAATGAGGTCATGGGCATGAAAATGCCTCGTATCAAGAGTGGCATAATGCAATAAACACTGAGGAAGTGTTTCCTGACCCTTATGCTGCAGTTAAGTTAGTGCAAAGCAGCTTTAAATGCTAGTGTGTAAAAAAGCCCACATTTATATCTGAGAGATCTGAGACAATGTAATGAGAAGTATATAGTTCTGGGCCAGATTTACATCATGGCTCTGCTACTTCCTTGCAATAGGAGTTTATGCAAATTACTTATCTTCTCTGAGCTTTGGTTTCACATCAGTAAATGAGCATAATCATCACATAGGGTTAGTGTGAAGGCTAAATGAGCAACACTTAGAGGATCAAATCAGATAAAATTTAGCACAGTGTCTGGTGTCAGTAAACGTTAGCTCTATTACTTAGCCATCATTTTCAACTTGGACAAAACTCTTATTAACAACCAAGGTCAAATTTGACCTTTATGCCCATCTCAAGTTCTGCCAGCTGGGCCTTGCTTCAGGTTACACACAAAGACCCTTCCTTGTACATTTTGGCTGAAGGTAAAAATTAAGAATGAGCTGAGGTTCAGCTTCAGCCTAGGAAGTTGTGCATTATCTGCCCCTCAGATTCAGCTCGTTTTTGCAAGATCTAACAACCGAATGCCTCCAACCTGCTTTCTGGCACCCACAACTCGTATGTGATCAATGACCATGTAATTATATGGGTATGGGTTATGGTCATACCTAGTTAGTATGGCATCTTGATTTAAGATTAATAATTGAATATCCACTTTCAAATAAAGATACACGTTTTAGATGTAACTTGCAGTGGAGATCTCCCTAAATTGAATTCTGTCAGTTCAAGTATGAATGTGCCTTTAGAATGCAAGTATTTCTTACATGATACTTGCTATAAAGATTCTCTTTCTGCTGCAAGGAAGATCCTGAAATTGGTGTACATGCTGTTACAGACAATATGCAAATGGAAATTCAGTTACATTGTTCCACTGTCAGATTTTTAGAAGCAAAGTTTACGAAAAAATTTCTTCTCAAGTAATTGTGAGGCAGTAAATGTATGCAAAAGTATTTAAAAAAACTGAACAAGGGCAACATACTTTAGGTTTGTTTCTGGAAATATCATCCAAAAATGCATGAAGTTTCAGTTTGTGAGAATGCTTTAATGAAATTTTATCATTACTACTGACCCCCAAAACTTCATATCCAGGACTTAAAAAGGAAATGCCTTTAACTTAGTTACTGGTGGAGAAAAGGTAAATCTTAATAATTTGATAGCAAAAAAGCACACACACATACACACACACACAAATTTAATTTGACATCAACTTCATGAGTTGCTCTCCACTCTATACTTGCAAGTAACTATTTAGTATTTTAAATGAATGGGTTAACATGAGCACAGGAGCAATTTAGCAATTGACAAAGGTGAGAAATGAATGCTTCTGAACTATATTAAACTTTAAAAATATAACTGATGTGATAAAACTATAATAATTTTTGAATAAAATTTGTTCATGTATTTTAGAAGCTTATATTTTATAATAGTGATTTTCAACATAGGCCTTGGCCAAATACTAATTGCAAGACTAGACCATTGAGCATTTGGCCAGTACATACACTGTGAACATGACTTAACCATATACCACAGTTAAGATAGGGCAATCACCAGGTTGCTTATCCAGTATAGCCCCATCTTCGGATCACTCATTTCCCAGGTTTATGGACCTTGTGCAAGAAGTTGACCAGAATCTGTCCATCTATCTAACTCTTTTTTCTTATACTGTTTTTAAAGTTCATTTATATTTATTTTGAGAAAGAGAGCAGGTAAGGAGCAGAGAGAGAGGGAGAAAGAATCCCAAGCAGGCTCTCCACCTGTCAGCACAGAGCCCTGCAAAGAACTGTAACCCAAGAAGTGTGAGATCATGACCTGAGCAGAAATCAAGAGTCAGATGCTCAACCTACTGAACCACAAGGTACCTCCATCCATCTAACTCTTAACGTTAAAAGAAAGTAGTAAGGTAAAGGTTAAGGTGGTTGCACTTAATTGGAAATGAGACATGGCCCTCTCTGGCTAGGTTCCTCACTTTAATTTGCTAATTTATCCTATTTGGTTATTTTTAGGTCAAAATGACAGCTGAAAACTTTTCTTGGAAATGAACCATATTAGAGTTAGGCATGCTTGATCTGAAATGTTAATGACAGTAATATGTATGGAAAGTTTGATTCATACAAACATCCAAACCTTAATATACTTAAAGCAACTTTCCCCTCTGAAAATAACATCAAGTAGGGTCAATAAATACTAATTTTCCAGGGTGTCTGGGTGGCTCAGTCCATTAAGCATCTGACTCTTGATTTCAGCTCAGTTCATGGGATCGAGTCCCATGCCGGGCTCTGTGCTGACAGAGTGAAGTCTGTTTGGGATTCTCTCTCTCCCTCTCTCTCAAAAACAGATTTCATTTTATTTTTAAAAAAATTTACTTATTTAAAAAACATATATTAATTTTCCTTTCAATCCAATAGGACCAGATAATCATTTTTCACTAAAGATTACAACATTTAAAATTTCAAACAATCTTATTCCCAAAGGACAAAGGTCACAGCAAATCTTTAGAAAGAGAGGCATGGTGTCTACTTGAAAATTAAGGCCAATGCCTTCAAATGAAATGGTGGTTTGTGTTCAAGTGGCCATAAAAAAGAGATAAAGGACAGATGAGGAGTTACTACTTTAAGGATTACTCATTCATAAACGTTTTTATGAATAACACAGCTGAAGTCTCCCAAAGGCAAGTCACTGTAACAGATCGCTGGGCCTGATTATATGTAAAGTAATTAGTAGATTATGATGCATTACCTGAAAAGAACTTGAGCTTGATTTAGAAGGTCTAGTGATAGGTACATAGTAGACTTTACCATTCTCAGATTAATGCCACAGCCTATCAGTGAATTTACTTTCTTTCTTTCTGACCAACTTACCTTAGTCTGGATTTGTGAACTTTGAATATATAAGCAAAGAACAAAGAAAGAAAAAGAAGTAAGACAGACCAAAAAAGTAAAAGAGTTAGCCCACCCAATGGGGCTCCTACAACAGAAACACTAATTGGTATACTTCCTTTTATTCCTCATATATGTTGTTTGTTCTTGCGTTTGGACTTTTACCTTCACTGTTCTCTCTGCCCATTTCTGGCTCCTTCTCATCTTTCATGTACCAGCCCAAATGATTCCCACACAGAGGCCTTCCATGATGACACTTCCTAAGTAGTGCCTCAAGCAACTCTCTCCCTAACTCCCCAGCCCATCATCCTGTGTATTTCCCTGTCACTGTCAGAAGTTTGCTCTTTTACTACCTACCATTAACATGCAAACTTAACTGAAAAAGGGGAACTTCTCTATTTTGTTCACCACTATATCCAGGCATCTAGAAATATTTGCTGAATACATGAATGGAAAAGAGGTAGGAAATTATTAGGAGAGTGCCAGTGACTTTGGAGCGGATCCACAATGGGAAGTCATGGGATCACTTGTGCCAAGTTCCATGATTACCTTGAAAAGAGAAGGGGAAATTAAGAGCTAAGTTGGAAAAAAGAAAAAAGGAATAAATAAGAGTCTAATAGAGAAGGAAAAAAGCCCCATTTCAAATCTAAGGCACTATTTCATGTTGTAGACTCTGGGTCTGGAGTTCTCTCTTGTCCAGCAAGAGAGCAGGACTCAGGATTAAAATGCCAAGAGAGGCTAATGTCCGGGAGGAAACAAGAGCCCTGAGTAAGGGTCCTTGCTCCATTTTAACTAAGATCAGAAGGCTTACAAACGTGATGGGTGTGAACAAAGAGACAATGAAATCTTGAACATTAACTTATGGGCATGGGGGTATGGGGGTTTTAAAGATACGTGGTGTTAGGGGTTTGAGTCAATATAAAACAAAATTCTGGTGCTGGGCAGAAGGTTGTTTACAGTGGACAAGAAAGACAGGATGCTACCTCAGGGTCAACAAGGCACCTTTCTTCTGCTAATTAGCTCTGCTCTGAGGTCTATAGACCTGTTTATCTATTTTGGTCCTTCCTTCCCGTGAAAGCAGCTTTCTGCTATTGTACTAAATTGGGGGGCATTTTTGCCCTGAAACCTAATGTTGTCTACCTCATCTTGGATGTTTTCATCCTGAGATTTCCTATTCCTATGCCTTTGTCAATATTGGGGGCCTTTGCCCATACCTAATCTTACTTACCTCATCTTGTTTACCCAAACGTGGGTGTACATCCTATGGCTAACTCTTTATGCCTTGTTAACCCATCCATGCAAGCTCATGGAATTCCTAAGCTTATTCCCCAGTTTCACTTACTGAAGACTAAGTAGGGGTACTGCTAGCTTAGATGAAATTTATCTCATCTAGCCAATATTTGCTCAACTGCATCGGATTCTCCTTACTATCATACTATAATAGAATAAGGGAATTACAATCTTGGTGTAATTTCAATTGATTCTTACATTGATACATTTAAACTGTACATCTTTTCATTCTTTAACAGGTATATATACTCTTTTTGTAGCCATGCTCTTCTTAACTTGGACGTTGGAAATAAATGTCCTTTACTTCTAAAACTCAATTAAAATTCAGTTATCGGGGCACCTGGGTGGCTCAGTCGGTCAAGCGGCCAACTTCGGCTCAGGTCATGATCTCACGGTCTGTGAGTTCGAGCCCCGCGTTGGGCTCTGTGCTGACAGCTCAGAGCCTGGAGCCTGTTTCAGATTCTGTGTCTCCCTCTCTCTGACCCTCCCCTGTTCATGCTCTGTCTCTCCCTGTCTCAAAAATAAATAAAACGTTAAAAAAAATTAAAAAAAAAAAGTAAAATTCAGTTATCAAAGTAGTTGCGCCCTAACATTAATTACTATGCACTATTAGTATATTTTAATAGCCATATCACTATACTCAAGACTGAACGGGGAGCTGTTTTCAACCCTAACTATATGTACTAAAAATGTTTAGATATGCAAATAAGTGTTCAACTAGTATTTTAAAGTAAAAGCTTTTGAAAGTAACAAAAAGGGGGAGCCTGGGTGGCTCAGTCAGTTAAACATCTGACTCTTAATTTAGTCTCAGGTCATGATCTCACATCAAGCCCCGCACTGGGCTCTGTGCTGACGGTGCACAGACTGCTTGGGATTCTCTCTCTCTCCCCCCCACTTTCCTCTCTCTCTCAAAATAAACATTTAAAAAAAAATGAGAATGAAAGTGCGTAAAGAAATAAAAGTAACCAATTAACAGAGATTCTACCTCCTTAATAAACAAGGATATGCAAATTAAAGCAAGAGGTGTGTTTCACCTTTTGAAGAGGCAAAGGTGTGTTGGCAATAATAGAGAAAAATATATTCACACAATTGCAGGAGTAAAACTGATACAGTCGTACTAGAGGGAAATCTAATATTATGTGTCAAAGCTTAAAATGTGTACATGCTTCCACCAAGCAATCTTGTGAGAAATTATCCTAAGGAGACAAGATGACCAAGATATAGATACAAGATATTTATAATGAAAAACAAGAAGTTGCCTAAATGTTCATCCAAGTGAAATTATTAAATTAGTCACAGCATATGTGGAGGCATTAAAAAAAAAAAGCAAAGAACTTTTCAACTATTGAGTGAAATAAGCAGAATATACGGCTAGCATACATGGTACCATCGCAGGATTGTACAAAGAACAACAAAAACGGTATGTTGTGGTTTAAGTTTAGAGTAAGAAAAGTTAAGACAAAAAAAGAGTTAGACAAACAAAATGTCAGAAATAGTACTGTCAATTTACTTTTACCTTAAATTTTCCAAGTTACCTTTGTCTTTTTTTTTTTTTTTTTTTTTTTGATAGATTAAGAATAATCAGACACTAGTCAGTCAGTCAGTCAGTCAGTCAGCTTGGGTATATGAGGAAAAAAACCCAGGCAAGAAAAACTTCACAAGACTATGAAGGAGTGCTATTTTCTTGGCCTGAACAGGGGTAAATAATGGCATATGTACGTGCGCCCTACCTCATTTTAACCCTAAGTGCACATATTCAAATGCCTACTTTCCCTCTCAGGATATCGATTACCAACAAGTTACCTCCACTCTAGGATACTAATATTTCAAAATAAACAACATTTAGTCTTAATTTTAACTGCTTGCTGCATCATCAGCCTATTTCAAGTCTAAAAGTATTCTATTAAAAAATCCTCACTGAACCACTGAAAATTTTCAACAGTGACAACTATTCTCTGCTTTAAATATAAACTGGAAAAATCGTACACAAAATAGCAATATGATAATCTTGTGGCACCTCAATGTCATTCTACTCTATCTGAACAAAGAAGGACGTTCTATAACTGAGTTCATGGTGGCTTTCTTTCCTCTTCACATGTTACCAGTGTATACTATAAGAAGTTGTGAGGGGCGCCTGGGTGGCTCAGTCGGTTAAGTGGCCGACTTTGGCTCAGGTCATGATCTCGCGGTCCGGGAGTTCGAGCCCCGTGTCGGGCTCTGTGCTGACAGCTCAGAGCCTGGAGCCTGTTTCGGGTTCTGTGTCTCCCTCTCTCTGACCCTCCCCTGTTCATGCTCTGTCTCTCTCTGTCTCAAAAATAAATAAACGTTTAAAAAAAAAAAAAGTTGTGAAAAAAGCTCTATTTGATATCCAGATAGGAAGCTGCTGAGAAACAGGTTAGTTTTTAAACAAAATGAGCTCCTCTGCCCTCCATGCCAACCACTAAGCAGGTCTTTCCCATTTATTCATGATTGATGGAGTAGTTCTCAGCAACATGTGCGCTAGTTCCATAATCATTCTATTCCCATTCTTTCATCTAACTGTCCATTTGGTCACATAAACAATTAGTAATGTGATGGCACAAATTTCCTTTTAGTTCTTAATTTTTAAAAAATGTTATGTGATTTTATTTTCCAATTTTGTTTAAAATTTTTTTCCTGTGGAGTGTTTTTTCAAAATATTTAAGCAAAGTTTGTGACAGCTGACCTGGCATCAAATGCTATACTTAGACATTCCTAAAGTTTATTTTAAACTAAGTTGAAACTAAAACTCTCATATTATTGAATACATTTCTAGAGATACATAATTAAGGAAATAATTCAAAATGGGATACAGTCTAGTGTTTATTTTATGTTATGGCAGGTACACTTGAATTTCAAAAATTTAAAACATATAAAAAGTGGTTAGGGACTAACATTTGTATCAACAATTGATAAATGTCTAAGATTGTTTATTATACAGCAGGGTACAATGGTAGTGCTAATGCCAGTAGGGCACCATGGAAGTTAGTCTAAAAATTATCACCAGGCTTTATACAAGCAACAACATATGCTGCTGTTTTAGAATTTCCGGACATAGTCTGCTTCTAATGCTAAGCAGTCCTTTAACATTTTTAATGTTATATAGTGTTACAGTATTTAGTTTGGCAAATGTTTCAAAATAAAGTAGAAATGTATTCATAACATCACAGAAATGCACATCCAGTTTTGTTTTCAATAAGAACCATAGGTACAGATCAGAACTCTTCCCTATATGAAATAATTTACACACAGATGAATGCTATAATATCACTATCTAAAATAATCACTAAATACAATTCTTTTTCAGAAATAAACAAGCAAAGGGTTTTTTCATTTTCAAATATCAAAAACATAGAGATAATGTATGCTTTCCAAACAATGATCTTCTAAAATTATAGGAATAATTTTAGTGAATTCAGTGAAGGTAAAAGCTAAATCAACCAAGTATACTGTAGTACAACCATATTAAATGAAACCAATGATCAGAAAATACAATCGTAGGAAAGAAATTTATAATCCACAAAACTGCTTTTCAGGCCTCAAGGTAAAACAGTTCCACAGTTTACAGGTAAAACCAAAGCAACAAAAATGCGTGCTTGTCTTCAATAAGTAGATATTTTATGCGGAAGATGTAACACTTTGCTTGTAGACAGCGTGGTATGCATTTCTCAGCAAGACATAAGGAAAACAAGATTCCAAAAGATCCATTGTCAGGAATGGGGATTCCTGCACAATCTGAAAAGTTGCAAAAATTCATCAAAGAATTAAAGTTATTTATAATGGGAACATTTACTCATAGCCAGTAAATCATAATTTCTATAGTGTTCTTATTAGAAATTGATAGAAAATTATTTTCCTTTTACTTTAAAACCTGAAATATAAATGTGTCACAATGTTTTGCTAGCAAAATGTCTAAAATCACCACTTTTCAATGAAGTCTATTAATCAACAGGAATATATTGAGCACGTTCACATTTGCCCTCAACAGTACACTAGACATGCAAGACAATACAAACATATTCAAAATATGGTCCATATCATCAAGTCCCACTGGGTTCCCAAGACTAAGTAAAAAAGCCAAATAAACATAAGACCAGCTGTAATGAAGTGGAAAGCCAGGAGTTCAAAAGGGATGAAAGATTAATGTGGGCCAGAGTAATGAGGAAAGTCTACCTAGACAAAGAGTATAGTATAGCTATGGGGTATGCTAAATCATAAGACAGATACAGATCTCTGCAGGAAAAGGAAACTATTTCAAGTGAGGGAAGAGTCACATGGTAGAAACAAGCGTAGCTGGTTTGGATGGTGAAGAGACAGCACTGACTAGGCATAGAGAATCCAAGAATGCAAATCTTTTATTTTGTTGTCTTCTGATATGGTTGCCATTTGGTAAAATACAAGTGATGTCAGTCTTTCCAGCAATATTTAGAAAGAGTGAACTGAACAGAAGGGATCAAAAAGGTACTTCAGCTCTTACTGATATTTAATTACTAAATCCCAAGAAAAGACTATCAGGAATAACAGAAACTTTGTTGTTGTTAATAAAAAATAAAACGAGACTTACCATATCTAGCAGTAAATAAACAGATTCTCTATTTCTTGTTGTTGTTTTATCTGTCTCCTGGCCAATTTTCAGTAGACTGGAGGATGCAAGCTTAAAGTATACAGACATTTTAAGTAAGTTTTAATGTTCACAAGTTTCTTGTTTATTTTCAGTATGCTTCAACTTATAATACAGCTACATATAAGATAATGGGCAAAATTCTAAGGCAGTCCAAACATCAGCTTAGAAAAAAAGAAGATCATATTGCAGAGCTCTAGGAGAGATCCGTTAAGGGAAAAAATGTCAAATGGCTCCTTGATTTTAATGCCTGCCTTCACCTGGTCCTCCTTCCAGAAAAAATAAATAAATAAAGAGAATTTATTCTGTTGTATCTGACAGTTGTCATTTTCCTCATAAAATGTCATGAGTTCTGCTATTAGATTATACATACCGCCAGAAATTCTTTCAGTCGGTCTTCAATGCTTCCTTTGTGAATTGTAAACAAAGCTGCAGCAATCTGGTTGATGGCTTTAGCCAAGCAATGTATGTTGTTGCAGTGCCCTGAGAAAGTGCAAATAGGGTTTGTGGTTTTTGCGAGACCCCAAAATTTCAAATAATACATAAAAGGCAAGTCTTTAATGAATGACTTCACAATCTACATAAATAGTGATTCAAAAGAGTTATTAAAAAGAGTTGGGACACAGCCTGCCTTGCTCTCCTTTCACTGTTATGAGGACTAGTGCTTTCAAAAATACTATAGCAAAAAAAAAAAAAGCAACAAATGATTATGCCTACGTTGAACAGGCATATTTTCAAAAAAATCCCTAAAAGAAATTATACATTAGTTTTATATTCTCTCCAAAACCTAAAAAAGTTCTCAGCTGCTTTACATTTTGTCAATCTTCAAAACAATCTTAAGAGTTGGATGGATACTCCCTCACCATCCCCTGTCACACACAGTCAAGCACCCAAAGGTTCACACACACACATTTCATATATCAAGATATGGAAAGCTTAGAAAAAGAAAATCAACTACTCAAGGTTACAAAGCTACTTAAGTGGCTAGTAAGTTAACCTACATTCTATCATAAATGAACATTAATTACTTGAAGAGTATCTATTGTATCAAAACTCCTGACTTTTTCATTGTCAAAATAATTTTAAACCACTGTTACCTTCTATAGCCGGGCTATACTGAGACATCACATTACTAGCCAGTGTCGGCAAAGAAACTGCCACAAAGACCATAAGGAGGCAGGCAATTTTATATTCTTCTTCTGGACTTATGTTTTCTAAGAGAGAAAATTAAAAATAAAACCAAGGTACTTCTTTAGAATTACTTGAGTTAATAATGAAACCAGATAAAGTAATTTTAATTTTTGTATAAAGTACATTACTGAGCTTCTACAGAACTAATCAGAACTGTTATAAGAAATATAGAACAGAAATAATATACATCATTGGTTATTATCACTACTCAAGCATATTTCGAGAACCTCTAACAAAAAGACAATTTTTTAAAAAATTGTAAGATTATAGGGTAAAAACTGTGATTAGGATAAGTGGAATCCTAAAATTTCTTTATTTTTATTTATTATTTTAGAGAGAGACAGAGAGAGAGAGTGCGCGCACGCACTAGCAGGAGACAGGGGTGTAGGGGAGGGGGAAGAATACCAAGCAGGTTCCATGCTCAGCGTGGAGCCCAACACGGGGCTGGATCCCACAACTCTGGGATCATGATTGAGCTGAAATCAAGAGGATGCTCAACTGACTGAGCCATCCAGACACCCCCTAAAATTTCTTAATTGTAAACTGGTAAGTAATTTTTTTTCAAATGTTTATTTTGAAAGAGAGACAGACAGACAGACAGACAGACAGATAAGCAGGGGGAGAGGCAGAAACAGAATCCCAAGCATTCTCCACACTCAGCGTGGAGTCCAGAGCCGGATGCAGAGCCTGATCTCACAAGCATGAGATGATGACCTGAGCCAAAATCAAGAGTCAGACACTTAACCAACTGAGCAACGCAGGCACCCCGAAAACTGATGTTACTTTATTAAAAAATTGTTTATTGTTGTTTAGAAAATTTATTATATCATAAATACTCTGTAATGTCATTTAAAAAAATCCTTATTTTTTTTCTAGAATTGATATAAAAGTGATTTGAAGTTTACTATTACTATTTAAAAGACATAAATGTGGAAAGTGGAGATTTCCAACCTCTCCATTTTAGAAGACAGAAGGAACCAGTCATAAATAAAAATAACTAGCACTGTACTAAGTCTTTTAAGACCTAATCCTTTCTAAAACATTTACTGTAATGTGTACTAAAATTGCACATTACCTAGGCACTTGAATCTGGTACCTGGGAAATTCTAGTTACCCTACTATTCATCCCACCACTTATACGTAAGAATTGAAAGAGCCAGAATGTGTTTTTAAAATTTAGTTATGGGAGCACCTGGCTTAGTCGGTTAAGCATCTGACTTCGGTTCAGGTCATGATCTCACGGTTCGTGGGTTGAGCCCCACATCAGGCTCTGTGCTGACAGCTCGGAGCCTGGAGCCTGCTTTGGATTCTGTGTCTCCCTCTCTTTGGTCCTCCCCCACTCACTCACTCTCTCTCTCTCTCTCTCTCAAAAATAAACATTAAAAAAAACTTTTTTAAATTTAGTTATGAAAAATGTAACTGGCAAAATGAGTAATCGTGGCACTCATGTGACTATAAATTAACATATTGCATGAAGAATGAGACAAAAATCAATGTTAAATAAAAAAAGAACAGATGAACCCAGCCAAACACGCTAGGTGCAAGAGGACAGGGATGGGCACTTAAGTATCAGAAACAGATAAAATGTTACTTACTTTGTAGAAAAATCTAGAAATATCTACAGCATTCTGGGTATTACATTTCAAAGAGCTGGACTTACAATCTTTTAAATGTTTAAATACAATATAACAGTGTACCGACTCTATGGTAAATAGCTCTAGTTCAATGAAAATAGGACACCCTTTTCCAGTTATCAATTGTGCTACCTACTGGGCCATCTCCATTAGTATACAAATGTTGCTAGTTTCTTTCCTGAAAAGAATTCTTCTCTTGATTTTTTAAAAAAAAATGTTTATTTTTGAGAGAGAGAGAGAGAGAATGCGAGCATGCATGCAAACGGAGTGGAGTTGGGGCAGAGAGAGAAGGAGACACAGAATTCCAAACAGCACAGAGACCGACGCAGGGCTCAAACTCATGAACCACAAAGATCATGACCTGAGCTGAAATTAAGAGTTGGACGCTTAACCAACTGAGCCACCCAGGTACTCCAGCCCTTCTCTTGATTTTATTCCTGCCTCTAACTACTGTAATTTCATTTCTTTGCTCCCTTTTACAGTAAAGTTCTTGATAGAGTTGTTTTATACTGATTATTTCTAATTCCTTTTTCCAATTCGCTTGAAAGCCCTAACAGCCTTTTGCTCCAAAAATTCCACTGTTCTTGGCAACATTACCTATTGCCCATATTAATTCTACATAGTTGATCATTTCCTCTCCACTTTGCTGGAAGCTACTCTTTCCTAGTTTTTCTTCTCCTTCATCCATCCTTCTTTCTCAGTTTCTTTGTTGGTAGTTCCTCCTCTTCTCCTGGAGTTCTTAAAGTTGCAAGTGTCCCAGGGCTCAGACCCTGATCTTCCTCAACTAACGGATCTCAGTAATCTCATCTAGTCTTATGGTTTAAATATCAACCTGTATGAGGACTATGTCCCAAACACCAAAAATAAATAAATAAAAATAAAAATAAAAATAAATAAATAAATAATAAAATAAAATAAAATAAAATAAAATAAAATAAAATAAAATAAAATGCAAGTTTGACATTCAGCAGGCATTTGAGTAAATAAGTACCACATCTATATCTGTGTTGCCCTGATAATTTTAACTAAGACTAATATGTACTTACTAATGCATTTTACCTGATTTTTGTGAGGAGAGAGCTACCACCAAGGCAGGATCAATCTCACAAGGTAATCCAGCAGCTGATGATAACTCATATACATTCATTGCAACCTGATGAAATATGTAAGAATTACAGAGTAAGAAATCTCACTTTAGTAAGAAAAGATAATACTGTTTAAATTAGAGTCTACCTACAACAACACTAGATTTCAAAGCTTAGGTGACACAGGAACCACAGCACAACTAACCTATAATGAACAACTGTTATTAGTTCATGATGTACTGCTTGTTAGAACTTCCTGTTGTTAAGGCCAAAGAAAATTTGTATACTTTCTGTATAAAATGCCAACAAAATCAGCCTAACATTTTTTTTTTTTTGGAAGTATGGATATAATGTATCAAGTCAAAAGATAAATAAATGAACAAAAGCAAATCAAAATCACTGAACTTATATTTACACTCATACCTATTTAATGAAAAACTGTGGTGGTTCAATGACTCATCATTTATTTATAGCCATAAATATGGTAAATTACTTACCATAATAGAATTTTTTAAAAATTTATTTTGAGAGAGAGAGAGCGAGTGAGCAGGGGAGGGGCACAGAGAGGAGAGAGGGAATCCCAGGCAAGCTCTACACTGTCATTGTAGAGCCCAACACAGGGCTCAAACTCAAAACTGTGAGATTATTTACCTGAGCCGAAATTAAGTGTCAGATGCTTAACTGATCAATGCACCCAGGAGCCCCCATAATAGATTTTTTTTTAAAGTAAGCTCCATGCCCAACGTGGTCCTTGAACTCACGACCCAGAAATCAAGAGCTGCATGCTCTACCAACTGAGCCAGCCAGATGGCCCATCATAGATTTTTAAGGAGTAATGACTTAAAACCCCATAAAGGAATTTCTAATGACTAAAGTAATTCTTTTTGGTGTCACATATGGATTTCATGTATTTAGGAGATGTGTGTGTGTGTGTGTGTGTGTGTGTGTGTGTATACACACACACACACACACACACACACACACATATATATATATATAAAACTACCTACATAATTGGTTACCTCTGATGGTGCTACAAAAAAATTCAGTATAAAATATGAAGTAAAACTGTGTATCTTAAAATAAATAGAAATTGCCATGGATTAAGTTCTAGGAAAACATTTTTTTTTTTTTTTGTGATCCACAAAAAAAATTACTCCACTTACTCTACACACAAAAAATAACTCAAAATAGATTATAAACTTAAACATAAGAGCTAAAACCACAAAATTCTTAGAAGTAATATAGGTATAAATTTTTCAACTGTGGGTTAGGCAATGGTTTCTTAGGGAACCAAAAGCAGAGGTAATCAAAGGAAAAAAAAGACAAATTAGGCTTCATCAAAATTAAAAACTTCTGTGCTGCAGAAGATATTATTAAGAAAATGAAAAAAACAGCCCACAGAACAAGAGATTTGCAAAGCATGTATCTGTTACTGGACTTGTATCCAAACATATAATGAGTTTTGTATCTCAGAATTAAAAAGGCAAACAATCCAAGTGAAAAAATGAGCAAATGATATGAACAGATATTTTTCCAAAGAAGATACACAAACAGCCAATAAGTAGATGAAAAGATGTTCAACATCCATCATTTCAGGAAAATGTTTAGCAAAAACAAGGAGACACCATTTCATACACACTAGCATGGTTATAATTAAGAAGACAGCAACACGTATTGACAAGGATACAGAGAAAGTGAAACTTTCATACACTGCTGCTGGGAATGAAAAATGGCACAACCACTTTGAAAACAATTTGGCAGTTTCTCAAAAGGTGAAACATAGAGTTTCCATATGACCTAGCAATTCAATTCCTGGCATATACTTAAGAGAAAGGGAAGCATATGTCCACACAAAAACCTGTATATGGATAGTCACAGAAGTATTATTTATAATAGCCAAAAAGTGAAAACAACATAAATGACCATCAACTGATGAAAGGATAAATAAAATGTTGTATATCCATATAATGGAATATTATTCAGCAATTAGAAATGAAGTATTGATACATGCTACATCAATAAACCTTGAAAGCATTATGCTAAGTAAAAGCCAGTACCAAAAGACTACATATTGTATGATTTATATGAAGTGTCAAGAATGGGCAAACTTACAAAAACAGAAGGTAGATTAGTGGTTGCCTAAGGCTGGGACTAGGAACAATTAGGGAATTACTGCTAATGGGCATAAGGTTTCTTTCTGGAATGCTCTAAATTGGCTGTGGTGATAGTTCCACAACTCTGTGACTATAAATAAAGCTATTAAAAATATTTATCAGTCGGTTAAGCATCTGACTTCGGCTCAGGTCATGGTCTCGCAGTTTGTGAGTTTGAGCCCTGAGTCGGGCTCTGTGCTGACAGCTCGGAGCCTGGAGCCTGCTTCAGATTCTGTGTCTCCTTCTCTCTTTGCCACTCCTCCAGTTGTGCTCTGTCTCTATCAAAAATAAATAAATGTAAGAAAAAAAATTTTTAAAATATGTATCTGGAGGACTGGTGGTTGCCAGAAGGGAGGGGGACTGGGCAGATGGGTGAAGGGAAGTAAGAGGTACAAACTTTCAGATATAAAATAAGTCACATGAATGAAAAGTACAGCATAGGGAATATAGTCAATAATGTTATAGTAACTTTGTATGGTGACAGATGGTAGCTATACTTATCAAGGCAAGCACTTCATAATGGGTATAAATGTTGAATCATTTCATTGTACATCTGAAACTAATGTATTGTATGACAACTATACTTCAATTAAAAATAGATTGATTTAAAAAAATACATGTTTGTTTGTTTTTTTAAATATGAAGTTCTATTGAAAGTTTGCTATAAACTAAACATAATTATGTTGGTGCTAAGAGAATTAGTTGCTCAGAATATTAATTAGTATTCTCATAATCCACACACCAGTGTATTCTCAAGGAAGGATTCTTTAATGTTTTAACTTTTTTTTCTACAGTTGTTTCCACTTAACAATTTTGAACTAATCATCATACATGGTTTTCAATTATAAAATCGTAGGACAATCATTGATCTCAAATGTTTATGCAAAGCACTGTGGGAGAAACAAAAATATAGAAAACACAGTCTTCAAAATGTTTACAACTTAGTATAAATTTAAAAGGAAAAACACAATTATGATGCAAGGCAGAACTTATTTAACTCTACAATGGATAAACAAAAAGTTGTCTGATAATAATAAGAAAAAAGAAATCCTTTATTGCCTGGGGATCAAGGAATGTTTCTTAGAAGATGGCAACTCAATCACACCTTAAAAGATAAGCAGGATTTCAAAAGGCAGAAACAGAAAAGGGCAAGATTTGCAGGTAGAATAAATGAGAGGATGACACAGACAGATGTGAGCATGCACATTGGGAAGAACTAGTTACCTCACAGGATACATATATGAAGAGAGGGGCAGAGGAAGAAAGGGAAAGGGAAGAGCACAGGACAAGGATGGACAAGCGATGAAAGATAAGCCTCAGAAAGTGAGAGGCTTCAATCTGAGAAGACTTGAGTGTCATAAAAAGACTTTAGCGTAACTTTTTCAGCCACTGCATTTCAAAATATGAAACAGAAAATAATCTTTCCAAGACACATGAAAGTTTAGAAAACATATACATGAGGTCACTTACTGGATGTGTAACTACTGGTTAATTAATGCTGGGAGTAAATAAGTGAGTTGGATTTCATGATCAAAAAATTTTCAAAACAAAAATCATAAACTCACATGTGGTTACTAATCTTCTCTTATATTCATAAAAACAGGATATTAAAATTTTATTATACCCTATAATTGACATCCTTTTATAAGACTTTTTAAACATCAATTAAAAAAAAACAGATTGAACTTTATTTAAAACAAAACAACTCCTATCTCAATGGCTTGTTTTTCTTATTCTGCTAATAATGACCATGTATAAAAAGCTATAAGCTTAAGGAAAAAAGACCAATACCAACCCACTTTACATTGCTATAGGTGACCAAGGAAGATGAACTTTCAAAATGCCCACACAGCATTTTAGTGCTGAGCTCTCAAAGATGTATTTTCAAAGGCCAGCATGCTAATTAATCACTCTAAAACAGAAACTTTACAATTGTTTTGAGTTTATTAAATTTTATTTCACATGTAACTCATATTTCATTTTAGACAAATAGAAGTTTTATTACCTTCATATCAGTTTCTCTTGGAATGTGATCCTTGAAATCTTCAATTGAACTTACAAGAAAAGGAATGTGGTAAGATAAGACCTAGGCAGGACAACAAATAAAAATGTAGACTTATTTTTAAATGGCAAATCCTAAATTTATTAAATATTACCATTCAATTATTTCTAGTTTCCATAAAAATTATTTTACTTTTTCTATTTTCACATGATTTTCTAAAGTACTAAGACACGGAGAAATGAAATATGTTTGATGCCAAGCTGAGTAAAGCCAAAATGGAAAATGCTTTAATGAAGAGTGAAGTTGAAAATGTAGTAAAGTATCTAGGCAAACTATACCTCCCACCCCCAATTTCAATACCAAAATAAAAAATAAATTTAATAACCCTAATTTCTACATATTTGATTATATATAACTATGAAAACTGGAATTTTAAGTAACTTTTAATTTCTGGGAAATTAACAGGGATTATTTGACTGGATATGTACTTATAATGGTTTCTTACATCTCTAAGTGCTTCTTGTGCCAATGATCGGAAGGACAAAATTACACCAATTATTGTCATCCTCTTCAAGACACTGTCAACAGCTAAATTGGAAGAAAGGAGAGGAGAAGAACAGGAATTAGAGTCTTTCTTAACTTTGGAGAAAACTTTTAGTTATAAAATTCCCATGATAAAAGGCACAATAGCAATTTGATTAGAAAAGTGATTAAAGAGGCAAAGGTACTGAAAGCTGATATTAAAACTAAGGAAATTATAGTTTACTTCATATGGAGTACACACTATTCTTTAAAATGATTTAGATAGTTCACCAGAATCTTGAAATAATTACATAAGCAGCCACCCAGATAATCCTCTCAGAAATGGCAGAAGTAGGAGGGTGGAGAGAGAGACTCGGGGAGAAAGAGGAAGTTGTCAGAGTGGACAGGAGTTAAATGCCCAGAGGTCCCAGAACATGGAGATGATAAATTCTTAAATTGTTGAGGTGTGGAGAGTCAAGAAACAAAAAATGACTACTGAGATCACAAGCAGTTTTGGTAAGACCAGGGTGCTAAAGACTATAAACAGATTTGATAATTTACATTTCGTTAGAAAGCATTATTCTGAAAATTATTATTATATATTCAGTATTAAAACTTAACAAACTCAAGGCAATTAGAACTGGAAGGATCAATACTTTCATATTTTAAAAAGCCAACAAACATTTACTGAATTATTCCTGATATACAAGGCATAATACTGTATAATAAGAACACAAATATAAACAGAATAATAATCTAGACATTAAGTAACAGTCTAAACGGACTGCCAAGAAAACTAAGAAAATATGATCCTATTTATGAGATAAAAGATATACAGTTGACCCTTGAACAACACAGGTTTGAACTGTGCAGATCCACTTACATGCGGATTTTTTTCCACAGGTAAATGAAGTACAGTACTATAAATTTATTTTCTCTTACGATTTTAATAACATTTTTTTCTCTTGCTTACTTTATTGTAAGAATACAGTATATAATACATATGCCATATAAAATATGTTAACTGTTTATCAGTCTTCTGGTCAACAGTAGGCTATTCATCGTTAAATTTGGGGGGGGTCAAAATTTCTATGCAGATTTCTGACTACGGGGGTGGGGGGTCAATGCCCTTAAACCCCATGTTGTTCAGAGTCAACAGTATATAATATATATATATATATATATATATATATATATATATATATACATACATATATATATATTACATATATATACATACATATATATACACACACACACATATATATATACACATATATTTGATAACATATTTCTAGAAAAACATAGAAAACTGTTAACTATAGTTGCCTTTGAGGAGTAGGATTGCAGAGAACTGTTTTGACTTTCTACGTCCTATGTGGATTGTTTAAAACTTGACCATAGCATCTTTATTAAAACATACTAACAGCCATAACATAAGCCAAAATGTGATGAGAATTAAAACAGTAGTGTTAATAAAATGAGGTGAGGCACAAATATGTTATACAATCCACATGAGCAGGAACTAGTCTAATCAATCAGTATTTTTAATC
Organism: Neofelis nebulosa; assembly: GCF_028018385.1. NCBI lineage: Eukaryota > Metazoa > Chordata > Mammalia > Carnivora > Felidae > Neofelis > Neofelis nebulosa. The sequence continues at coordinate 51,220,888 of NC_080783.1, read as the reverse complement.
TTTCTCTAACACTCAGTGGAGTGAAACTCAGACTAGAAGATGTTTAATGACATGGTTATTCAAGAAAGGAGACTAGGAAATTGTTACGATCCAGAAAAGGAGAGAAGATAAAGGGTGAAAGGAACTATTTAAGAAAATATCACCCAAGATGGTCATAAAAGAACATTAAGAAGACAAAAGCATTCCACATCAGCAAGCAACAAAAAAAGGGAATCCAGAAAAAGGAAAGGCAGAGAGTATATCAGAAAATAAGTAGTGTGGTATAATCATATATTTTCCAAGTGATGATACCCAGAACTTAATCAAATAATTTTGCCAAAACTATATCCCACAACCTCCCCTTGAACAATAATGACACATTAAAAGTTCTGAGGGGCGCCTGAGTGGCTCAGTTGGTTAAGCATCCGACTTTGGCTCAGTCATGATCTCACTGTTCATGTGTTCAAGCCCTGCATCAGGCTCTGTGCTGAAAGCTCAGAGTCTGGAGCCTGCTTCAGATCTGTGTCTCCCTCTCTCTGCCCCTCCCCCTCACACTCTATCTCTCTCTCCCTCTCTCAAAAATAAACATTAAAAAAATTTTTTTTTCAAGTTCTGAGAAACTTCATGGTAAGAAATGTGTTTAACTTATTGTTAATGAATTATTTACCATACCTTTTTAACCACTGGCACTTCCTCTTAGCCTCCATAATTTATTAATATCTTGCTATGCTTTGAATGTTTAAGTCTCCACAAAATTCATATATTAAAATCTTAAGCCCAAAAAGCTGATGGTATTAGGAGGTGTGGCCTTTTGAAGGTACTCAAGCCATGAGGGTGGAACTCTCAATAAATTGATTACTGCCTTCAGTAAGAGAGGCTTCAGAGAGAACCTTATCCCTTTCAGTTATGTGAAAATACAATGACAAGTCTGTGACGCTTAAGAGGAGCCTCACCCAACCATGCCAGCAGCATGAATTTGGACTTCCAGACTCCAGAACCGTAAGAAACAAATTTCTGTTGCATACAAACTACCCAATCTTTGATATTTTATTGTAGCGGCCCAAACAGGCTAAGGCATATCCCAAGACTAAGAGCAGAGGCTATGTGGATCTCAAGCCAGGCAAGAAAAAGCAGTGGGGAAAATAAGGTTTCTAGAAAGAATGTCTGGATAGGAGGTTGATCCAAATAATGGCTTTCTAATGCCATGCTAAGGAGTTTGAGACTGCTCCAGCAAGGAAAGGTTAGTAGTTCAGGTTTGTTTGTTTGTTTGTTTGTTTGTTTTTTTAATATAAAGAGTGATAGGAAAAGAAACCTTTAGAAATATGACTCTAAATGTGGAAGATGGGTTAGTAAGGGAAGACTGGACTCATTAGGAAGCCACAACTGTAGTTCACAAAATAATGACAGAGCCTTAAATGGGAACCATGGGAATAAAAGGAATAGATTCAGGCATCACATTTAAGAGGTGGAGTCTGAAGGAGTTAAAAGCTCAAATCTATGGCAGGTAACATAAAATAGTTAAGTAGAATGGGGAAAGAATAATGAGAGGAAGGAACTGGAGGAAAAAAAATTCTAAAGGGGGCAACTGCTTATTAGCTCCAGCCAATCACTGCCATGTGGGGAAATATGTCCTAGGGTTCAGGAAGGAAGCCAGAAGTTTGGATATTTATGCAAAAATCTTTCATTTTTAAAATAATGATCAAAGAGACTGTGTTTTGTTTTGTTTTGTTTTAATTTAATGCAGGATAGAGCCAAGCAAATTCTATCCTTGGGCCAAACATGACCCACCAATTTGCAGACTCTAATCTGGAAGATACAGCTACTGGATGTGGAATGTGATGACAAGAAGAGTCAGAGAGCATACCCAAATTTCCCTGTGAGAATCCCTGGCTGAATGGCATGGGAGGTAATAAAATGGCAATAAAAGTGTATCAGGCTTTCTCCCCACCCCCTTATACCTCCCATGAGGGGAATATCCTTCCTATTCCAGAGATGTTGCCAAGTACCTGTGGGTCATATAGCTGTAGATATCTAACCGTGTTTCTCAAACTTCAGTGTAATCACTTGTTGGGTCCCAGCAAATTGATTTAGTAGGTCTGGGGTGGAACCCCAACAATTTACATTCTTAACAAACTCCGGTCCATGGACCACACCCTTGTCAAACTAGCACTTGGCATTAAATGCCTGGAGCTCCAGAGAGAGAATCAAGGCTAGAGATGAATATTTAAAGAAACACTGATACATAAGACTGGATACATTTTCCCAATAGGACTGTAAAATGGTGGCTTGCAAAAGGTAAGAGACAAAAGTACTGGCAAATGAAGAAAATGAAGTTTCAATAAAAAGGAGAGCAAAACAGGTAATACTACAGAGAAATCAAGTAGAATAAGAAAAAGGACCAGATTTTGAAAATGGATAGTCACTAATGACCTGTTCCAGAAAGGTTTCAGGAAAGTAACCACATTATTATGTACAAGAGTAAATAGAAAATTTGGAAGACAAAAGAGCAAATTCAAGCTAGTAAAATTTAGCAACGTGAAGAATGGTAGGGATGAATAAGAGGCAAGCTTAAGAAAAAACAATAACAAGTGTTATTTTACAAGCAGTATCTGGCTTCCAGGGGGCAGGAGGTTTTTCTGGGATCAGGGAAACTGCTCGCAATGATAAGTGTAGCAAAGTCAGAGTATGACGGCACAGAGGAGAATGCAATTAAAATCACTAAACTTTATAGTCCAGAATGGATAAGGAAGTAAAACCAGGAAGTGGCTGATTAGAAAATAGAGAGAGGTCAAAGTTTCAATAAGCCAGGACAAAAAATTTAATAGGGGCAAAGGAGTGAGGAGTGGGAAAGCCATAAGGACTATGATCTGAGAGTAGAGTTTCAAATTCAAGATTTTACCAGTACAGCAATTTCAGGTGATAAAAACATTCAAAGTACTGCTAAAGTAAAGGTCTTTGGAGGCAACTTGTAGGTTTGCAGATGGTGGCAAAGTCAGGGCAAAATTAGAAAATATAAGATTTATAATAAGAAAGTCAATAAAGTGATTAACCTAGCCCCATGAGACACACTGTGAGAAAACAGAGAGACATTATTAAATTTGCTCAAGTCACATAGCTAGAAAGTCCTAAAACTGAAGATTAATTCCAGATTACCTCCCAATTCAAATTTACTTTTAATAAATTATACTGCTTTTTAAAGGTATTAAAAGAATGTGGTTGTCAGCTATGAAAGTCAAACTGCTACAAAAGTACATCAACTTCTGGATATAGGGTAAAGGAAGCACAAAGATAGGGATCTAAGACAAAAGAATTTTGGAAAATAGTTCAACTGAAAGAAGAGCTTTCTCTACTCCACTAAATAAGCCATTCGCAAGAAGATCTTTTCTTTTTTCAAATCCTCAAAAAGATTTAATAAATTCTATTTAAAGGCAAATTTGACATACATGGGTCATTAAGACTCAGCAATTTAGATTTTGGCCAATTCCGTTAAGTCATGAATCACCACTACCATATACAAAAATTCAAGTAAATAAAATCTACATAAAGGATTATGAATTTTACTTTGAAAATCTGCAAACTGTTTCGAGTTTTAACAAATTTCATTTTGTTTCGATTCTACAAACAAGAGAGTTAAAGTTAACAGTAAACAGGCACTGAACATTGGAGTGGATTAAATGCTTCTAACCAGATGATATTGTCAAAACATTATTTACTAGTAAAAAGTTAAGTAGTTAGGCTGGTTGGGCGATCTACTATTAAAAAACGGGAGAAACACGCAATAAATAATTAAGAATAAAGAAAACAAGACTAGAAAATGTAAGTACATAGTAAAACAATGAACAAAAAAGATCAGGTAGAGATTTAAAAATAATTTCCTACTAAATATTTATTCACACTCTACCTCCCTCTAATATTACCAACTCAGTACTTTCATTTTTAGCTTTTTAATTTCATTTTTTAAGTACCATACAGTAAACCTGACCTTCTTTCCTTCTTTTGGTATATAGCTCTAGGAAAAAAAATTTAATGTATAGATTTGTGTAACCACCTCGCCACTGTGGTAACAGTTTCATCACCCCAAAAAACTTCCTTGTTTGCTTTTCCCAGTTCTGGCAACAACTGACCTGCTCTACAAGGCAACATATCATATAGTTTAATTTTATACTAATTTTTATTAAATAAGCTTGCATTTTTTTAAGCATTTTTGAAGACAGCCTAATAAAGTAATTCTCTAAATCATTTTACACTTTTATAAAGTTTTATATAGCTGCCTAACATTCAAAAGAAGATTATCAGGGGGTGCCTGGGTAGCTCAGTTGGTTAAGTGTCCGACTTTGGCTCAGGTCGTGATCTCGCAGTGTGCTGAGGCTGAGCCCTGCATCAGGCTCTGTGCTAATAATAAGCTCAGAGCCTGGAGCCTGCTTTGGATTCTGTCTCTGTCTCTGTCTCTGTCTCTGTCTCTCTCTCTCTCTCTCTCTGTCCCTACCCCACTCATACTCTGTCTCTCTCTCAAAAATAAAAATTAAAAAATAAAATAAAATAAATTAAATTAATAAATAAAATTAAAGAAGATTATTGGGGCACTTGGGTGACTCAATCAGTTGAACATCGGAATTCAGCTCTGAGCCCTGTGTTGGACTCTTATGCTGACAGCTCAGAGCCTGGAGCCTGCTTTGGATTCTGTGTGTCTCTCTCTCTGCCCCTCCCCTGCTTGTCTGTGCTCTCTCTCTCTCAAAAACAAACATTTTTAAAAAGTTTAAAAAGTAAATAAAATTATCAAAGGAGAAATATTATGTAAAATACATGCATGGCTTTAATTTTCCTCAGGACGATTTTTTATTTGGGAGAATAAACTCTGGTTTTCTCAAATACAAAGAATATTTTATTTGGTATTTGATTAATTTTCTACTGTTGGAATGGCCTTTATTTTTTCAAGCTTATTTATTTATTTTGAGAGAAAGCGAGCAAGCAGGGAGGGGCAGAGAGAGAGGGAGGGAAAGACAGAGAATCCCAAGCAGGCTCTGCACTGTCAGCACAGAGCCGGATACAGGGTTCAAAGTCACAAACCATGAGATTATGACCTGAGCTGAGAACAAGAGTTGAACATTTAATTGACAGAGCCAACCCAGGCACCCCGGAAAGGCTTTTAAATGAATCATAAAGTATGACTTTAGAATAATGTTTAATTATAAGTTCAAGTACAAAGCAAATGAAAATAAATTCAAGTGGATCTAAAAGTTACCTGTCTAAATATACTTTAATATATATTTAAGATTCACTGTTGTTTCACAACATACGTCCCACAAAAAATCAATGTCAAGAAGACATTAAAAACAAATTTTTTTTCAGTTGTAGGGCTCAGGTTTTCATGCAATGAATACTAGTTAGCAATAAAAAGAAACAGATTACTGATTCACTTAACAGAGCTGGGTAAATCTCAAAAACATATTGAATGAAAAAAGGCAGACACAACAGTATATGCAGTGTGATTCCATTTATATGGAGTTCTAGAACAGGCAAATTTAATCTATAGTGATAGAAATCAAATTAGTTTTTGTCTGGGTTTGGGGATGGTGAGAAACTGACTACAAAGGGAGAGGGAACTTTCTGAGGTGATGGAAGTGCTCTGTGTCTTGACTGTGGTAAAGGTTACTTAGATGTATACATTTGTCAAAATCCATCAAACTGCTCATTTACATGCACAGATTTCATTGTATGTAAACTACACCACAATAAAGTTGATTTTTAGAAAGTTAACTCAAAAGTTAATTCTCCTTTAGTCTAAATTAACATAGACTTACTTTGTATTAAATGAGTTTATAACTAATCGATAATATTCGCTAAATATTTGATCATGGGACTAAGAGTATGGTAAAAAAAAAAAACAAAAAACCAAAAAACCAACTGTGACATACATAAGTCATGTACTTAAAATATCCTCTGACTGCAAGAATTTTCTGGTTCTCTTCATAAGCTAAGGAGTGCTTATATTTATGTTTGAATAAAGGCTTAATTCAAGGTCTTAATACAGAAAGTATCATGAGTTACTCACATGATAATCTTTTAAAGAGTGCAGCCATCTGATCTGGTTTGTCAAAGCTGGTCCTCATTTGTGTTAGCACATCAACATTCTCTACTACAAGTTTCTAAAACAAACAAAAAAAAAAAATAAGAAAGATTCTAGCTTAGGCATAGACCTCCTTGCATTAATGAGACAAGAGCATGTTTGAAATCACAATCCAGCAAGTAGGAAATACAATTCATGAAATCCAGATGCTCTATGCTATATACTTTTGTTGTTGGTTTAAAAAAAGAATCTTAAAATTATTTATATAGGATTAATGTTTTTATTCAGTTTGAAATTCAAGAAGGGAGGATGGCTCAAGAAAAAGCAATAAAGATAAACAGGAGGATAAAGGATTATCTAATGCTTAGGCACAGAACAGCATCAATAATAAAAAACAGACACTGAAGTGGATATAGAGAGCATAAATTCCAACTAAAAAAAAAACCCCAAAAAACAACAAACAAAAAACTTGCTAAAGTTAAAGGCAGCCAAAGACAGCCTACAGTTCACCACTAGATGTATACAATCAGAGGGAGAGTAATTTCTGGGGTATGTACCACTTCATGGGGATTATTAACAGACCAAGGTTTCCCACACAAATTATAAAATGGAAGTGTTAAAACTCTCTACCTTCTTTCAGAGACCACTGAGAAAAAGGAAGAGAAGAGAATGGAGGGATAAAAATAAGGGAAGGGAGTACAGACAGCTATTAAAGAAAGTATAACTCTTTAAAGAAGGTTTGTCTTAAAAGGTGTTTTGGAAAAGTAATTTAGTTTAGAAATTATAATTAAATATAGTCAATTGGATTCTGTAAGAGATAATGGCTTTATGTATGTGGAAAGTCTGGATGTAATATTTAAATATCCAGGGATGAAGCTAGGCATATTTCAAAGTACATACAAATCCAAGCTTCATCCTTGGATATTTCAATTCAGCAGGCCTGGCTGCAAAGATTTAACAGCAAGCGTATTGTTAAAGTGCCATGAGGGTTTGTCAAAGGCTGATGATAACTGATTCAAGGGGAATATGAAAACCTATACAGAATGTTTATAAAAATCATTTTTCCTATACTAGTATGAATTTTGTTTACGTTACTTGATATCACAGGCATACCTAGGAGATATTGCAGATTTGGTTCTGGACCACTATAATTAAGCAAATACCACAATGAAGCAAGTCAAATAACTTTTTGGCGTCCCAGTGGATACAAAAAGTTATGTTGACACTACACTGTAGTCTATAAAGTGTGCAACAGCATTATATCTAAAAAAACAATGTCCATACTTTAATTAAAAAATACTTTATTGTTAGGATGGCTCAGTTGGTTGAGCATCGAACTTCGGCTCAGGTCATGATCTCACGGTTTGTGGGTTTAAGCCCTATGTCAGGCTCTGGCTGACAGCTCAGAGCCTGGAGACTGGTTCAGATTCTGTGTCTCCCTCTCTCTCTTCCCCTCCCCCACTCACACACTGTCTCTTAAAAATAAACATTAAAAAATATTTTATTACTAAAAATGCTAACCATCATCTGAGCCTTCAGTGAGTTGTAATCACAAATCATTTTAACAAATATAGTAATAATGAAAAAGCTTGAAATATTGGGAGAATTACCAAAATGTGATACAAACATGAGCAAATGCTGTTGGAAAAATGATGCCAATATATTTGACACAAGGTTGGCCACAAACCTACAACTTGTAAAATTGCAGTATCTGCAAAGTGCAATAAAACGAGGTATTCCTGTACTTCGGATTATTTCTCTTTATGTTCCCACCTGTAGTCATATTTGTTTGCTAAACTCAACTTCTACAATCTCTGATGAAAATGCCTACTCTTTCTGGGGCTAATCCAATACCTGTTCCATGCTCAAACTTGGTTCAATCAATACACACTCAAAGTATATGCTCAACCCTGAAAGTCTTCCTGCACTCTGAACATAATACCACATATCACTGAATCATACACCACTGAATTTTAAGTGCACCATTATCTTATGGGCCATTAAGGGAAAACAAACAAACAAACAAACAAACAACCTTCACTAATTAAATTGACACAGTGTTTCTAACATACAACTTTAAGACATCTATAATTTCAGAAATACTAATATGGAATAACTGTGTTTTAGAATCAATAAATTACGGTATATGGTTTTTTAAGTTTATTTAGAGAGAAAGAGTGCAAGCGCGTGGGGGGCGGGGGAGAAAGGCAGAAAGAGGAGAGACAGTAGTATATGTTTAATAGTAAAGACACTGTAATCACTTTTAAGCTCCTGTACCCGGCAATTTACAAATAACCCCATTTACCTATCCACATGAGAGGTGACATTCTAATTTCAACTGAAGAAACTAAGGCTTGGAGAAATTAAATAATCTGTCCAAAGTTAGAGCGATACTAAACAGTGGATTATGCAATCTAAATTCAGGTATGTCTGATTTAAAAATCCATGATCTCAATCTCTAAAGAAACGGTTCCCAATTTTTTCTATGTATCAGAACAATCTAGAGGACTTATTAATTAAAATATACATTGCTGGGTCTTAGTCCCACAACAGATTTTGACTGGCTCAGTTGGAGGAGAGTGCGACTCTTGATCTTAGGGTTGAGGTTCAAGCCCCATGTTGGGTATGGAGCTTACATAAATAACACTTAAAAAAAAACAACAACTGTGCATTGTTAACAAGTTCCAAGGTAATGCTGCTGCTGCTACAAGGACCATACTTTAAGAACCATTACCCCAAGGTGGTTTGCACATTATTCCAAAAAAAAAAATAAATTTAATGATGTCTCTACTTAAAAAGTTTATACATTTTTAAATGTTTTTCTTTTCTCCCTCAATTGCATCCTGAAAGAGAGCTCTCTACACACTTAAAGCCATTGATTGATATCATTGGCAAATGGGCTACAAGCTGGAAGTAACATCAGTGAATACAAATCAAATGAAACATATCAAGAGTACTAAAAATAAACTCGGTTTTCAGTTAATAAGAAAGTGTTAAATTCTTGGCACAATACATATTTAAATTTCCTACTTCATTTGAAAAAAAAAAAAAAGTCTTCCATGAAGAACTGGAGGAACTGATCTGTAAAATACCAAAAACGATTCTTTTGGCAGGATTAGAAGGAGATATTGACTCAATGGGCACACCACCAAATGAAACACTCCAAGAATTTTAATAGGAAAGAAGACTGGCTGTTTTCTTCTTCAGAGAGCAATGAACATATTTTACCATGAATATGCATGCACAGTGCTGACTATGTCTGACATACAATTTATTCACGACCATTAAATATAAAGCAGCTCTCCTTTTTTTCACTGACAAATTTACTCTTTGAAATAAAAGGGTCCTCAAGACATAGTATAGAAGGCAAGTTGATGCATGCTTTTTAGGACCCAAGCAGGGCTCAGAAGTTGTAGGCAGTGACATAGAAAGACTTAAACCTAAACAAGAGGGTTATTACATGTCTGTATAGGGGACTGTTGCACATCCAACCTCTCACCATCTTAAGAAGTGATGCCAACAAGGACAACTCTAAATTCAGGAGCAAAAGTTGGTGGTGGGCGTGGAGGGTGTAGCAGGAGAGAAAATGACCTGAGACAGCCAACTAGAGTACTGAATCTCCTATTCCACCCTCCAATGATCTCCAACAGACTTCCACTCTCCAGCTAGAGGTTACGGTTTTTGAAAAACAGTTTGTAAGAATCACTTGAAACTTTTCTCCAAAGAATATTTGTTATCTTCTGCCAAGTACTTTGGGGCACAACTCATCCAGGACCATCTTAATCCATATTTAAGACTCTATATTCCTTGAACAAAGAGAGTAACACCAAAAGGGCTGGAGAACCTGGGAGGGGCAGATCATATCCAGTTCACAACTGCCCTTGGTAGGCTAATTTAGACCATCTTTTCTCCAAAAGACAACTTAAAAAGTTGGAGAGCTATATAAAGAAAGAGTCTTCTTTCAAAGAAGCTAAAAAGATAAGTAAGCTAAAATCAAGGAGAAAGTGGGAACTCAGAGACATAAGCCTAGCAGTGGAAGGCTTATATAATAACCCTTTGAGGTATCTGTATAAAGAGAGTGGAGGGGAATTTAAGCAGATTTCCCACTCTCCATTGCAGGTAGGCTTTGGGTTTTATTACAGACCCCCTTGCTCCACAAGACCACAAAAACTATGTCTTAATCTTACAAATGCTGCTTCTTGATTAGCAAATGTCTTCAGGTCAAAAATGGCTTCCAGTGCTAGGCTTGTCTCTGACTTCCCACTTTCTCCTCGATTTTAAACTACCTACCTTTTTTTTTTTAGCTTCTTTGAAAGAAGAATCTTTCTTTATATAGCTCTCCAACTTTTTAAGTTGTCTTTTGGAGGAAAAAAAATGGTATAAATAACCTAGCCTACCAATACTTGAAGCAAAACACTAAATGTTATTTCTTCTTGTAATTTCATAAATTAGGTCATTCTAAGGGCAGTAACTTTATAGGACACTAAAAAATGCAAAACAATTATAATCACCACTGGCAGACTGACTACTTTTGGAGATGGATCTCAATGTGAGAGAATAATATACAACACACTGAACTTGTCTATATGAAACATCATTATATTATGGTCATAAGATTTCTTATGTAATAAAATACAAGAATACACATGGAAGTATGCCTCAGTACACAGAGGCCAGAAATAAAAAGTCATAAATAACACCTTCTCTAGTTCTTAATAATACACAAGTAGCTGAAATCCGATAAATTTGGACTATGTATGTATCTTTGTTAAAAGGGATCTCTTAGAAAATCATTGTAAAGTACTGTGCAATTCCAGAAAACTGAATCATTAGGACTAGCTTTGTTGTTGTTGTTGTTGTTGTTGTTTTTTATTTATTTTTTTTGAGAGACCGAGACAGAGCACAAGTGGGGTAGGGGCAGAGAGAGAATTGAGACACGGAATCCAAAGCAGGCTCCAGGCTCTGAGTTGTCAGTACAGAGGCTGATGCAGGGCTCAAACTCACAAACTGTGAGATCATGACCTGAACTGAAGTTGGACGCTTAACCAACTGAGCCACCCAGGTGCCCCAGAACTAGCTTTGTTTTGAAGAAATTTCAATGGTAAAGGCACAATGCTAGAAATGTAAACCTTTCATATTTATGGTTGACCATCTGAAGGAGTCTTCTGAAAACTAGTTAATCAAATCAGGATTTAAACTTGAGAAGTAAAAAGGTAAAAATAGGAAGTCCCTAAATAGCAAAACATCATCATGTGATTGTTAAAAAGTCTTCCTACAAATACAACCTCCTATCATTAATAAAATATACAAGTTTTTATGAAGATAAATAAAAAGTCAGGCCAAGTAAGAGAACTCACATAGAAGATTTCTAAAATGCTAAAATCAAGGAAAGACTATATGCCTACAAATTGGACAACCTGGAAGAAATGGATAAATGCCTAAAAACATATAAACCACCAAAACTGAAACAGGAAAAAATAGAAAACCTGAAAAGAAACTGCACCAACAATTAAAAAAAACAAAAAAAACCTCCCACAAAATAAAGTCCAGGGACAGACGGCTTCACAGGCAAATTCTACCAAACATTTAAGGAAGAGTTAACACCTATTCTTCTCAAACTATTCCAAAAAACAGACAAGGAAGGAAAACTTCCAAATGCATTCTGTAAGGCCAGCATTACTCTGATACCAAAACCAGATAAAGATTCCACTAAAAAAGAAAACTACAGGCTAACATCCCTAATGAAAATGGACATAAAAATTCTCAATAAAATACTAGCAAACAGAATCCAACAAAACATTAAAAGAATCATTCACCATGATCACGTGGGATTTACTCCTGGGTTACAAGGGTGGTTCAATATTCATAAATGAATGTGATACACCACATTAATAAAAGAAAGGGTAAGAACTATATGATCCTTTCAATAGATGCAGAAAAAGCATTTGACAAAGTACCACATCCACCATTCATAACAAAAACCCTCAGTAAAGTAGGGATAGAGGGAATATATCTCAACACAATAAAGACCATATACAAAAACCCCACAGCTAATGTCATCCTCAATGGGGAAAAACTGAGAGCTTTTCCTCTGCAGTCAGGTGCAAGATAAGAATGTCTACTCCCACCACTGTTAATTAACATAGTACTGTAGGTCTGAGCCATAACAATCAGACAACAAAAAGGAATAAAAGGCATCCAAATGAGCAAGGAAGAAGTAACACCTTCACTATTTGCAGACAATATGATACTCTATATAGAAAACCCAAAAGACTGCACAGAAAAAATGCTAGAACCGATACACAAATTCAGTAAACTGACAGGATACAAAATCAAAGTACAGAAATCTGTTGCATTTCTATACACCAATAATGAAGCAACAGAAAGAGGAATTAATGAATCAATGGCATTTACAATTGCACCAAAAACAGTAAGATACCTAGGAATAAACCTAACCAAAGAGGTGAAAGAGCTGTACTCCAAAAACTATAAAACACTGATGAAAGAAACTGAAGACGACACAAAGAAACAGAAAGACATTCCATGCTCATGAACGAATAGTTAAAATGTCTATATTACCCAAAGCAATCTACACATTTAACACAATCCCTATCAAAATATACCAGCATTTCAGAGCTAGAACAAACAATCCTAAAATTTGTATGGAACCACAAAAGACCCCAAATAGCCAAAGCAACCTTGAAAAAGAAAAGCAAAGCTAAGGCATCACAATTCCAGACTTCAAGTTATATCATAGAGCTGTGGCCAAAACAGTAGGTATTGGCACAAAAACAGACACAAAGATCAAAGAAAAAGAATAGAAAACCCAGAAATTAACCCACAACTATATGGTCGATTAATCTTAAAAAAGTAGGAAAGAATATCCAATGGGAAAAAGACAGTCTCTTCAACAAATGGTGTTGGGAAAACTGGATAGCAACACACAAAAGAAACTGGACTAATTTCTTACACCATACCCTAAACTAAATTCAAAATAGATTACAGGGGCGCCTGGGTGGCTCAGTTGGTTGAGCGTCCGACTTCGGCCCAGGTCACGATCTCACAGTTCGTGGGTTCAAGTCCCACATCAGGCTCTGTGCTGATGGCTCAGAGCCTGGAGCCCAGAGCCTGCTTCGGATTCTGTGTCTCCCTCACTCTCTGCCCCTCCCCCGCTCGCTCGCGCGCGCGCGCGCGCGCGCTCTCTCTCTCTCCTTCAAAAATAAACGTTAAAAAAAAAATGCATTAAAGACATAAATATGAGACATGAAACCATTAAAATCCTACAGAAGAACACAGACAATAACCTCTTTGTCATCAGCTGTAGCAATTGTTTTCTAGATATGCCTCCTGAGGCAAGGGAAACAAAAGCAAACATAAATTACTAGGACTACATCAAAAGAAAAAGCTTCTGCGCCACAAAAGAAACAATCAACAAAATTAAACGGCAACCTACTGAATGAGACAAGCTTTCTGCAAATGACACATCCTATAAAGAGTTAGTATCTAAAATATATAGAACTTACAAAACTCAACACCCAAAAAACAAATAATCCAATTAAAAATGTGAAGAACAGGGGCGCCTGGGTGGCGCAGTCGGTTAAGCATCCGACTTCAGCCAGGTCACGATCTCGCGGTCCGGTCCGCGAGTTCGAGCCCCGCGTCAGGCTCTGGGCTGATGGCTCGGAGCCTGGAGCCTGTTTCCGATTCTGTGTCTCCCTCTCTCTCTCTGCCCCTCCCCCGTTCATGCTCTGTCTCTCTCTGTCCCAAAAATAAAAATAAAAAACGTTGAATAAAAATGTGAAGAACATTTTCCCAAAGAACACATACAGATGGGCAACAGACACATGAAAAGATGCTCATCATCACTTATCATCAGGGAAATGCAAACCAAAACTACAATCAGATATCACTGTATACCTGTCCGAATGGCTAAAATCAAAAACACAGGAAACAACAGGTGTTGGTGAGGATGTGAAGAAAAAGGAACCCTCTTGCACTGTTTGTGGGAAGGTAAACTAGTGCAGCCAGTGTGTAAAACACTATGGAGGTTCCTCAAAAATAGAAGCTACCTAAAAATAGAAATACCTACAATCCAGCAATCACACTACTTAGCATTTACCCAAAGAATACAAAAATACTAATTTAAAGGGATACATGCACCCCAAAGCTTACAGCAGCATTTTCTACAATAGTCAAATTATGGAAACAGCCCAAATATCCATCGACTGATGAATGGACACACGCACGCGCACACACACACACACACACACACACACACACACGGAATATTAGTCAACCATAAAAAAGAATGAAATCTTACCATATGCAACAATATGGATGGAACTAGAGAGTATTATGTTAAGTGAAATATGTCAGTGAGAGAAAGACAAATACCATATGATTTCACTTATATGTAGAATTTAAGACACAAAACAAATGGGGACGGGGAAAAAAAGAGAGAGACAAAGAAAGAAACAGACTCTTAACTATAGAGAACAAACTGATGGTTATCAGAGGGGAGGTGGGTGGGAGGATAGGGTTAAATGGGTAATGGGCATTAATGAGTGCACTTGTGATGAGCACAGGGTGTTGTATGTTAAGTGTTGAATCACTAAATTGTATACCTGAACTAGTATTACACTGTATGTTAACTGGAATTTAAATAAAAACTTAAAATCACAAAAATAAAATGTTAAAATCAAAAGTTTTAGAAATACAATGGTTAGTATCCTAAACTATCTTTGTTTTGGACCGTATAGTATTTAATGAGAAACCCAAGCTAATTCACACTCATGCTTCTCAATTATTATCAACCTTAGTTCTTACACAAAAAGTTTCTTTTGTCTAGGTTTGTGACTTAAGCTGAATATTGTCAAATATTTAAATGAGAAGTCAGCCAAGAAACAACACTCTTGAGTCAGAAAATTCAATAGCATTAAAAAAAAATCAACACTATTTACACTCTCATCAAAACTTTAAATTTTAATAATATTCAAGAAAAGAAATAGTCACCCAGAATACAACAGAAATGTTAAAACATAAGCTCCTCTCATTTCTTTTTTAAGAATACAGGATGTACTTGACAATATTAATACCTAAGGACAGAGCTAAGAGAGTTAAGTTCATAAATAAAGTATTAGTAAAAGATTATGACAAAATCTGCACTCAAAAAAGATCTGGGGGCACCTGGGTGGCTGAGTCAGATAAGCCTCTGACTCTTGATCTTGGCTCAGGTGATGATATTATGGTTCGTGAGATCAATCCCCTCATAGGGGCTCTGTGCTGACAGTACACAGAGGCTCTCCCCCTATCTTTCTGCTCCTCCCCTGCTTGCACACATGTTCTCTCTCTCAAAATAAATAAACATTTTAAAAAAAGATATAGAAATAATAGTATCTAACAAGATAAATTTTTAAAAGACAAACAATAAAGCAACACTTAACTCTAAAGAAAAAAATACAAAATCAAGGATGTGGAGAGCCATGGTTCAAGGTCAACATATGAAAAAAAGAAAACTTATGATTGTAAGTTAACATGAAAATATTATGTTATAGGTACCAAATGTGTCAAAGCAATATTAAATTGTACTAGTAAGTGTAGTGTCCACAATGGATAAGTGTACCTTTACTAATCAGATCTCTAGCTGAAGTTTATTCTCAGTTCAAGGCACTATTTTCTAAGAATGATACAAACAATTAAGATAGAATTTGTACAAAAGACAGAGAGATTAAACATGAATATATTTCACATGGCGAAGAGAAAGGCAATACACTACTAAAGTTTTTAAATATGTGAAGGGTGATCTTGTTAAACGCAATCTCTGCCTCTTCACATTAGAATGAAGACCAATCAGGGGTGCCTGAGTGGCTCAGTTGGTGGACTGTCCCACTCTTGATTTTGGCTCAGGTCATATCTTATGGTTCATGGGTTTGAGCCCCGTGTCAGGCTCTGTGCTGGCAGCATAGAGCCTGCTTGGGATTCATATTCATTCATTCTCTCTCTCTCTCTCCCTCCCTCCCTCTCTGCCCCTCCCCTGCTCTTTTCCTCTCTCAAAAATAAATAAGCATAAAAAAAAAAAAAGAATGAAGACACATCAAAAAATCACTACTCAGATATTTACTCAACATAACTAGAGATATGCAGTAACTGAAGAGACTGCCTCATTTTCAAAAACACCAGATCATCCTCCTAGAGAAATGTAGTGTACCTTCCTGCATTAGATAAGTGTGGGTTAGAGGACTGCTTAGATCTCTTTCATTTCTAAAAACAGCATAGCACAGGACTAGTATAAGGTCTAGGGCTAGACTGACTATGTAGGTTCAAAGTTCAAAGTTTAGTTTCACCATTTTCAAGCATGTGAGCCCAGAGAAGGTACTTAGTAGTTCTTGATCCTACTTTTTTAATTTGTAAAATAGGGGTAATACCACCAGTTTTATGTAAGGAGCTTAGAAAAGTCCTGGAACAAAGCAAAGGGTCAAAAAAGCTACCTATTTTTATTTTTGCATCCAACAGATACTTAGCAAGTACCTTCTATGTGTGGACACTGATTTAGCAAAGTTTTAAGAGGGTTTATAACTAAGTTTTTATTCTTTTTTTTTTTTAACGTTTATTTATTTTTGAGACAGAGAGAGACAGAGCATGAACGGGGGAGGGGCAGAGAGAGAGGGAGACACAATATCGGAAGTAGGCTCCAGGCTCTGAGCCATCAGCCCAGAGCCCGATGCAGGGCTCGAACTCACTGACCGCGAGATCATGACCTGAGCCGAAGTCGGACGCCCAACCGACTGAGCCACCCAGGCGCCCCCTAAGTTTTTATTCTTGTGACAGTGACATAAATACATGACATGAAAGGTCACAATAAGATACACAAAAAGGTGAATAAAAAGAATAAAAAGTGATGCTTGCTGTTTTTAAAAGTGTGGTCAAGAAAGGATATTCTGAGAAGGCAACATTTGAAAAATACACAAATATTATGAGAAGACAATACTTCAGTGAAAAGTATTTTGAGGTAACAACAAGCAGGCCAACCAGGCTGGAAGAGTTAAGAAGGTAAGAAAAGCAAAAGGCCAGTTCCTATAGGGGCCTTCCAGTACTGTTAAGGACATCAAATCCCCTTGAACTCTCATAAATACAGATGCAGAGACCTAAATAAGCCAATCTGTACCACTACATGACAATATTCTATCCACCACATTAAATAGCAAAGAAGCACCCAAAATACTTAATAATTCCAGAAGTACCTATTATTTAGTCTGAAATAAAAAATAGCTGGCAAAAGTGAAATTTTCTTGAATTCAAGGAAAAGAATATCTTGCCATAATTCTTCTATTATCTCATACTGAAAAGAATACAAGAAAGTGAACTGAAGATGAGAAATCTGTTACCTAAAAAATAACAGAATAGAAAGGAGATGATGTATTTACAGGGGAACGAATCTAATAAACAAGAACGATATTACTTGTGAAGAACTAAAACTGTCATTGCAAGGTTTAGCATTTAAAACTATATAAAGTATACAGTGTGTGTATTTAAAACCCACATATAAAAGTTGACTTTTATAAAAGAATTGCAGAACGTTCTTAGAGGATAATGAACATGAAAAATACCAAGTAATAATTACTCAGTGCTTATTGTGGATGAAGAACTATGCTCAGTACCTAAGCATTTGATATGTATCATATAACTCTTTCAAAGTAAAAGCTTAGTGAGTTTAAACTTTGCTCAAAGTCAAAGCTCATAAGTGAGAGGACTGAAATTCAGGTCTTAAAAGCTTGAGTTCTTAACCACTGGGTAATACCACATCTCCTTTTAGTCACAGACTCTTACATATTTTATTCATTCAGCAAAATATTTTTTACCTTGCAGGAATTGACTTATCCTATATAACTGCTAAGTTTTCAGTAAATTGGATTACCACATTTAGACCTCAGTGCTCTATGTAAATGCAAGCTACTTATCAATGCTACCTACCATATTCTTAAATTAAAAATGCAAGGCGCAAGTAATCACCAAAAAATTTCACAAAGGGCACAATTTAAAACACGCCTCTTGTATTCTGTTAAGTTATAAAGTTTTGGTGGTTCAAATTCAAATTCTTTCAAAAACTAGATAGTTATATACAGACTCATTCAATATAAATCACCTTAGAGCTGGGATATTTCTAAAAGACTTTAAAAAAGTCATTTAAAAGGCTGTTGCTTCAGCCCTTTTACATCTTAACAAAATGTTAAGCATTCTAAAGAAATTTTTTATCTACCTTAAAGGGTGTAAGATAATTTAAAAGATTACTTAGTAATAAAAAAACAATGAGCCCAGGGGCACCTGGCTGGCTCAGCTGGCAGAGCATGCAAATCTTGATCTCAGAGTCTGTTGAACCAGTTCCACATGTGGCATAGAGATTACTTTAAAAAAAACCAACAACAACCCAGTGAGCCTAATAATGTTTGCAACATAAACTGTGGGAAATAATACATTCAAACTACAAATTTAAACAAATGACTTTGGCTGGAATTTTGAACAGTCCTTCAAAGAAAAGCATTATGGTACTATAGAATCAAGACTTGAGCAAACATCAAGAAATCTGACTTTCAATCTCTTTTAGCAAGTCATTTCACCTCTCTAGGCTTTCAGTTTTTTCATCCATAAAAGAGAGAGTATTAAATGACAATCCAATTGAAAGGCCATCGTAGCTCTATAATTTCATTTACATGAGAATTTTCATGTTGGGTTAAGGTAATTAACAAAATAGACTTGTTCATATTCTTGAAATGTTTTTTCAGGAATCAATGTTTCAAAGCTAAAACTGATAAAGACTGTATTACCTTAAGTTCAGCAACTTGTGATGAGATATGCCACATAAGGCTCTCACTTAGGAACTTCATACCATATGGGCCTAGTAGTTCTGATAACGACCTCATTTCTGAAAGGAAATGTAATTAATTTTACACTCTGATAGAGCAAATACTTTAAGAAAATGAATATTAACATTTTGGAATGTTCCATCATAGAAGCAAATTATTAATGCAAAAATCTCTAGTCTCTAGAATCAAAAGGAACACAAATGCAAAGGTAAGTCTAAGATATAATGTATGATTATGCACTGAATGAACGTAACTGAATGAAAATAGTTTTAACAATGAAAAGCCAAAAGAATCAAGGTTTCTTCACTCCATTAAACATGTCATAGGTTTTATTCACCTGATATGTCAGAATATTCCTCTGCATTGAATGTTAATTCATTTTCTGTAGGTAAGTTCACAAATGCTTTCATTGCAGGGAAATAAGCTATATGACCATTGCTGACTTGTCTTAACAAAGTTTCCAAATACCTAGGAAGAAAAAGTAAATTTATAACCGGGAGAAATTAATTCAAAGTTTATGGTATTATTCAAATTATGGTATACATTCCTGCATTAAGATGACTGATGACACAAATGAGCACTTACTGATAAAAAAATAACTTTCCTAAGCATTTCACCACAAAGAAACTTTGTATCAATCCAAATTTCTAAATGTGCTCCTTACCAATTTGTGTATAGACTTGTAATGGTTGGTTCTCCATGACTGTCTAAATGTTGTGTTTGCTGAAGAAGAACATTATTAAACACTCTTGTAATATCAATTTGCACATAGTTTTCTATCGACTGTAGTACAGTCATGTATGCTCTTACACTTGTTAGAAGCTCTGATGGTTTTGCAATTTCCTGTGTGGCTTGATTATACATAGTCATTCCAACAATTGACCTGGGTAAGGGAGGGAATAAGAAATGAACTTTTCCATTTATGTACATAGGCCATTCAACCTACTGATCTCTAATATTAAGTATGCAATAAAATTAATTTTAACATACTAATTGTTACAAAGTAATGAAATTATTATCTTCCCAAGAAACCATCTTAAAAAAGAATGAACACCCAAAAGCTACAATAAGGTAGAATTAGGATTTTAAAAATTCTAAGGACATCAATAATAACAATGAATTAAGGATAAAGAGGGTCTTAAAAAATTCCTTTAATAGGACTCACTGTCTCTAGCAAGCACACTGGACTATTTAATCCATAGCTCAAACTCATCTGGCACAGTTATGTGCTAGTATTTTTTTAGGCTTTGTATCAATCACCCTCATGTTTAAAACCCTGCAATGTAACAAAAATAAATAAAAACATTAAAAAAAATTTTTTAAATAAAAAAATAAAACCCTGCAATGTAGTTACTACCACCACCACTTCACAGATAAAAAGAAACTAAGGCTCAGAACTGACGTCAACTGAATACAGTCACTTTGTTTGGAAATAGTGCCTAGGCTTTGAACCCACAACTGCCTTAGTGCTGCCCCTCAACAAAATGCATGACAGTTAAAACAAGGCAACAAACAAAACTTTATTGTTCTTTAATCGTTCACAGCACGTGAAACACAGTTCTGTTAGGTTTATATCCCAATAAACTATAAAAGCCTAAAAAGAAACACAGATTTTGAAAATACTTTCCCTTCTGATCTTTTCCTACATTGGCCACCCCTATTTTACCATCTTTAAAACTCCTTGAGCATTGGATTTATAAAGATCTTAGACTTGTATTTGTAAGGATAAATCCTTAAAGACAATGACAAACCCCATCGATAGAAAACAATCCCAGAAAACAAGGATTCAAGGCAATAATTGCTATCCTTGTATATAACCCCTAAAGTCCTAAGATTGTGCTCAAGTGATCAGTAAAACCCAACCAACTAACACAGCTATTTGTTTTGGCAAAAAAATCTTTCCCCGTAAACAAGTTTACAGCTTTGCCTTGATCCTGATCACTAAATGGATGTTTTGTTACAAGAACATGTTTCTCTGTGGAGAACATACTTACAGAAGGAAAACAAGGGAGCTGAAAAGTGAGCTCTATCTTCCACCCACAACTCTACCACCCCGCTGACTAGAGAATAATAAATACCAGAAGCTGTAATGTCCCTTTCGTCTAAATACTATTCTGGGTTTCACTGTGAGGCTGCCTACCTTACTAATTTAGGATAGCAAAAGACAGTCTTTGTTTAACACCTGACTAGGCAAGTGATGACTTAACACACAATTTAGTGCCCACTTATACATTCTCCTACTTTGTTCTCTAATTGTTAAAGTCTTCTCACAAACTATAGCTCTCAGCTTTATACTGTTTTATTACCACTCACAGAACTTAACACACTGTGAAGCACATGGCGCAGATACTACTTGTTAATGACTACAAACCTTTGAAAAAAATCTTTGGCTAAATTTTGGTTTATAAAGTGTTTTAAGGCCTTCAGGAAAAACTTCTCAAATTAATCAATATTTTCTTTAGCAAGTATGTAACTTTAGAAACATATATAAGACTTATAAAACTCTAATTAAGATTGAGTGCCTCAAGAGTCTAGAATTCTACTGGCCTAACAGCATACATTTGAATTCAGAAAAAACAAGAGTTGGGGTGCCTGGGTAGCTCAGTCAGTTAAGTGTCCGACTTCGGCTCAGGTCATGATCTTGCAGTTTATAAGTTCAAGCCCCACATGGGGCTCTGTAGTAAAAGCTCAGAGCCTAGAGCCTGCTTCGGATTCTGTGTCTCCCTCTCTCTCTGCCCCTCCCCCACTCTTGTTCTGTCTCTATTTCTCTGTCTCAAAAATAAACAAATGTTAAAAGAAATTTTTTAAAAAGATTAAAAAAAAAAAAAGAAAAAACAAGTGTTTATCTAGTCCTGATATTTTCAAACATTTGACTAGACCAACTATAAGATATGTAGTTAGCATCACAACTCAGTACATATATACATATACATAGCAAAGAGTTTCATGAAGCAACATTTATATTTACTACATACAGTGCACTGGTTCTTTATTGTTCGTTTGTTTATTCTTCCTTGTTTCTTTTCCTTCCCCTCCCTCTTCTTTCTTTAAATGTTGACTACAACAACCTTCTACACTGATTTCATGACACTACTTGGTTGCTACCTACCAGATGAAATACACAGATTTGCTCCAGTCTTCTCATTTTGTTTATACAAAAGCTAAGGCTCACAGAGATTAACTGCTTTGTCCAATGTTACAACTAGTTAATAACAAGTATGAGACAAGAATCTGCATAACATAATTCCCAGTTCACTATTCTTTATACTTCCCCATTCGTTATTCTTGATACTACATCAGTTCTAATACTTTTCCTCATAAAAGGAAACACCATATACATATGAAGACTATAACAAACCCATCAGCTGAACCAACAAAAAGTTCATATTCTCTCTTACTTAGTAAAGCGGATTTCCAGATGAGACGTCAAATATTCTCGTGGGGTAAAGGTATGTTCCCAAACTACCATGTTTGGTACATAATTTATAGAGAAACACAACTCAGAAAGTGCAGTGTGCAATTTATCAAGGCTAAAAAAATATTAATAGTAAATAAAATGTTAAACATTTCATCACAGCAATACAAAATTAATTTTATAAATATATCAGACCTTATTTGAGAATTACAATTGCAGAATTCAATATTTTTCTTCCCTAAACTGACAAGTTCAAAATCTTTAAAAATATTACTAACATATGAGAGCAATTTTCTAAAGATAGCATCATTCATCTGTTTCTACATTCAGATAATAATGACTTTACTGATTTTATAGACAAGAAAGTTTATTACATGCTCATAAAGACAATCATTTCCAAATCTTGCTATATTTTTGGTATTGGAGGAAGAAAATAGTCTACAAAATGGCAAATAGCTTGTTCAACATAAAAAAGCAAAGTAGTAGGAAATCTACTTTAAACAAATATGGATTCATTATTGCCCACCAATGCCTACCCTCTAAACAAACACATGGCCCTTAATAATATCTAGTCTGATATATCCACTTTAAAAATGATGTATGTTCTAATATGACAACATGCCAAAATAAAGTCTCAGATTATTAGATTTTAAATAAATGTAAAATTACTAGACAGATTTCTAGACAGATTCTTGGCCTTTAGTACTCACTATATAAAGACAAATATTACCTATTACATGAATTTTCTTTAAAAATCTAAAATCTATATTTTGGAAATTAGCACTACCTACTCAAGTTCACAAAGGTAAAATAACAACAACAACTAATGGCTGAAAAATGAAGAATTTACAATTACTAGCATTCTTTCAGTACTAATGCCATAAAAAAATGAAAAAATTCTCCTACTCATAACAAAAAGATATAATAAAAATGGATGGCTTACTTGGTCACTACCAGTCTGTTTTTCCTCATACTCTCAACTCCTGGTTTTTCCCTTTCAGGTTCCCCTTTCTTACCAGTCTGTTTTTTTGACTTTTTATTCACTGCTTGACTAATGGTTTTGGCACAATGCTTGGGTAGCAACTAAATTTAAAAAGAAATGAAAATTTACATGACAATTATTTTGAAAACATATTAACTATTTAAGCAAACCTTAGCTGAATCCATACTATGTAGCACTAAGAACAGAGGTGTAAGTGAGATGTAGATTACCTAGCTAGCTAAAGGAGCTCGCACAACTTGGTAGAAAACAGAAATAGATGAATCTTGTGTGAAGAAAACTTCACAGAGGTTCTATAAAGGCTACAGTTTAAAGGATAAGTAAAAACAAAGTAGGCAAGTAAAGAATGAGAATGTATTACTAGAAGGAAAAAGGTCTATGAAGAATAAACTGTGCGAAGACATGATGTGTTCAGAATTTAATGAGAACTACTAGCTGGTAAAGCATCAAGTGCAGGGTGAAGTAGACAGTCTGAGCTAGCAGGAAGGGACTTGAATACAAAGCTAAAAGGTGGATTTTAAAACAGTAAGTAATCCTAAAGATGGGCTAATTTTTAAAAACCTAAAAATGGAGTTTTACAAGAAGAGGTAATGAGATTTACTAAGAGTTTAACACACACACACACACACACACACACACACACACAACTAACAGCTTATTTTCTTGCCTTCATACACAAACATCCTGTCCTTGCGGAAACACGTGAATTTTTACCTGGTCACTGAGAGTACACTGTTCTGTGCAAATATCAGTGATGAGATTTCGAGCTTGTTTGGCCATTTCATCCAAGAACATATTACATAAGGAAAGACTGCGATCTCCAATATGATGTCGCTGTCAAAGCAGAATAATAACAATAATAAAAGTTATAAGAAAGTGGTTTGAATTAAAATACT
Organism: Neofelis nebulosa; assembly: GCF_028018385.1. Lineage (NCBI taxonomy): Eukaryota > Metazoa > Chordata > Mammalia > Carnivora > Felidae > Neofelis > Neofelis nebulosa. The sequence goes on along the minus strand of NC_080783.1, from coordinate 51,196,671 downwards.
TTTTAAATAAACATGGAAAATAAAGTCTGTATAGTAAGGAGTGGGAGTAGGGAATGTTACAGATTTTGGGGGGGGGGGGGGAACACCTAACCTACCATACTGTATTTACACAGTTGACATAAAGTAAGTATTTGGTGATTATACAACTACAATGATTGCGGGGATCTTAGAGGACCAATATTTTCCTTAACACAAAAAACTTAATGTAATTTCCAAGTTTCACAAGGTCCTATGCATCCAGTTCTTAAATATTAAACTATCAAAGAAAGGATGTGAAAGAGATTTAGAGTAATACTTTCTAATCTTAAATGATATATATATATATATATATATATATATATATATACACACACACACACATACATATATATATACATATCTCAACACAATGAATAACTTTGTAGTGTACCAACAGAAAAGAAAAGCTTAAGTATTTAATTAAAATTGTTAGAAATCAAGTCAGTAAAACAAAGAAATTCACAAGGCATTCAACTCTCTAAAATCAAACCCATCAACCCAGAAGAGAAAAAAAAACCTGTGCATTTTCTAAATACAACAGGGGAAAAAAAAGAACATTATATTTACTTGTTAGGAGATTAGATATGTATATGTAAACATACACTCACTCAAATCCATCCATCTCTCTCTACAGGATTCTGTATCTTTTTAGTTTTGGTGGATGTCGCAATAATTTAATAGGGTTTTCTTGTCAACGGTAACTGGAATGTTGAGTATATAATGCTATAACATTTTGCACTACACGTTTGTAGCACTTTACAAAGAGATAAATTTTTGAAGTTTACCTTACAGATCTTCCATAATTACATAACGAATGTATAATTTACATATACTTCTATGCTAAAATAATGTAATATACAAGAATATAAAAATACTTAAACACATAATGTAACTGTTCCTAGCTCTCTCATGATACCTTAATGTATTTTATTCTAAATGCCCTTTAAAACTTTAACAGGAAGCCAAACTGAACGGTTTGCATCTCCAGGCCAGATAAAATTAAATATTAGTTCACTTTACTTAAGGAAAGATTTCAAATTATAAACATTTAGGATTTCATTTAACCAAAATCTGACTTTTGAAAGATGAAACATACCCCTTGCTATCATTTACTCCTGAAAAAAGAACATTAAATTACCACTGCTTCAAATTCACTAGCCTTAATTTAAAATACAAATCTGGTATCACTACTCTCTTTAAGTGGCTCAGAAATGCTGAGACTGGATGGAAAACAAAACAACTAAAGTCTCTTAACATGTCACAGTCTCTCCATGATCTGCTCTCACCCTATTGCTACAGTGCTGAGACAGATTTTAGGAGAACAATGTCAGAAGCAGAGATACCACGTAAGGACAATAATCCAGGAAAAAAGATATGGCTTTGACAAAGATGAGAAGAAGTAGGCATTTGGATATATATAAAGGTAGAGCCAAAGGCAGAAAAGGCTTTGAAGGATGGCGATGGGGTAACATGTGGAGAATCAATAGTTCTATTCTGGACATGTTACATTTCAGATGGTCACAAATACCTAAACTGCAGCAGAATATACAGAAAATCTAGAACTAAAGGCAAAGGTCTGGGCTGGAGATAAAAATTTGGGAGGCATCAGCAATATGCTAAGTGAAATTAGCCCAACACAAAAAGACAAATACTACATGGTTCCACCTTTATAAACTACCTAGAATAGGTAAATTCTTAGAGACAGAAAGTAGACTAGAGGATACCAAGGGTTGAGGGATGAGAAATTACTACTTAATGACACCAAGTTTCTGCTTGGAGTGATAAAAGTTTTGCAAATAGGTAGTGGTGACGGTTGCACAACACAGTGAAAGTAATTAATGCCAATGAGTTGCACATTTGAAAATAATTTAAATGGTACATGCTTATATTATAAAGTTAAATGTTTATTAAAAAAATATTTTTATCACAATTTTTTAAAAGGCAAAAGAAAAAAAAAAGAATGGGTATAGAGTCCAAATTGTTGAAGTTAAATTTAAATGCCTGGCTGAGAAATTTTTACCTTCTCTACATGCAATGGAGAACCACTGAGGATTTTTCAAGAAGGAAAGAAGTACTCTGGTGGCATTGTATCAGGTGATCTTAAAGGCAGAAATACTGAAGACAGGAAAACTACTTAGGAGTATATATGAAGAATATTGCAAATTTGAGCTACAACAGTGACAAAAGCAATGGAAAGTGTAGAAGACGGATTCAAATTCTTGTTTTATACCAGACAAATAAAACTAAGAGGACTTCATGGGTAATTTAATGGGAGGAATGATGGTGAGGAAAATTAATAATGTATTTTCGGCATAAAGCTTGAAGAAAATATCTATTAAATCTAAAAACTCTATAAAACTATTAAATGTGGTGGTGTTGGTATCCCTGCAGGTAAAAATCCTAAAAGGTGTCCCTGCTGAATTTCCCTCAGGCTAACCTTTCTCAGAGTCAGTTTCCAATGCATTGCTGGAATACAATCTGCAACCTAATGCTTAGAGACATTAATAACGCTACTGCAATTTGTTGGTTTCTCTTCTCCAAGTTTTGTAGTTCTAAGTAAAGGGACTCAACACTAAGTTAAACTATAAAGAAATGGACCATTTAAGTTTAATATATATTCTTACCACATTTACAAAGTGCCATTTCTTCTCTAAAGATTAGAAGAAATACTGAATACATTTTTGATAGATACTTGCTGTCAATAAACTATGGAGTAGTTCAATTATTCAATAACTATGTGTGCCTGTGTGAATGTCTTACAAATACTAGCAAATATTAATTTTGTGTACTACATCTATCATATTAACAAGTCAGTGAAATTCTTCTTTGACATGTTTATGTTTAGTCAGTAATGTGTACATTCAATTTTCAAGTCTTTTCAATAACAGTTTGACAGGAAAAGTAGGCATATAAAATCGATAGCTATATATAACTTTACAATAAATATTAATACCTGACCCACCATTTAATAAATGTAATTCCAAGTGACTTTATAACATGTTCTTAGAAATATGTATGTGTATTTATCCATCTATGCAAATAAACATTAACAGCTTTTTTAATCTATTCAAACATTCTTCTGATTTTGCAGAGATAAAGTAGGTAGGAAGCTAGATTAGGTAATTGTGACTTTGTGAAACCCAGCCAGCTACATATTTGTTCTAGTTTACTCTGCATGCCATACAAATCACAGTACTACTCTGAAATTACCTCTTCTGGACATAGTTCATGTGTGCAACTCATAAAATGAGTGCAAAGCAGTGGAAACGCAATTGAGTATCTTGACTGAGAGGGTAACTCCAAACACTGTTGAAACATCTTCTCAAAAGCACGACTATAAAAACTACACAAGGAAACAAAAATTAGATCACAATTTTTGTAGTTAAAAACTTTAATGATATAGTACTTTATTTAATTGGATTCAAGTAAGTGAAAGTTATCAACTGGTAACCTTTATTACCATAAGAGGAGTAGTTATTTTTCCAAAGAGTATCTTTCATACACCAACAATCATTACAGAGTAACAAAAATATTATTTGTAGAATATTAACAAATTTTAAAATAAACTCAAACAGAAAATAAACCATATCTATGACATATGAATACGACATTCAAATCTCACCTTGCCAAATTTTTATCCAAGCTAAGTCATTATCAATTGCAAGAAACACCATTATTTTATGTACGACTAGGAAAGAAAAACACTGTCAATTAAACAATGACACACCCATCAATTTTAAATTACTTCCAGATTTAGGAGATATTAAACATAAAAGAATATGAGTCTGTAAAATATAGTACATCTTGGAACAGGTAAGACAACCAGAAGTAGTGAATATGTCTTTATTTTGGATATAACAGACAAAATAAGAATGTGATAAGAAAAGATGCATAACAATTAATTGAATATGACTACAAATCACAAATTTTAAATACTACTCAAAGTACTTTTACTTCCAAGAAAAGGGAAAAGGACTTTTTAATTGCAGTAGCTTCTTTTACAATAGGAACTTTTCTGTAGTTCAAACATATGTAAACATAAAATGCTCCATTTTCTTTTCAAGTCCAACAATAGTGCAGGGTTCCAAATAATCTTAAAATTTTTGCATATCTAACATATGATATATTGTGTTTCAGTGATATACTGTGTTTCTAGAGTTCCTTTAAGAGATCTCTCATGCCTTCCGTCTGGTGATTTCTATTTCTTCTGCAATACTGCTAATTAAAGCTATCCTAACAAACTGCCAAAATCAGTGTGGACTGAGTTATCTTCCAAAATAAAACCAATGAGAAGCTATTCATAATGACAGCTTTTCAATACATAGAAATGACTATCACTATCCACTGAGATTATCTCAGCATTGTAAAAATAAAGGGACATAATACTGGGTTATTCCAATCAGCTTCCCTACAGGAAAAAAGGCCAAGAAGCAGATATAGAGTTGACACTGCACAACTTTGGTGCCAGAATACTTGAGTTTAAATCCTGATCCCACTGTTTATTAATTTGATCATAATCAAGTGCCCTTATTCATTCAAGCATTTATTAAGTACTTACTATGTTAGACATTAAGAAAATAAAAACATGACCTTACTTCAAGAATCACATTTATGTGGGGAGAAAGGGGGAAAAAAATGTAAACCGCTAAATTTAACTAAAGAGGCTACGATAGGAGCAAAGGAGAACAGAGAACAATGGAGGGAGTAGTAGTCACTACATCATCATTATATTAACATCTAATTTAATACAGCAGAGCGAAATTACTTGCTATTTATTTCCCAACATTTGCTCTATTTGACCTTGATTCACAAGTTTTTTTTTCCTTAATCTAATGATGCAAAAGAGGGCCTTAAGGCAATCTGACATGACAGTTTCTTACAACCTCAAATAAAATATAAACATAAATTTACAACAGTAAGAGTTCCTCTTATAGAGAATAAAAAAAAAAAGACATAAAATCTCTACTTTGTAAACTTCCTTTTGTTAACAAGTTGTCTGTCAACTATTCCCTTTATAATCTCTTTTTTTAAAGATTTTATTTTTAAGTTATCTCTACACCTAACGTGGGGCTCAAATACACAACCTCAAGATCAAGATTCGCATGCTCCAACTGAGCCAGCCAGGCACCCCTATTCCCTTTATTCTTTTTTTTTTTTTTCCTATTCCCTTTATTCTTAAGAGTTTATTACTGAATAGTCTCAAGGACTACACTAATATAAAAACAATCAACAAAGATATATTTGGATACTAAAAATTTCAAGTTCTGATTTGAAAAAAAATTACCACATACCAAAATATGGAGAGATCTGATGTTTCCACCAACATTTCCACCAAGGAATCTACCATTTTTGTATGAAAAATTATCGTATTCATCATCTTTCCAAGTTCTCTGTGATCTGCAAGGCTAAGTGAAGCCTTGGAAACACTAGTATATGCCTGTGAAAATACAGCAAAAAGCAAAGTTGTTTAAGCATGGACCAATGATTTTAACCTTGACATTCTACAGGGGGGATAAAAACACTATTGAAAAATTTTTTTAATGTTTATTTTGACACTGTATTAATAACATCAACTTTTTAAAATTGTCAACAGTGACTCATACTTGAAATCCCTATTAAAAATTTCTTCAGATAAACTCAAATACTACTTCCAATAAAACAAAATCTAATATATGCGTCATTCATCTTGAACCCCAAAGGAAACTGCAATTACAGTATCAAAAGCACAAAACAGTGAATTGTCAAGTTAACCCTACCAAAAGGTATTTTCAGTCTAGCTTGAAAGAAAGCATACATGGGAAACATTCAGATGAAAATAAGTATGGTACATGTTGATTCATTGAGGTTTTAGACTATACTGAATCATTAAAAACCAGATAACACATTGTACTAATTGATGGATTCTGGAAAAAAACTGAAGATAGTAAAAATTAGTGTAGGTTGGCTAATAAGGTGATATAACTTAACCAAATCCATCAGTATAGGTTTATAGGGAAAGAAACTCGACTATAAAGGTACCAAATCAAAGAACAAAATCCTGTCAGTGGATAGTGGGCATTCCAGAAAGGCATAGGACAAGAATAGAAGGGGTGTCTACAGAATAAACACTGTTCACTATGGCTACAGTTAAAATGAAAAAAGGAAAAAGAAAATGGTGTCAGAAGAGATTCAATCATATCTTGCAGACCCCTGTATACCATGTTAAAGAATTTAAACCTTTTGGTGAACCAAAGGTTCTGTGTGGTGGTCAATTACTATTTCAGAAAGATTGCTCTATGTAGTGGGGGAGTCGAGAGAAGAACTGGGGGAGAGGTGGACAGAAAAGGACCAGGAGAGGAGGCAGAGATCTATCAGGAGGCAGCGGTACAATAATCCAGACAGGATCTGATCCACAATGGTGGCAATTTAAAAGAGTTAAGTCTGGGAAATGACTAGATGTGGGCAACTGAAGAATTATGAATGATGGCCAGGGTGCTTGCTTTGGGGAGATACTCCTTCAAGGATCTCATATTACCTACACATGTTGGATATGCCAAGAATGAAAGACCCAGAGCACTCATTACTCAGGCCATTTCTCAAGACTGTATCTGCAGCTGCCAAATTTGAGGAATGGTAATATCTCCCTCTGAATCAAAGAGTAAGTATGCTTACTGTTAATAAAATGGAGGGCTCATCAAACTCAGTGTTCCTTAACTGTAACACAAACCTACTGTATACATAGTATTCATCTGGTCCCCCCAGCGTGGGTCATGAAAGCAAGTGAGAAAAATGACATATATTTGTTGATGCTCATGGTGCTTCCTGTGCAATGAATAGCTAAGTCCTTTGTCTTTGACCCAGGGGACCCATGTCTTCTGCCAGTTTCCATGAAACATTAAGAGACTAAATAATTATTTTCCTTGTAAATCAGATAAAAATCAAATCTCAGCCCCTACAATGGCAAGGGGTCCATCAAGGATGGTTACCGTTCACTAAGAAAGCAGTTTTATATTTTGTCATTTTTGAGTGGATAAAGAATAATAAGGGCAATATTCTGATGGCAAAGTATACTCAGATATTTATTATAAACTAAGTTTAAATGAAGTTTAATTACCTTTAATCAGCTTTAGAGTAAAAAGAGGAACCACTGTTGTGGCCATGAGGTCACTAAAGACTTCCATTAATTGACACTCATTTAAAAATTCTGAACTAAAGCATCACTGTGAAAATAATTTCAGAGGAAATGGATGGTGACAAAATGATAATTTAAAAGACATTTGAAAAAGAAAATTAAAAAAAAAGACTCATTTGAAATACTTGCCAACAAGGGATATTGGCAAGGGATACAGGAGTAATGATGCATAGGGGCACTTGTACCCCAATGTTTACAGCAGCACTCTCAACAATAGCCAAATTGTGGAAAGAGCCTAAATGTCCATCAACTGATGAATGGATGAAGAAACTGTGGTTTATATACACAATGGAGTACTATGTGGCAATGAAAAAGAATGAAATATGGCCCTTTGTAGCAACATGAATACAACTGGAGAGTGTGATGCTAAGTGAAATAAGCCATACAGAGAAAGACAGATACCATATGTTTTCACTCTTATGTGGATCCTGAGAAACTTAACAGAAACCCATGGTGGGAAGGGAAGGAAAAAAAAAAAAAAAGAGGTTAGAGTGGGAGAGAGCCAAAGCATAAGAGACTGTTAAAAACTGAGAACAAACTGAGGGTTGATGGGGGGGGGGGGGGGGGGGGGAGTAGGAGGGAGGGGAGGGTCGGTGATGGGTACTGAAGAGGGCATCTTTTGGGATGAGCACTGGGTGTTGTATGGAAGCCAATTTGACAATAAATTTCATATATTAAAAAAAAAATGAAATACTTGCCAACAACGAAAGGAAAAGGTTATTTAAAAAAAAGGCTTAAATAAAAGTGTAAGATATGAACAACCCAAGTAAATTTGAAGACAGAGGGAAGAAGACAAATGAGAAAATAACTGAAGATGCTTTAAGAGACTACTGGAATACACAGGGGAACAAGATGCCTTAGGAAACAGGAAAAAAATGACAAAGAATACATGGAGAGAGAAAGTACTCTTCTTTAAAGATTAGAAAAAAAGAGAAATCAAAATGACCAGTAAGAGACTAATGACCTTAGAATCAAAATTGCATAGGACTCCAGTGAAGGCATAAAACTATAAAATTCTCCCAACTGCTTATCCTTCAGGCCCTGCTCTACTCAAGAATTACTGATATTGGGGCGCCTGGGTAGCTCAGTTGGTCAAGGTCTGACTGTGGCTCAGGTTATGATCTCGCAGCCCATGAGTTCGAGCCCCCGCACCTGCTTCAGATTCTGTGTCTCCCTCTCTCTGCCCTGCCCCCACTCATGCTCTCTCAAAAATAAACATTAAAAAAAAAAAAAAGAATTACTGATATCTACAGAATGCTACACCTCTCTCTGGTCATATGCTTATAGTTAACTTGTATCCTTCTACCTGATCATTGCTCAGTCAGATCATTCAGATCTCTTGTGAAGATCTGTTCCTTCTTGTAGTAATACTTAACACTAAGAAGTCTCTTTACTTGTCCTTTCCTCACTGGTTGCCCTTTTCCTGTGTAAACTATTGTCCTATTCAATTTCTACCCATCCTTCAATGTCTGGACAAAATGATGCTTTCTCTATAAAGTCATTACTACCAATTCCCACTTGGAAAAAGCTTTCTCCCTTTTAAGAAAACTGTAGTTAATAATAATCATACCCTATCGGCGGCTTCTTTTAAGTTAATCTTTTAGATTTTCAACTGCTATTTAATTTTTCCGTATCTGTTATGCCTGTCTCCACAGCCAGATTAATAACATCATCAAAAGAGGATCTGTACTCCTCTATAGATTATATAATACTGCTCAATATTTTATCTCCTGTATCATATGGTCGAGTATGAAGGAGTGGAACCTTTGCTGTTAACCTGTTCTTCATCGTCTATGCAAAACTTCTGGATTCTGGCCACTGCCTCCCAACTTGCACTTCTGCCCTTTTTCCATGGAGAAGACTTCGCTGCCTAAGTTGTATATACCAGTTTCCTTCCTTGGTATGCTCTGCCCTACCTACTGTCCCTAAAACTTGAGTTATACAGTAGAAAATGACTGCATGTCCTAGTCATGATTATGAGAAACACTATGGGCTGAATTGTGTCCACAAAATAGATATATTGAAGTCATAGTCCCCAGTACCTCAGAAGGTGACCTGATTTGGAAATAGGGTCTTCACAGAGATAATCAAGTTTTTAAAAATGAGGTCATTAGAGTGGGTCATAATCCAATATGACTGGTGTCCTTGTAAAAAGGAAAAATTTGGACCCAGAAATATGCACAGATTATATGAAAAGAGACAGAGCAAATGCCATTAGATTGACTCATCTATAAACCAAGAAACATCAAAGATTGCTAGCAAGTCACCAGAAGCTGGGGAAAAAGAATGAAACAGATTTTCCCTCACTGCTGTCAGAGTCAATCCAGCTAACACCTTAATTTTGGATTTCTAGCCTCCAAAACTATAAAACAATAAATTCCTGTTGTTTAAGCCACCCACCTTTGGGACTCCGTTATGGCAGCCCTAGCAAACTGATAAAAGCAAGACTACAACGCATGAAAGAATCAAATAGCAGGTGTATTTTTTTTTTTTTAATTTCTCTTAACGTTTACTTTTGAGAGACAGAGACAGAGCATGAGTGAGGGAGGAGCAGAGAGGGAGACACAGAATCCGAAGCAGGCTCCATGTTCTGAGCTGTCAGCACAGAGCCTGACACAGAGCTTGAACCCACAAACCGTGAGATCATGACCTGAGCTGAAGTTGGACGCTTAACCAACTGAGTCACCCAGGTGCCCCAGCAGGTGATATTCTTATAATTATCTCATAAAAATTAAAAAAAAAAAAAAAACACACAGAGATGTATCAATTCTGTATTCTTAATGCTTACAACAAATGCTTTATACTCTGCCATATGACCAAACCAAGCTAAATTCTCAAGTGAATCCTTCAGATGAGTAAGCTTAATAATCCTGAAAGTAATTAATAACGAGTAAATTTGAAACGTACTTAAATCTCTTAAGCTTTTCTGAACCCAAATGTTGGTTTAGGTACTCTCACAAACTGACAGCAAGAGACTTAATACTAAATAGTTCGATTTTTTTTACAATGAGTGACTTTCAAAATTTTAAATGTGTATATCCTTTAGCAGAGCAATTTTCACTTCTATTTTTACCTCATATGCTCTACTTCTGTACTTTTCACAACTTTAGTTAAAACAAAGAAATGTTAATCTCTAAACTTCATTTTTAATAGGAAGAAAACAACATATTATATATGCACATTTAATATTTGCGATGGTGCTATTTCAAGTCTTCTTTCCGGATCTACCATTACCTAACTCTGCAATCTCAGGCAAATTACTTAGTACCTGTGGTCTCATTTATAAAATCATCTCTAAAAATACGTGATCATAGAACAAAGAACAAGAGCAAGAAAAGTGCCTATGTATTTTGAGGTTGAAAGGAAAGAACCTAAGAGCAAAAGTACCAGAGGAAATAAAGAAGACTGCCAGAAAATTATGCTCTTGGAGTCCTTCGCCAGACTGAGTTGATCTAAAAATTTCTTCCACAAACATATATTGCTTATAATTTTTTAATTAAATGAAAAATTAATCTGTGGTACTGAACCATATGTATATATAGTATAATCCCATTTACTGTTTGAACACCTAAAAAGATATAAACCATTTATTAAAAGTTAGTATTTCTAGGGCATAACACTGGGAAAAGTACAAACTTTCATTTTCTACTACTTTACCTCTGGGTTTTCTGACATTTTATAATGAGAACACATTAGTATTACTTTAAAATATACATATTTTTAAGATATGCAGTTATTAAAAAAACTGAGCCACAGTTTCCACATAATTACTGGAAGTATTTAAGGGGCAATTAAATGCCATCATTAAATTTACAGTATATACGAAGATTTTAAGCTTGAATTTTAAAGCCCTTAAAAACTATTTAAGTGAGTTATATATTAAATGAAAAGTTTTAAACTCTAATACCATTTATTTCTGCATTTCAGAAATACAGCTTTTGGCACTACATCAGGGGATGGTAAACTATGGCCTGTGAGCTGGCTGCTTGTTATTCTTTTCCAAAGAAGAAATCCAGATAGTTAACAAGCACATGAAGAGGTGCTCAAACCTCATTACTCATCAGGGAAATGCAAATAAAAACCACAATGAGATATCACCTCACACCTGTTAGAAAAATTATTATCAAAAACACAAGAGGTAACAAGGCAAAAAAGTGGAAAAAGCGGGAACCTGCATGCACTCTTGGTGAGAATGTAAATGGGTGCAGTCACTCTGGAAACAATATGGAAATTCCTCAAAAAATTAGAAATATAACGAACTACCATAGGATCCAATTAATTCCATTTCTAGGTATTTATCTGAAGGAAATGAAAACACTAACTCAAAAAGGTATCTACAAACGCTTGTTCACTGCAGCACTACCTGCAACAGCCAAGAAGACATGGAAATAGCCTAAGTGGCAACTGATGGACAAATAGATAAATTGTGGTGAAAAAAAATGTGTGCGTGTGTGTGTGTCGTGTGTGTGTATACAAGAATATTAGTCAGCCAAAAAAATGGGGTAAATCTTGCCACTTGCAACAACATGCACGTACCCCAAAGGCAATGTGCTAAGTGACGTAAGCCAGAGAAAGGCAAAGACCCAATGAACTCACTTATATATGGAATTTGAAAAAATAACAACAACAAAATAACCCCTTAAAACTGAACTCATAGATGTAGACAATGGACTGCTGGCTGCCAGAGATGGGGAGCTGGAGTTGGGGAATATGGGTGAAAGTAACCAAAAGGTACAAACTTCCAGTTATAAAACAAATAAGTCCTGCAGATGTCATGTACAGGATGATGACTGTATCAGCAATACTGTATTGCATATTTCAAAGTTGCTAATAAAATAGATCTTAAAAGTTCTCATCTTGGCACAAGAACAGACACTCAGATCAATGGAACAGAATAGAGAACCCAGAAATGGACCCACAAATGTATGGCCAACTAATCTTTAACAAAGCAGGAAAGAATATCCAATGGAATAAAGACAGTCTCTTCAGCAAGTGGTGCTGGGAAAACTGGACAGCGACATGCAGAAGAATGAACCTGGACCACTTTTTTACACCATACACAAAAATAAACTGAAAATGGATGGAAGACCTAAATGTAAGACAGGAAGCCATCAAAATCCTCGAGGAGAAAGCAGGCAAAAACCTCTTGGATCTTGGCTGCAGCAACTTTTTACTCAACACGTCTCTGGAGGCAAGGGAAACAAAAGCAAAAATGAAAGACTGGGACCTCATCAAAATGAAAAGCTTCTGCACAGTGAAGGAAACAATCAGCAAAACTAAAAGGCAACCAACAGAATGGGAGAAGATATTTGCAAATGACATATCAGATAAAGGGTTAGTATCTAAAATCTATAAAGAACTTATCAAACTCAACACCCAAAAAACAAATCATCCAGTGAAGAAATGGGCAAAAGACATGAATAGATGTTTCTCCAAAGAAGACATCCAGATGGCCAACTGACACATGAAAAAATGCTCAACATCACTCATCATTAGGGAAATACAAATCAAAACCACAATGAGATACCACCTCACACCTGTCAGAATGGCTAACATTAACAACTCAGGCAACAACAGATGTTGGCGAGGATACGGAGAAAGAGGATCTCTTTTGCATTGTTGTAGGGAACGCAAGCTGGTGCAGCCACTCTGGAAAACACTATGGAGGTTCCTGACAAAACTAAAAATAGAACTACCCTAAGACCCAGCAATTACACTATTAGGCATTTATCCACATGATACAGATGTGCTGTTTCAAAGGGGCACATGCAACCCCATGTTTATAGCAGCACCATCAACAATAGCCAAAGTATGGAAAGAGCCCAAATGTCCATCAATGGATGAATGGATAAAGAAAATGTGGTGTATGTATACACACACACACACACACACACACACACACACACACACACACAAAATGGAGTATTACTCAGCAATCAAAAAGAATGAAATCTTGCCATTTGCCACTATGTGGATGGAACTGGAGGGTGTTATGCTAAGTGAAATTAGTCAGAGAAAGACAAAAATCATATAACTTCACTCATATGAGGACTTTAAGAGACAGAACAGATGAACATAAGGGAAGGGAAACAAAAATAATATAAAAACAGGGAGGCGGACAAAACAGAAGAGACTCATGAATATGGAGAACTGAGGGTTACTGGAGGGGTTGTGGGAGGGGGATGGGCTAAATGGGTAAGGGGCACTGAGGAATCTACTCCTAAAATCATTGTTCCACTATATGCTAACTAATTTGGATGTAAATTTTATAAAATAAAAAATTAAATTAAAAAAAAAGTTCTCACCATAAGAAAACAAATTTTTCTAACTGTGTAGTGATGGATGTTAATTAGATACATTATGGTGACCATTTTGCAATAAGTACTAATGTAATGATGTTGCAAACCTGAAACTAGTATAATGTTCTATGTCAATTACATCTTAATAAAAAAACTGTTTCTTCTGAGGTAAAGACTATGGTCAGTTATACAAGGCTATGGTTACTCTTTTCAACAGGTATACAACAATGAACTTTTTTCTAAGTAATGTTTCCATATTAGCTAAAATAGTCAATATCCAAACAGAAAGCCAATGAAAATTAAGTTATTCTTACCTGTAACCTAAACCAATCTAATCTCATTCCTCTGAAATCAAATACTTCCCCATCTTCAACTACAACAGTAGAAAAAAGATTACAAAGCAAATTAATGTTTCAACAAATATATAATCACAGTTTTAAATTTAAGATCAAGATAATTCAACTATGGCCATATACACAAAAGAATTAAAAGCAGGGTCTTAAAGAGATCATTGTAAACCCATGTTCAGCATTATTCACAACAGCAGCATTATTCATAACAGCTAAAAGGCAGAAGCAACCCAAATGTCCACCAACAGTGGAATAGATGAACAAAATGTGGTACATTATTCAGCCTTGAAAAGGAAGGAAATTCTGACACATGCTATAGTGTGGCTGAATCTTGAGGACATATGTTGTGAAATAAGTCAGTGACAAAAAGAAAAATACTGCATGATTCCACTTATGAGGTACCTAGAGTAATCAAACTCAAAGAAACAGAAAGTAGAATGGCAGATATCAGGGGCGAGGGAAATTGAGAAGTTGATATTTAATAGCTATGGAGATTCAGTTTTCAAGATGAAAACGTTCTGGAGATTGGTTGAGCAATTATGTGAATACACTTAACCCTATTAAACTGTACACTTAAAAAAAAACAAAAATAATTTAATAGCTAAGACAAGGCAGTAATTCTTAAATCCTATAAAAATGTTGATAGGAGGGAGTTATGCTAAGAGAAGTATTAAGTACAGACTTCTCTCCTAAACTGTTTCTAAGTGCTTACATGTCAATTTTGAAGAAGCTAGACTAGAGCTTGAGGAATTCTGTAAACAAAAGCTTTGGACAGCAGAGTGAAGTTCTTCAAAATAACTCTTTATAAACCAAATTATCACAACCAACTTTACAACAGTTTCACTACTTAAGTGTGATATTGATTAAACTAAAATGTATTTATTACTCAAATTTTCAAGGATTTGGATACCCTTTACTTAAAAGGTTACAAAACTAAAATACAACACCAATCTGTTGGAATGAAGTTTTCAAATAATGAAGAAGCAACCTAGTATATGACATTAACTTTTGGGATTGACAGACCGGAACTTAAAACTCCTATAGTAGCACTTAATACCTGTTAGAGCTTGGGAAAACCATGTTAAATAATGGAGAGGTTAACTCTCAAACCTTAAGTTTCCAAACCTACCAAATAAAAGCATAAAGAACTTTTTAAAATTGATGTGGACTAAATAGGATAATATAAGTGCCTGGCAATTTTTAAAATGTTTTATCAATGGTACATACTATTGTCACAGGTGATGCTTGGACCACATATACACTTCATTATGTTTCTTTGTTGTTGTTGTTTTTTTTTAATTACAAAATGCCTTTTTTCACCTGCTGAATAATAAAATATTTCAAGCTATAATTCTCATTATTTTTATAAATGTCACACACCCATTTTGGAAACTTTTGTTTCACAGAGAACAAAGCTAAGACAAAAGAGAACAGATTAAATATGTCCAAAAATAAGTGAGTCTATAAAAATTAACTGTGAAATCCTCTCCTTGAAAATCAAATTTGAAAACCTAATTAGAAGAAAATGTGCTTTTATTTAAAAGACTTACCTTGTTTTACACTCAGGGAAGTCATAGTGTTAACAAAGGAGGACATGATGATTGATTCATCTTCAGGGCAAACAGAAAGATTCTGAAAGAAGAAACAAAAAATAATGTTAAGAACATCTAACAGGGGAAACAATTCATAGGTCCACTAACTGGTGGGTGGATACACAAGATGGTATATCCATACTAAGGAATATTTTTCAGCCTTAAACAGGAATGAAATGTTGATACATACATTAACATGGATGAATCTCAAAAACATACTAACCGAAAGAAATAAAAAACAAAGATTATATAGTATATGATTCCATTTATACAAAATTTTTTGTTAAAAAAAAGGCAAAAGTGACCAAAAGGAGATGACTGGTTGGCGGGGATTTAGAGAGAGCATCAGTACACAAGAAAAAGGTACACAAGAAAACTTTTAAGTTTTGGAAACTTTCTATGTCTTGACTGTAGTGGCTGTAATGTGAACGAACACAGACAGTTGCTAAAATTCAAACTGTACACTGAAAATAGGTGACTTTGTGTGTATTATACTTCAGTAAGATTAGGACCAAAAACATCCCTTTCAAGCCAGCTAAAAAAAATGAATAGCATATAAAGTACATCTGAGTTGATAATAAATAATACATTTTTTAATAAGTGAATGCTTAGCTCACTAACAGCATAATTTTCAAAACCTGCACAATGTGAACATACATAATTTCACTGAACTGTACACTTAAAAATAGTTAACGCAGAAAATGTATATTTTACCACAAAAAACAAAATTGAGAGCTATTTCATCAACTATATTAACAGGTTAATCTTAGTTCTAAATTTAAATCCTACCAAATGGTTAGAAACACTATGCAGGTACTTCACAACAGAAGAGGGTATAAAAAGCTCATGCATTGTAATTAAAGCCTAAATTCAAATACTGGCTCTACTACTTATGAACTGTGTGATACGGAGCAAGTTACACAAAGTCTATTTTCTTCAACAAATAATGATAACCATACCTATCCTCAGAGGATTGTTGTATAGATGTAATAAAATATCAATAAATCTGACAATTATTAATATTAGTATTACTGCTACTTATAGTACTATAATTCTAGGAAAAAAAGACATTAATCTCCCTAGTGTTGTTAAAATACAGTTGATGAAAAAGACACCAAAAGATACGGAATGACTTAAAATTTTTAATGCTGTAACATAAACCTATAAAATTAATAAAATATACAACCAGCCACAACAAGTTTCAAACTGACATGAAACTAGGAGACTGGTTTACATTCTGATAGCACAAAAGCCTCTGGTTTATCTGTTAAGTAGTAACTATTAAAATAGAAGTACAGCAAAGCAATAACATTCTAGAGATAAAATCAGCTTTTCTAGACCTTTTTTAATGGACATTGTAAACAGGAAGCATCTGAGCTCCATCTAGTGGATAAAGGAAAAAATACACCAATTCAGGATAGTAACCTATAAGGAGTATTTAATTCAAGGTAAACAATGCCATGAAAGACATTTTCTTTTCTCATTTACATTTTTTAGGTAGATTTCAAAAAGAAAAATCAGGATTTCAAAGTATGGTTATTTCTCTGGAAAACCAGTAGCTTTAGAATAGTCTTTTCTTTTTTTTAAAGTTTATTTTTATTTATTTTGAGAGGAGACATATATTGAGAGGAGACAGAATCCCAAGCAGGCTCCACACCGTCAGCACAGAGTCCTATGTGGGGCTCCAACTCATGAATACGAGATCATGACCTGAGCCGAAGTAAAGAGTCTCAGATGCTTACCTGACTGAGCCACTCAGGCACCCCTAGAATAATCTTAATACAAAGAGAATTTGTGTTGTTCTTCCTTTATACTGTATATTAGCTTACAGAACTTTTTTAGACATCTTGATTTTATAAATGAAGTAAAAAAAATAAATAATTTTCCTTATAGTTAGCTTATTTGGAATAAAAATAAATCTATATTAAGATGAAAAAGACTAAATTATGGCAAGCAAAAAAAAAAGACTAAAAATCAATAGAGGAAAATTCAAATTGAAAATAAAATCAGGACATTTAATCTTATTAAGACATCTAGATGAATTTTGTTTTAAAAATCTGGTCATCTTCTAATATACTATGCTAAAAGATTCATCTTCTGTGTTTTATCTAATACTTGGTTATCAATTATAAAGTCTCCATCATCTCTTCTTTATTGCCATAGCCACTGTCCAAGTTCAGGCTCTCAACAGCTCTCTTCTAATCTCTCTGTTTCCTCCCTTGGCCCCCAGCAATCCATCATCCATACTGAGCCACAGTAATCTAAGTAATAAATCAGATTTATGACTAACCTCCTCTATTGAAAGGCCCTCTATAATTTGGTCACTGTATACCAACCTCCACCTGCCAGGTAAAGAATCATTCCCTGAATTGTGCTCAGTCTGAGCTTTGTACACACTTAAGCATAACACTATGCTACAACACTTGACTACAACTAAATGTTTTCTCCCCTCTAGGTGATGATCCCCCTTAACAAGATAGGACAATGACTTGTTTACATTTGTATCTATCACTTGGCACTAGATTATACTGAGCAAACAAATCAGTTACTAGAAAGGAGGGAAGAAAGGAACAACAGGGAGAGTAACATGAGACAGTTTTTACCTGCACAAGTTCATTGAGAACAACAGCATCAAAGCCAGAGAGGTACTGCACATAATACCTCTGCATTACAGGTCCATATTTCCTTACATGTGCTCTAAGCTCTTCCATGTAAAATATTAATTCAGCAATGTGCCTTTTTAAAAAATCCAAGAAAAGTATTTCAAAAAATAAATTCATCATTAAGGAAAATATAAAATGTATCTGATATTACTACAAGAGTTTTTTTCTTAGAAAAAGCATTGTTAAATATAATTTTATGTCAATTCCTTCCTAAAGACATTTCCATGATGGAAAGCAAAAATTAAAAAACAGCTATGACTAAAAAGTTGATAAAGGAAAACCCAAAATGAAAATAAAATTAGAGTATTTCATAAATTACATCATTAAAAAAATCACAAACGGAAGAGGATTAGAGGATTAGAAGAATTAAGATTTTTCTGTAAGCTCTTATTTCTGTTTCATTTATCTAATTAATTCCTATTGAAGGACTGTGTACTAAAATGATAAAGACATTTCAAATAACACACTTGGTTCATTAAGGTTCTTATTTAAATTTTTGTGTAGTGAATCATTTTAAAAAATGAATTCCAAAGAAAATATGACTGGTTATAGCAAGAAAACAAATAAGAACTTTATGACCATCCAGGTTTAGGAAACATTACAAGCCCTAATATTAAGCTAACACTGACTCTGCATTTTAATTCATATCATCTAATGGTGTATTACAAATATCCCTTTATTATGAAATGTGAAAAGCTCTAAAAAAGGTTTTCAAAATAATTTAACTTCAATGTCCCCAAATTCCACATCCCATACATCAAAATATTCAAAAAATAACTCTTTAAATGTTGCTAACTTACTTATCTATAAAGTCATCTGCACTCTTCTTTGGCATATTATCTGCATGACGAAGTAGCCAGATAATTTCATCACGGGCAAAGGATAATGCCATAAAAACAAAAAGTGCCTAATTAAAAAAACAAAAACAAAAAACAAAAAACATTTGCTTATTCTCATGCCAAGATTATTAACAAAACCTATTCATAATCTTTGTCTAAGTGAGAGCCACTGGCAAGAACTGATAATATGAAGTTCAAAGACAAAAACGAGAACACAGAAGAAAACCTAGAGACAGGTATCAAGGGGAGCACACATTCAAACATGAAGTGAGAAAAATGCAGGAAGGTGTGATGTATGAATGTCAAGTAAGCAAATTCATTCTCAGTTAAATATAAATTTTAGCAGTTTTCCATAGAGAATTTTTTAAAAATTTTAATTGGCACACCTACAGTTAAATAAGAATTCAAATTTTAGTAAAATTTCACATAGAATTTTTTTCATTTTATTTATGATTTTTTTTTAACATTTATTTATTTTTGAGACAGAGAGAGACAGAGCATGAATGGGGGAGGAGGGTCAGAGAGAGGGAGACACAGAATCTCAAACAGTCTCCAGGCTCTGAGCTGTCAGCACAGAGCCCGACACGGGGCTCGAACTCACGGACCGCAAGATCATGACCTGAGCCGAAGTCGGCCGCTTAACCGACTGAGCCACCCAAGCGCCCCGAATTTTTTTCATTTTAATACGGTACACCTGTAGTTGAAATAAGAATTAAATCAATTACCTTTGGACCTAGCAAGCCAGGTTGATCAGAGAGGACAGTAGCCAATTCTTTCAGTGCAGATCTTAAAAATTTGCGTCTTTCTCTGTGCATTGAACCACTATAGGGAAAGACATCAATATAACTTATCTGTTTCTACTAAAATCATTATTGGCAATTAAATAACTTACCATTTCAGGTCAATTTACAAACATTTTTTAGGAAGCACAAGCTCCTACAAATATCTTCTATGTGTATGTCATATCATTAAATGACTTTCCAAACTTATGTTTATCCTTGCCTTGCTTGCAGTGTTTTTATAACCATGTTTATTCTGTTACTCTCCACCTATCAAAATCCTACCCAAACTTCAAGACCAACCCTTCAAGAAGCATTTCCCAATATCCAGATGTCCATTTGTGAATAATGTCTGCAACTTTAATACCATTTAGCCTAGCACTTTATAAAAGTGGACTGTGAAATCCTTGAAAACAAGCAATGTTCTACTACATACATTTTCTGTCACCCCCACAAAGAAAATCAATGAACACAACTTATTAAATATCTGATTATATCCTACTTTATTAAGTATATTCTTATTAAATAGGTAAGACTAATAAACAAGAGCTATATATAATAAAGATATTAGGATGAGATCATTTGGTAATCTTCAAAAACAGAAAGATGAGGAAAAGATAATCATAAATATTCACTACTAGGTATTTTTAAAATAAAATGCAAATTTAAAAGAATTACTCTTACATATTAATGTGGAAAAAAATATCACAGAATGTTCTAAGTATTCCAACTCCTCACACTATGCAAAATACACACTGTCCCAACAAAGTTTTAAGATTTTGATAGGTGCAAAAAACAGCACCCTCTGCCCACCCTCTCTCTCTCACTCACACACACACACACACACACACACACACACACACACACACCCCTCCTAGTTTCACCCTGTCATCTATAAAACAGGGATGATGACACCTCCCTGAAAAGATACATCTTTCATGATGTCTGATACATAGTATTATTACATTAGGCTAATTCCAATGACAAGCTCTTTTTTATCTTACAATAATAAAGTCATCCAAGACAATTTCTAAGAAAAGAGGCAATGTTATTTTGACTATTTTATTACACCGAGTTGTGGCAAGGAGTCTGTGGTGTTATTAATACTGAGAGAAAATGTCTATAAGGTACCATGCTTGGCACAAGGTAATGAGGAATTCCTATGAGGAATTCTTACTGCTTACTACCTACAACTACTTTATATAATAAAGGGGGGAAATGCCTTACCTTTAAAAGAGTTTCATAAAAGATAGCTAAGAATCATATATGTGCCTACAATAGGGTCTATCCCATGAAGAAGTGATAATCATTTGTATTTCTGTATGTCAAGAAAGGAATGCTAACACACTCCAAAATATATTAGTACTAGAAAATAACTTTTTAAATATAAGCATTTCATTCAAGTGAAAAAATATGCATGAGGAAATAGGTCACTGACAGCAATGAATAAAGATGGTTTAAATTCCCAATATCCATCATATAGCCTAAACCTAAATTCTGAAACTTCTTGTGGTTTTTATATTTTCATCGATGGCAGTGGTGCTTTATACTCTGCTTTACAGAAATACGATGGATCAGATAATATTACCTAGGCTCAGTGGAGAAAATATTTTATAGAAGTATATATGTAACATTGAATTATCAAATTATTTATAATTATTTCATGAGAAAATCAAAAAGTTGTTCAAAGATCTTAAATATGATAATTTTTAAGTTATTCTATATACTTATTAATATAAAATATTTACTACAATTAGGTAAGGGCATGAGGATAACATACTTTGAAAAGTAAATACTATTTGGGAGAGTATAAAGATACATCTATTTTCATGAAGTGGTACAAAAATCATCACACCTTGAAAAGTATTGATATGAAAGCATAGTGATGGCAAAAGATCTGAATGATACCTAAAATAAAAGACCTTTGTATGGTACTTGCTTAGAGCATTTTTATCAACACTTCAAAAATATTCCAGATCTGTCTGTACTAACCTGAAGCTTACTAAATACTGAGGATATATACTTCTCATTGATTGCCCCACTTCTATCCCATATTGCACACCATTAATCTGCAGTATGTGAACAAAATTATGCTTTAAGACAGAAATTCTTGTTGATTACAAGTTCCACAGAGAAAATAGAACTACTTACGCATGTGACACAGCTGCCTCTTTGCATTCTCTTATGTCATTAATACGCTTATTATAGCTATGTGCAAAAAAAAAAAAAAAAAAATTAGATCCTTGTTAGTCCTAATTTCATCAGTAACAGTCAAAACGAGTTAGCCAAATACTAAAAGTCAATTAAAAATGACTATTAGCAATAAGAAAAAAATGGTGCTCAAACTAGAAATGCATGGAACAAGTCCACCTACCTCCTTTCCTAAGTACCCAGTCAAGTCTTAGAAAAACAGATCTCATATAATATTAAATCTAACAATAAAATTGAAGCTCACAATGTAGATCTTTGATTATATACACCTTGTGAAGAACCCACAGAGACACTAAAATTGTACCTCCAATGTAATTAACAGTGGTCTCCAAAATCTAAAGTAATAACAAAGCTACTACTTCTAAATTTATGCTATCTGATTAAAAAAAATTCTGAAAGGATATATACTAGGGAGTAACACTACTGAATGTCTGGAGATAGGGGTTTTATGGCAGAAAAAAACTGGGGCAGGAAAGCCTAAGACTAAATTAAAAGAAAGAGGACACCAGGTGCCTGGGTGGGTTAGTCAGATAAGCATCCAACTTCAGCTCAGGTCATAATCTCATGGTTCATGAGTTTGATTCCTGTCAGGCCCTTTGATGTCAGTATGGAGCCCGCTCTGAAGCCTCTGTCTCCCTCTCTCTGCCCCTTTCTCTCTCTCTCACAAAATAAATAAACATTAAAAAAATTTCAAAAAAAACCCAAAAAATAGGAACCAACATAAAAAAATTTAAAGGTAACATGTGAAAAAAAGAGCTAATAAATGTTATTTTCATTAATACTACATGCAAAAACTCAAATTCCTAAAATGTTAAAGAAAAATTATCTTCTTGACAACCTGGCTAAGACCACTTAAACCAAGAAGTCCCAGCTTCTAAATTAAGTACTCTAAGATTTATGTGATCTTTGAGCAAATGTCTAAAATATACTAAATCTGTAATCATTCTCTTAATTAATTAATTAATTAATAAGCTTTTACACTTACAATCTAACCTGTAAGTACTGTAAATCATATTTTCAAGTGATCACTCATGACTTAATAAATTAAAACTTTACAACTTTAATCATGAAGATTCTTAAATGGTAAATTCATTGTTAGAAAAGTATTAACATAAAGAAAAAAAGCGTAACAAAAAGACAATTGGTGGGGTGCCTGGGTGGCTCAGTCAGTTAAGCATCTGACTTCAGCTCAGGGCATGATCTTGCAATTCGTGGGTTCAAGCCCACGTCAGGCTCTTTGCTGACAGCTCAGAGCCTGAAGCCTGCTTCAGATTCAGCATCTCCCTCACTCTCTGCCCCTACCCCACCAACAATCTGTCTCTCTCTCAAAAATAAATATACATTAAAAAAAAATTTTTTTAAAGATAACTGGTCTCATGGTGTCATTCAACTTATGTGTACCATATATAACATAAGCTCGCTCAATATATAGACTACCTCGTTCTAAATACTTACATATATTTAAATATGATTCCACAGAGAAGCTATCAATATGCTAAGACATAATACAAGTTTCTTAATTTTCAATCTGAACCAATTAGAAAATGAAAATAAATTAGGAAGTATCCCATCTGGCATAGGATATTTCCAAGTACTCCAGCATCTAAAATAAAAGCCAAGTAAGAGCTGGAAAGTACATAGGGCACTAGTTCTCATATTATGCCTGAGAATCTACCAACATGAGAATGTCAGAACCATCCATGGTGACAGAAACCACAACAGTGGTCACCGGAGAAAGGAACTGAAAGGTGGGAGACCAGGGGTGGCAGTACTGACCAAAAAAGAGACACAAGACAATTTTCTGGGGATAATGGAAATGTTCTATATCTTGATCTAGGTGGTCACCTAGAGTATTCATATATAAAGTTATTGAGACATACATGTAAAATTTATGTATTCTTCTGTCTGTAAATTCTACTTCAAAAATTACTAGGGAGAAAAAGAGCTGATTCTTTTAACTCTCCAAGATACAGATATAGGAAATACAAATTAGGGACCATGCCCAGTAATCTGGATTAATACGCATCCCAGAGTAATTTTTATGCACACTAAAATTTGAGGCTTAGTTGGTATATTTACTTTTTAATAACTAACAGATGCTTTATCTCAATTTCTTCAAGACATTGTTTTTTTTGTTTGTTTGTTTTTTAAGTAGGTTTCATGCCCAGTATGGAGTCCAGCATGGGATTTGAACTCACAACCCTGAGATCAAGACCTGAGCTGAGATCAATAGTTGGGACACTTAACCGACTGAGCCACCCAGGCACCCTGCATGAAGACATTTCTAAATTGGATATGAATCAAATGTTGGTAAACTTCATTTGTATCTGAAACTAACAAGCTGAACATAACTATTTGACACTTTCAGGTATTTTAGAATATTTTAGATGCTCCTAATTTCAAAAGATTTCAAAACTACTACCAAGTCTGAGGCCAACCTGTTTACTGTATACTGCCTACAGAACCTCATATAGAAAGAAATGCAGGCATTAAAAATTTCAAGGAAACAAATCTGTAAGAACTATTTGCTTTCCAGGGAATGAATATAAATGAGTCACTTGGAACACCTTATTAAAAGGAAACATGATTTCTTATGTGCAGCAGTCTGACTTGTATAATTGTTATAATTTAATGAAGTTCTGACTGACCCACATACTTCTCAATAGCACTTCTACAAATTTCAAAACTCTAAAATGTATATGGTGCTTTTAGCAATATTTACGTCTAAACCCATATCATAATTTGCAAAAGAGAGCACATCTTCTTTATCATAGAATACAAGTTTTAAAAGGGGAGAAACACTAGATACTTCAGTCCGTGAAGTTACCTATAAAATATATGAAAATACCGTATCAGGGTGACTGTTAAGAAAAAAACTTACTGTGACCAGTAAGAGGGTACAGGTGACATCTTCTTGCATACATGACCCTTCTCTATCCCCAAACTTCAACAAAAATCATTCACTCACTACCCTTCTCCAAAAAAAAAGACAAGATAAATGAAAATGCCATACCCTCGTATGTTTACAAATAAGTCTTCTGCAGCTTTGTGAATGTGGAAAACTTCATCCCGAAAGAGAGAGAGGCAAGAGCTACTTTGAAGAGCTAGCTTCCAAAGGTTCAGTGCTGTCGCATCAGTATTTAGAATCCCATGGCACAAAATGAAGCCAACTTTAAAAAAAAAAAAAGTAAATACGAATATAAAAGTATTCCAAAATTAAATTCTTTCCATTACAAAGTAGCTTTCAAAAATTTCAGAAACATAAAATTGAGGCTTTTTATTGAGGCTTTTTAAGTGACAGGTAATAACTCATACACACAAGATGGCAACAATTGTCAATAATTTTCTGTATTCTGCAAAATCAGTCCTTTGAACCCACACTGATGAGAAAAAATGTTGCTTCTGGCCTGTGAAAGAAGTCATTTTAATAAATGAGTAAAAGACATTTTCAAAATCTTTATAAAATATTTTAACCTAGATATTAGAAGTTAAACTAATCAACACACAATACAGTAATCATAACTGTTACAGTAACTGAAAAATAAGGCTAATCTATTTTAAATCACCAGAAGAAATGCATCTCACATTTTCATAGCAATATATAGATTACTAAATAAGCTTTCACTTATATTATCTCACATGATTCTCTGGAGTAGATAAAATAGATGGTATCCTTCTCTTTTATAGTTGAAGAAATGAAGGTTCAATGACTTGCCTAAAGTTATACTATTAACTATTAGAGTTATATTTAGCCTCAAGTATTTACCCTTAAAGTCTAAGATTCTTTCAATATATTATGCTGCTTTCTTACATGAATTCATATATCTCTTTCATCTTTTGTTATCTACTTTGGAAATCCTATACAAATTTAAAATCCTATGTATGTTTGTTGATGCCCTCTAGCCCTCTCCACTACGCCACAAAACCTCATCTGTCAGTCCTTCAACATTTACTCGGTACCTGCTATACACAAGTTACTGGGTCAGTTACTAACCAATCCTATTTCTGTGAGATTTCCCTAGGATTCTCAGTGGTCACTCCCCCCTTTAAACTCCTGAATCGTTAACATATAACTTGTCATTCATCTTTTTATTCTTAGCTCAACCTTCCTTTAACAGGACACTATGCAAGCAAGTTAACTTTTTAAGGTAAGTAGGCATATACTGTGGAATCATATATAGAAGCATATTAAACTTCTTTAAATACCCTGAAACATAAAAAAGTTTTTCATGCAACAGGACCCTTAAACACAGCCAATTACATGGTCTGGTACACAACCAAAGAAACAGAATATACGCATGGAAACTTAAGTCCTCATGAGAAACTGTTTGTAAAAGATTCTTGTCCTATATAATGTTTTTTTACTCTAAACCTCTGAGTAAAAAGTGATTTCGCTTAGTGTTTTATAGCTCGTTGAATACTTAGAGTCACAAAATTGCTGCAGATAATAAAAGGTTTCTCTAAAGATGTTAGCAGTTATTATGGGTTACCATATATATATATATTTTAAGATATGGATTACCTTATGAATTAAAATATCTTCATTTGTTTATGACAGAATCAAAAAGGGCAAATTAATTTAAAATAGACTGCCCAAGATTAGGATGATTTATTAATTAAATCACATATTAATTTCCTTTACCCACCAAGGTTCCAATACAAGGACAGAAAAAAAAATTTAGTTATTTTAAGCCACAAAAATGTTAGAAAACAAGAAAGAAGACCAATACTAAGAATGAAATCTTGCCATCTGCAACTATGTGGATGGAACTGGAGTGTATTATGCTAAGGGAAATTAGAGACAGACAAATATCATGTGACTTTACTCATGTGGAATTTAAGATACAAAACATGAACATAAGGGAAGAGAAGCAAAAATAATACAAAAACATGGAGGGGGATAAAACATAAGAGACTCTTAAATACAGAAAAGAAACTGAGGGTTGCTGGAGGGGTTCTGGGTGGGGAGATGGGCTAAATGGGCAAGAGGCATTAAGGAGGACACTTGTTGGGATGAACACTGGGTGTTATATGTAGGGAATGAATCATGGGACTCTACTCCTGAAACCATTATTGCACTATATGCTAACTAATGTGGATGTAAGTAAGTAAGTAAGTAAGTAAGTAAGTAAATAAATAAATAAATAAATAAATACCAATACTAGACAAGAAAGTTAGGAAAAATCTTTTAAGATCGAAAGTGGACAGAACTCGACTATCAATTTAAAGAGAGTCAGGAATTAGTAATCCAAAACTCCAGAGATGAAAAGAGATCTTTCCCAAGGAGTCCTCTGAGTCCAACCAACAGAGCAAGAATAGACCCTGAAAAGAACATCAGGATAAGTTATTTTATAATTGCATTCCAAATAGCTGGGTCTTCAACATTCCAGACTCTCAGTAACTCTCGGCCCCAGGCTATAATCTAGACCAATGATTCTCCAACTTTAGCTTGCATCAGAGCTACTAGGAAGACTTATTAAATCAGATTGCTAGGATCCATTCACTGTTTCCAATTGAGTAAGTCTAGGGTGAAGATCAAGATTCTACATATCTAATAAGTTCCTAGGTGATACTGCTGATCCAGGGACCACACTTGAAACTAATCTAGAGCAAAGCACTAAAGAAAGTAGACCACAGTCTACAGAAAAGTCCTACTATGAGTCTTAGGGTCAAAATGACAAGTGCAGAGTTTAAGGTAATTCTTAACTTCTATATTAACTCTACTCATGGCTCAAACACATGAAGGCAGCAAACTTCAGAGTAAACCTTCCTTACTTGGGCAACTATGATTATCCCAAATCTGCCTCTATGTCCCTACATTCCTTCTTAGGGTAGCCTGCCTTCTGACCCACTTCCCTCTCATCATACAGGGCCCTGTAATCAGCATTCCTAAGGACTAGGGGAACTAGTGCTATTAACTCTAGGTCATCATGCTACCTAACTCTACTAATCACCTCTGTTCTACAGCCAAACTTCCATAAACATGAACAACCAAGGATCACCATACATTTAAGCAAAATTAATACTTTGAAGACTGTGTTTTGATCAAGTAAGAGACTAAAGGATGAAAATCTTAACTATCGTTACAGAAGAAAATAGAGTATCACAAAAATGATCAATGTAAAATATATAATTAATAAAAATGGCTAGGGACAGGGAGTTTTGTGCTAAATTCCTCCTCTTTCATACTAATAACAGTGCTATTCAAAGTGCCAGGGCATAATGAGATTGAGTAAAGAAACTAACAGTATTTAGAAACTCTCATAAAAATCTGACATTGATTTGTGAGTAGAAACCTAAAAACAATGTTAGATTAAACTGAATTTAATAATTAAAAATGTGGGCTTTTGCATCTTTATTAATTTCTGGTAATTCTAATAATTCAATTTTTTTGAATTTTATAGAAGTATCAATGCAAAAAAAATTTTTAAAAACTGGTCCTTCACTATAGTTTGAGATATACTATAATAAAAAAAAATCAATAAATAAATCTTAAAGGTTAATAAACCAAGAAACAAGACCTATAAGAACTAAGAAACAAAAACTGCTCAAAATTATTCCCACATGCTACTGGACCTGGGGGCGGTAGAAGCAATTATAGTAACTCTCATTCTATATTGTATCTATATGTTACTGTGTCTATTTCCCCTATGGTTTGTGAACGTCCCAGGGGCACAACTAGTAATTTCATCTTCCAATGCATTTAACTGCCAACGATGAGTCATTATTATATGTACAGAAGTAAACTAAAACCAAAAACCTTAGCTAAATAAACATGACATTTTAAAAAATCATTAAAAACAAAATAAAAATGTAGTGTTGACAGTCATACTGAGAGGCAATATAATGTACCATGAGCCTTGGCATTAGCCTAGGTTCTCATTTTGTCTTTGTCACTCATTAGCTACGTAGACTAAGCTTTAGATTCCTCGACTATAAAACAGACTATCTTGACAGGGTCAGTACGAGAACTGAATGAGGTAATACACAGAAATGGCTTAGGACAGTGCTTGGCACAGAAGTAATCCATATTACCTGTTATTTTTCTCTAAAACTTAAAACCTGAGAGATAGTTATGAAACTAATTGATTTTACTTACAGATAATCCATTTTTCCATTGCATCCAAAGAGAGATATTCACAAGGCATCTTAAAAAGAGAAAATATATACCTGTGATTAGAAGAAATTCTAAAAAAACAAATCCTATGCTAAGTCACTCTCTTTCTCTTCCTCCTAAAAACTCTTACTGCTCAATTCTTGGCTCAAATACCACCATGACGTATTTAAAAAGCTGGATAAAAGTTTTATAACTTATTATTTAAACTTGCAGTCCATAAAGGACAGTAAGAGCTGTGCCCCTTTCACATTTACATTCCCTGAAACCTCCCTTAAAATAATACTGTTGCTAAATTGTCTTCAATCTGATAAAGGACAACTTCAAATTTCCCAAGTCTATTTCAGAGCTTGTAGTATTCCAAGAGATAATATTTAATCAATTTAAAAAAGATTTAGGTACATGGGTACTTACTATCTCACCCCAATCAGTAATTTTGTGTATTCTCCATCTGCATAACATCTATTTTTATACATACAGAGAACAGATTGAAAATACAGTTGACCCTTGAACAACAGGAGGATTAGGAATGCCAACACCCTGCCCCATGCAGCTGAAAATTTGCCTAACACTCCTGACTTCCAAAAATTTAAATACTAATAGCTTACTGTTGACCAGAAGCCTTACCAATGACGAAGTCAATTAATATATATTTTGTAAGTTACACTTATTATATAATGTATTCTTACAATAAAGTAAGCTAGAGAAAATATTAAGAAAATCTTAAGAGAAAATACATTTACAGTACAATACTGTATTTATCAAAAAATACACGTGTAAGTGAACTCACACAGTTCAAACCAATGTTGTTTAAGGGTCAACTATATAAAACAATATAATGATTTTGGTGAGGATTTAAGGTGATTTGTATTTCCTTCTTTACAATTTTCTGCATTTTCCAAATTTTCTACTATAACAGAACAAAACAGACATTTAAATATTAAAAGAAAATACTTACATTACTAATTGTATTAACTGAGCATCAGATTTTAGAAATAAAAAAACTCAATAGTACAACTTAATTACTGGACATTTTACAATAAACTTCACTGACAGGCTAACATCAATCAGAAGAAAAATCACAACAGTACTGCATTAGCTGATATTTTTTTAAAAATCAACTTTACTATTTTTATTCAAAAAGGGAAAAACAGAACCATACGGTGTCAGACTGTGCAGGATTAAGCATTGTACTGGGTGCACTGATGAGACTCAGTAGTTGGGCATTTCTCCACTGGTCAGCTGAAAGATTCCTTCGAGGATACACCATCTGAAGAGAAATTAGTGCATCTGAAAGAGACTAATTAAAATAGGAAAAAAGGAAGTTGAGGAACAAAGACTTTTTATTTTTCCATTTAAATTTCAGCTACAAGTGCCGTGTATTTCTAACTGTACCATCCTAAAACAACAAAGCCTAATTACAACTATGCTCCATATAGTATCTAAGGTGGGTCTGGCTACCACCTCTAGAATTTTTTTTAATTTCATAAAAACTACATAGATTCTGTATTCCTGGGCAAGAGCTCAGCTCAGGAAATCATGTTAGTTCCTTAAAAGTTACAATGTTTGGCAATCTTGGGATCTTTATTTCAAAAGGGGTAGTAGGCACATTCTTTTGTGCATCATTTTCTATTCTAATAGTTCTTTGAAAAAACATATTAGGGTTATAGGACTGTTAATAGAGCTCAACAAATTTCATATTTCTCCGAAGATTTCTTTACAAAAAAAAAATGTGCTCTATCTTAATAAATTACTTAACTTCTATTTGTCATTTGGTCTGTTAATTATAGCTTTATCATCAAGATATTTAATGTTTCTTCTCATCTGCTTCTTACTTGCTTTTAACTGTCCTTTGCTATTCATCTTTGCTTCCTAGAATCTCTGTATAAGAGTGAACATCTGAGTGCACATGAATTATCATGGAATTTGTTCAAAAATCAGAATCCAGAGTTCTACCTGAAACTTAGTAAACCAGAACCTCTGGGAGTAGACCCCAGGAATCTGTATTTTTATTATACTCTACCAAGTGATTATGAATGTTTTTAAAATTAATTTTAACAAATCCTAGCAAATACACGATAGACTTTGTATCTAAACCTGAGATATCATGGAACATCAGAAAAATTGTGATTAGGAAATAAAGGGTCTAATCCAAATGGATAATTCTCCTGAAGCAATTATTAATAGTCTAGTATATGCAAATGACTATGGAGAACTTAAAAAGACATGCAAGAGTCTTAAGGAAATTTTCATCACTTAAGTGGGAAAAGAACCAAATCTGAATTGGGTAAATAAAAACTTGGCCGTACGTGATTGGCAAAAAGTCAGAAATGAATGTATAGAGAAAACAGAGAGGAGTAGGGAAGACAGTTCCAGGTGAGGAAAAAGCAATACCCAAATCAGAGACAAATGACTGTGGTATGCTCAGCACTCTGAGGAATCCTGACATCTCCATCTGCAATGTTGATTTTTACTTCAAAACTGATGCCATCCACTGGCCTCTTTGAAACTAATGATCCAACTAACTTCAAAACAATAACCTATATAAATTTGTGGGTATAATACAGCTAAACAAAGAAATTAAACTACAAACACATCTTCTGTAAACACATCTTCAGAATTTTTACTGGAGTAAAAAAATTGAAGGAAAATTCTTGGAGTTAACTGTGGGTCAAAAAAAAGCACAGATTTAGAGAAAATAGTGTATTATTAAAATGTTTAACTCTCATGACTCAAAGAGAATGAACCAAGATTCTACAATCTTGGGATTTAGCTCTGGTTTTGCCCCAATTGCTGCTAAATGACTTATTGTGTCACTTCTCCAGTTCTCAATTTTTATCTGTAATAGGATGTATGAGATACCTCTAAATTTCCTTGATGTGCATATAAACTATGGTTCTTTGAATCAGCCCTACTGCAAACAAACCATAATGGCAAGACTCCCTTGAACCAAAATTGTTTCACTAAAACTACTTTTTTATATATTGTAAAAGACATTCAAAATTATTTTCACAAAGCTCTTATAGTTTTTCTTAAGATTTATTAATAACCTAGTTAAAATTTATCAAATACTATGTATCTAAATACTTTTTATGAAGTAATTCATTTAATCCTCATAACAACCATATGAGAGAGATATTATTTCTCTATTTTTACAGATAAGAAAATGGATACAGGGAAGATGGTTAAGGAATGTGCCCAATATTACACACTCAGTAATTGGCAGAGTTGGGATTAGAACCTAGGTAGTCTGGTATCAGAGCAGACATTCCCAAATACTAAACTTCACTACCTCTATACCCTATACTGAATCTAAAATCTATAATGGAGGTGACTGGGTGGCTCAGTTAAGCATCCGACTCCCGATTACAGCTCAGGTCATGATTTCACGATTTGTGAATCTGAGCCCCATGTCAGGCTCTGTGCTAACATCGCAGAGCCTGTTTGGGATTCTGTCCCCCTCTCTTTCTGCCCCTCCCCTGCCTGCTCTCTGTCTCTCAAAACAAATAAAAATAAACTTAAAAAAAAATAAAAATAAAAATTATACTGGATCAATATATTCCTGAGTTTCCATGTACTATTTGGAATCTAGCTAATGAGTTCTCTGGTTCACAATTAGATAATACCATACACAGCTATTATTCGCATCCCATTATGTTTTTCATAAAGAAGTTTATCTCACTATCCACCCTTATACTATTTCATATGCCTATTAAAAGCAATCTAAAAACCAGGTCCTACCTTGCTGTGGGGTACAAATTCTTCCATCATTTTTTTTAATGGGTTTTCATAATCCACAATCATCTGACCAAGGCGTGGGTATTCTCGGTCACTTAAAATAGACATATCAAATTTCAGTGAGTTGTTAGCCATCAAACTGAGAATGTCACAAAGCTCTGTATAATGCAGATCTACCTGGCTCCATGGGTCATTTCATGAGCATAGTTGTATAATCCAATGATTGCCTTCCTTTCTTCAATTCGAGACAGTAGTATCATTAGTGTTGTATAGGTTATAATCAAATCTAAGTAGTTCTTTGTTAAATCAAAGTTTACAGTCTAGAAAACAAAAATCAAGTTTAACCTCTTATTTTGTAAACTTTAAGACACACACACGCACACACACAATCTTCATGGCAGCTACTAAAAGTCAATAATTTTCTTTAGTTATTTATTTTATCCCTACTTCTAAAATTCTAATTCCTTTCACCAAAAACATACCTAAAATTTAAAAGTTACAGGTAACAGTTTCATGTTGGTGACACAATTTTATGGATGACAAAAAGCTTGTTATTGCTTTATTTAACTGGTAAATAATTTAAAAGGATAAATAAAACCAGAATAAGAAGAAATATGCAGCCAATCTCACTAAGCAAGAAAAAGGAGTACTAAATAAAAAAGTAATGGAAGTCATTTAGTAGTAAATTGTCAATGGAGGCGTTTTTTTTTGTTTTGTTTTGTTTTTTAATTTTTTTTTTTTCCAACGTTTTTTATTTATTTTTGGGACAGAGAGAGACAGAGCATGAACGGGGGAGGGGCAGAGAGAGAGGGAGACACAGAATCAGAAACAGGCTCCAGGCTCCGAGCCATCAGCCCAGAGCCTGACGCGGGGCTCGAACTCACGGACCGTGAGATCGTGGCCTGGCTGAAGTCGGACGCTTAACCGACTGCGCCACCCAGGCGCCCCTGAGATCGTGGCCTGGCTGAAGTCGGACGCTTAACCGACTGCGCCACCCAGGCGCCCCTGGAGGCGTTTTTCACTGACTTCCTGTATCTAGAAATTGTCGTACCTAAGATTCTATCAAGTATGCCTTTTACAGAGAAAAGTATTATTCACTTAACTTTTTTAAATTGCAATTACTAAAATAAAATACTAAAATTAACAACTATTTTCCAATATACTCAAGATTTATACTCAGTGACAATGAAATAAGTAAAAATAGAAAATACATTATAACTCCTTACCTTTAAAAAGTGCTACAAAATACGTCAAATTAACAATGCTAAAACTCGACATACTAGTCATGTAAATTTTCTCTAAAGAAAAACATTTAGTCACCTTAGTTATATTAGAAACTAACAGAGGAGCACTGGGTGGCTCCTTCAGTTCAACGTCCAACTTTGGCTCAGGTGATGACCTCACAGTTCATGGGTTTCCAGCCCTGCGTCGGGCTCCATGCTGACAGCTTAGAGCCTGGAGCCTGCTTCAGATTCTGTATCTCCCTCTCTCTCTGCCCCTCCCCCACTCATGCCCAGTCTCTCTGTGTCTCTCAAAAATGAATAAAAACGTTAAAAGAAAAAAAAAAAGAAAAGAAACTACCAGGAGAGAATCAGGAGTTTTTCTGAAAATAATACTTACGATATCAAAGAAGACTTGGCAAACATCAATAGTGTTCAGCAATTCACAAACATGGTCCTGAAAATAAAAGCTTATGTTAATTTTCTACCTAGGTAAATAATACTAAATTTAGAAAGCATACAAATAAAATATATTTTAAATTGTAGTTGCAAAAGAATTCTTATTATCTACAAGTGACAAAGCAATTTATACAATTAATAAACATCAATCTACTTCTGAAATATTAAACCTTATATATTAAAATACATACCTTAAATTCCATAACATCTACAAATGTAAAGTAGTATAATGCCAGATTTTTCAGAATCTCTGATTTTTCTTTCTGTAGCTGTGCAAGCTGTTGCTGTAAAAAAACAAAATTAGAATGCATTTTTCATTCAGAACAAAAATATTTAATTTTACTACAAACTATCTTCTTTTATGATTGCTATATGGAAGCACAAGCTCTTAGAACAGTATCTCTAGATGATTAAGGCTTTTTAAAAAAAACCAAAATACTTGACATAGCAACTGCTAATAGTGATCAGCAACTGACAGTGTGAGGCTATAAAACCAATCAAAGCAGATTAGTACCAAACTGCACTACTATTAAGGAAAACTGGAAAATGTTAGGGAAAGGTATCAAATGAACTCTTTAAAAAAAATTAAAAACAACTCATGAGAGCATGATCACATTACCAGAAGTGAGAGGAAAAAAAAGGATGATAAACACTGTGACTTACACTACAAAAAAACAATATGCTTTATAAATTTGGAACTTACCAAAAAGAACATCCAGGCAAAGCCACGTTAAGCATGCAAAATAAAATGTAGATACAAACATAAAATACAGTAACGGTTCCCTGACCAGATCCACAAAACACAATAATACATTAAACAAAAGCAAAAAACCACAACAACAAAAAAAGAAATGAGAAAGAAGCAAAACTAGAGTTAAGACACTGGTAAACATGAAAGAGGGAAACGTGAATATAAAAGATAAATATTATCCAATCAACTGCATTATTAAATTTAAAAAGCCCTAGGTTTTCTTTTCAAAACTATAACTTCTGGAAGAATCCAGCCATATTTAACATCCTGTATCATAAGACTGACAGAATTCCAATAAACCTTCAAGAACCTTGATACTCTCAGTGTAGTCCACAGAAGAGCAACTCCACATCATTTAGGAGCTGATTAGAAAAGCAGAATCTCAGGCCCAAGGAAGATCTACTGAATGAGAATTTGCCTTTTAACAAAATACCCAGGTGATCTGAATGCACACTAAATGTCTGAGAATCACTTGTCTAGAATGTGAGAAAACTAGAATACGGAAAAGTGGTTTGAAGTAACAAAATTGCTGTCAAAGTCCACATAATTTTGAGGCCCTCATACAGTTCTTACTTATACAGGAGAACTGGGGGAAGAGGTGCCCCTCTACATAATTGTACTGAACCATTATGATAAGCCAGAAAATTTACAGCAGTGAGTGCAACATCAAGGGAAAATTCAAAAAAAAATTATGACAAGACAGTTTAAAATAGCAAGTATAGCAGTCTAGTAGACCTATCTAATATAGGGTAAACTACCCTAAAGACTGCAGTCCCTGAAGACATTTAAAGAATTATGTCTAGAAAATGTGTAAATGAAGTACCTCATTACTTCCTCATAATGCCAGACATATTAAAGTGTATACTTACAGTGATGTGTAACTGGTTTTAGCTTTATCTATGAGTAACTGACTTTATTTTCTTTTTTTTTTTTTATTTTTTTTCAACATTTTTTATTTATTTTTGGGACAGAGAGAGACAGAGCATGGACGGGGGAGGGGCAGAGAGAGAGGGAGACACAGAATCGGAAACAGGCTCCAGGCTCCGAGCCATCAGCCCAGAGCCTGACGCGGGGCTCGAACTCACAGACCGCGAGATCGTGACCTGGCTGAAGTCGGACGCTTAACCGACTGCACCACCCAGGCGCCCCAACTGACTTTATTTTCAACAATGTATCTGTTTCAAAACACTTCCATGTTTATATGCACATTTTTAATCATTACCACTCATCAAGCAGATACATATACAAAAATGACTATTTTCTGGGGGTGTCAAGTGGACAAAATGGGTGAAGGGGAGTGGGAGACACAGGCTTCCAGTTATGGAATGAGTAAGTTAGGGGAATAAAAAGTATAGCATAGGGAATATTGTCAGTGGTGTTACAACAGCATTGTATGGTGACAGGTGGTAGCTACACTCCTGGTGAACGTAGTATTAACGTATAAACTTGTGGAATTACTGTTATACACCTGAAACTAATGTAACACTGTGTCAACTATACTTCAACTAAAACTAAATTAATACATTTTAAAAGATTCTATTTCCTCAGATTAGATTACCTTTACCTTTAAGTTCAACAATAAACATTTATGATTGATGACTTAGTCTTTTTTTTTTTTTGCTTTTCAGTACTTTAAATTTGAGTTTTGAAATATAATAGGTAAAGTACACTCATAAGAAGCAACAGTATAACTCAGTTGCTACTGGGCTTAATTATTAATAGTACCTCCTTTCAATTTCAGCATCCTAGTTTGGACCAAAAAAAAAAAAGTCACCATCTCATTATGGCCTTAATGATCTTTTACACACATTTTATTTTACATATTAAGAACGTAATGCCCACAGAATGTAAAAGAACTGTCCTTTCTACCATTCTGTATGGTCACCACCTCCCTTTTTAGTAATAAAATCTCATTATGGTCTAAATTTCTCATTCAACTTTATTTCCCCCAAACCATATGTAACTAGCCTCTAGAGTGACTAAAAACATTCACTCCACTAACAAATGTCTGAATTCAAAACAGTCAAGTTTTCAAGGCCTTACACAATTTGGTTCTAAATAAAATTTACCTTCCCAATCTAAAATTTCCCCTACATTCATTCATACACAGTACCTAAAACAAACTATTCCCTATTTTCTATACACATCTCATATTTGTTTCCTCTACTGAGATGTCCAAATCCTACTATCCCCAAACTACTCAGTTTAAATGTTAACCTATCTTCAAAAACCATGCCTGATTAAACTTGTTCCCTGAATGCAAGTATTAGCTCTCTCTTCTAAATGTGTATAATTTCTAACAGTATCATTTTCTACCCTGTATCACAGCTTTCTCCAGCACTATAAGACAGTGTACCAAACTCATTTTTTTCAATCTCCACAGCCCGTATCACATTGCTCTGAACATAAAAAAGTATCCAACATAAACATCTATCAGAGGAGAGATTATGACAAATTTAAAAGGTTTTTATGTCAATGACAGATGACAAATTTTGCTAGAAAGCCTACCTCTTATTGAACAACCAAGACTAACTGACTTAACCATTAGAGCCTAATACTCTCTCATCATTAGCCAAAATAATGTACATGAGAACATCTGACAGTTCCTGGCACCCAGAAGCTACTCATTCAATATTGGATAAATGGCAAAGGAGGCTAAACAAACCATTTCTTCAAAACAAAAGAAAAGCTATTTTAAATAATGTCAATACTACTCATAGTACTTCTAGTAAGAGCTGGTATTACATGAGCACACACTCCTTGCCAGGCATTGTTCCAAATACTCTATAAGTATCTCACTCAGTCATCCCAATTATATTCCCTATTTAATGACAATAAATTCCATAAAGTTCTGTATGAAAGAGATCAATTATAACAACAAAGAACAAAAGTGTCTACAACTTTAAGACTTCAACCACAAAAAAAGAATGGTACCTTTTAGTTCTTAAAGTGAAAGAGAGTAGATACTACTAAATGTATTTAATTTTAGGTTCATCATCTCATTGTTTTATAGTAAACAAAAAGCAGGAAATAGCTAAAC
The DNA here is from genome assembly GCF_028018385.1 of Neofelis nebulosa. NCBI lineage: Eukaryota > Metazoa > Chordata > Mammalia > Carnivora > Felidae > Neofelis > Neofelis nebulosa. Next base: position 51,158,427 of record NC_080783.1, on the reverse strand, counting down.
AACATAAATCAATAATAAATTGTTTGATGTAACAGAACAGAATTAGAAAAGTGTAATTCTGAGAACTGATTCTATTCATTAATACTTTAAAAGCATATTTTGGATACTTAGGTTAACTATATACATTAGCAAAATATTTGTACAATGCTTTCACTAAATTTCAAACCATGGATCCTTATTCTTAACATTCAAAGTAAAAAATATGTAAAAACCAAAAACAAACAGGAAAAACATTAGCAACGCAGATCGTAAGAACATCGTATCTTTGCACTGAAAAATGTTGGTTATCAATCTTTGTCAAATTAAGAAGCATTTTACAAACAAAATAAGTATCTAAAAAATTCACTGAAATGTAGTATTTACTAGTTTTTACTCTTTCAAAGAAAAATTACTGGCAAATTACAATAAAGAACCAATGCCTAAGATGGCAACTCACTGATTTTCAAAGAAATGTGGCTATAGTTCTTTATTCACCTATTTCAAGTATTATGTTCTTTCATTGTCAAAACTGCTTATGCATAATAAACTATTTTTCTTGATCTAAATTATGCTAGTATTTTGTTCCTTTTAAAAACCAAGTACAGTATGGAACCCAAATAGCCAAAGCAATCCTGAAAAAAAAAAACCAAAGCTGGAGGCATCACAAGTCTGGACTTCAAGCTGTATTACAAAGGTGTAATCATCAAGACAGTATGGTACTGGCACAAAAACAGAAACATAGATCAATGGAACAGAATAGAGAACCAAGAAATGGACACACAACTATATAGTTAACTAATCTTTGACAAAGCAGGAAAGAATATCCAATGGAAAAAAGACAAGTCTCTTCAGCAAATGGTGGTGGGAAAACTGGACAGCGACATGCAAAAGAATGAGCCTGGACCACTTCCTTATACCATACAGAAATGTATACTCAAAATGGATGAAAGACCTAAATGTAAGACAGGAAACCATGAAAATCCTAGAGGAGAAAACAGGCAGCAATCTCTTTGACCTCAGCTGCAGCAACTTCTTACTCAACCTATCTCCAGAGGAAAGGGAAACAAAAGCAAACATGAACTACTGGGACCTCAAGATAAAAAGCTTCTGCACAGCAAAAGAAACAATCAACAAAACTAAAAGGCAACCAATGGAATGGGAGAAAATGTCAGATAAAGGGTTAGTATCCAAAATCTATAAAGAACTTATCAAACTCAACACCCAAAAAACAAATAATCCAGTGAAGACATGAGCGAAAGACATGAACAGGCACTTTTCCAAAGAAGACATTCAGATGGCTAACAGACATGTGAAAAGATGCCCAACATCACTCATCATCAGGGAAATACAAATCAAAACTACAATGAGATACCACCTCACATCTGTCAGAATGGCTAAAACTGACAAAACAGGAAACAAGAGATATTCACAAGGATGAGGAGAAAGGGGACCCTTTTGCATTGCTGGTTGAAATGCAAACTGGGACAGCCACTCTGGAAACAGTATGGATGTTCCTCAAAAATTTAAAAACAGAATTACCGTACAACCCAGCAATTGCTCTACTAGGTATTTATCCAAAGGATACAAAAATGCTGATTCAAAGGGGCACATGCATCCCAATGTTTATAGCAGCACTATCAACAAAAGCCAAAGTATGAAAAGAGCCCAAATATCCATCGACTAATGAATGGATAAAGAAGATGTGTACACATAAACACACACACACACACACACACACACACACACACACACGGGAATATTACTCAGTGATCAAAAGAATGAAATCTTGCCATTTGCAACAGCGTGAACGGAACGAGAGTGTATTATGCTAAGTGAAATAAGTCAGTCCGAGAAAGACAAATATATTTCACTCAAATGTAGAATTTAAGAAATAAAACAGATGAACATAGGGGAAGGAAAGGAAAAATAAGATAAAAAGAGAGAGAAAGGCAAACCATAATAGACTCTTAAAAACAGAACAGGGTTGCTGGAGGGGTGTTGGGTGGGGGATGGGCTAAATGCATGATGGACATTAAGGAGGGCACTTGTTGGGATGAGCACTGGGTGTTATATGTAAGTGATGAATCACTAAATTCTACTCCTGAAATCATTCTTACACTATATGTTAACTTGGATTTAAACCAAATTTAAAAAATAAAAATGCAAATTCAAAAACAAAACAGTAACAACCAAGTACAGAAGTTTGGTCTCAGAAAAAGCTTTGTTCAGTTTCTTAATATGATATTCTAAACCACACTTTTAAAAATATGAGTCCTGAGAAGGTATTTGGGTAAACCTCTTATGAAAGGAACTGTCAGCTACCACCCTTTGTCATTAACTCTCATCTAGACCACTACACTAGCCTCCAAACTGCTCTCCAAACTTCATCTTTGACTTCTTTAGCCTCACTCAGTAGCTGTCATACAGGTCTTTCTCCTCTGTTCATCAAATTCATCAAGCTTGGTCCCACCTCAGAGCCTCTGCACTTCCTTTCTCAAGTCTGGGATGTTTTTGCCACTTGTTTGCATAGCTCACTCCCTCACTTCTCTTCAGAGAAGCCACTGTTAAGCACTCTTATCTAAAATAGTCTCCTTTTACTTTTTTTCCCTCTTCTACGCCATCCTTGTGTGTGCTGCTGGCCACTTCTCGCCATGTCTTCTCACAAGACTTTCAGGATCAAGCGATTCCTTGCCAAGAAACAAAAGCAGAATCGTCCCATTCCCCCGTGGGTTCAGATGAAAACTGGTAATAAAATCAGATACAACTCCAAGAGGCAGAATTGGAGAAGAATGAAGCTGGGCCTGTAAGGGATCGAACAGGAGATGGCACACGTTTATGCTGCCTGAAAGTCAGGTGTTTCTATTCCATCCCTCCCTACTGCCTGACCAGTAGATCTGTTTTATCAGGAAATTGACTTTTCTCTGTTACGATGCTTCTGCACCTGTAGGTTGGTTCAGTAATAAATATGTGAGACCTTTTGGTTCAAAAAAAAAAAAAATAGTCTCCTTTTGGGGCTCATGAGTGGCTCAGTTGGTTAAGCATCTGACTCTCGATCTTGACTCAGGTCATGATCTCGCAGTTCATGAGCGGAGTCCCACACTGGGCTCTGCACTGACAGTGTGGAGCCTGCTTGGAATTCTCTGTCTCTGTCTCGGTCTCTCTCTCTGTCCCTACCCCACTCGTGTTCTCTCTCTCTCTAAATAAGCTTAAAAATTTTTTTTAAATAATAAATGTAAAAATAAAATAAAATAGTCTCCTTTCCTCCTTGCTCTTTAACTGCTTATCCTGCTTTTTATTTCTTCCTACCACTTATCACCAAATCAAAGTATGTGTTTATTTCCATTAATTGTTTGTTATCTAAAAACCCAACTTGAATTTAAATCCACGAGAGCAAGAAGGTTTGTAACACTCTCTGCTATATCTCCAACATCAAGAATACCAGCACATAGTAGGATGTACAATTAATCTATCAATTAATTTCCAATCATCAAGATTCTCAATGTAAAAATCATAAAGTCAATTTTTAAATTGCATTGCTGATTATAAATGAATGCAATATCAGGTATCAAGTCATGTCTCAAATGAGTTTATGTATCCTAACACAGACTGGTGATTTAATCCCTGGAATAAATCCCCAAAGTTGGGCAAAATATTTCATTATGTCCTTCCAGGATAGAAAAGCATAAAACAAGGAAACAAGAAGCGTCTAAAAAGAATGGCATATTCGATCCAATATAAGCAAATCTAAGATTACCTGAAAATCCAAATCAGCACAAAGAGTACTCATTTTACTTTTTTAAAGATTTTATTTTTAAGTAACCTCTACACCCAGCATGGGACTCAAACCTACAATGCCAAGATCAAGAGTTGCAGGTTCCACCAACTGAGCCGGCCAGGTGCCCCAAGAGTACTCATTTTAAAAAAAAGGTTCATAACATTTCGTAGGATTCTCCTTCTATCATATACAAAATGATTCCATTGGTAGTCAGTATTTCATAAATGCATTTTTCTGAGCAAAGGGTAGTAAATAAATTTCAGGGAAGTATCCTTAACACCTGCCTAGTAATTAAGCATGACTGAGTATTTAAAATTTGTTACTGAATCTAATCCTCATAAATACTCTTCAAGGTACATGTTTTTTACAGCAATAAAATATACATAACACAGAATCTAACAATTTCAGCCATTTTGAAATGTGTAGTTCACACTTAAAAATATACTAACATTGTTGTACAACTATCACTCCCATCTGTGTCCAGAACATCTTATTTTTTTAAGCAGGCTTCACGCTCAGCAGAGAGCCCAGTGTGGAGCCTGAACTCACCACCCTGAGATCAAGACCTGAGCTGAGGTCAAGTCCAATGCTTAACCAACTGAGCCACCGAGGCGCCCCCCCCCCCCCCGAACTTTTATCTTCCCATTCCAGGTATATTTTTATCCTCACTTTCCAGATACAGAAACAGACCATAAAGAGGGCAAAATGCCAATGAAGTCAATGAGACATCGAAGTTTAAAACACCTCTTCGATATACTTCAACATTCAAGTGTCCATACAATGATACAAAAGTAGTATAGGAACAAGCCAAGCTATAACTATTTTCTTTTCAGAAAATACTTGTATTTATTTGTAGCCTCATCAGACTATAGCTTCCAAGAACTCCTCTAATTCAACCTCCTCATTTTATATATTAAATTTTTTCAAATTTGTATTGCTAGTCATCTGTTTAAATTAATTCCAAAGAACAGAGTTTTATATTTTAAAGAACAGAAAGGCAAAGAAATTAAAGGTTTATGCATACCACTTTTGTAATAGGACTTTATTGCTCCTCCCATCAATAGTATTCTCTTTTCCCACCCTTACAATCTCAGCTGGCCTTGTGACTTGCTTTGACCAACAGAAAGCAGAAGCAATGACACTCTTAATGTGAGGCCTTGCAGCTTCTGATTTTGCTCTTTTTGGAACACTGCCCTTGAGTGCCATGTGTGAGAGGCCTCAGATATATCATGAGGAATGAAAAGTCTCAGTATCTTGCTATCTCAGTTAGGCCCACCCCCCAGCCAACCCACCAGCTACATGTAGTTGTGACATAAGGCTGGTGAGACAAACACAAGAACTGCCCAGTGAACCCACAGAATAAGAAATAAGTTGTTGTTTCAAGCTAATATTTGGGGTCATCTGTTATATAGTACTAAGTAACTGAAACAAAGACTAATAAGTAACACAAATTAAAACAATCTCTATTTCACCACCTGTGCACCTTAAGTTGCACCTGAAAAGATCCTGAAAGTTTAAGATTTCTGGTTACAGGACGGTCAAATTAATACAAACTCGTGAAACTACTGTAATTTTATCATTAGTACTAGAAAAATCACTAATTATAGGTCCTAGAGTAAAGAGAGGTTGGTGTAACATATTTATATAAAAGGTAGTATACTGTGTTAATGATAATGTAATTTTTGTATAATGGCACCATTTTCCAATACAAATGAAGCTAGTTCCTCACATTCATTTTTAATAATTTTTATTTTTCTAATATGTGATTACCTTGCTTTCATAACCTGGGCACTGAAAAAAATCAAGCTTTTCTTACAGATTAGATGTCAACATTATAATCAGTAATTATGCCGAACTATTTCTGTCAAGATGGCCCCAGGTGCTACTGACATATCAAGGTAATAAGTCAACATTAAACTGTCCTTGATGGTTATACTTTTTTACTTTTTAAAGTTTTTATTTCTCTGGATGCCTGGGTGGCTCAGTCAGTTAATCACCCAACTTCAGCTAAGGTCATGATCTCACAGTTTCTGAATACATTTCATTTTTTCTGAAATACTTCCAGGACCACCTGGGTGGCTCAGCATCTGACTTTGGCTAAGGCCATGATCTTGTGGTTAGTGATTTCAAGCCACACATGGGGATCCATGTTGACAACATGGAGCCTGCTTGGGATTCTTTCTCTCCCCGTCTCTCTACCCCTTTCTCACTCAAGCTCATGCAAGCGTGCTCTCAAAATAAATAAATAAACTTAAAAAAAATAAAAAATAAAAAATAAAATACCACTTCTGGCTGTTGAAAATTGTTTTTCATAGCTTTATTAAGATACAGTTTATGGGGTGCCTGGGTGGCATGCTCTCTCTCTCTCAAAAATAAACAAACATTTAAAAAATAAAAATATAAATCACTTAAAAAAGATAGCTTACATAACACAAAATTCATCCATGATAAATGAACAATTAAATAATTTGCGTAAATTTAGAGTTGTGCAACCACCAACCCTATCGTTTTAGAACATTTCCATTATCCCAAGAAGTTCCCTTGTGCCTATTTACAGTTAACCTCACTCTTACCCCCATTACCCCCAGAACCAGGCAACTACTGATCTACTTTCTGTCTCAACAAATTTGCTTTTTCTAGACATTTCCTATAAAACAGAACCACACAATATGTAGCTTTTTGCATCTGACTTCTTTCACTTAGCCCAATGTTTTGGAGTTCATCAATACTACAACATCTATCAGTAGTGTGTTCCTTTTAATTGCTGAATAGTATCCCATTAAATGGATATACCACATTTTACTTACTTATTCATAAATATATTATTCATTTAGTCAACAAACATCCCAACCTATTATATTATCAGGCATCATGAGAGGAGCTGGGGATAAAACTGTGAATAAAATGATGACCTTGCCTCTAAAAGAGTATATAGTCTACTGAAGGATGTACATGTCAGTATGCAGGTAACTCTCACCTTTTTTTTTTAAGGTAAATATCCAGTTTTAAAAGCTGGTTACACCACAATTAACTTCTAGGTGCAAGGTTCAAAAATGGTGAAACACTATAATGCTTATAATACAAGACAAAGACCCTCACCAACTAGTAATAACATGAAAGAAGTTTAAAGCACACACACACATTCCTCCCCCTTCCCAGTTTGAGAAAGACCACAAGAATGGTCAGAGCTTCTAAAGGTAGTGAGGATGGTGAGGAAGATGGGGAAAGTTAAAGGATACCCTAAAATAAAGAGGGCTCCCAGGGATTATTTTTCTTACATATTGACAGTGTGGTGGCTCATGTTAAATTTCCTCAATTTGCAGGCCTGTAAAGAGGAATAAAGTTTATGCTTAAACTCTCTTGGCTTCTTCCTGACCTTTTTGTTTATATGTTGTTCTTGGGAGATTTGGAAACAAGGTAAACTGGCATCTATGAATAACTCTCACTTAAGACCTGTAATAACCTCCTAATACCTTACACCCTCATCAATTCTTGGAACTCAGAAGCACCTCCGATCCATTTACCCTACCATTTTTTTTCCTGTCACTTGCCTTCTCATGCCATAATACCTTTTTTAACCATTTTAAGACTGAGTGGCCCATCACTGGATTACTCCCTTATCTCTTTCTCCATCATGACTGCCTGATAAAACCCACAATAAGAGAAAGCATATAGATATGCTGACTTGATCTCAACCTGAATTCATGACCATAAACCATAACTGAGTAGCAACACGACACCATTTTCACTGCCAATTTTTACTGTCAATTCATTCTCTCATTCTCAATGATTATGCCATTCCTCCTCTCTCTTAAAACACTCAATAATTCCATTTCAACTTCTGTTTCATGTTAGCCTGTGCTCTAGACTTAATACGTATACTTAGCTACTCAAAATCTCCACTCAGATTTCTAATATTTAGACATATTTAACATATCTAATATTGAGTTGTTGAGTACTATCCCTTTTATGCCCGCGCCCACCCCAAACCTGTTCATCTTGGGTCCTTACCCAAGTAAATCTTGAGATCTGTTCAAGCCAAAATGTTGGGGTCATCTCTCATAGTCTCATGTACCCCATACCAATGGATCAGCAAATTACTGTAGACTCTATTTTCAAAATACATTTTCAGAATCTGAACATTTCATGGCTGTCTTCAAAGTAATTCAGAATCTGAACATTTCTCACCTCTACCATTCTGGCCCAAGCCACTATCAGCTCTAATCTCAATGACTGCAAATATCCTTCTCCTCAGTATGGCATTCCCTGGTCACCTTAAGTAAGTATCTCCCCACTATCACTCTGTTTTGTTCTTTTTAAAACTCATCTCTACCTGATATTACATTCATATTCTTTTTTTGTCTATCTTTATCCAATAGAACGTAAGCTCTACAAGAACTGTAATTTAATCTAGTTATTCACTGCTGGATCCCCTCTCCCATAACAGGACTATGCAGATAGCACTCAACAAATGTTTTAAATAAGTGAATGAATGATAAATGGAGGGAACTATTCATGCAGCACTTAACCTAACTTGAAAGGGCTAAAGAAAGTTTCTCTGAAATGGTGACATCCGAGGATAAACCCAAAAGACAAGTAGAAGTTAGCCTAATGAAAGAATATGGGAGGCAAGTATTTTTCCATATAGTGAAAACAGCATAAACAAAGACCTCAAGGCAAAGGAAAGCATGGCCAATTTGTGCCATGAAAGTATACACATACTCTCCAAAAATAAAATACTCCTTAAAAAACAAGCACTTAGGGGCGTCTGGGTGGCTCAGTCAGTTAAGTGTCTGACTTTGGCTCAGGTCATGATCCCACGGTCCATGAGTTCGAGCCCCACGTTGGGCTCTGTGCTGACAGCTCAGAGCCTGCAGCCTGCTTCAGATTCTGTGTCTCCCTCTCTGTCTGCCCCTTCCCTGCTTGCAGTCAGTCGGTGTCTCTCTCTCTCTCTTTCTCTCTCTCTCAAAAATAAACATTGGGGCGCCTGGATGGCTCAGTCAGTTGGGCGCCCGATTTCGGCTCAGGTCATATTCTCATGGTTCATGGTTTGAGCCCCACGTCAGGCTCTGTGCTGAAAGCTCAGAGCCTGGAGCCTGCTTCCGATTCTGTGACTCCCTTTCTCTGGCCCTCCCCTGCTCACACTCTGTCTCATTCTCTGTCTCAAAAATAAACAAACATTAAAAAAATGTTGTTTAAAATAATAAATAAATGAACATTTTTTAAAAAGCACTTAAATAGGGGTGCCTGGGTGGCTCAGTTGGTTAAGCGTCCGACTTCGGCTCAGGTCATGATCTCGCGGTCCGTGAGTTCGAGCCCCGCATCGGGCTCTGTGCTGACAGCTCAGAGCCTGGAGCCTGTTTCAGATTCTGTGTCTCCCTCTCTCTCTGACCCTCCCCCGTTCATGCTCTGTCTCTGTCTCAAAAATAAATAAACGTTAAAAAAAAAAAAAAATTTAAAAAAAAAAAAAAGCACTTAAATATATTTTCCCATGTTCTGCATTCTATCCAACACTACACAGAGGACTAACATTGTACACTATCCTATTTATTTTTGGCTAAAGACCATTAGTATACATATTTAAAACATTTTTAGCCCAAGATGACTGCTAGGAAGAAGAATAAAGAAGAATAAGTGTTTTTGCAACATCTCTTATTTACTTCACTATAGTTTCTTTTGTCGCCTTTTATTCTGCATCTTAGCAAAAATTTTTTGATCTGACAAAAGGTAAGACCAGGGCAGCCATGATAAACAGAAAGAAACCATACTAACGGTGCTCAAAGGGTACCAGGCTAAAGTAGCTAAAGCTCCCTTCAAACAAATAACCAAGAAAATAAAAATTAAAGATCAACAAGTGATTACATATTGGTAATATCCTTTGTTATTAGGAAGGGCATCATAACCAACATTGCAGCCAAAGGGACAGTTTGGAAGATAGCTAAAAAACTATCACTAAGGGCAAGATATAACTAAGAAATTTGAGGAAAATAGAAAGATGATTGCAAATGCCAGGAATGCATCTCCTTGGGGACAACCCCAGTATAATGCTCATTAGCAGTCTCATTTGCAGGAAAACAGAGAGCATCAATGAGCTGAAGAGGTTATGATTAGAGTTTAGTATAATTAGAATATATAGTACACAAAATTCACAAAATAAAGTGATTTCAAAGCACATGTGTTTTGGGATCATAGGAATCAACCCTGAGAATACAATGAAAGCCAAAAAATACACTCACATTCAAATTCTGTACACAGTATCAGGGGATTCCCAAATTCTGTGAAAACTCCATATAAAAGCCCAGGTAAAAACCATTATACTTGGGACAACAAAGAGAAGATGTCCCAAGATGAAAGCTTTGCAACAGACATAAGCAAACTGTCCACAGAGGAGTTAGAAGACAGCAGGTTATAGAAGAGTGGGCTCCATACAAAAAGGAAAGCTTACATAGGTGATATGATTATTAGGATGGATAAATTTTAAGAATTCTATCAAGGCACATAACTGTAAGTCCAGAAATCATGATACACCTATGAAACAAATTTAACTACAAAATAATTCTGGATGAAAGAACCCATTTTACTTTAATGCTAAATATACTACAGATATAAACATAAATAAATTATTTTAAGTCCAATGTGACAATGGAATGAAGAATACAAACTAAGCACTCAGGTCTTTACTAGTTGCTAATTTTTGGAATCAGCACAGAAATCAGTCTCAGAACATTTTATGGTTTCATAAACAAAAGAAAGCACTAACAATTTGGACAGTATTAAAGTATAAATGACCAAGGGTGAGGGCATAAAAACAGAGAACTGTACTATGTGAAGTTCAAAAAGGAAGTAACCAATGATCCAAAAATATTAACAACAAAACTATCAAATATCAAGAAGAAGGGACAGTAAGTAAGGAGCAAGAAATCGAATGAGCTCAATTATCATCTTCTGTAGAAGAGAATTTATAATAGGCATTGTCTAACACTGGCAAATGAATTTATAAAAGAACAAGCATATTCCTTATAAGACATTCCTTCTGAGAAATATGACTAGGGTGGGAAATAGTGGATAGGAGATATACCCACTTTTCATCTCAAATTCTTCTCAAACTATTTGGCTCATTACTATGAATTTATGTTATTTAGGTATAAACTAAAAGGAAATTTAAACCAGTTTAGGTAGGTCATTAGTGCTAATGCAATTCCCTGCCAGCACTTAACCTATTTCAAATACTTTTCAAATCTATCAAAGCATGGCTTACTTGTGTCTTTAATGAGGGGTTCATTCTTCTATTTATTCTGTTTATTCAAGTTAGAATTAAAGACTATTACATGTAGAAGAGATATTAAATGAATATTGATGATACCTTTTTAAAAGAATAGACACTTTAGTTCTCATTGTATTAAAATTCTTTCAATTTTGGCACAGTTTACTTGGTCAAAACCAAATATTTAAGTTTACATTAGGGTATTTATAAGATATACAGAGAGACATATTGACTAATGACAAAATATATCCTCCAAATCTTGTTATATTATCTTATTATATGATAATTCCTTTTAAAACCAAAGCATTTCTTGCTGGCCTACTACATCCTAGTCAACAGAATTCAAAGATGAGTGCTTAGGGCAGGAAAACAGAGATGGGAGTTACCACAAAGAAACAGATAAGTGTTCTGTTTGGTCTCTCTTGTGTGGGGAATGGGGAGTGGCAATAGGAGGAGAGACTGGAATGGCAAGAAAAGCAGTGTTTAGATTATCACAGCATTTGTCCCAGCAGGAGACGCGGACCTGAAGGGGATAAATTCAAGACATTATTGAAACTGACAAGTATTAAAAATGATGAGCTCTAAATCACCAACTTGACATTTTATAAAAGCCAAAGGGGAATCTAAAAATTCTAGTTTAGATAACCAAGTGGAAGATGATGGCTCAAGGCAGAAAACATAGAAGAGAAACAAAATGGGGAATAATCATGTGTTCAATACTGGATACAAAGTTTGCTATTATTTAACTTGTGCAGCTGTCCAAAGGGTAGCTGGAATCAGACCTAGAATTTCAGAACCCAGAAAACAGAAGAGTAGATTACTTAGTTGAAGCAATGGAAGAGAAAGTTTTCATACATATATACTGCTGGGGGTGGGGTGGGAAGGAGTCATTTAGAATTACCCACATTTAAAGGGCAGCTAGAAGAAAAGCCAGTGAAGCAGACCAAAAAGTCAGAGGGGTAATATAAATAACAGCTTCCATTTTTCAAAAGCAATTTGTCACACAAATCTGTGAAGTACTGTAGGAGATATTAAACTGCTTCTTGAGATTGGTATTATCATCATTTTAGTGAGAATAACAAAGAGGCTTTAAGATGTGAAATACCTTACTCCAAATCATTCAGCTAATAAGCGGAAAGACCAGAACTCAAATTCTGTTTCACTGACTCTAAAGTCCATCCTCGTAACCAGTATACTACCACATCATAACGGAAGCCAAGACAAGACAAGCTAGAAACAAGTAAATTTCCTCACCTCTTCCTTCTACTAACTAAATCACACTGCATGTGTCAGGGTTTCCCTACATCTGTCCTCAAGTCCACCAGCCCACTCCCAAAACACATTTATGTTTTTAAGAAGCTGGGACTCATCTTATTCCAGTTTACTCTCAGTAGTATCATTAATGAGATGTATCAGTGTAGCTCCACTAAAAAGGATAGTTAATTTTTAGCTAACAACATAATGAAGTTAAAAATTTATTGGTAAGTTTGAGTTCTGACATAAATTTTAAATAATGATTGAATAAAAGAAATCTTATTCACTCATTCAAACATTTATTTACTGTCTCTTATGTACCAAGCACTAGGGATAAAAAGTTATTTAAAAACAGATTCTAATGCTGTCTCACAACCAACATTAGAGTTGCTTTATTTTGTCTTTACTTGAGTAACCTTGCAAGCTACTTAAAATATTTAATTTAATACATAATATCCTTTAATACTGTGTTCCTTAAAGGGGCGCCTGGGTGGCGCAGTCGGTTAAGCGTCCGACTTCAGCCAGGTCACGATCTCACGGTCCGTGAGTTCGAGCCCCGCGTCGGGCTCTGGGCTGATGGCTCGGAGCCTGGAGCCTGTTTCCGATTCTGTGTCTCCCTCTCTCTCTGCCCCTCCCCTGTTCATGCTCTGTCTCTCTCTGTCCCAAAAACTAAATAAAAAACGTTGAAAAAAAAATTAAAAAAAAAAAAAAAAATACTGTGTTCCTTAAGAAAAAAGTTAACACTTATAACAAAATATTCCTCTAAGTTTGAAAACTTAATTTTCATATTATTTCAATAATGGCCTGTTTCTCAATCTAGAATCCCTTATATTATTCTTGTGGCACTCTCCTCACTAACAAGGTCTTCACTCTTAGGGAATTAAGACTTAATTCAACATACACATATCATTTTGTCATTAATTTGGGAATCAAATCCAAAATTTTATACTAAAATGTAGGTAAGTAGGCAAATCCTATAATGACATTGTTGTGTCAGATATTTAAACTGTTTTAAAAAACAAACTAGCTTTTAGATGGAAAAACAACACAAGAACAAAAGGGGTAAATAAAGTTTGAAATATTTTAGGGAACATTTCATAAGAAATGTCTTAACATACATAAACATGATCATTTCCTTAAAATGCTCCTTAGAATTTCTTGGACAAAACAATTTCTATCTGTTAAAATATGGAATTTCTACTATTTTCTTTACCCAGGAAAATAATAAATTTCCCTCTATATACTCAGAAGAAACTTCTGGGAAACCAATTTTACATCCACTTGCAGTCACCCTTTCAAAATACTAGAAGATTATCATGTTATAAATTAGACAATCTCTCTGCTCAGAAATGCTTTCCTTAACCTAAAAATAAATTTAAAAATCTATTAACTCTATTAAAATAGCCTGGCACATATTAGACATGTAGTAAGTGCTACTATAGTTACAAAACTTTTATTCATTTGAATTTTACTTAATCAGCCTACTTTGAAGCCTACGGGCACATTTAGTTCAACATCATGACTCAGGGAAACAAAACAAAACAAAACAAAACAAGACATCCTTTGGCCCAGACTTTCCTTAAATCCAGAACTGGAAGAGTCCAAAAGTTTCTAACTGGTCACAAAAGGGCCCGAGCAAGACAGCAAAACTGACTCAACAGAACCCAATATCATCATTGCTGAGGCTATGTTAGGAACCAATCTGGCTGTATCTGTTAGCAGTGTCCTCCCTTTGTTAGAGTACCAGATAACCAGGTTATCTATCAGCACACAGGTAGCCTTTTTGTAGGAATCTACTCTCAGAAACTTCAAAATAAAATTTGTGCTTAATTTTTCACCAAAACAGTATTTTTGTCTGCCTTTTCTAAAACTGGGGACAAGTTAGTGCTTACCAGGAATTCTCCCTGATTTCTGAGATAAAGTAAGCATGCTCTGTGATACATATTTATATAGTGACCCAAAGACCAGGAATAGGAAGGAAAAAAAAAACAACCATGGTATCAATATATTTTTTTCAGTTTACTTAGCACCCAGAAATCTGCAAGTTTCCATCATTCCCAGATGCTACTGCCATTCCCAGTCCTGACACCTCCATTAACTACTTCTATGAAATTAAAAAATAATAACAAAATGGCACTCATTTGTCATTTCCTAACCCAAGTTAGCTAGGAACTTCTCACCAGGATTTATCAAAACTGAGATCATAAAACCTCATAAATACCCAGTATATAATACTTCAGTAGGCAAAAAACAATACAATAGCATTACATGAGATAGTTGTAAAGGCCGTATCACAAAACTGAGACTTTGCACAAAACAACCAAAGTAAATTCTACAAGCAGCATAATATCCAACAATATCCAACTGATTTTATAGGTTAAACAAAAAATTACCACATGACCCAGTAATTCTACTTCAAAGTATACATAAGTTCACACAAAAACTTTTACACAAATGTCATTGCAGCATTATTCATAATAGTAAGCAAAGTAGAAACAATCCAATCATCAATTAATGGATGGATAAATAAAATGTTATAGCCACAGAACGGAATTTTTTTGCAATAAAAAGAAATGAAGTACTGATACATGCTACAACTTGGATAAACCTTGAAAACATTATGCTAACAGAAAAGCCAGTCACAAAAGACCATGTTATAGGATTCTATTTATATGAAATCTCCATAACAGGCATACAGAAAGTAGATTAGTGTTCGCACAGGGATGGGGGATTAGCAGGTGTGAATGCTAATGGGTCTGGGGTTTCTTTTTGGGGTGATGAAAATGTTCTAAAATTGTGGAACTAGACACACAACTCTGTGGATGTACTAAAAACTCACTGAATTGTATACTTTAAATGAGTAAATTGTATATATGTGAATTGTACCTTAATAAAGCTATTACTTAAAAAAAACAACTTTGTGCTGCAAAAGTTGAGAAGGGAAGTACAAATATTAGAAAAAACAAGAAACAGCAGCATTATTATAAAGTTTACCCCACAAATCAAGGAGCAAAGACTCTTAATTTACTCTTTAACAAAATATGTTACTGTTATGAAAACTGTATTTAATCAGATCTTGCTAATTTTCTAAGAAAAGACCTCATATTTAGGAACTATGCTTATTCTCACATGGACATTTACACACACACACACACACACACAAATTAAACTTAAATGATTCTCTGAAGAGCTCATATCACAGAGATTTTATAAGCCAAGAGAAACAGAAGTGTATATGAAACTAAATGTAAAACGATTCTCATAAACCCTCTCTCATTCTGAGTATATTTTTTCTCAGATAAGTCAGGTAATTAATGTCAATAACTAAAAAGAGTCTCCACACAAATAATACTGTTCTTAAAAAGTGTGTACTTTGAATCACCCATTTGTAATCAGGAACTAGTTGTCATACCTTAATATACCAATTACAAAACATATTCTATGAAACAAAGAAAGACCTCTATTAACCTGTACTCACAAGAAGAAACAGAGATTTTAACCAGACTTTATTACTTCTGACTGGTATTTTCCCTCTACATTAAAATATTTTTAAGTAAAGGTGATATCAGTAAGTTAAATATGAATCTTCAATAAAAATACAGGATTTAAGGAAACTAAAGAATGACAAAGTTTTTTAAACAGTTTCTCAAAAGTAGGAAAACCATATGTAAGAGGAAATTTCCATACAAAGTTTGTACATAAAGAAAAAGAGAACAAAGATTGTAACACAAGACTACCAAAGAAAAATATTTAAAAAGAGAAGACATGTAGAAAGATTCCAACAACAAAATTTATATGGAAAGAACATGGTAAAATAAAAATTAGCTCTAATTTTCTAAAATTAGTTTGTTTTTTTTTTAATTTTTTTTTTCTTTTTTTTTCAACTTTTTTTTTTTTAATTTATTTTTGGGACAGAGAGAGACAGAGCATGAACGGGGGAGGGGCAGAGAGAGAGGGAGACACAGAATCGGAAACAGGCTCCAGGCTCCGAGCCATCAGCCCAGAGCCTGATGCGGGGCTCGAACTCACGGACCGTGAGATCGTGACCTGGCTGAAGTCGGACGCTTAACCGACTGTGCCACCCAGGCGCCCCTAAAATTAGTTTTTATAGAAATTATTATAAAGAACTACCAAAGGATTATGTAAACATATCGGGATTATGTAAACTCTGAATATGATTATATTTTGATATACTAAGAAAAACTACCCCATCTGAAGAAAGTAATATGGAAAAATAAAGATCCTACAACATCACCTAGTTATATTATTTTTCAGAAAGTTTTCTCAAACGTAAAAATATTAAAGAAACATATATTTTATAACTAAACATAGCTAATTACTAAAAACAATATAAGCTCTATGACACTTACTAATTTCAAAATAGTGTATGATTATTAGGAAAAACTCCCCAACTAGTCATGCAAATATCTGGAACATAAACATATCTATTACCTTACTTTCTGTTGCAACTTGAAAGTGAAGAAGTGTGTAAGAAATTAACATCTTATGTTTTGTATGATAAAACGGTGACATACTTCAGTCATTTTTCCCAGTTTTAAAGATAAGAATAGTGTCTGTGTCTCTAAAAGTCATTCATCAATGTACATAATTGGTATACCAAAATATAAAGAGTTAGACAAATAAGAACTATTTCAAGTATTAATCTAACCATTACTTTCCCTACTGATGGTTAAAATCAAGTAGCACAAAAATTTCTATGACTTACATTGTTGTTGCGAGTTTCTACAGCAGGGAACTTTCTGACTATGAATTTCACAGCAGATTCCAGATTTTTGTCAATAAGGTAGGATGGTTTTGCCTTGGGATCTCCACATGCCTATAAAACAACAGTAATAAAAAAGTGAAATGCATCCTTGTTCTAAAACCAACTAACTAATAGCAAATCTGTAATCAGAAATTAGAGATATTTATTGTTTTTGGTGAACAGGTGATAAAATGAATAGGCAAAGTGCAGGGATTGTCACAGCTGAAATATGCAATGGGAGACAGTACAGAGATGTTCTTCTACTGAAAAAAATGCATGGAAAGTTTCAAAGCAGTTAGCGCAGAACAGCAGTGAAGAAAAAAGCTCAAACCTAAAGAAAAAAAGAAAAAGAAAAAAAAAAGTCTTGGTTTGAGGTAGAATTGTATTCATCTGAAGCTAATAAATTATTACAAAATTAAATATTCAGAAGAGTACTGGAAATGTTTCTTTCTAAGTGTTATAAAATAAAAGCTTATGTTTAAATGTCTTTTCCAAAATGTTTTCCTCATTCATTTTAAACATTTTAATACAAGAGCCCTAGTTCAAAAGAACTGGAAGCTGCTAAAATTGTCTTTATAGTACTCAAGTGTGTAACCTGTTCCTCTGAACACCTGAGTTACAACAGTATTTTTCCATCATACCGGCAGCACGTCAAACAATGAATCTGTATCTGTTCTAGATCTCATAAGCACAGAATAAATGGGAATGTTTACATTTTGACCACATCAGCCATATAGCATTCTCTGTAGTAAACTGTAAAGCATTATACAAATGTAAGCATTAGAAAGAACTTTTTATCTGAACTATTAGCAATACAGAATATAATCAGTACTATTCAGTGGTTCGTTATGCGACATTTAACTAACTGCTTGCTAGTGAGATGTTATTTCTTAGGGAATTAAACTATAACATTGCTATTTAACTTCTCATTGAATTTTTTTTAATGTGTCCTTTGAAAAGTTTTATCTCTCTACTATGTGTGAGGAAATATCATATTGCAATTTAATGTTTTTTTTTTCATCTTTTACTATGGCTATGTTGTGAATTGCAGAAAGAGAAGTTATGAAACATGAAACTGATCTGAAAGCGGGCAAGCGGGCAAAGGGAAGGTGAAAAGCTTTGCAAACCTTCCAAACTTGTCCTTGCTGGGGAAGCATTGTAATAAAAAGAGAGAAAATTACGTGTAAACAATGATTGTCAAACTATGACATACGTTTCAGTAGAGAACTTATGCACCGCAGACTATGAATAACAAAACAAGATTAGAACTATATGGTGCTACAATTTTAAAGGTATTCTAAGTAGCGAGTTTAGTATACAATAGATTTTATAGAGTTTACACTATTCATATATATTTAAATACTACTGTGTAAGTGTACAACCATGTCAGTTTCTTGGTGCTCTTTCTAAATCAACTTAAAATAATACTAGAAGGAAAAATGAAGACTACATGCAACTATAAAAACAGGAGCAAAACCGTCAGTGAAATTTTACATACCTTAAAAAGAAACGGTAGCCAAGAATAAAAGTAAATTGTTATTGGATGACTTTTGCACTTCAGCCCAAATTGAAACTATTTTTCAAAAATCACCTAACTCCCTTCCAAGTCAAAGTATAAAAATCAATGGAAACATTCCTGTATTTTCCAAATGGAAATAGGAATGCATTAAGAATGCTCTTAATTCTCAAACGTAAGTAGATAAAGCAAAATTAATTTAAGAAATTTAGAACTTCATAATCCTTCATGAGATTGACACAAGGCAACTATGCAAATTCTATTTCAACATCATAAATACTAAAATATATCTGACTTTTCTTCAGAGTAGACCATCATTTATTGCACATAAACTAATTTGCTAATTAGTCCACCTCCCCAAAAATATTATGCTATATAATAATAACTAAGAACCACATACTAAAATTCTGTCCAAACAGAAATACCTAGATTAGCATTTCCTTACACCAATGATACAATGAAAATCAAGTTTCCTAAATATTGCCTGAGGTGGTGCAGAATCCTAAAGTGATTCCAAATTACATTCAGTTTATTTTTTTATTACATTCAGTTTTTCAGTGAAATGTTTTATCCTCCATATTCTAATATTTAAAAATTTAACTATCCATTCTAACAATATTAGTGACTATCTAATAACAAAAATACGATAGACTACTATACCCATTTCCCATGAGCACAAATTCTACTGTATAAGAATTTAATCAAGTATCTGAAAACTAACATATATGTATGCTCACATATATACGTGCTCAGGTGAGCATGTACATATAAGAGGAACTCTTCCTTCTCCCTCTAAAAACTAAAAGAATGGAATTTCATTTCCATGGAAAAATAAATGGTTGTATAATCTTTCCTTGGAATTGATTTCCCTATTTCCACCCTGCTCAATGAGCCATAGCTAAACATACGATAGCGGGAGACAGAACACAGACTCTAAAACTTACTGGGTTTTAATCTTCACCACTTACAATCCACAGGACTTGAATATATTACAAAATATCTCCTAGTCTCAGTTTCTTCATGTTTAAATGAGGAAGTTAGTACTTACCTCATACATTCATTATGAGGATTATAAAAGAGATAAACTGTGTACAATATTTAGCTGAAGGACTGACACATAAGTGCTCTAAAATGCTCTAAAAATGCTCGTTGTTGTCAATAACAGCTACAATAATTATAATTACTCAAGTAAAAGTCTCATGAATAGTAATTGCAAAACAGTATTTATCATAGTATATGGAACTAGAAATGACTACAATTCCCTCTTCTAATCACATATTTCCTTCATTTGCCCTACGTCTACCAAATTTGTTGCACTTTTACAGTTTAACCTAATAGTTAAGAACATGATTTCCAAGATATTCAAATCCTAGCTCCATCACTTCCTAGCTGCATAACCATAAGCAAGTGATTTTACTCCTCTATGCCTCAGTTTTTCCATCTGTTACATAGGTTGATAATAAATACAGTTCACCCTATAAGGTCTTTAGCCCCATTACATGAATATCTGTGTGTGTATGTGTGTGTGCATGCATGCAATTTACAGATAGTTAGCATACCACGAGCACTCAGAAATGCCAATAAAAAATACAGGGTTCATAGGTACTATACAAAAGTACTAGACCTTATTTTATTTTTTCTGAAATCAACCTGCTTGATTTATTTAAATACCAACAGAGACACTGTGTAAGGAAAACTCAAGCAAAGAAAAAAAAAAGTACAAGAAAAAAACAATGACCTGACTAAAAGCTAACATCTAAGTAAATAAATACATCTAACAAAAAGCTGTACTTAATTCAGTTAAAAAGGATTTCCTACTGGGGTGCCTAGATGGCTCAGTCAGTTAAGCATCTGACTTTGGCTCAGGTCATGATCTCACGGTTCATAAGTTCGAGCCCTGCATTGGGCTCTCTGCTGTCAGCACGGAGCCTGCTTCAGATCCTCTGTCTCCCTCCCCCATTCACTCTCTCTCTCTCTCTCAAAAATGAAGATTTTTTTAAAAAAGGATTTCCTACTTGGGCGCCTGGATGGCTCAGTTGGTTAAGCGACGGACTTCTGCTGAAGTCATGATCTCGTGATTCCTAAGGTTCAAGTCCCACATCAGGCTCTGTGCTAACAGATGAAGCCTGCTTGGGATTCTCTCTCTGCTCCTACCCTGCTTGCCTGCTCTTTCTCAAAATAAATAAACATTAAAAAAGAGGGGGGGGGGGAGGGGGATTTCCTACTATACCAAAACAGTATAGCAAAATTCCAAGTAACCAGCTGTCTCAGTTTATAAAAATTGATCTTCTTCTTCCCCACCCTATCTCAGCACATTTCATTTTCAGGATATGCAGGACAAAGATATCATAAAATAACAACCTGTATTTCAAAAACACTGTCTGCAGTTGGTACCTATGAAACTCTACCTCATCCTACAACTACAATATTACACAAAATTAATCTTTCACTCTCAAAAGTATCATCCTTTGAAGTGGCACATTTAAGAAAATGACATATACTACTGTACTTAGTTATTAACACATTTTACAGTAATACATATCAAAAAGGCTTACCATAAAGACTGAATCAAAAGATTTAACAAATTACCAATTAAATTAAACTTTTGAATAAAACTTTTGAATACTTCTACCATGCCACACACACCAAAAAAGAAAAAGAAAGAAGGAAAAGGTGAGTACAGGGCAAAATTACATCTAAATAACTGAACTTATAGCCCTACTGAAAAAAAATTTTTTTTTTTTTGCTTAATTGGCTAAAAGAGCTACTTCACTAGAGAAAAAGGACACTATATCTGAACCACAGAATTAAAAAAAAAAAAACTCACTCCAAAATCTTGTTTATCTTGACTTACCATGCTTTCATAATGCATAAAATACTGTAATTTAAAATTCCAGAAGATCTAAAGCAAATTTAAATATTTATATACTTAAACTTCCAGTTCTCACAATTGAAATTTTATTTTCTATGAATATTCTACCTATCTTTAAATTCAACAAGGTTATGACTATATAAATTTTTTTAAATATTTATTTTTGATAGAGAGAGACAGAGCACAAGTGGGGGAGGGGCAGAGAGAGAAGGAGACACAGAATCCAAAGGGAGCTCCAGGCACCGAGCAGTCAGCACAGAGCCCGATGCGGGGATCGAACTCACAAATTGCGAGATGATGACCTGACCCAAAGTCGGATGCTCAACCAACTGAGTCACACAGGTGCCCCTTAGGTTTTTTGAATTTTTTTTTTATATTTTATTTAAGTTATGACTATATAATGTGACAGATAAAATTGCACTAGTGTTAAAGGGAATACTTAAATATAATAACTAAGAAATCTGTCTCTGAGTCAAAGAGCACAGCCCATATGACTTCCTGGCAAGTTGTTTAATCTCTGAACTTCAGTTCTATAATCCACAAATGAAGGGTACTAATACTACCTACTTAACAGGATAGATTGTACAGATTTTTAAAAGACAAACTGCAAATAAAGTGCTTATTCCAGTGCCTGGTACATAAGCACTTAATAATTAAGTTCTAAATAATCATCTTCTATTTTTTAAAATAAAACTTCCCAAAACACATCAATATCTATAGTGAGTTCCCAATTATCAAAGTTAAGATTTTCTATGTAACCAATTCTAGGTCAGTATTTCAATCGACATCTCCAAGTTCATTTTTTTCACAAAATACAAATATAATATTTATTACCAAAAATAAAGAACAAAGATGTTTTAGAAAACCATATAATATTTTCCTCATGCCAAAAAGTAAACATCCTTCACTGGAAACCTCAAGACCAAACTTTATGTGATTTTAAAGTAAACCTTATAACAAATATTTCTGCCAATCTACCACCAAAACCCCTTCCAAGTCCCTTCCTTAGGCTGTCACAACATAAGATTACATAACACAGATTAATTTTACGTGATTAGTGCTACCTGTTTTTTCAAGAACTTATCATGTTAAAAAAATCAAATATAGATAGAAATAGTCCTCTATTCATAAGAGATTATGCGACAATCAAGAAAGCAGAAAACAGGGGCGCCTGGGTGGCTCAGTCAGTTAAGCATATGACTTTGGCTCAGGTCATGTTCTTGCAATTTGTGAGTTCAAGCCCCACATCGGGCTCCGTGCTAACAGCTCAAAGCCTGAAGCCTGCTTCAAATTCTATGTCTCCCTCTCTCTCTCTCTCTGCCCCCTCCCCCACTCACACTCTGTCTTTCTCTCAAATATAAATAAACATTAAAAAGTTTTTTTTAAAAGAAAAAAGAAAACAACAACAAGGGTAGGGAATAAAGAGAACATTTACTGGGCACCTGCTGTGTGTAAAACATCTATACTTTAGAAAGTGTCTAACCCATCACTCAACGGAGAGGAAAGGAGCTTCAGAAAAATTAAGGTTTTACAACTATTAGCTGTTGAGGACCCAAAGATTCCAAAGCACTAAAAATGCTTAATTAAAAAAAAATTTAAAAAACACAAAAAGTAAAAAAACATGCCCCATTCTTTCACTACCTCAGCTGCTCAAAACTTTCACTGGAGTAATTACTATCAAAGGAAAAACCTGCTTAGTTCGATCAGTTTTATTTTTTAAGTCCTAGTCTATCTAAGTCAGCAGTAAAACACATTCCTTTGCCAAAAAACTATAGAACAAACCAATTTTTTAAATATAGTAACTTACAGGCACCTGGCTGGCTCACCTGGTTAAGTGTCCGACTCGTAACGTTTATTTATTTTAGGAGAGACAGGGAAAGTACAAGTCAGGGAGGAGCAGAGAGAAAGAGAATCCCAAGCCGGCTTCTTGCTATCCACCCAGAGCCCCTTGCTCAATTTCACAAACCATGAAATCAAGACCTGAGCCAGAATCATGAGAGATGGAGCGTGGAGTGGGGCTCTGTGCCGACAGTGCTGAGCCTGCTTAGGATTCTCTCTCTCCCTCTCTCTCTGCCCCTCTGCCCCTCTCTCTCTCAAAATAAATGAACTTTTTAAGAAAATAAAATAAATTCAATAATTTAATTAAAAAACATGAAGTGCCTGGGTGGCTCAGTTGGTTAAGCATCCGACTTCAGCTCAAGTCATGATCTCATGGTCTATGGGTTTAAGCCCCATGTTGAGCTCTGTGCTGACAGCTCAGAGCCTAGAGCTGCTTCAGATTCTCTGCCCCTCCCCCGCTCATGCTCTCTCTCAAAAATAAAACATTAAAAAAAAAAATCTTAAAAATAAAATGAATGAAATCCCAGAGATCAGAGTGAGAATACTATTTGTGAGAGTACAGGAAAGAAACCAGCCCCATCTGAATATGTAAGGGAAGAACAGAAAAATGCAAAATGTTACCAATTTATATAGAAACAGGAATTTAATTTTTTCTCAATAAAAAAAGTCAGAGCTTTTAAAGGTTTTGCACAATTAAAAGCATAACAGGACCAAGATTCTCCCGAGTCTCCAAGGAAATTAACTGACATTAAAGCCTAGAAGAAGAATGAACATCACCTAAAATCATGGACTAGTAAAGCAACTTACCTAGCCTTCTTTTATTTATTTTAGAAATAATGAAAATAATACAATGAAATCTTTCAATAGGTACTGGAAAATCTGTCAGAAGCAAAACAAGCCTTAAATTCTCATATTAGTGGTTAATTTTCCAATTATTTTGTTTTCTTGTCCATATCACCTACATTTTGGCAAACCAAACTGCTTTGAACTTCCCCTTGGGAAGTGAAAAAAAAAAAAAGCAATTCACTGCTAAAATTTAGATTAAGAAGCTTCACAGGAAAGTTAACTGGAATTATTAGAAATGCTTTCTTTAATATTAATATAAATTGGGGTACCTGAGTGACTCAAGTCGATTGAGCATCCAACTTCAGTTCAGGTCATGATCTCACGATTTGTGAGTTTGAGCCCCGCATCCAGCAGCATCCTGCTGGCAGCAGGGCCTGGAGACTGCTTTGGATCCTGTGTCACCCTGTCTCTATGTGTGCCTCCCCCCCAACTCATGCTCTGTCTCTCAAAAATAAACTAACATTAAAAAAAGTTTTTTAGGGGCGCCTGGGTGGCTCAGTCGGTTGAGCATCCGACTTCGGCTCAGGTCATCATCTCGCAGTCCATGAGTTCGAGCCACACGTCGGGCGCTGTGCTGACAGCTCGGAGCCTAGGGCCTGTTTCGGATTCTGTGTCTCCCTCTCTCTCTGCCCCTCCCCAACTCGCACTCTGTCTCCCTCTGTCTCAAAAATAAATAAACATTAAAAAAAAAATTTTAATAAAAAAATAAATAAAATTTTTTAATTAATGTAAATGTATCAATAACTACCTGTTATTTACAGCTAATAACATCCACCTTAAAGGTATATAAATTATGC
Source organism: Neofelis nebulosa (assembly GCF_028018385.1). NCBI lineage: Eukaryota > Metazoa > Chordata > Mammalia > Carnivora > Felidae > Neofelis > Neofelis nebulosa. The sequence continues at coordinate 51,133,520 of NC_080783.1, read as the reverse complement.
TTATTGTTATTCTAAGCACTAGTTCTGGGAAAAATCACAAACTTAAGAAATATTTCAATGTCTTATATAATTCAAAATTAATTAAAAATTTTAATGATATAGGGGCAGTTGCGTGGCACAGTTAACTGTCCAACATTGGCTCAAGGTAATGATCTCATGGTTTCTGGGTTTGAGCCCCACATGAGGCTCTCTGCTGTCAGCATGGAGCTTGCTTCAGAACTTCTGCCTCCCTCTCTCTCTACCCCTCTCCCACTTGCTCTCTCTCTCTCTCTCTCTCTCAAAAAGAAACATTTAAAAAATTTTAATGATTCAAATGCATTACTAATTACTACTCAATTCAAAAGAAGAGGTCTATGTCACTGTTGCTCTTAAACATTTTTCAGCTTCCAATACAGAAAAACATCTCCATTTATAAAACAAAGGTGCTCCATAGTTTTTTTAAAAGCATTATATATGATCATATTTTTACTGTTTTAGAGAAGCTACTCTTTAAAGGACTACTGAATACTTACTCTGTATTAGCAGTAAGTAGATATCAAACTATAATGTCAGGTAGTTAAAAAGGATAATTAAGAAATATTTCCAGAAGTTGTCTTGAGATGGATTTAACAGGGGAAAAAAATAAACACTTATTAAAGGTCCACTTTGTTTCAAGGCCCAGGAATAGGTTTGATAACAATAGCCAAAACTTATTTATTTCTTACTCTTGTGCCAGGCACTGCACTAGCACTTAATACTAATTAACTCATTGAATTCTCAACCTTATAAGGTTAACTAAAGAGTATCCCACAGGGGTGCCTGGCTGGCTCAGTTGGTGAAGCATGCAACTCTTGATCTCAGAGTTGTGAGTTCAAGCCCCACGTTGGTTGTAGAGATTACTTAAAAATAAAAAATAAAGAGTATTCCACAGATGTAGGAGAAACGGCATATCTATTTAAGATTTCGAGTTAGAATCAAGAAGATTAACATGGCATAGAAAATAAAAAGTGTACCTTGAAGCATAACAGAAGCTGAGAACAAATACTCAGTAGATGATTTTGCTGGTAGAAAGTCTACATGCAGTCTACTAGCATTCCAGAAATTTAGTTATACCACAGAAAACAAAATTAAATCACTACAGTGAACAACTTCCTGAGAAAAAAATCAGAGGTATTAAAAACATATTTTACTTATCTTAGTGGCTCTTAACATCAGAATCACTTCAGGGGCTTTTTCTTCTCAGTAGTTTGTGTCAAGATACACATGTATTTTTAAAAACCCTTTATAATGATTATATTATGTATCCCTGGCTAAGAACCACTAGTCTTCGAAGCTTATAAATAAAGAAACTATTATAACCCAGAAAGGTTAAATAACTTGCCCAAAGTTTAAAAAACAAAATAGAAGGGCACCTGGGTGGCTCAGTCAGGTAAGCGTCCAACTTCATTCAGCTCAGGTCATGATCTCGCGGTTTGTGGGTTCGATCCCCGCATCAGGCTCTGTGCTGATTAACCTTATAAGGTTTGGAGCCTGGAGCCTGCTTCAGATTGTGTCTCCCTCTCTCTCTGCCTGTCCCCCAGTCGCACTCTGTCTCTGTCTCTCGCACAAATAAACATTAAAATATTAAAAAAAAAAATAGTACCAGAGCTTTATCTAGAATCTAGTTCTCTCAAGCTACAGAATATACTACAACTATGGAAAATGATAGACAAGTTTAGAAGCTGTATGCCAGCAAGAAGGACATTAGACATTACTAAGGTATTTTATAACCTTATATGTTTTATATCTTTATATATTCTCCTGAACAGAAGTTTTGGAACCTTAAATAATGACTGACTACTCCTTGACATTGCCTACCTGAAGCTTCTATTCCTACTTCAAAACCAAGCACAAAAGTCATTATCTCTTCTTCCTCAGAATGGAATCCTCAACGCTCTTCTGAAGATTCCCATAATCACACTTACATAATACATTTCAGTTAGATCTCTGTAAATCTCTCATACCTACTAAAATATGAACTTCTTGACATTGGAGACTGTATATTAATTTACCAGTGTCTATGAAGGAAGACATTCAACAAATGAAGAGTAAACAAATGGAAACCCTCAAAATTTGGGACTAAAACAACAGTTCGTAAGATTTATAAAATACCTTAAAAAAATTTTTTTTAATTTATTTATTTTTGAGACAGAGAGAGACAGAGCATGAACGGGGGAGGGACAGAGAGAGAGGGAGACACAGAATCTGAAACAGGCTCCAGGCTCTGAGCCATCAGCCCAGAGCCTGACGCGGGGCTCGAACTCACGGACCGCGAGATCGTGACCTGAGCTGAATTCGGACGCTCAACCGACTGAGCCACCCAGGCGCCCCATACAAAATACTTTTTAAAATGTAGTTTTAGATACTATCAAGTATCTATGCAATAAAAAAGTATTTTCCAATATAGGCTTTTACTTAAAACAGGAGATACCTTTAAAATTGGCACACGTACAACCCTACTTACAAATTAGCAATTCAAGAACTTATGAAGTTTGTTAACTTATTTAACTAAAACACTACACTGTAACACTATTTGAAGAAATAATTAACTAGGAGATTGTCTCATCACAATTTACCAAAAGTAAAAAATTTACCAAAGTCTGATTATGGTACTGCAAATTCCTACAGCATTAAAACTAAAAAGATTTTACATTTACTGATAAAGGCAACAGTAAAAACAGCCAACAACAACAACAAAACACAGAAGAGTACTACTAGTTTACTAATTACTAATTTTTGCCCAAGACAGAAACAAACTTATTGGTTAGACTTTCTTTTTTTTAAAGTTTATTTATTTTGAGAGAGAGAGAGAGAGAACACATGTGCATGTTGGAGGGGCAGAGAGAGAAGAGACAGAGAAAATCCCAAGCAGGCTCCGCACTGTCAGCACAGAGCCCAATACGGGGCTTGAACTCACAAACCATGAGATCATGAACCTGAGCTGAAATAAAAGTCAGACACTTAACTGACTGAGCCACCCTGGTACCTGCTGGTGGGGCTTTCTTTACTGCACTTCTTATATTTCATGTTATGGAACATTCAATGTGAAAATGTTACCATTTGACTTCATGTAAAATGAAAAAAGTACATTTAAAATTCCATTTAATTTGGAACAGAGTATCGAGTTAGGAAATGATTCCATGTGTCCTTAAAATTAGGAAAGATAAATGCTACTTCATTGTATCTTTTAGTTTACACTTTCCTTTCTGCTTTATAAATACTCTTCCCCCAATTTAAGCAAGTTCCTGTTTCTTTAGTATTGTTTATATGATTAGTTCTTTCAGTTTGTATATTTTAATAGGTCAGGGACTAAATTTTAGAAATAATCACAAAGAAAAACTGCACAGAACATGAAAAGTAAATACAAAATATGTTTCCCAAAAAAATTTGAATTGAATTTTAAAGTTCCTAATTCTAGGGGCACCTGGGTGGCTCAGTCAGTTAAGCTTCTGACTTCAGCTCAAGTCACGACCTCGTGGTTCATGAGTTCAAGTGCCACATTGGGCTCTGTGTTGACAGCTCAGAGCCTAGAGCCTGCTTCAAATTCTGTGTCTCCCTCTCTCTCTGTCCCTCTTGTGCTCAACAGGCACATATTTACTTTCTCAAAAATATACATACATACTTACATACATAAATAAATTTCCTAGTTCTAAATCACTGCTCATTTTAACACATGACAAAGCTAAACGGAAGTCTCCAATAATAATCACTCTGGTACACTGATAGTATGATCTCAATTTTCATACAAATCCATACAAAGTTCATACAAATGCAATCTACAGTAAAGACAAAAACTATAACAGAATTACATATTTCTTTAAGGTTACTGTGTTAAAAATCTAATTCTATCTACCAAAAAAATATCAATGACTGTAAACCTAATGGCAAAATAATTAAATGAAGAAGCCATACTTAGTGGTCAATAAAAAAGGTGTCAATCTGAATTCCAGCTGGCTCAGTCAGAAGAACATGCAACTCTTGATCTGGGGGTCATGAGTTTGAGTCCCACATTGGGTATAGAGATTATTAAAAAAAAAAATTAATAAACTAAAAAAAAATTGGACAGATTACTTAACCCCTCCAAATTCAACTCCTTTATCCAGAAATAAGTATGTACATCACAGAACTAAAGACAAAGAAAAAAATATAAACAGCATACAATGGCAGCTAGCATTAATTTCATTACACATTTTTTTTGGACAATAAAGAGATGAAACTATTTAATTCTAGTAACATATAAAGTGTATAACTACTGGAGCTGACCCAAAATTACTGTTAGAATTTAACTGATGTGAACATTCCTAGGATATTATCAAACAATAACATGGATCAGATTTTCAATCATCCTAGTCAAGAAGGACAATTACTTCTGACACTGACAGTTTTTCACCTGAGCCTCCTCATTTTTAACATATTGGACATAGCTAGCTAGTAGCTATGTTCATTCCTTTAAATTTTTCTTACAAAGTATACAAGCAATAGATTAAGGACCCTAATTTCATTTATATGTAAACTGCATCCATGATGCTTCATTTTTATTTTTGTAAAGAATCTAATTTAATCAAAAGGTAATAAAATATGCATGCACATATGTTAGCATTTGCACAGAAAAGCATGTAAGTATACAAGGTTTATTTTTAAAAGTAGGAAATGGGTAAGCAGAGAAATTTCTGAAGTGACACAATTCTGTTATGTTTGAATTTCTAACAATAAACAGGAATACAATAAATGTATTCCTTTTGTAATCATTAAAAAATCCTTAATATTTAAGTTACTTAACAAGTCCACAAAGGATAATCTATCATTGCTACTTAAAAAAAATAAAAATGGGGTCCCTGGGTCGTTCAGTTGGTTGAGCATCCGAGTTCACTCAGGTCATGATCTCACAGTTCGTAAGTTTGAGCCCCCACATCAGGCTCACTGCTATGGGCACGGAGCCGGATTTGGCTCCTATGTCCCCCTCTCTCTCTGCCCCTACCTAGCTCGTGCTGTCTCTCACAAAATAAATAAAATATAAAAAAACAAAATAAAACTAAAAAATAAAAATAATTTTTCCTAAGTATTTTTCAGTGATCTTATTTCCTCGGCCTACCATCCAATATAACAAGAAAAAAATTATCAAATCCTCATTTTTACAAGCAGCATTCATTAAAAAATAAACTTACAAATAGACATAATAGGATCTGTTTAAATAAATAATATATATTATTTAAAATTTTTTTTTTTCAACGTTTTTTATTTATTTTTGGGACAGAGAGAGACAGAGCATGAACGGGGGAGGGGCAGAGAGAGAGGGAGACACAGAATCGGAAACAGGCTCCAGGCTCTGAGCCATCAGCCCAGAGCCTGACGCGGGGCTCGAACTCACGGACCGCGAGATCGTGACCTGGCTGAAGTCGGACGCTTAACCGACTGCGCCACCCAGGCGCCCCAATAATATATATTATTTAATTCGGGTTTATGGAAAGATGTTTCCTTCTTAACATACTTAAGGCTCTCATGAAACCCCCTTGGGGGGCGGGGGGGGGGGGGAATCTCATACTAACAACACTTACTACTCCAGAACTTGCCACAAACCAATCTTTGGAGCATGTTTCTGCTCCTGATTGATGAATGGAGAAAATAATACCCTAAATGAAAAGAGAACACTGAAAGAGAAAACTAAAGCTGGTTCCCCTCCCTTTACCTTGCACTACACCCCTCCTTCACATGCATCTTTTTTTTTTTCCTCCATTAAATAAGCAGGTACCAGCTAAGGACTTTCAATTTCTTTATACTCCTATTCATTTTTTCCTCATAAAATAAATGTATCCAAAATCATGGGGAGAAGACTATGAAAAAAAAAAGAGAGCCTCTAATAAAAAAAATTTTTTTAAACAAGTGAAAATACATTGAAATCTGCAAACACACACCATTCAAAAAAAAAGTCTGCAATAGTTGGGTGGGTCTTTTCTTCTTTTCCGTCATTTAGAATTAAGGCAATGATGTAACTAGAAAAATCACGCAAATATTAACTGAGACCTTTCTAGTAAAGAGTTATCGTTCATATTAGTGATCGGTAGGAAAAAAAAAAAGGAGACTTTGAAAAAACAAAATAGAAATATTTGTTCAACTCAGCAAAAATGTTTTGGTATTTGGGAATGTGTTTGCTAACAGCAGCAAAATTTCAGAAACAAACAAACGTTGCCCCCCAAAAAGTTGCTGAGACTCCTAAATAAACACTTACATTCATGAAAGTTTTAAACTATTTTAACACTGTTATTATCTTTTATCTTCACAAACAATCCATTGAAGTAGGCAGAGCAGGCATTATCTCTGCATTATGGAAACTAAACTGAGCTCAGTTACTATTTAAAATGGGCCACTGTGGGGCGCCTGGGTGGCGCAGTCGGTTAAGCGTCCGACTTCAGCCAGGTCACGATCTCGCGGTCCGTGAGTTCGAGCCCCACGTCAGGCTCTGGGCTGATGGCTCGGAGCCTGGAGCCTGTTTCCGATTCTGTGTCTCCCTCTCTCTCTGCCCCTCCCCCGTTCATGCTCTGTCTCTCTCTGTCCCAAAAAAATAAATAAAAAATGTTGAAAAAAAAAAAAAAATTTAAAATGGGCCACTGTAAACATTATAAAGATAAGATAATGAGAGCTAGAATGGACTTTAACATTCCTTTTACAGTTAATTTTCGTCTGTTTTACAGATGAGAAAAAATAAAGCTCAGGGAAGTCAAGACATCTCTGATGTTACAAAAGGCTCAGTGACAGATTGAAGACTGGAATGCAGGTCTCCTAAGCCCTGGCCCACTACTGTACTTCCAGTACCACACCACAGTCAGATATAAAAGTAGACTGGAAAATGTTAAAAATCAACACGTAGGTAAGTAGCATTACCAGGTCTGGAAAAAAACATATTTTTCAACAAAAAACAGAATTTTTAAGGAATTAAGACACAAATAAATGTAAACATAAAACTACCTACCACCTTCATGTCTTTTCCTAAACTCCTCCTTCACCTGTTCTTTCCTTTTTTTTTTTAAATGTTTATTTTGAGACAATGCACGCCCTCAAGCAAGGTAGGGGCACAGAGACGGCAAGAAAAAAACCCAAGCAAGCAGGCTCGTACTGCCAGCACAGAGCCTAAAGCTGGGCTCGAACTCAAAACCATGAGATCATGGCCTGAGTGGAAACTTAGAGTCAGACACTTAACCGACTGAGCTACCCAGGCGACTCCTCCTTCTGTCCTCACATAAGGATGTGATTAGTCTACAAGTTCCTTAAAATTTCCATAACCTGCACATATTAAGATCTCAAAATTTTTTCAACTGATCAATTTTCTTTTAAAAAAAAGTAAAACGGGCACCAATGGGTGGATCAGTTGGTTGAGGATCCAACATTGACTTGGGCTCAGGTGATGATCCCAGGGTCTTGGGATCAAGCCCCATGTCGTGCTCCACACTGGTCATGGAGCCTGCTTGGGATTCTCTCTCTCTCCCTCTGCCCCTCTCCCCCACTAGCGTTCTAATAAATAAAAATAATAAATAATAATAAATAAAAAGGCATCTTCAATAACCACATTATATTCCTGTAATAAGCATTAAAGTGTGTGTATATATATAATATATATAATATATATATACATCTGTATATACATATATAAATATAGATAATAGATTTTTTTAAGTAGGCTTCATGCCCAGCATGGAGCCCAATGCAAGGCCTGAACTCAGGAACCTGAGATCAAGACTGAGCTGAGATCAAGAGTCAGATGCTTCATCAACTGACCCACCCAGGCACCCCAGTATATTATTTTTTATTACAGTAACTTATGAAGTTATTTTACTCAGGTCACTTTAAGTATTTTCATTGTGTATGCTCACTAAAATATTTCCATGTAGACTTCCAACTGAAACAGGAATCAGATCTGATAGACAATCTAATGCATGTACGCATTAATAAAAATGTGATAATTGATTGGTAGACATGTATTATGCAGTAGAAGGTTTTTTTGAGAACTGTAAGAGATTGGGATTAAAAAGATGTAGCTTATACAGTCATAAAAATGCAGACAGCATGAACCTTATAAACACATGGTGAACCAATCTTACTCACTTTTTTTGGCAAGATTTTTGAACAAATGTTTCAATCCCTAGCCAGCCAGGAAGATATGCCAGTCTTATAGACAACTCTATAGGCTAAAAGATGCAAAAGCTATCTGATGCATTTGTATGCAAAATTGCACAAGGAGAGCAAACCAAAAGTTATTATTAAAACTAGAGCAAGATTATACACACACTCATATGTTATATATGTCATATATGTTAAATGCGTATATATATTCTTAACATGCCATATATGTTAAATATATACATTGTACATATGTGCACCAATATATATGCACACACATATATATGTATTATTCATCCATTTCAACAAGACTTAACGGAAAACTCTGCACCAGGTAAGGCCCTAAGTACCAGTTATTCAAAAACGAGTTAACACCGCCCGTGCCCAGAGGGAACGTAAGGCAAGATAGGCAAAATATTTCTCAATAAACTCTAAATATGCGTTAAGTGCTGAAATATAACAATAACTCAAATATTTGACAATTGGATGGAATAATCACGTTCAAATCATTTTAAATTTCAATAGCTCAGTAATATAAGAACCTGAAGCTTCTCAAAACAGGAAGTGAAAAAAACAAGCTTTTAAGGCAGTGAACTGAAATAACAGGAGTTCAAACGCTTCAAGTTTGTTTTAATTTTGTGCAATTTATGAAGGTAGAATAGGTAAAGTTTGGTTGTGTTTATACCATAAAAATGTCTAAATGCATGCTTAAAAAGGTATTTTGCCCAAATACCCAAATCACTTTTGATGTTACTCTCACTTCCTTTTCTGAAAACCATCGTAACCATTTCCTTTAACCACAATACCACAGGTCTAGTAATTTTTAGTACCGTTTGCCTTGCTTGTTTTTTTAGACAAAGTTCATATAGGAACTAATTTGAAAGTTTGTTAAGGAGCATAATATCACAAGAAAAGTTCAAGTCAATACAACCTGTAAGTAGTACTATCTAAAATTAAGTTGTTTCCATCTACCATAAATGTATAACCAAAGCTCTTTGGTAAATGCAGAGGGCTTCTTTGTGATGACGCTGAGCTCCTGCCACAGAAGATGTAACAAACTGAATAGACATGTTGCAGTTGCCCTCTCCAGATTTTACTGAGTTTAGAGGCAAATCAATCCTTGCATTCAGGTGAGCAACAGGAACACAAGCCATCCTTATAAAAAATTTATCACTATTAAGCTAGCATAGTCTTCTCCTTTAGAATTACAACATCTATATCAAATTGTTGGAATCAATCAGTTTTAAAACTTGAACTCCATGATATGGATTTCAAAAAAATATTTCTTCAGCAGCCCTAATTTACACACATTATAATTATATTGCTATGGTCAAGCTACAAGGAATGTTCATGATATAGTTAAAATGCCAACAAAAATAACTATGAAAACATGACATCAAATACACACTGCAAACTCAAAAAATGGTAGAGTGTGCCCAAAAATCTCTTTAATTTGCTCTTCACCACGTTCTTTGAAACTTACTAACCTTGCCTTAAAAGGAAAACGATTTTGGTCTGTTTTCTCTCAAGATAAATTAATACAATATTTGTCCTATCTTTACATCTATTTCTCTTAACTCCAACTCAGCCTTCCATTTCTTATTCTACTGAGGCCATTTAAAGACTGTCGATGGGCCTTTTAGTTACAACTACACAAATTTTCCTTACATGTTATAAACCAGCAGTAATAGCAACATATTTACAGTTCTAATTGTACCGACACCGAACTTTAAGAAATGGTGTTTCGGTGCTATTAGATAGACATGGTTGCAAAAACTAAGAGGAGGAGTAAAGAGGGATGGAAGGTTGTTATTCCTGTTCTCGTGACTCACAGCCCAGAAGTATTTCAGAAGAAAACTGGTTCCACCCTCACTTTCCCCTCCTCTCTACCTTCAAAATGAAATAATTCCAAATTGTCAACATGCTCTCAAACGACTGTTATTTAGCAATCCAAAATAAAGTGGCAAGTGGAGGAGATGCGGGGTTCATCCCGATTAGCCATTCCCTTCCCACATCCACACACTTACACACCAAAAAACTGAGACAAAATTGCTACCACCTCCGACAGATTCCTACCATCCAACCTCAGTTATGAACACCCAAGTTTTCCTATCTCCTCCCCCCTCCCCCAATCTCGCCCACCCTCTGCCCTCCCTTTCCTGTAGACCCCGCTCCGGGGGCGGGGGCGCCGAGGAGGGGGCGGCAGCGGCGCCCCGGGCCCCGCGCCGGCCCGGCCGGATCCCGCTGCTGGGAGCTGGGAAATGGCTTCTCTCTGCCTCCGGCCGGCCGGCCCGCCCGCCACCGGGGGAGGCGCCGGGACTCCGCAATAGGCCGCGGCGCTTCTCGGCGACCCCGGGCCCGGCCTGACGCGGCACTGCCGTGATTTTTGCCTCGGGCGCCGCCCGCTGCCCCCACCCCCGGTTTTCCCCGGCCGTACGTCCTTCCTCTGCCCGCCCGCTGCCCCCGCCGCGGTCTCGCCGGCCCGTGCGCACCTTTTTGATGTTGTAGAGGCGAGTCAGCATACCGACGCCCCGGTCGTTGAGGATGGTGAGCTTCTCCGCCAGCTTCTGCTGACTGGGCTGCAGCACGGAGCGCGACATGGTGGTGCTGGTGGTGGTGCCGCCGCCGGCCGCCTCGCACCCAGTCACCGGCCCGCGGCCTCCGCCGCAACCTCTGTCGGGCCTCCTCCCCCACCGCCCGCGACCTCCGTCTCAGGGGAGAGCGCCCATGACCCTTGCGCCCCAATCCCGCGCCGGTGACTGAGCGAACCGCGGCAGACGCCTCGGGGGTCCCTTCCCCCGTAGGAGCCCGCGTCCCGGCAGCCTCCTGCCTTCCGCCCGCCGCCCTTCCGTCCCCACCCCCGGCGCTCTCCGCCCCAGCCCCCACCGAGCCGCCTTCCCCGGCTCCTCCACTAGGTGTGGCGGCGGCGGCGGCGTCTCCGGCGGCTGAGAACGAGGCCGCTTTCCGCAGCCCAGGACGAGCGCTCGGTCACCTGATCGGCCGCGCCGGCGCCCCCGCGAGGCCGGACGGGGAACTGCGCCCTGGGGTCCTTCGCCCGCCCCGCCCGGCCTCGCCGCTGCCGCTGCCGCTTCGGACTGGGCTCCTGCCCCAGTCCCGGCCCCCCGCGCCCGCTGCGCTTGATCCCAGTGTGGGAGTCCTAAGCTGAGATCAAGTGGAGTCGCATTTCCACGCTCGTCCCGCTTCGCCCCACACCCTCTACAAGTTCCCAAAAGTTGCCTTTCTGCAGCACCTTCCTAAAGAAATCAGCAGAAGTCCGGGGGGGGGGGGGGGAGGGGGGGGGGAGGGGAGCGTTTCAGGCGACTTTCGTCTAAGAGTGGGCTGGAGGCTCCAAGCTCTTTTTCCTCCCACCGCTTGACAGACGCTTGTCGCTGAACACAGCAGATGTTGTGCTCCACGAGGCGGGCATCGCCTCTCCCATCCTCCCTATCCCATCCCTACCCCCCTGCCTGAAGACAGTTTTTGAGAGGGGAGGTCGGAAGTGAGGGCAACTCAAGTTCCTGAGATAATCGGAATCCGGAATTTGTTGACTAGCAGCACCCATCCGGAGAAGACGCAAAATAGGCCCTGGCATGAGGGAGGCAAAAGATAAATGCTTGTTCAGTGAATGAAGGAACGCTCGCATTTTTTCCATGCCTCCACCCTAAATCCCACCCCTTCTTAGAAACATTCTACTTTTCCATCTTTTTGTTTTTTCCTGATCAATTTCTTCCCGGCTACTTCTTCCAAGACTACTCCCTCTAGTCAAATGTATTAGACTTGGTTCCAAAAGTGAACGAATAAAGGACTTATGTAACTGACTGGCATGAGGCGTTCTAGCCAAGAGGATTCATACTGCTTTGATTATTTCTGGCCTTAATTTCTTTCAATGTGTTAATCTTTGTATTATATTCATTAATTTTTAGTGTTACGACACAATGTTCTGCCACCTTCAATAAAAAATATACTAAGAGTAAATAAGCTTTCGTTAGATTGATCTAAATGCCTTATGAGAAGGAAATTGTGATGAATAGCTTTTAAAACATTTTTTAAAGCTAGTGAATGTACCATCCTACAGAAATATTTATTTTATTATCTTGACAAGAGAAAGGGAGTGGACTAAATGCATTTGAGTTAAGGAGCATTAAAGAAGTCCAACATCCACCAGAAAGTCTATCATAGCTGACACTGCTTGAAATTTTACACATAGAAAGAACTTCATTACCTTTGAATGAAGGCTTTGTACCTAAAGTGTCCTTTATTTTCTTTTTTCTTTCTTTCTTTTTTTAATGTAAACACCTTAGAGATCACCTATTGAGCTATTATTACTCAGTTAAGTGTTGGGGGATTTACTTTCCAACGTGATAGTTAAACTTTCAATTTAGAGGAGGCAAGCATCTGGAGCCTGCCACAGTGAGAGCAGACCTGGGAAATGCAAAACTGCAAAGGGGTTTGGGACAATTGGATAAGAAAACTGAAAGATGTTCAACGTTGAGGGGAAGATGTGCTCTTTTGGGGGACCACAAACAAATTTAGCTAGATGCAGAACTACAGAGTGCACCAATGAAAGTTTGCATCATTTTCTAGTTTTTCAAAAGTGCTGCAAAAAAAGAATGAGAAAAATGGCACCATATTACAATTTGAACACAACTGCTACTCAAGAAAAACCACTATCATGTTTCTATATGAACTTGAACAGTTATACCTACTTATAATTCAGAATACCTAATAGAGGGAGAACTCTGTAGATGTTAGTCTCATTATTCAATTTTTATTATAACTAATTTCTAGACATATTGACCCTAGAGTGAATGGAATATGCCTATTTGAGTAAAAGTGTTTATGTCTAAATGAGGTATTCATAATTCTTGCATTTTTTTCTATATTTTGCATCAAAAAGCATTTTGTTACTAAGATTCAACCCTTTCAGTGTTTGCCTGTATGTGTAAAAAGTATACTGTCAGAGCTAGGGTAATTATATATTTTGCCACGTACATATGATCTTATGGCAATTATAATAAGTATATCATTTTATATTTTCATTCATTTCTTCAGTCTTTGAAAATATCCTATGGGGCGCCTGGGTGGCGCAGTCGGTTAAGCGTCCGACTTCAGCCAGGTCACGATCTCGCGGTCCGTGAGTTCGAGCCCCGCGTCGGGCTCTGGGCTGATGGCTCGGAGCCTGGAGCCTGTTTCCGATGCTGTGTCTCCCTCTCTCTCTGCCCCTCCCCCGTTCATGCTCTGTCTCTCTCTGTCCCAAAAATAAATAAAAAACGTTGAAAAAAAAAATTTAAAAAAAAAAAAAAAAAAAAAAAAAAGAAAATATCCTATACCATGCTAATCAGCCTGTAAAGGTATTATGAAAAATTGTGCCTGTTGTGGTTTTTTCCTACCATAGCTTTCTGGAAAAGCATAATATTTTAAATTTTTTTTTTTTTTTATTTTTTTTAACGTTTATTTATTTTTGAGACAGAGAGAGAAAGCGCGTGAACAGGGGAGGGGCAGAGAGAGAGGGAGACACAGGATCTGAAACAGGCTCCAGGCTCTGAGCTGTCAGCACAGAGCCCGACGCGGGGCTCGAACTCACAGACCGTGAGATCATGACCTGAGCCGAAGTCAGACGCCCAACCGACCGAGCCACCCAGGCGCCCCAAAGCATAATATTTTAAAAATGATTAGTGAGCTAAGTTTCAAAAGCATTATTGAAGATTTTATTTCCCTCATCATATACAGCAGTCTTCACAGTTATTTTTGGTACTGAAGATTTCCAAACAGTTTCCCTTCAGTTAAGAGATTTCTACTGTTTTGTCCCTAGAACATATTCAGGGATCATTAAAATTATTATAAGCCTTTAGAGAGATAGATGTAGAGAGTAGGTAATAGCTTCAAATTTATACTGATCTTAGAAAATTAACTAGTAAAATTAACTAGTGGAGACCAATATGCCTAAAACGTGAATTTTATTGTATGTAAATTATCTCAGTAAATCTGATTCTTAAAAAATAAGAATTTTGGAAAATAATTTTTTGAGGTAAGTATAATGATACTCACTGGAAAATATTTAAATTGGAGAAGGAGGAGTGAAGTTGGCTTCATAGAAGAATTTATAATAGAATTACAATTTATGACTCCCAAATATATTTTATAATGATTCAAGTATAAAATTCTACTCAAAATTTCAGAAACTATGGCACACAACTTTTATATAGGGTTTACATAAAAACATTCAATCATTTACAGTGACAATTGTGGATGGGTTTAAAGAGTATTATTCAGTTCTTTGTAATATATTAAATAATCAAATATTTAAAATGTGTAGAGTACTGTTGTTCTAGAAGGGGATATGAAACTGTATAAGATATAGATTTTGATCTTGAAGTCACATCCTGGTGAAATAGAAATATGCTAAGGAGATACAATGAGGCAGCCTGAGATACAAGACCACAGGAGAAGACTTAGCACAATTTCAACCGGAAACGTCTAAGAGCCCTTTTCAGAATACGGGTAGCTTACATTTTAACTTTGAATGAGAGCAAAGTCTTGGACTTTTAAACCTGTAGAAAATGATATTCAACAAAGTTTAACTTTAGTAAATGCAAAATAGCGGGAAAGTGCAGGAAAATAAAAAGAATGTTCATTGCATACACAAAAGACACAATGGGAAATATAGGTAGAAAGAGAAATGGAACAGAAAATATACAGCCTTATGAATGGTAAGAAAGGGGAAAAAAATTCAATGAAGAAAGATAGAAAAAAATGGGAGAAAAATGGTGACTTTTGGAGATTTGAGGATAATAAAGATAATTTGAAACAGTTGCTGACTGTGACAAGTATTACCGATTATCCTTCAATATGTATGGTCTCTTTCTCCCCTAGAAATAAAATAAAGACTACATTTCCCAGCGTCTCTTGCAGCCCACTGTGGCCATATGACTGATATTCTGGCCAATAGGATATAAGCTTTCAAGAAGCTTCCTTAAGAGACTGCTGCAGCTTTCCTTTTGCCAGTTCT
Organism: Neofelis nebulosa; assembly: GCF_028018385.1. Lineage (NCBI taxonomy): Eukaryota > Metazoa > Chordata > Mammalia > Carnivora > Felidae > Neofelis > Neofelis nebulosa. Next base: position 51,118,381 of record NC_080783.1, on the reverse strand, counting down.
TCCCCACTTTCTTCATTCGGCCACATGAAAGAAGGATGCTATGACTGCTATCTTGGACAATAAGGACAATGGCCACATACTAAGGATGGCAAAAATAGAAATAGAAGGTGTACGTGGGCTTTTTAGAGCAGAACTGCCATACCAAACCTTGCCTATACTAATCTGGATTTTGTGTGAAAGAGAAACTTTTATTTAAGCTTCTTTTGTTTACTGTTGTTTATTTTAGCCAAACCTGATACTAAATATTAACAATTTTTGTGGCCAACATGATAATATCTCTACTAGGAATCAAATAAGGAATAGAAATTAAATTTAACATTCAAGTGTTTTTGCACTATGTGTTAGGTGCTACTATTTGAGTTACATTTCCTCATCTCTTTGTCTCAACGATCCTTTGAGATATTATCCTCTTCATTTTATAAGTGAGGAAACTGGAATGCAGATAGGTTTTTTTTTTAATTGCCATAGAAAGTGTTAAAGCTGGTATTGGATCCTTTATCAGTCTGACCAAAGTTCATGTGTACTCTTTTTTTTTTCAACGTTTTTTGTTTTTTGTTTTTTTTTTTTTTTTAATTTATTTTTGGGACAGAGAGAGACAGATCATGAACGGGGGAGGGGCAGAGAGAGAGGGAGACACAGAATCGGAAACAGGCTCCAGGCTCCGAGCCATCAGCCCAGAGCCTGACTCGGGGCTCGAACTCACGGACCGCGAGATCGTGACCTGGCTGAAGTCGGACGCTTAACCGACTGCGCCACCCAGGCGCCCCTTGTGTACTCTTAATTACTGTGATGTCACTGCAGATCAGTTGGATGACATAAATTTGTCATGTAACCCACTAAACATGATTCTACAGTTTCTTCTAAAGTCCTTTAACTGTGCCCAAACCTTTATAAATAATCCCCTCATTAAAATTTCTTCAGATAACAGCTAGGCTGTCATATTTTCCCCTGACTAATATATGAGTTTTTCTAGTAGCTTTCTTTAGCTTTGTTTTCTCCAGAATATAGGATGAAAATTATTTCATTATTGCTTTTTCCTAATCGTGAGGAAGATTTAAACTTTTTTAAATCACTTAGGCAAGCCAGATTTCTGGTGTTTCCAGAAAAATCTTAAGGCAAGAAGAGAGAAAAATTGATGAAAGTTATCTTTTTGAGTTCTTGGGATAAAGCCTTTTAAGTAGGATGTTTCTTGTCAAAGGTACTGTTCCACTTATTCTTAAAGACAAAAACATCATTCTTTTTCCCATCAGACTTCAGAAATATATAACGAAATTTCTCACACCTGAGAATCATGCAGCTGATATATATTAGTTTTACCTGTCCTCCCTCCCTCTGTTTGGGAAACTGCTACATTCTGACAGAATTGAGTGCAGAGAGAGAAATGTGAGTCAGGCAATGGTAAGGGTCAGGCACATATAAAATAGAAATTAATGGAGTTTTTCAAGGAATTATCATTTTTAAAAATTGGTGTTTGTTTGTGGTAAGCTCCGTGCCCACCACAGAGCCCAACACGGAGCTCATACTTACGACCCTGAGATCAAGAGTTGGATGCTCAACCAACTAAGCCATCCAGGCATCCACAAAAATTGTTTTAAAGACTAAATATAGGGGTGCCTGGGTGGTTCAGTCACCCCCAGTTTAGCATCTGACTTTTGATATCTGCTCAGGTCGTGATCTCGTGGTTGTGAGATCAAGCCCCCCATAGGGATCTATATTCAGTATGGAGCCTACTTGGGATTCTCTATCTCCCTCTCTCTATGCTCCTCTTCCTCTCATTCTCTCTCTCTCTCTCTCTCTCTGAAAATAAATGTTTACCAAAAAAAAAAAAAAAAAAGACTACATGTAGCCAGACTATAATGTAATCAGAGAAACCAGCTTTGGGTGAAGTATGGAAAAGGACAACAGAAGATTTCACTGTTGTTTAACAATGGTCACAGAGAGGGTAGACAATAACATATATGCTACATCAATACTTCAAGTTCTGTTCCTTTCCATCCAAAGACAACCAGGTATGATAATTTACTCCACTAAAAAATAAGAAAGAAAATAGGGAAAAGTTGGAGCAACAGTATCCCAGTACCTGTAGTAAATGAAGTAAGGAGGTAAGACTTAGCCAGAGATCGCAACTTGGTATTGCAAAGGAGTAATGAAGACAGGCTTAAATGAAACATAAGATGTCTCCAGTAGTTAGCAGAAGAGATGCCAGAAATAGAACTGATCCGAAAAGTTCAAAAAGAAAATGATGAAAAATTAATTACAGTCTTGATCTTGACCATTCACATCAAATTAGATTCATCTTCTAGCCTGCCAAATCTTTAATGCACTTCACTATGTTTATTTGCTTCTGCTCTGCAAAACTAAAGATATATTTATCTTTCTTATTAAAGTCACCCAAAGAATTTCAGTTTTCCCTGTAGAAAAATTCCAATGTATAATGAAGTTTTTAGTTTATGATTGGTTTTAATTCTTCTTGGTTATTTTCATAGTACAAAGGATTTGTGAGTTTTTTAGTTTTGTTTTAGAAATTTGTTGGGCTTAGATGAAAAAAGAATGAAATCTTGCCGTTTGCAACAACGTGGATGGAACTGGAGGGTATTATGCTAAGCGAAATAAGTCAGTCAGAGAAAGACAGATCTATGATTTCACTCATATGTGGAATTTGAGAAACTCAACAGATGAACATAGGGGAAGGGAAGGAAAAATAAGATAAAAACAGAGAGGGAGGAAAACCATAAGAGACTCTTAAATACAGAGAACAAACTGAGGGTTGATGGGGGTGGGGGGGATGGGGTGTGGGTTAAATAGGTGACAGGCATTAGGGAGGACACTTTTCAGATAAGCATTGGGTTCATATGTAAGAGATGAATCACTGGGTTCTACTCCTGAAGGCAAGACTACACTGTATGTTAACTAACTTGAGAATAAAAAAACAAAAATGAAATTTATGCTTAGATTTACACTTAAATAGTGGATGATGAAATACAAATCAGTGTAAACAAATATTGGTGAATCTTTTTATTTTGATCTTATGTCTTCTTTAAATATTAGAATGCATGGAAAATTGGCGAAGTCAATGATAGAACAAAACTTGAGTTAGAATACAGAATAAGCCTATGATGATACTGAAGTTCCAGCTGAACACATAAGACACATTTACATTTTTACATTTAGTCTACCCCAAAAGTAAACAGTCTTTCAAAAATTTGGAATGACATTGAGAATACTGAATTGGACATCCAAGGAATCGCCTAGACTGTAGATACAAATTTGGGATCATCAGAATATGGATGTTATTTGAAGCCACAGGAGTAGATGAGATCATTTTTGGAGTATTTTAAAAAGGAAAATAAAGCCTAGTCCAAAGCCCTTAGGAACTCCAACTTTTAAGAATCAAGAACCTGGGGTGCCTGGCTGACTCAGTTGGTGGAGTGTGCGACTCTTGATCTTGGAGTTGTGAGTCGGAGCCCCACATTGGGTGTAGAGATTACTTAAAAAAATAAAATAAAATAAAATAAAATAAAATAAAATAAAATAAAATAAAATAAAGAGCCAGCAAACTGAGACTGAATAGAATTGTCAAAGGGGCCAGAGACTGGGGCAGTAGCTGGAGGGGTTAAGGGGGGGTGGGGCGGGGGAGGGAGGAGGTTGTTTATTTTCAGTGGTAATACCAAACTATCCTGTAGAAAGAGATAGATTTATAACTCAGTATAGAGAGCTAGGATAATCAAAAGAGCAGAAGCTTTGACAGTACAGGAAGGAAAGTGATGAACGGGAAGCAGATAATATACAGCCAGATTGATTTTTGATTCGGGGTTGTAGGGAGAGATAAGATAATGATATTAACTGGCTACCTGCAATGTGTCATGTTCTGTTCCAAGTGCTTTTCATGTATTAATGTGTTTCATATTCATAACAAACTCTTGAAGTAGGTACATTTTGTTTTTCCTATTAAAGAAGAAAGGAAGTTATGTCTATGGTCACAACTGGTAAGGGGCAGAGCTTAGGCTATTAACTACTTGATGTGTACACTGATGCAGATCAGTAGAATTACTTGGGCGAAGATAAGAAAGTTTTCTCATGTCTTCTATTTTCTCAGTGAAGTAGAAATACGTCTTTAGCTTAAATGGAATGTCATGTGTCAGAAAATGTTAGACGTTCATTTCAGTTTAGAGTTATGCATTTAAATGGTTAGCAGAAAAAAGCCTTAGCTCTGGGGTCAGACTGAGAGTTGGAATCCTTCCTTTGCCACTTACAGCAGTGTGACATTGAACATATGACTAAAGCTCTCAAAATCCCAAATTTTCACCCTAAATGGGTATAATTTTACATCCCTCACTAGATTATTGTGAGGTATGCATAAGTTTTAGTACTGTACCTTATACAATTCAATGAGAATAAATGCTGTTTGTCATTACCACTATTATTATTATTATTATTGCCCCAGTCTGCCCAGTTATGTAATCTTCTATATTGGTAATGACATAAAAGAGACAGAAGGTTGTGGATTTTTCTTTTTTTAGGTGAATGCAAAGGAAAGAGAGAGTAGTAAAGGAGTTGAGAGAAGTAGTTGGGGAATAATATAGCTAACTCACTGTTTTAGCATTCAACCAAAAAATATATATATATTAAAAGCTTACCTAATTGTATTAACACTGCTTTGCTTGACAAATTTCTATTTCAAAGTAATAATTTCTGAAAATCATATTTTCATTATTTCATGTTAGACACACACCATAATCATTAAGCTTCTAAGTGTTGATTATGTGCAAATGTTAAATTTGTTCTTATTATAAAATATACATTATGCTAAAATATTATAAACTCATTATAAGATGATTTTTCTCCATTAAAACATCACTGACGTCTAAGTGTTTACAATAAGTCAGGTGTTCACTGATGCTTAAATTCAACTTTGTATTCCTACTTAAATTCACATCCACTGTTACTTAACCATACAAACTAAGCTTCCACTGTCAAATCTATTTTTTTTTCTGCTTTTAACCTATGAATATACAATTGCTCCACCTGGATTGTTTGCATGTTAAAGTTTTACCATTTCTTCATTTCTTCTATTGTTTCTTTTTTTTTTTTTTATTTAATTTTGAGAGATAGAGAGAAGGCTTAAGTGGGAGAGGGGCAGAGAGAGAGGAAGAGAGAATGAATCCCGAGCAGGCTCCACACTGTCAGCACAGAGCTTGATGGGGGGCTCCATGCAGGGCTCCATGCAAGGCTCAAACACATGAACGGTGAGAACATGTCCTGAGCTTAACCAACCGAGCCACCCAGGCACGCTATCATTTCTTCTGTTGTTTCTAATTACTTCAACTAATTGCTGTTTCTATTACAAAACTTTAGAATCAGAATTAACTCAAAATTTTCACACTTTTTGTATTTTTCCCATTTCTAATGGTCTTTATTTGTGCCATATTTGAAGCAATAGGATAAACAATTCACTTTCAGTTTATAAAGAAAGGAAAACCACTTGTCCTAACTAGTTCCAAATTATCACTTATACAGTAGAGTCTACATTTAAAATATTAGGAGCATGTTAAAGCCAACTTCAGCATATGTGTATATATGTATAAATACTTTCTTGTGTTAGATTTTAATTATAGAATAGTTTAACTTGAACAGTAAACATTTGTAAATTGATTTAAGTAGAAAATAGTTACATTACCTAATAGATTAGCTTTAAATCAGAGAGAGAGAGACAGATAGGAGTCGGGTAGAGGCGGATAGGGAGACAGAATCCAAAGCAGGCTCTAGGCTCTGAGTTGTCAGCACAGAGCCTGACTGGCGGGGGTTGGGGGTGGGGGTGGGGGTGGGGGGGGGGTGTGGGCTCAAACTCACAAACTGCAAGATCATGACCTGAGCCAAAATCAGATGCTCAACTGACTGAGCCACCCAGGCACCCCTCTCACTTTCGTGTTTTAAGAGAGGATGAGATAAACGTAAAGCCCAAGGATTGAATCAAAAGAAAGGAATGAAATAAACAACTCATTTTTACTCATGTTCTCCAAGGAGTCGAAGCAGAAACAAAACAGAGCTGCAATATTTTTTTTCTTTTAATATGTTGTTGTTTATAGGCCAAATTAATTTTTGGCTCTAATTTAGGTTCCTAATTAACCTTGGATCCTGGACCTCAATATAAATTTAATGAAGCTATGTATCCTATCCATAAGAATATACAAAATTTTAGTGCAATTTTAAAGAGTTCATGGTCTCATTAAAGCCTCTGTGGGAGGCTTTCATAGACCCAAGTTTCATAGACCCAAGATTCAGAAGCATTCTGGATTGTAGTGAGTCCACCAGAAAAGGCACAATAGCAGCAATTGTATACCCAAGCAATCATGTGCTAAGTGTCCAGGTTTAACCTGACATAAGTGTTAAAAAAAAAAAAATATATATATATATATATATAAAAAACAAAAGCAAAAATTTTGCACCCCATTGTCCAGAGACGTAAAATGTATTTTTTCTGATCAGTTCAGTGTGTTACAACCAACTCCTTGGTAATCTTTCCACAGATGTGTTAGGGTAGCCTTTGTAATCAACATTTTTTTTTTTTTTAATTTTTTTTTTTCAACGTTTTTTATTTATTTTTGGGACAGAGAGAGACAGAGCATGAACGGGGGAGGGGCAGAGAGAGAGGGAGACACAGAATCGGAAACAGGCTCCAGGCTCCGAGCCATCAGCCCAGAGCCTGGCGCGGGGCTCGAACTCACGGACCACGAGATCGTGACCTGGCTGAAGTCGGACGCTTAACCGACTGCGCCACCCAGGCGCCCCTGTAATCAACATTTTATCAGGACTAAATATCAACTGTAGATGGATGACTCAAGTTCTCTCTTCATCTGCCTCCTCTGGTTGCGAGAACTTTGGCACCTCCAACAGAAGGTGGGAAGGAGAACTGAAAGCAGGAAACTGAAGTTGTTTTGTTTTCCTTTCAGTTGAATACCTTGACTAAACAGTTTACTGCAAGGAAAAGGTGGAAACTGCTGTTTTAGCTCTAAGTCTTTTGAATTGTATGCAAGTTGTCATTTGCCTATATATCCCTTTCTCCTATTGTTATAAGTAACACAGGGTTCGCTGCCTCCTTAATGAAACGTGCAGTGCTTTAAAGAGATCCTGTGGCTTCTGCACATTACATAAGCCATAGTTAGTTTGCCTCAGAATGATTGCAGAAAAATTGTAAATTTAGTCTCAGAAATCTGCTGCTTAAAGCAGACTCAGCCAGCTTTTTAGTTTTCAAAGCTGCTCTGGATAAAGCAGCACATTTGGAAATCTGTTGCTGATATACCCTATTCATACTCTATTCATAAGAAGAGCACCTGGGTGGCTCAGTCGGTTAAGCATCCGACCTAGCCTCCGGTCATGATCTCACTGTTCGTGAGTTCGAGCCCTGCATTGGGCTCTGTGCTGACCGCTCAGGGCCTGGAGCCTGCTTCAGATTATGTGTCTCCCTCTCTCTCTCTGCTCCTCCCCCACTCATGCTCTGTCTCTCTCTCTCTCCTTCAAAAATAAATAAAAATATTTTTAAAAAATTTTTAAAAAAGGAAGTAAAACTTAACTTGAAAGGGACATGGCAGGGGCGCCTGGGTGGCGCAGTCGGTTAAGCGTCCGACTTCAGCCAGGTCACGATCTCGCGGTCTGTGAGTTCGAGCCCCGCGTCAAGCTCTGGGCTGATGGCTCGGAGCCTGGAGCCTGTTTCTGATTCTGTGTCTCCCTCTCTCTCTGCCCCTCCCCCGTTCATGCTCTGTCTCTCTCTGTCCCAAAAATAAATAAAAAACGTTGAAAAAAAAATTAAAAAAAAAAAAAAAAAAAAAAAGAAAGGGACATGGCATACATGAAAGAATCACAAAAATGGAAGGAGCAATGAATTCTAAGAAAATCCAGTATTGCTTAGGTTTTCAAATACTGGGACATTAAAATATCTTTGAATGTTGATAATATACTCTTATTAGCGAAATAACCCCTCTCTTGACTTCTATGCCAGGTGGCAAATTCCCAGTCTACCAGCTTAAATTGGCACCATGTTTCACACTGCTATTGCTTTTCTGGGGAAGCAATGTAAATACAAAATAAATACAGCCCCCACCACTACCACCATCATTTAACGTTAAACAGCAGTTTGACACAAAGCAATGGACTTGACTACAATGACCAGAGTTAGGTAAGCTGCCTCAAATTCTTTGAGGCAAAGAATATAACCAAATACTAGGATTAAGGGATTTTTTTCCTCTCCTCCATGGGAAACAGATTAGTTTAATTCATGTGAAAGATTTATTTTTCTTTTATGTATCTTTTATTTCTAGAGGTATTTCAAAAGGTATCTATTCAAAGGGAAGGTTTTCTAAATTTTAATTTTTTATAACAAATTGTTTTAAACATAAAAAGAATAGAGGGGCACCTGAGTCGGTTGAGCATCCAACTTTTTTAAAAAAGAGTAGAGTATAATAACCTCCTATATACTCATTACCCAAGTTTGACGCTTAATATTTTCCCAAACTCGAATGTAAAGGATTTTGATTTGTCTATAATCAAAACCAGAATTTTTTAATTTATGCTATAAATAATACATGATTATAATACAAATAATAAAAAAACTAGAAACTCTTGAAAAAGATCACTTTGAGTTACTTTTTAAAAGACAACTTTTTAGGGGCACCTGGCTGGCTCAGTTGGGGGAGTATGCAACTCTTGATCTCGGGATTATGTGTCAAGCCCCATGTTGGGTACAAAGATTACTTAAAAATAAAATCTTACAAAAAAAAAGACAACTAATTATTGTTGACTCAGGATGGGCCTGGAGTTATAAACAGCATTCTTAAAATGGGGCTAGTTTTATTTTCACATTTTTTAATGATAATGTTTAACCAGATATTTAAAAAAGGAGCCTGTAAGGACAAACATCAAAGTGGCGTGCCTAGCAACAGCCAAACCAAGTAGTAAAACTTACTAAGATCAGTTAAATACATATCTGTCTATCAAACTGAAGCTAAGCTCACAGCAAGTGATACCACAGCTGTCTGAGTGGGGCCTCCTAATCTTGGCTTGATCGGAGAAGCAAATAAAGAATGCACCAAAGTACATTCATTATGCTGAGTCACTGGGTTGAAAGAGAGAAAGATAAACCACTTACTGAACAATGACATATTTTTCTTTTAGGTGATTCACAAGTCTTTGAGGACCGGCAGGCATAAAGCCACTAGGCTTTGTGTTACCTGTCCAGTCTACAATAATACTCACCAGTATTTGTTCTGTATATTTTGATCTCAGGCAACTTTGATTATGAGAATTTGCTTATGTAAAAAGCTCTCTGGCTGGTACATAGGTGCAAGTAAAAAAAAAATTTTTTTTTCTTAATCAGATAATATTCAGAATCCTAGTGAAGTATTTTATTAACCAAAACCTTTTTAGATTAGTATTAAACATGTGCTAGATATTTACACTAATTGACAAGAAAATTACAAAATCATTCTGATTGACTCAGTTCATTTGTTTATTTAAAAAAATTTTTAATGTTTATTTATTTTTGAGAGAGAGAGACAGAGAGAGACAGAGCATAAGTGGGGGAGGGGCAGAGAGAAACGGAGACACAGAATCCGAAGCAGGCTCCAGGCTCTCAGCTGTCAGGACAGAGCCTGATGCAGGGCTCGAACCCACGAGCTATGAGATTATGACCTGGGCCCAAGTCAGACATGCAACAAACTGATCCGTGACAATTTAATTGTTTCTCCATGTTTCATTTCCAAAATAATCATGGAATACCACTTTTCCTGGCCATATTGGCTGTAGCTTCGGGAAATTTAACTTATTATATTGACAAGCTTGATAAATACATCATTTATTTTTTGTTTAGTAAATTTTAAGTTAAGCCTAAGATTCATTATAAGAAAAAGAGCTACAATAAAATAGAGAAATATTATTCTTTATAATTTTGTGTTTTTCATGATATCAAATGCCTTTTCCTCTCTATGACACAAAAAATCCAAACTGCATTTTCTTCATGAATTTACAACATGGGAAAAAATGAGGTCTCCAAAATTTAGAGCAGCAAGACTTCATACTTTGGAAAACAAGAAAAATTAAGTATAAAAATAAGCTGCTTTTGAGGTGCCTGGGTGGCCCAGTTGTTAAGCATCTGACTTCAACTCAGGTCATGATCTCACTGTTCATGAGTTCGAGCACCATATCGGGTGAGCTGGAGCCCTGCTTCAGGTGAGCCCCGCTTCTCTCTCTCTTTCTCTCTCTCCCTCTGCCCCTCCTGGGATTCTCTCTCTCTGCCTCTTGCTCACTTGTGCCCTGCCCCCCCCGCCCCGGCCTCAAAAAAGCTGCTTTTGTAGTGAAAAGAGCACTTTTATACAGTGCTGTAATCTTTTTGGAGATCAATTTGGACATATGTGCAAAATACATTAAAAAAATAATCCATGACTCCTAAATACAGATCTGTATACCCATAAACTGAATATTTGAACCCTGGAAATAATCCTTAAGAAAAAAACTCAAAAATAATTTTGTGTATAAGGATATTCAGGTATTACTAAAACCTGTTATATATCTGCTGCTAGTTGAGGCTTTTGATAGAAGTTCTTGGTCCTCTGTTAGCTTTTGAGAACTAAAAGGTAGTATTTCTTGGTAAAGTAGTCCATATAATAAAAGCAAGTAGATCACCAACTTGATGTGATATGAGTAACACTTTAAGCTCTTGATAAACTATTATAATATCACTTACCTTCAGTTCAGATTCTTAGTAGAAGGGAGAGAGTCGGGTGAAATACTAAACTATCTCTCAGGCCCGTTTAAAAGTACTAGGGTCATAACGCAAGATTTAGTAATTCACATAAATAGGCCTTCAGAGAGGGATACCTGGAACTTTAGTCATCTGAAAAAGGGTCAAGACAAGGCAAGCACTGCCTTTTCAAGTCACTTGGCCTGTGGACAATGACTAATATGAGGTACAAAATCCACTAACCTCTGGGAACCAAAACAAAGTTTCCACTTGGGGTTCTTTGTATTCTCTGTCCACTAACAAAGCCAAATGCCCAAATCAATCCTTTCATGGACTGAAGAGGTCATTGGGCAAACTATGTGTTTTGTAGGCATTCTGCGGTTCTGCCCTACCTTTTTAAAAGCCCCCAATATTCTTGAGGTGAGACAAAAAACATAAGGACACTGACTGCAAAGGCTGCTTTTAAAATATACTTGTATCCAAAAGAGATCCTCTTTCTCCTCATCCTCGCCAACATCTGTTGTTGCCTGAGTTGTTAATGTTAGTCATTCTGACAGGTGTGAGGTGGTATCTCATTGTGGTTTTGACTTGTATTTCCCTGATCATGAGTGATGTTGAACATTTTTTCATGGGTCAGTTGGCCATCTGGATGTTTTCTTTGGAGAAGTGTCTATTCATGTCTTTTTGCCCATTTCTTCACTGGATTATTTGTTTTTTTGGGTGTTAGGTTTGGTAAGTTATTTATAGATTTTGGATACTAACCTTTATCTGATATGCCATTTGCAAATATCTTCTCCCATTCTGTCGGTTGACTTTTAGTTTTGCTGATTGTTTCTTTCACTGTGCAGAAGCTTTTTATCTTGATGAGTTCATTTTTGCTTTTGTTTCCCCTGCCTCTGGAGATGTGATGAGTAAGAAGTTGCTGCAGCTGAGGTCCAAGAGGTTTTTGCCTGCTTTCTGCTTGAGGATTTTGATGGCTTCCTGTCTTACATTTAGGTCTTTCTACAATTTCGAGGTTTTTTTGTGTATGGTGTAAGAAAGTGGTCCAGGTTCATTTTTCTGCATGCCGCTGTCCAGTTTTCCCAGCACCATTTGCTGAAGAGATGGTCTATACTCTATTGGATATTCTTTCCTGCTTTGTGAAACATTAGTAGCCATATGCTTCTGGGTTCATTTCTGGGTTCTCTATTCTGTTCCATTGATCTGAGTGTCTGTTTTTTGTACCAGTACCATACTGTCTTGATGATTACAGCTTTTTAAAAAATTTTTTCTTTAATGTTTATTTATTTCTGAGAGAGAGAGAGACAGAGTGTGAGCAGGGGAGGAGCAGGGTGAGATGGAGACACAGAATCCAAAGTAGGGTCCAGGCTCTAAGCTGTCAGCACAGAGCCCAACATGGGGCTTGAACCCACAAACCGTGAGATCATGACCTGAGCCAAAGTCAGACACTTAACCAACTAAGCCACCCAGGCACCCTGATGATTATAGCTTTGTAACACATCTTGAAGTTCGGGAGTATGATGCTTCCAGCTTTGGTTTTCTTTTGCAAGATTGCTTTGGCTATTCAGGATCTTTTCTGGTTCCATACAAACTTTAGGATTGTTTGTTCTAGCTCTGTGAAGAATGCTGGTGTTATTTTGATAGGGATTGCATTGAATATGTAGATTGCTTTGGGTAGTATCAACATTTTAACAGTGTTTGTTCTTCTAATCCAGGAGCATGGAATGTTTTTCCATTTTTTTGTGTGTCTTCTTCAATTTATTTCATAAGCTTTCTATGGCAATGTTTATAGCAGCCCTATCAACAATATCCAAAGTATGAAAAGAGCCTAAATATCCATCAATGGATGAGTGGATAAAGAAGACATGGAATATATATATACAAGGGAGTATTACTTGGCAATCACAAGGAATGAAATCTTGCTATTTGCAACTACATGGACGGAACTGGAGGGTATTATGCTAAGTGAAATTAGTCAGTCAGAGAAAGACAAATATTATATGACTTCATTAATACGAGGAATTTAAAATACAAACAGATGAACACAAGGGAAGGGAAGCAAAAATAATATAAAAACAGAGAGGGGAACAAAACATAAAAGACTAGTAAATATAGAGAACAAACGGAGGGTTGATGGAGGGGTTGAGGGAGGAGGGATGGTCTAAATGGGTAAGGGGCATTAAGGACTCTACTCCTGAAATCATTGTTGCACCATATGTTAACTAACTTGGATATAAGCAATAAATAAATTGAAAAAAAAATACTTGTATCCAAAAGGTGTACACAAATTCTCCAGTCCCTCTTTTCCTTCATTAGCATGGATTAGGTCACTAGGCAGCCTACCAAGACTGGAGACCTAAGAAGAGTTAGTGTGTTTGGGAGTGAGTCTGGGATTGGCAAGAATAACAGTGATTATCTTGGTGGTCTGGTCAGGATGTGCTAAGCCCAGATAAGAGAAAAAAGAGTTTTCCCCATTACTGAAGAAAGCAGAAAAGGAGGACTGGTTAGCATGCAGGTGAACTCTGAGAGAAGATGTGATACTCCAAAGGAAGGAAGTAATTTAAAAGGAGTTCTAAAGGAGTTGGGCCCAAAGTAAGGATTACTCTCAAAGGAAAATGTGGTATTACAATTCTGCCACAGTCTGCTCTGAATGAAAGTTTAGGGAACCTGCATCTTTCCGATCCTTACAAATCTAGGAGCATAGAGAATGTAAGGCCCTGGAGGTCGTTGGAGGAGTAGTAGAAAAACTAAAGTCCAAGGAATCAGCCTTCCATTTCCCTGGAACTAAAAAGGGTTGGGTAGAATCTGTCCTGCTTTTTACCATTCCTCCGTTGATGTATGTTCTGACCCAGCCCATCTGAGGGTCACAGAGACTTTCCCAATCCCTTGGAGGACTCAGATATTGAAATTCCAACAGAGGAAATGTGGAGAAGAAAATGTGCAAAATGAGCATCCTTAAACCACAGGCAGGATTTTCTCCAATGAAAGAATTCCATTCAACTAGTCCTCATTTTGTTGTGAGTTCAAGCCCCATGTTGGGCATGGAAACTACTTAAAAAAAAAAAAAAAAAAAAAAAAATATATATATATATATATATATATATATATATATATATATATATAAAGGTGCATTGCAGATAAAGAAAACTCTTTTTTTTTAAATTTTTTTAATGTTTATTCAGTTTTGAGAGACAGAGAGCAAGCAGGGGTAGGGCAGAGAGAGAGAGGGAGACACAGAATCCGAAGCAGGCTCCAGGCTCCGAGCTGTCAGCAGAGAGCCCGACGTGGGGCTCGAACTCACGAACTGTGAGATCATGACCCAAGCCAAAGTTGGACACCCAACTGACTGAGCCACCCAGGCGCCCCTAAAGAAAACTCTTAAGAAAAAAAAACTTAACTCTCCTTTATTTAACCTAGTAAGGAGAAAAAAATTGTCTGACTTAGGTTTCAATTGTTTTTATTTTCCAAGCTCATGTTCTTATAATGCTTCAAGCTGAGTAGAGAAATCATAAAATCATAAAATCTTAGAGCTAAAAGAGATCTGGAAGATCACTTCTTCCTCTTTATTTTATAGCCAAGAAATCTCAAAAAGGAAAATGGCTAAAATGTAGGAAGCCAAAAAGTTTCAGGAGAAGCAATAAATACAGATAATCCATAAAATGAAAATGAGACCAAACAAAATCTTGGGTTTATTATAAAAATTATTATTGCACTTAACCATAGTTTCTCCACAGATTTGGATATATATTTGTTGTCTCTATTTTTGTTGGTTAAGGAATGGATCAAAATTTTTCAAAATTATTTTTTGCTGCTACAATGGAAATCTACAAAAACGGGTAATAGACTATTTTGGGATCATTGTTCAGAAGCACATTTATCTTAGAAATGGTTACCATGGAGATAAGCACACGTCGTATGACTCTACAGCTTGTGAGTTAGAAGTCATCTATGCTACTAAGACATAAATAGCCATATATACACATACACGCACATAAGCCCATCCACACACGCACAGTGAAGTTATATTGTTCCTCTCCTTTCGTAAAATAATAATAAAACTCCATTCAATGCTGGTCTTTGATGGTGGAAGGACTGGCAAAACTCTACACCTTTTAAAATGCAATATTATACAATGACATAAAAATCACTTTTTAAAAACATTGTAAAAGTAATCTGAATCAAGCTTAAAACATACTTAACATGTAAAATAAACGATGAGAACATACTTCTTAGACATCACTCCTCTTAAAGTAGAAATATAAAAATAAGAAAGTAAAATGAAATGCCTGGTTGGCTCAGTCTGTAGAGCATGTGACATTTGACCATGGGGTCATGAGTTCAAGTCCCATGCTAGACATAAAGCTTACTTAAAAAAGTAAATAAAATACATTTAAAAAAATAAGAAAGTAAAAAAAAGCCCAGAGTAGATTACAAAAATTTATTGAGTTATTTTCCCAAGGAATTCAATAATATTAATACTAATATATTATTAATATTGATAGCAATTAATTATTAATAATAGTTTTAATAATATTAGGGCCTAGTTATCAGGCTAGCCTTTCTCTCCCTGCCTCTCTAGCTAGATAATTTCTTTGTTATTTGTTTCCTTTCCTTTTTTTTTTTTTTTTTGCTTTTTCTTTTCCTTCAATAAATACAATTTTTAAGCTGTTTAAATTCCAAAGACACTGGCCAATTTCAGAGTATCACAAAGGTATATATTCTGATTAAAGTTAATTTGCTTTTATTTATTTTACTTATTTGTTTACTTTTCAATAATGGACATTTTCAAATTTTCAAGCAACAGGAGAAAGAATAGCAAAGTTAACACCCCCTCCCATGTACCCATCACCCAGCTTTGTTACTTATCAACATATAACTAATTCTGTTTGATTTATAACCTCCTTCCTCCATCATTTTAAATCAAATGTAAAACATCATGGTAAAGACTTTTTAAAATAATTACACTATCCAATTAGAAAACTTTTCCTCCACAGTTTGAATTTTTTATACTTTTCGTAGAAAAGTACTTCAACAGTTTCATTGTGTATAGGGTACAATAGCAGGTACTAAATTCAGTAGTATAAGAATGTCCAGAACTAGAATAATAATACTTCCTTGAACATTCACCACTTAATACACTGATGACTTACTTATGTAAAAAGAAATATTTTCTTATGCAGTATAATTTTTTTAGACTAATGCATGTGTTTAAAAGTATACTTAAAGAAAGCCATGCACCTTGATTTGTTTTATAGAAACACAAGAAATGTAAAGCAAAAGCAAAAACAAAAACAAAACACCACAAGAAATGTATATTAAAGAAATAAAACCAACTGTGTTTTTGCTTTTTTCCCCAAGACAGCTATTTTAACATGTTTGATTAGCAGACAAAACTCTATACTTGCTAGAAGAGTGTACAAAAAGGACAATTACAGAACAACACATCATCTTTCACAGCCTTTCCATAAAAAAAAAAAAAATAGTCATGCAAAGTTTCTCAATATTTGCGGCTATTTTCAAATTGAGGCAGCATGTAGTTTTCGAACTGGGTGGCTCAGTCAGTTAAGCCTCCGACTTCAGCTCAGGTCACGATCTCGCGGTCCGTGAGTTCAAGCCCCGCGTCGGGCTCTGGGCTGATGGCTCAGAGCCTGGAGCCTGCTTCCGATTCTGTGTCTCCCTCTCTCTCTGCCCCTCCCCCGTTCATGCTCTGTCTCTCTCTGTCTCAAAAATAAAAATAAAAAACGTTAAAAAATTTTTTTAAAAAGAAAAATTAAAATCTGAAACTGAGATCAGCAAAAAGTCTAGTCATATAACCTTTATTCCCTTTTACTTCACTACTCTTGTACTCTGCTTTCTAGAATTTCAGCACTGAAAGAGTTGTGAAATTTGCATTTTTCCTCCAAGTTCATCGATCCAATATTCCTTACTCTCTTCATGTTAAATACTTATTTATCAATGTATTTAAACCCAAGTCTTTAAAATCTGAAGTCTTTCAATCTTGCTTTTTTTTAAAATCCAAGCATCAGGAAATGAAAGACATAACTATCATCAAATGAGTGACCTCTCAGAGATCACAAAAAATTGTTTCACTCTACATAGTATCATCCCAAATAGTTTTAAATAACCACTTTTTAAAAAAATATGAAACACTTCACAAATGTGTATATCATCCATGCGCAGGGACCATGCTAAGCTTCTCTGTAACATTCCATTTTAGTATATGTGCTTCTGGTGTAAGCACTTAAAGAAACAATTTTTGGGGCGCCTGGGTGGCTCAGTCGGTTAAGCAGCCGACTTTGGCTCAGGTCATGATCTCTCGGTCCGTGAGTTCGAGCCCCGCGTCGGGCTCTGTGCTGACAGCTCAGAGCCTGGAGCCTGTTTCAGATTCTGTGTCTCCCTCTCTCTGACCCTCCCCTGTTCATGCTCTGTCTCTCCCTGTCTCAAAAAAATATAAAACATTAAAAAAAATTTTAGAAAAAGAAAAAATTTTTAAAAAGAATGAGTGCTTTCTTCTACATGCTTAGCTCTAGTGATTCTAGCTTTTACTAGTCATTCTCATAGAATTTCTATAGAGATACTTCCAGATAAGTATACAGTTCCTTAGGAGCATTTCCAGAGAAGCAACTCCTGACTCAACTGAGAGACTTGAAGATAAAAGTAGAAGAAATGTCAGATTGCATCGTACCAGTTGGTCATCCAGCTGAATGCTGACACCAAGACACATTTTTTAAGTTTTAAATTTAATTCCAGTATAGTTAACGTACGTTATATTAATTTCAGGCGTACAATGCAGTGATTCAACAATTCTATACATTTCTTAGTGCTCATAATGGTAAGTGTGCTCCTTAATTTCCTTCACCTATTCTACCCATGACATCAAGACATTTTGAAGGAAAGCACTATGGCTTTCTAATTCATCCATCTAAAATCCAGAAATATAGATGGTTTCCTTACTGTATTGGATCAGTTGATATATGACCTAGACATTTTCTAAACTTCTTGACAATTATTCTCTTGTTTGCTTATTCCAGTGCTTTAGGCAACATTTTCAGTTCACATCACTACCCACCGTGTTCTTTTGGTTGACATGAAATTACTTCTTTTAAACTTCAAGATACACTCACTAGTATTTTTTAATATCCTAGGATTTATTAACTTAGTTAACATTATCCATATTATTCCTGATTTTTTGAATAATTTGATCACAGTTCTCCATTTCTATCATTTTATTTATTTTTTTCTTTCTAATTTTTTTCTTATTTTTTTAATTTTATTTTTTATTTTTTAAAATTTACATCCAAATTAATTAACATATAGTGCAACAATGATTTCAGGAGTGGATTCCTCAGTGTCCCTTACCCATTTAGCCCATCCCTCCTCCCACAACCCCTCCAGTAACCCTCAGTTTGTTCCCCATATTTATGAGTCTCTTCTGTTTTGTCCCCCCGCTGTCTTTATATTATTTTTGTTTCCCTTCCCTTATGTTCATCTGTTTTTTCTCTTAAAGTCCTCAGATGAGTGAAGTCATATGACTTTTGTCTTTCTCTGACTAATTTCACTTAGCATAATACCCTCCAGTTCCATCCACGTAGTTGCAAATGGCAAGATTTCATTCTTTTTGATTGCTGAATAATACTCCATTGTATATATAGACCACATCTTCTTTATCCATTCATCCATTGATGGACATTTGGGCTCTTTCCATACTTTGGCTATTGTTGATAGTGCTGCTATAAACATGGGGATGTATGTGTCCCTTCGAAACAGCACACCTGTATCACGTGGATAAATGCCTAGTAGTGCAATTGCTAGGTCATAGGGTAGTTCTATTTTTAGTTTTTTCAGAAACCTCCATACTGTTTTCCAGAGTGGCTGCACCAGCTTGCATCCCCATTCATTTCTATCATTTTAAATAAAAATATCAGGTGTTACACATATATATGTATATATTTATATGTATATATTTATAAACATATATATGGTAGGCATAATCATATATATATGTGTGTGTTTAGAAAAAGATAAATTCCTGGCAGAAAGTGGAGAGGTCAACATTACTTGAGGGTGATGCCATGGAAGGGAATTTTCTATCATTGACAATCTAGTACTTTCTGAGCACGACCTACGTCTGCCTCTGTTTCCAATCCATCAAATCCCTTCAACCCTCTAATTTGACAGCTATCTCTATCACTCTGATGGAGCCATTCTATATAAAATCTCCAGTTGATCTCATTTTATTATGTCAAGTTATTTTTTGCTGTTTCTCTATACCCTTGCCTCTCTGTAACTTTTTATACCACTGGACAACATTTTTGTTTTAAACTCTTATTTAACCTTTGATTACACAACCCATCTTTTCTACCCGCCTTCATGACTTCTCCTTATCTGGTTTCTTTTCACATTTCACTTGCTTTTCAGCCTTCCAAAATTTGTCCCTCAGGGTATTGTCCTTGGCTGGGCTTTCTCTAAACTGGATCTTTTGAGAAATTCATATTTTCTTATTGACCATCACCTCTATGTGAATGGCCTCAATTCAACTCAGATGTCTTGGCTTTACTCACTCATTTGTCCATCTGTGAAAAAGTTATTGAATGCTTACAATATGACAGGCACTAAATAAATAAATTGGGTTCCTCAATACTCTATAAAACTGTAATTCATAACCCTCATAAGACTAATGTCCAAGTTTCCCTAGCTTTAAACTTTCATATCATGTTTGATGAACCTTTGTTCAATCTCTATATTCATTTTTTCAATATCTTTCACTTATTTTTAAAAAGTGTCTTTTGATTCATCAGTTCTTCTTATGGGCTTCAACATAATCCAAGTTGTCATGTCCCTTATACCTGGGTTATTACTTTAGCTTTCTAATTGGCCCTCTGATTATTTTATTCAGCCTGTATAATAATATATTTCTTATCATGTCACTCTTATTGTTCATAAACACTACAAGTCCAAACATTTCCACCTGATTTTTGAAGTTTATATAACTAGAGTTACCGTACTGCATAAATGTTATTCCTAACGTGCACCTGTCTTTATAGACAGGAAGTTTCCCTACAAAATTAATCGTTTTTTTACCTCCATATTTTTGCAAATACTGATTTCCCCATTCTGTGATTTATTTTGTTTCAGTTGATTTCCCCCCTCCCAAATGGAATTGTAAGCTCTTGGAAATCAGGATCTATTTTTAGTTATTGAATTGTATCAATTCTATTTTTAAAAAATTTTAGTGTTTATTTATTTTTGAAAAAGAGAGAGAGAGAGAGAGAGAGAGAGAGAGAGCATGAGTGAGGGAGGGGCAGAGAGAGGGAGACGCAG
The DNA here is from genome assembly GCF_028018385.1 of Neofelis nebulosa. Classification (NCBI taxonomy): domain Eukaryota; kingdom Metazoa; phylum Chordata; class Mammalia; order Carnivora; family Felidae; genus Neofelis; species Neofelis nebulosa. The sequence continues at coordinate 51,098,328 of NC_080783.1, read as the reverse complement.
AATCCGAAGCAGGCTTCAGGCTCTGAGCTGTCAGCAGAGAGCCCAGTGCAGGGCTAGAACTCATGAACTGCAAGATCATGACCTGAGCTGAAGTCAGACATTTAATGGACTGAGCCACCCAGATGCCCCGAATTTTATCAATTCTAAAATGCACATTTTTTCATATTATTAACTTCCCTAAAGTCAACATTCATCTTATAATCAAAGTTGACATCTTAAACATTATAATAGTTTACTTGTTTTTAATGTTTATTTATTTATTTTGAGAGAGAGAGAGAGAATGAGTGAACAGGGGAAGGGCAGAGAGAGGAAGAGAGAGAATCCCAAGCAAGCCCTGTGCTGCCAGCACAGAGCCCAATGCAGGGATCGATCCTGATCTCGCAAACCCTGAGATCATGACCTGAGCCCAAATCAAGAATCAGACACTTAACTGACTGAGCCATGCAGGCACCCCACACATTGTAATAGTTTAACTGGCATTATTATTCTCTCCTGGTGGTAAACAAAATAATGGTGTGTATTATAAGCAATAGTATATCAACTGCAATCAAATACCATTTTTTTTTTTTACTTTTACAGCACTTGAAGAAGTAATAGGCTCATTGCAGATATGCCGTAAATGCTTGTTGGTTGATTTCTTTTCTAGTTATATGGTTTTGAACCACAAAAGTGGCTGCAATAAAGATAACCCATATACCTAGCATGTTACTAATTTCAAAAATTAAAATAAAAATCTTTTGTTTTTTGAGGGGAGGTAGAAAAGATAAAGAATTAGACAAGTATGTGATTCCCACTTTAAAAAAAAATGTTTATTACAAAGAATTGAACTCTAAAGTTCTAAATTATATCTTAAACTCTTTCTCCAGGCTTTGAGAAGATCTCACTTACTTTGGACCATGTGAGATCCTTAACTATCATTACAGACATGAAGATTGTATATGGAAGGAAATGTAGAAAGTTTCTGCTTCTGTTTTTATTGCTTATTTTTGTATTATCACTATAGCCATGCACATATAAACAAAAAATGTTTTGTAATCAAAATATTCTAGTAACATATAAGAGGCATTGTATTCATAAAGGAATTTGCATTCAAACTTGTTTTAATTAAACTACTATATTTAAAGTTTATTTACTTATTTTGAAAAATAACAAAGAGAGTTGGGGCGGGGCAGGGGCAGAGAGAAGGGGAGAGAAAGAATCCCAAGCAGGATTGACATCATCAGTGCAGAGTCCTATGCAGGGCTCAAATCCATGAAATGTGGGATCATGACCTGAGCGGAAACCAAGAGCCCACGCTCAACCAAGTGAGCCACTCAGGTGCCCTTAATTAAACTAATTTTTTAAAAATATCTTTAAAAAGTGTGCACAAGGAACAGTGCCATAATCATGATGGAAGTTTGGTTTTTCTCTGTATTTATTTCAGCCTATGTCTGCATATTCTCAATGAAGTGCAGAATTGAGCCCAAAATTGTAATGCAAAGTAGATGTTTTTTAATCATTCATCGATGTTTTCAGCCATGCCAGCCATATCTGAATTAAGATTATATATTCCCATGATGATTTTATCATGTAGTATGTCTGAATGTGTAATGTAGCGGATGAAAGTGGGCACTGGGATCCAACAGACCTGAGATCAAATACTGGATACACTGCTTACTAGGTCTCTGCATTTTACTTACTTTGTCTAAAGGTGGGATTTTTGTGATGATTAGAGATAATGCTTAGAAAATACCTGGTATAATAATCAGAAGGAAGAGGAAAGAAGGACTTTGTCCCTTTTGATACTTTGCTGTAGGTGGCCAGTTTCTCATAGGGAAATCTGCCCCACCTGTTGTGTTGGCGCTTAAGGAACTGCTGTTGTAAGTGGCTCATCAAGAGTTGAATGTCATGTGGCCTTGTTGGGACTATGGAAAAGGAATTAAGCCACAGGATTGCCCATTCAGTCTTGGGAAGATCTGGATGATTCTGCAGAAGCAAAAATGATTTGAAAATGTATATATAGATACCTCTCTACCAATCCATCCTCACCTGACTGAATGTTGTATAATAGCCCTTTTCCAAAACAGGGGTGGAATGTTCTGGTTTCACCACAGATTTTCTACTCATTTCATTTTTAGAATCAGCTTAAAGATTTCAGGTCCCTTTTGTATATAACCTTTATTCTTTAGCTTTTTAAAAAATAATATTTTTGCATATTAAAAAACAAAGAAGGGGCGCCTGGGTGGCTCAGTCGGTTAAGCCTCCGACTTCAGCTCAGGTAACGATCTCATGGTTTGTGGGTTCGGGCCCCACATCGGGCTCTGGGCTGACAGCTCAGAGCCTGGAGCCTGCTTCGGATCCTGTGTCTCCCACTCTCTCTGCTCCTCCCCTGCTCACGCTCTGTCTCTCTCTCTCAAAAGTAAAATAAAAAAAAAATTAAAAAAAAAAAAGAAAATACCTAGTACTTGGCATAAATACTCTAAATCTGTTAGAAGAGAGAAACTATATGGGGGTCATGGGAATATATTCCAGGGTGTATTCACTTCACACTTTCCCCTTTGGCCCAGCCCAGGGCCTCTTAGCCCCTGTAAGGCTGTGCCCGTCTTTCAGGATAACCCCTTACCAGTCACATCCCAGGACAGGCAATGCTTCCTGCATGGATGGAATGCTGCCCTCTCCCTCTGACTGGGTCTCATAATCTTTTGCCTCTTCTTTCTCTTCTGCCAATTCTCCAGGCCTGAGAGAGTGGTGCTTCTCCCAGTCCCTCTGCATCCAGACTAGCTATGTGGAAAGGAGTTTTGACCTTAAAGGACTTTTTGGAAAACCATAAACTGAAATAGAACAAGCAGTAAAATTTGAGTCAAGGGACCTGGAATCATAAGTGATGTGCTATTAGACAAATCAGTTTCCTTCTCTGGACCTTGGTTGTTGTTGTGTAAAATGAAGGGTTGAGTTGGATAGAGTCAGTGAATAGAATCAGTGTCTTGGTGTCCAACGCTACTGCAGGCATATTAATCTTACAGAACTATCATCAGAGACTGGAGCTATCAATGTGTAGCCAATGATTCTACCCATCTTCTATAGAATGATGTGGTGTAAAGAGCACGGGCTTTTGAGTAAGATGGAACTGTGTTCATCCTTGTTATTAGAATCTAACAAACAAACCCAAACTCTGTGACCAAAGGCAAGGTCCTTCAGTTCTCAATTTAATGTCCTTCTCTTTAAAACTGCAGTAGATATTACCTACCTCATTGGGTTGTCATGAGGATTGAATCAGATACTGTTCATATAGTGCTGGGACATAGCATCTGTTCCTGCTAAGGAGGCCTTTACATCCAGTAGCAGTGCTCACTCTCCATCTTAATCAACACGATCAGCAGCATGCAACAGTTGATCACACTGTCCTCCTTGAGACACTTTATTTGTACTCTCTGACTTCTCTCTCTCTTTTCCCTCCTATCTTCTGGGCCTCTCCTTCTTAGTCTTCTTTGCTGGATCTTCCTCCTCTTCCTCCCTGTGAATGAGGGGCGAGGCTTCTCTGTCACTCTTCCTTACTAGATCTTATCTACTCTTGTGGCTTTAAAAGGCATCTTTAAGCTGATTACTCCAAAATGTACACGCCTTGCAGAGATCTTTCCTATGAAGTCCAGATTCATATAGTTCAGCTGCCCACTTGACATATCTACTTGGTTGATTCATAGGCATATTAAGTTTAACATATCCCCAACTGAACCTTTCATCTCCACATCACCCCTTTCTTGGTAAATGGAAAATCGCCTCTTTAGTTGCTCAGGCCAAAAATCCTTGTAATTATCCTAGTCTCCTCCACATTAATCTGGTCATAAATCCTCTTGGCTTGGTTCTCATATATATCTAGAATCTGACTGTTCCCTCTCCCTCTGCTGTTATTCTAGCCCAAACAGCCATCTTCTCTCATGTGGACGTTTGCAGTAGTCTCCTAACATATCTCCTTGCTGCCATTTTACCCCCTCTCCTCAAAGAAGCTAGAAAGATCCTTCTGTAGCATAAGCATAATATCATGTTACTTGCCTGGAAGCAGACTGGGGTGGAGTTCCAGCATGCAAGACTTTTTTAAGGATTGCCCTTGGTATCAACATTTGTGGAAGGGAAGGGAAGGATCAGGACTGGACAGAGAAGTACAAAGGTTATGCGTGCCCACTGACAGTCTTGGCCAAATACATGTTGGCCTGTAGAGCTACAGTGCCCTTCAGAGTTGTTTCAATTTGGGCTAATATGCCAGACCTTTATGCTCCCTCATCATGGACAGGGATGTGGTCTGTTCTGTGAAAGGCACAACTGAAGGCAAGGAGGTCTCTGAAGCTGAGGCAGTCCCGAGGGCATTGTTGACTTTCAGCCAAAAGCACACCCAGACAACAGGCATTCACGGAAGGGGGATCCAGGTAGCACAGCACAGGATCTACCACTTCTCTACCCATTTCCCTCCAGTGGCTTCCCATCTCACTCAGAATAAAACCCAAAGTCCTTATCATTTTTCCCTTGAACTCATCTCTTACCGCTCTTCCCTTCACTCACCCCCAAAGCCACGTTTGCCACCTGTAAGTTTCTTGAACGTCTCAATCTCCTTCCTCCCACCACTACACTTCTGTCTCAGCACTTGCTGTTTCTTCCATTCACAAAGTTCATCTCCCAGACAGCTGGGAGGGGCTGGCTCTTGAACTTTATTCAAGTCTCTGCTCAAATTTCACTTTATCAGAGAGGCCTTCTCTTACCAACTCATAGCACGTATCACATTGCCTTTTTCCTGTGTTCCCTTATTTTACTCAATTTTTCTTTTTAGCACTTAAATCATGACCTAACATGGTTATATATTTATATATTGCCTGTCCATCTGCTCTCTCCACCCGGATATAAGTTCCAAGAAAGAGGGGACTTATTTTTATTCATTGCTATATCCCCAGTGACTGTGACAGTGCCTGGCACATAGCAGATAATAAATATTTGTTAACTATAATTTTGGGGGAGCAGGGCACTGTTCCAAAGAAAATAAGAGCTAACGCATTGGACTAAAACAAACGTAGGTTTTATTTGTAATTATAAACTTAGGAGCTGTGAAGTGTAGGATATGTTATTTGCTCTCTCTGCACCTGAGTTTGCTTAGTTGTAAAATGTAGATGATTTTAATATTCATAATAGGCTTGTGGTGAGATCAAAGGGATAATGTGTGTAAAGCATCATTAAGCACCGATAGGTAACAGTGAGAATCTGAAAACTGCTTGCAAGCACAGTTCCTAACAAGTAGGAAGTGCTAGAGCGTTGATAGTTCTTTTATCATTGTATAATAAACATACGGAATAATGTGTGGTTAGAGTTGATTTTAATGAACCTGTGATTGTTTAAATGGTGCAAATCATTGCTTTCAGTTCTTCATTTTAGGGTGTCTTGTAGATAGCCTGGGCTTATAGCTCACTCTTCAACAGGGAGATTTGGTTTATTTTAATTCTACATCAGAAAAATTCAAAACAACAAAAAGTTTGATATGCAGTGTTGGAGAAGTTTTCATTAAGTGCAACTTCTTTACACATGTGTAAATACATTGTGTGTAAGCCCACTTAAAATTGCATTTTAAGTGGGATAATGCATTTTAAGTGGGATAAGGAAAATTCCTATTTAAAGTATTCTTGGGATTTCTTTTGCAAAACAAACCATCCTTTTGAAAGCAGAATCACCATTTCATAATTGATCTGTTTTGTAAATTTATGTTTGCATGCCCGGTTTTTTTTGGAAACTATGAATGGAAGACTTGAGGACATGCTTTATTTACAAAGAATGCATATCCACTGCATAAAGGTTCTACTGATGGTGAAAACGGGGGAAATTGGAAAACATATCTTAAGCTCCTCTCAATACAACAGTTCTTATGCAGCAAACGTTTTTCTTAGCAGTGATAGCATAAAATGTGCAAGACGTAAGTGAAAAGTTACTTCTGACAGACATCCAGGCAGACAAGAGAAGCTATGCGAAGTAGAACTGTTTGCACTATGATTTCGCCCCTTCGCTAAAGCAGGAGCAATACCTACATCAGCCCTTTTTGTTCATGGTCACTATCACAAGTGACACCAACCAAACACAGCAGGAAAATCCCTGCTTTCAAATAGCGAGGAAATATCAGACGTCTCTCCAACCAAGTCTTCTATTTTACCATTTTACGTGAAAAATAAAGCTAGATTTAAAAAGCAACAGTAAGAAATCTCTTAGCGAATTCCTTGAGACGGTAGAAGTAATGCTAATTTTCGGCTGACCGGAAGAAGAAACAGCATCCAATCGGGGCCCGTTTCTCAAAGGCCAATCAAACTTCACCTTACTTGCTGGTGCTGGGGAAAACGGACCTGGAGGTCTTTGTCTGCAGTGTGTGGCTGCTGTTACCTGAACAGGGTTGCACACCTGCGGCTCTATTTTTTCTCTGAGCGCTAAGGGACGAGCAGTTTGGCCTTTTCCACCGTTGGCTAGATTTGCTTGTATTGTTTCTAGCCACTGCTCATGTAATGCACTCCCTTAACCAGGAAATTAAAGCGTTCTCCCGGAATAATCTCAGGAAGCAATGTACCAGGGTGACAACGCTAACTGGAAAGAAAATTATAGAAACATGGGAAGATGCCAGAATTCATGTTGTGGAAGAAGTAGAGCCGAGCAGTGGGGGTAGTTGTGGTTATGTGCAGGACCTTAGCTTGGACCTGCATGTTGGTGTTATTAAGCCGTGGTTGCTCCTTGGTGAGTATATCGATTTGCCACTGTCTCGTTGATTCTTTTTAGCCGTGTTACTTTCTCATTCCCCCCACCCCGCCATGTGTAATATTCTCTTCTATCCGCTATCCTGCTGAAAAGTTGAAATGTTTCCTTTTTTAGATCTGGAACATCCATTAGCTGGCCAGTGATGTTTCTGCACCACAATCCATCCACAAGAAGCATAGATTCTGGTAGCACATGGCACCTGGTATCTGGATTTTAGAAAAGCTTTCATCCTGTGTTTTTACTTCTCTGGAAGGCAGCATGTTAATGTTGTATTTTCTTGGATTATAAATGAACATAGCCTTAAAAATCATCATATTAAACAGAATGTTTTAATTAGGTAAAACTACAAGTGGCAAGGTTGTTAAGGTTATAGACAAGTTAATACTTGAAATAGCCAAGTGGTTGTCATATGGAGTGCATGGCTCCTGTAGCCATATTAATCTATGTGCCTGTTTTTGGAGTGTTATGGGGAAATTGTGTTTTTATTTATAGCTATGAGCCTGATAGTTTTATGCTTTCTTGTATGATGGAGAATATTGTTTCCCTATACAAAGCATGGTCCACAAATAGCAAATGAAGCACAGTTATGAAAACACAAATTTGCTAGCTTGGAAGGATATGTTACGGTATTCTTTAAAAAAAAAATCAGCAGTGTGTTCAAGCAGTGTGTTCATTTAGGAATGCAGAAATTAAGACTTGAAAAGATTAACCATTTCCCAGTATTTATGCAGCCAAGCCATTCTTGAGTAGAAGGAGCACTGTACTGGGAGTCAGAAATAGCTAGGTACTACTGTGAAGTGCACACAGCATCTCCTTTTTTTTTTTTTTTTTTTTTTTTTTTCAACGTTTATTTTATTTTTTGGGACAGAGAGAGACAGAGCATGAACGGGGGAGGGACAGAGAGAGAGGGAGACACAGAATCGGAAACAGGCTCCAGGCTCTGAGCCATCAGCCCAGAGCCTGACGCGGGGCTCGAACTCACGGACCGTGAGATCGTGACCTGGCTGAAGTCGGACGCTTAACCGACTGCGCCACCCAGGCGCCCCCACAGCATCTCCTTTTAAAAACTCTCTGAATTAGGGATTATCAGCTCCATTTTACAGGTGGGAACTGGATTTAACAATGGTTAAGTAACTTCCACAAGGTAACATACCTAGTAAATAACAGAGCTGGGCATCAGGCTCAAGTCTGATCCACTCCTGCTCTATATCATCATATAGATTGCCCCGGAGAGTCCAGGTTTTCAGTCCTGCTCTACCTCTTAATAGATGAACTAGCCCAAGTCATTTATTCTCTCTGGTCTTCCAAGAAACCATCTGTAAAACTGAAGTAAAGGTATCTGTTTCTCTCATAGGGCTGTCCTGAGGTTGTGAAGTTTTTGAAACAAACTAATGGCAGTATACATAGGATTTGTTATTGTGTTATGATTACATGAATTGCTGCATGAGCTATCTTTAACTTCAAATAAGTATCTCCAACCAGTTTCTGAAGCCCAGTGAAAAATTAAGGGATCATCTAGCAAGTCTAAAAGGTTCACTCAGGACTTGCACACCATATCTAGGAAAGAAAATATGCTCAGGTACATTTTTCAGTTATTTGCCTTCCATCGTAGTACCAATGGTTTAAAATACCTATGGTAGAATTTTAAAATATTTCACTCTCACAAACTTTGTGATTTTTTTATCTAGACTTATCCAGAGTGAGCTGATCAAGGTAGTGTTCTCAGATTGGCGTTGGAACCCTTCCCACAATCCTGGGAGAGTTCTGGGAGAGACTTCTGAAACTAGTCCTTAATAAGGTCTCCTCTTTGGGCCGGGAAATGGGATATTTTTGTCAGGTACAACCACCTTTCCTGTGAGAGGTAGATGGACCTTTTTCGGCCTAGTAACAAGTGCCTTATTCCTGAGGGACCCATGGATGATTACATCTTAACTTCTTCCACATGAATGATGCAGTGGTTGTGTCTGACCAGACTAGGTTTCTCTCTGGACATGGGGTTTGGTTCTATGTTGCTTCAAAGAGCTTTCTTTATCTCTTCAAGCATCACAACTCCCACACAGCACTATATGAAATTAACTTTTGTTGTTGTTGGGGAACTATAATCTTTTTCAGTTAGCTCATTAATTCAAACCAGCTTCCGCATTCCAAAAATCTTATATAGGCCCTTGATCTAACAGGTTGACAAAAAAGATCTTATTGAGCATTTATGTCCTAGGATTTGCAAATTATATTTTTACAACAAAATCACTAGGACTTTTCTTAAAACCAACTTAATTTTTAAAAGTAGAAAATTCCATTTCTCTTGGGTAGTTAAAAGTTACACATATTATTTGTTGTATACATTCTGTTAAGAAGTCCCTACCCTTCTCTTTAATTCTAGGTGAATATCTTAGGGTCCTTTATAAGGTTATGGAAATTTCTGATATTTAGGAAGCCCAATATTCTTCGGAGGTGGATAATACATTAAACTTACATAGCTCTTTATTTTGTACAGTTCTTCCATAAATATTGTTATTTCATCTGCATAGTAATTTATGCTCTTGTTTCTATTCATTTATGAATGTTCACTCCTACAAATTTTCTCAAATAAAACATTTCTCTTTTGAATATCATTTATTTCCTTTTTCAATAATAATGCTTTTTCTTTTGGTTGATTTTTGTGATGATGAAAATAGTGATTTATAAATTAAGACATACTACATCAGAATTTATACAATAGTTAGTATTTTCACTAAAAGAATCTTTTAAACAGAAACAGGATTCTGGAGAACTTAAGTAGCTATTTTTTATGATACATATGTTATGATTGCAAAACACTGAACTTGTTAGAAGTCCCAACTCCAATAGCATGTAATATATATCCTTTCTAAATTAGTTACCTCATCTTTATATTCCCATAATAATCCTTGGGCAAATAATGAATATTAGTGGCTTGTAAATATCAAGGTAAAATAACTGTAAATTGTTGTTATTGGCTCTCTTTGTTGTTTCTTATTCAACTTTTTAATTATTTTCAAAACTATCCTATAGTAAAGTTGACTTGGTATTCAGTGCTGTGAGGTGTTTTGTTTTTTTGTTTTTTTTTTACTTCTGTGAGTTTTAACATAATTATGATTCATGTAGCCACTTTTATAATAATAAAATTCTTAAAATTTGTATTTGTTTTTAAAAATTAAGATATGCATAAAAGGATAACATTCTACTTTTTTAAAACAAAGGTTTAAGTAACACATTATCATAATATATGATTTACAGTGTTTATTTCTTTTAACCATGTGTTTTTCCAATAAGAGTTTACCACAGGACTGTAACACAAATCAACAACTTTAAATTGGAGGAAAGCTGATGTTTATATCTAGAATTTAGAGAGAATTAACTTGAACTGTAATACTAAGTATTAGATGAAACACACAAGCCAATTACCTGAAATCCATTTATGCTAACTAAAATTGTTTCCCCACACTATTAACACTAATATAATTTTCTTATTTGAAAAGGCAGAGCACAGAAGTTGTATTTTTTTTTTTTTTTTGGCTTCAAGAATACTAAATTTGTTTCAATATGGTTCATATTCTGGAAGGGACTTTCAAAATGGGATAGCTAATTCTGAAATATATAATCAACCTGTTCTGTTTGGTGTATGTTCAATGGAAATGATCTAAGTATCCAGCTTTGATAAGTGTAATAATGATGGTTTAGGGTTCGAAGAAAGAATTTCATTTATTCATGTTTGGTTGTTTTTTTTTTTTTTTTGCTATTGTAAGAAATAGGCAGAGTGGAATTAATTATTATTTAAAAGATGATATGTATTTAATTTATTTGAAGCCATTTTTCCCCTGGAGGTGGTTAGGACTTCCTGCAGAAAATTGAGAAATTATTTTTTTAATTTAAGTATTTCAAATGTGTAGAAAATTACAGACAATAATATAACAGCTGCATATCCACCATCCAGCTTTAACAGATATTAATATTTTGATAGGCTAACTTTTAAGTATAAAGTTAAATGTAGGCTCAGTAAGGAGCCCGCGAGTTTCCGATTACCAATTACCAGGGGAATACTGGCCAACCAGTGGATTTGCTGGCTTTTCAGCTACCTAAAATCACATAACAGAAGCTGGCAGATTCCCCAGATAGGTAAGGTAAGAAAAACATTGTTTATGGAAATGGATCCTAATCTAGAAAAGTAAAATACTTGAAATCTTTAAAAAAGAAATGCCCTATATTTTTCAATTGTGTAACTCACTTTATTTTAACTAATAATCTCATGTTTAAACTTGGTTATTAGCTAGAGTCATTTTCCAAGTTTGGTAGATATGGGGAGCCAACTTTAACAGGAAGAAGCTGTAAAAGGGGATAGCCCTATTGGTGCAGGGAATGTGGGTGGAATCTATAAACCCAGCAGTGTTTGCTCTAAGCTATTAGATATTCCTAAACCAGAGTCATTTTGTGGGTGTTTTTTTAACATCTTTTTTTAAGTTACAAAAGTAGTAGATATTGGGGTGCCTCAGTGGCTTAGTTGGTTAAGCATCTGACTCTTGATTTTGGCTCAGGTCATGATCTCACGGTTCTTGGGTTTGAGCTCCATGTTGGGCTCTGCTCAACAGCACTGATCTCTCTGCCCCTCCCCTGCTCTCTCTGACTCTCAAAATAAATAAATATTAAAAAATCTTTTTTAAAGAAATAGATATGTAGAGTAAAAATACAAATGAGTGTAAAGAAGAAAATCACCTGTAATCCCACTATCAACATTTTGTTCTATATCCTTCCTGTTCATTTTTAGGCATATACATATTTTTTGTTTTCACAGAAATGGATGATGGTGTTTTGTAATATAATAGTATTATCACCTAATATGTTGAGAATATATTTCCATGCCATAAATATTCTTCTACATTCTTGTTTGTTTGTTTGTTTGTTTGTTTTAAGTAAACTCTACTCTCAGCGTGGGGCTCAAACTCATGACTACAAGAGTCACATGCTTTACCAATGAGCCAGCCAGGTGCCTGAGCATTTTCATTTTAATGGGTGTATGTATTTAACTACATAATAGTATCATATTTTATTTAACCCAACCCCTATTATTAGGCTTTTTGTTGTTTTTTACTCATTTTGAGGGTTTGGAGTTTTTTTTGTATTATAAACAATACTACAATGAACATCCTGATGGCTAACCTTTGCAACATCCAGGGCTTGCAAGAAATTGTTCGAAGTGAGATTTCAGAGTATGAGATATATACAAGATGAATATTTTGTAATGAGTAGTTCCAAATTGTCTTTTAGAAAGTTTGAATTAGGTCCTCCCAAGTTGCATTTTTTATTTTATTTATATATTTTTTATCTTAGAAAGAATGCATGAGCATGAGCCGAGGAGAGGGACAGAGGAAGAGAGAGAATCTTTTTTTTTTAAATAATGTTTGTTTATTTTTGAGAGAGAGAGAGCACGCAAGTGGGGAAGGGCAGAGAGAGGGAGACAGAGGATCCAAAGCAGGCTCTGTGCTGACAGCAGCAAGGCTGATGTGGTACTTGAACTAAAAAACCACGGCACCATGACCTGAGCCGAAGTCGGGCTCAACCAACTGAGCCACCCCGGTGCCCCATTTTTATTTTTAAAAATTATTTATTTGCTTATTTATTGAGAGATAGAATGAGAATCTTAAGCAGGCTCCACGCTGAGCACGGAACCTGACACAGGGTTCAATCCCATGACCCTGGGATCATGATCTGAGCCGAAATCAAGAGTCAGACATTCACCTGACTGAGCCATCCAGGTACTCTCCGAGTTGTATTTTTTAAAATAAATGAATAACTAATAGAATTCCTGCAAAAATTATATTAAAAGTCCGGATGATTATTTTCATGTTGAAGGTGATATGATTTATTTCTTATAGGGTCACAAGATGCTGCTCACGATCTGGATACTCTGAAAAAGCACAAGGTAAAAAAAATGCTTCAGGTCTGCAGCCATGTATAGAAAATATTTTAATTGTTACGTTTGTTTTTTTTATTTTAATTTTAATTTTTTTTGAATATATTAAATTTTTAAAAAATAATTACTATTATTTTCTAAATTTACATCCCAAGTTAGCATATAGTGCAACAATGATTTCAGGAGTAGATTCCTTAATACCTTTACCCATTTAGCCCATGCCCCCTCCCACTACTCCTCCAGTAACCCTCTGTTGTTCTCCATATTTATGAGTCTCTTCTGTTTTGTCCCCTCCCTGTTTTTGTATTATTTTTGCTTCCCTTCCCTTATGTTCATCTGTTTTGTATCTTAAATTTCTCACATGAATGAAGTCATATGATATTTATCTTTCTCTGGCTAATTTAGCTTAGCATAATACCCTCCAGTTCCATCCACATAGTTGCAAATGGCAAGATTTCATTCTTTTTGATAGCTGAGTAATATTCCATTATATATATATATATATATATATATATATATACACATATATATACGTATATATACGTATATATATATATACACCACATCTTCTTTATCCTTTCATCCGTAGATGGACATTTGGGCTCCTTCCATACTTTGGCTGTGGTCAATAGTGCTGCTGTAAACGTTGGAGTTCATGTGCCCCTTTGAAACAGCATACCTGTATCCCTTGGATACACACCTACTAGTGCAATTGCTGGGTCGTAGGGTTGTTCTATTTTTAATTTTTCGAGGAACCTCCATACTGTTTTCCAGAGTGGCTGCACCAGTTTGCATTCCCACCAGCAGTGCAAAGGAGATCCTCTTTCTCCACATCCTCGCCAACATCTGTTGTTGCCTGAGTTGTTATGGTTAGCCGTTCTGACAGGTGTGAGGCGGTAGCTCATTGTGGTTTTGATTTGCATTTCCCTGATGATGAGTGATGTTGAGCATTTTTTCATGTGTCAGTTGGCCATCTGGATGTCTTCTTTGGAGAAGTGTCTGTTCATGTCTTTTTCCCATTTCTTCAATGGATTATTTGTTTTCTGGGTGTTGAGTTGGATAAGTTTATAGATTTTGGATACTAACCCTTTATCTGATAATAAAATTTGCAAATATCTTCTCGCATTCCATCGGTTGCCTTTTAGTTTTGCTGATTGTTTCTTTCACTGTGCAGAAGCTTTTTATTTTGATGGGGTCCCAGTATAGTTCATTTTTGCTTTTGTTTCCCTTGCCTCCAGAGATGTGTTAAGAAGTTGCTGCAGCTGAGGTCAAAGAGGTTTTTGCCTGCTTTCTCCTCTAGGATTTTTAAAAATTTTTATTAAAATTAATGTTTTTTATTTACTTTTGAGAGAGATAGAGACAGAGACAGTGCAAGCAGGGGAGGGGCAGAGAGAGAGGGAGACACAGGATCTGAAGCAGGCTTTAGGCTTGGAACTGTCAGCACAGAGCCCAACAACGGGGCTCGAACTCAAGCCCACATGATCTCATGTGAGATCATGACCTGAGCCGAAGTCAGACACTTAACTGGCTGAGCCACCCAGGCACACCTCTTCTCTAGGATTTTGATGGCTTCTTGTCTTATGTTTAGGTCTTTCATCCATTTTGAGTTTTTTTTTGTGTGTGTATGGTGTAAGAAAGTGGTCCAGGTTCGTTCTTCTGCATGTTGCTGTCCAGTTTTTCCAGCACCACTTGCTGAAGAGACTGTCTTTATTCCATTGGATATTCTTTCCTGCTTTGTCAAAGATAAGTTGACCATATGTTTGTGGATCCATTTCTGGGTTCTCTATTCTGTTCCATTGATCTGAGTGTCTGTTCTTGTGCCAGTACCATACTGTCTTGATTACAGCTTTGTAATACAGCTTGAAGTCCAGGATTGTGATGCCTCCTGCTGTGGTTTTATTTTTCAAGATTGCTTTGGCTATTCGGGGTCTTTTCTGGTTCCATTCAAATTTTAGGATTGTTTGTTCTAGCTCTGTGAAGAATGCTGGTGTTATTTTGATAGGGATTGCATAATTGTTACATTTATTTAGGAAACTAGTAGTCCATTTCAGAATTTAATTGGTAACATTCTGGCTGTCATTTTAATAAAGTTGCAAAAATTATTATACCTAATTAAAATATATGGATTTATAATTCATCTTTCCAATTTTATATTCTCTCAGTCTCCCTTCACGGACCCTCACGAACCTGACTTTGAGGCATGTTTTCTTGCCTCTGCTTATGTACTTCCTTTGTGTGGGATAGACTTTCCTCTCTTCTCATCCAAGACATACCCATGCCTGAGTCCCAACTCAAATACCACTTCTTCCCCAATTCCATTTTCCCCCACCCTTCCCACACAACTGATGTGATTTATTACTTATTTTAGCCCTCTATTTTGTCCAGCAGTGTTTTGGCATCATGGAATTGCTGTGGTTTATTAACATGAAGCTTCTGGAGCAGAGGGTAGAGGAGAGAACAACAAATAAGCACCTTCAGTCCAGGGTATAATGTGCTTTGATGGGGAAATGCAGGTGCTACTGGAGAGCATGTGAGATGATGCCCTCCATGTTTGGATTGAGTTGGGTTGGGTAGGGGAATGTAAGGTCAGGGAAGTGATGAAAGAAGTGATATTGAAGTTTGCTCTGAATGGGGTGGGGAGGGAGCAGACAGAAAAGTGTTCAGGTAAGAGAAGTGGTTTGTGTGCAGCTCCAGAAGAGAAAGGCTGATGCTTTCAGAGACGGAAAAAAAGTTCAGTAACCCTGGAATAGAGAGTGACAAAGAAGGATACCAAGAAACAAGGCCAGGGATGTAAGCATGAATCAGATCACAAAAATCCATGTAAGCCTGGGTAAACTGTTGGACTTTATCCAAAAGTATGTGAAAATCTTTACCCAGGGAAGTAACAGGATCAAATTTGCAGTTTAGAAAGGTTGCTTGGTAGAGGCCATGTGGAAAATAGATCGGAGTGTTGCATAAACTAAAGATGGGGAGAGTAGTTACAAGGCAGTTGCAGTAACAGTTATAATAATAACTGTCTGACAAGAAGAGATAATAGCCTGGAATTGCATAAGGATATGAGAAGTACTGTGTTTCCTAATAGCATCCATCTTAGATCAATATTTTAACATAAGTAGGACAAGTTTCAGAGTCTTGTTTACACTAGCAAATTAATACTTCTCAGAGAAAAAATGGAAACTAGAAAAAATGATAAAATTTATTCATTGGCAAATGTTTCATTATCTATCCCCTTTTATGATACACTAGTTCAAATTCACTTTCATCTGGCGATGTGAAGCAAGCAGGTGTTTAAAAGATCCTCCTAAGGTAAACTGACCAGCTGAATAGAGGGTTTATTGAAAAATTTAGTGACTCTACAAAACATGATTATTGATTTAAATGTGTGGCACATTTCAAAGGCATATTATTCTAAGACTTAAGTGCTATAATTAATAGAAATTCTTTTGAAGATCATTTCAGAAATTTCATTAGGAATTTCATTTTAATGTTTAGATATAGTAATAATAGTTGCTTTGTTAATAAGGTACCCAAGGGCTTGGTGTGTGTCCAACAAAGTACTATGGAAGATAGAAAACTGAAACATAAAATGTTCCAAGTTACTTATTGATGCATTGTTTATTAACAGCAAATCATTGACAAAAACTCACATGTTCATAGATAGGGAATTGGTTAAATAATAGTGCACTCACACTACAGAACTATATAGCTATAAAAAAGAACACCAAAAAAAAAGAGTCTGTAAATACTAATCTAAAAAAAATTCCAGGACATTTATTTTTTATTTATTTATTTTTAATTTTTCTTATTCTTTATTTTTGAGAGACAGTGAGACTGAGTGTGAGTGGGGGAGGAACAGAGAGAGAGGGAGACACAGAATCCGAAGCAGGCTCCAGACTCTGAGCCGTCAGCACAGAGCCTGACGCAGGGCTTGAACTCACTAACCGTGAGATCATGACCTGAGCTGAAGTCGGATGCTTAACCGACTGAGCCACCCAGGCAACCCTTACTTACATATCTATATCTATATCTATATCTATATCTATATCTATATCTATATCTATATCTATCTATATCTATATATCTATCTATAGATAGCATAGATAGCATATAGTGCAATAATGATTTCAGGAGTGGATTCCAATGATTCATTCCCTATGTATAACACCCAGTGCTCATCCCAACAAGTGTCTTCCTTAATGCCCCTTACCCATTAAGCCCATTTCCTCACCTACAACCCCTCCAACAACCCCCAGTTTATTCTCTATATTTAAGAGTTTATGTTTTGCCCCCCTTTCTGTTTTCATATTTTTGCTTCCCTTCCCTTATGTTCATCTGTTTTGTATCTTAAATTCCACATATGAGTGAAGTCATGATATTTTTCTTTCTCTGACTAATTTTGCTTAGCATAATACCCTTTAGTTCGATCCATGTAGTTGCAAATGGCAAGATTTCATTCTTTTTGATTGCTGAGTAATACTCCATTGTGTGTGTATGTACATACACATACCACATCTTCTTTATCCATTCATCAGTAGATGGACATTTGACCTCTTTCCATACTTTGGCTATTGTAGGTAGCGCTGCTATAAACATTGGGGTGCGTGTACCCCTTCAAAATAGCACACCTGTATCCCTTGGGTAAATAACTAGTAGTGTAATTCCTGGGTCGTAGCATAGTTATATATTTAATTTTTTGAGGAACCTCCATACTGTTTTCCAGAGTGGCTGCACCAGTTTGCATTCCTACCAGCAGTTGAGCACATATTTAAATGAGAGGAGAACCCAAGGTGTTGTCTTTGTGTAAGAAAGGGAATAAACAAATTTGCCTGAAGATGCTCTAAAAGAATATACAAGACGCCAACAAAGGTGGTTACCATTAAGGTAGGAGAAAACGGAGTAGATAGGGACAGGGTGAGAGCAAAAGTTTGTTTCTTTTTTATAATGTTCTGATTTTTGAACCAGTTCACAATATGTAAGTTTACTAAAATTAGAAATAATAATGCCTATATGTGAGGATTAGGTGAGATAACTTATAGGCCTAGCATACATTAGGTTTGCAATAAAGTGGTTTTTCTTATTATCCCTATTACAAAGGGCATCCCAAGGGCAACCATTGTTAGGACCTCCATACCTACATTTTGGAAGTATGCTTAATTACTAGAAAGGGTTTTAGGCTGGGTCCCCATCACCACCACCACCTGTGATTCAGTACAATTCTTTTCTATCAGGCCCAGTCAATACACATATAAATTGCACTTCCCAACAGCTAAACTACCCAGGCATTGGTAATCCATAATATTTGTAAAGCACTTTTACCTTTCAAGAGGTTTTCCTAAGATTCTCATTTGGTTTTCTCCATAATCCTGTGAAGATACATAGGTAATAGGTAATAAGTTATATATATCTTATATTGTGTGTGTGTGTGTGTGTGTATATATACAATTTATATATACATAAATTTTACATATAAATTTATATATATATAAATTGTATATATATATATATGCACATTGTATATATAGATTCAATATATATATTGTATTTATATATATTGTATATATTATCCAGGGCAGAATCATATAATCCCGGTCAGAAGTACACTGGCAATGAGTGAGTTGACATAGACAAGACTTCACTGGGGAAAGCAGAAGGACATTTCAGACTTTATCTTCTAAAAATGTTCTTACCTTTCTAGTTTCTCCCATCTCATCTCTATATAAGAATGTCTCTTGAGTAGACATTTGAGGTTTTTTCTGTTATCTGTCTTCTACAAGGCAGTTAGGTCAGTAAATGAATGGCCTGTGGCTCTGTCTTCATGGGGCCTAGCTCCCGGAATGTTTTAATCAATGCTCTTTGGGTTGGGAGGCACAGAAACCCTAGCAAGAAAAGAGAATGTGTGTATAGTAATTTAGGGGGAATCTCTGGAATCTGAGGGCAGAGACTGGCTGTGCTAGAGAATAGAAGGCTCTCCAAGATGGTCCCTCTCTGCTGCTGGCATCATGGCCCCTTTCTGCACAGGTATCTACTCTGTTCTTATTTAGGAGCAGAGATTCTTCAGCTTCTTTGGGCACATAATAGAAAGCGGCTATCTTAGACCTCTCAAGTTTGCGGACCATTCAGCTGTCTTATGTACCTATTTTAAATTTCTGAAAATAATTTGATCAGTGTTGTTTAAGTCTGGTGTCTGCCTCAATCTAGTTAGCTGTACTAGGTGGATAAGTGGGGCGCTGCCAGAGCCATGTCTATGAGGGTAGTGGAGGCAAGAGAGGCAGAGCTGGAAGATACTCTAAAGTGTGTAAGGGGCACCTGGCTGGCTCAGTTGGTGGAATGTGCGGCTCTTGATCTCAGTATTGTGAGTTTGAGCCCCACTTTGGGTGTAGAGCTTATTTAAATAAATAAACTTAAAAAAAATTTTTTTTAACGTTTTATTTTTGAGACAGGAGAGACAGAGCATGAACAGGGGAGGGTCAGAGAGAGGGAGACACAGAATCCGAAACAGGCTCCAGGCTCCGAGCTGTCAGCACAGAGCCCGACGCGGGGCTCGAACTCACGGACCGCAAGATCATGACCTAAGCCGAAGTCGGCCGCCCAACCGACTGAGCCACCCAGGCACCCCTAAATAAATAAACCTTTAAAAAGTTTAAAAATTAAAAATAAAATACGTGTGAAATACATGAAAATATCGAGATCAGGTAAAACCGAACACCCATGCTAAGAAAGAGAATATGGTGAGGCATGTCATGACAAGAAACAGTGCCCTATTTTCTTGATCCATTTAACTTTTGGATTCTTTTAATTAACCTTCCACATGGCCCCTTCCATATGCTTGGTAGACTGTAGGAAAGGAGCTCAAATGCATAGATGGGTAGAAGGTTGCTTTTGTGGACCACTTGAAAGAAATGACCATCCTTTCAACCAGACTAATTCATTGGAGTCTCTAGGTTTGAGGCCCTGTGGCACTGACATTTTAAAAGTTAACTGGGTGATTCTAATGTGCAGCCACACTTGAGAACCGTCATACTACTAAAGAATATGAAGGAAAATCGGAAAATAATTATTGAAAAAGAAGTCTGTGTTATTGATGTACTTCCCTTAATCAAGTTTTTTATATGCATATTCATTGATTTATCCAACAAATATTTTAAGTACTTTTTGTGCTAAGGTCATTGCTCACAGACAGTGCTTACTCATAATACTGAAGAAGCCAAACATGGTTCCTCCCCTCATGGAGTTTCTAGTACCATGAGGGAGACAAATAATGTCAAAGTGGTAAGAGCTATAATTAGGGCAAGTAGAGGGTGCTGTGAGAGTGTACAGAATTAGCCCTTCTGGTGAGGGATGAGGCAGTCAGAGGAAGCTTCCTGTAGGAAGTATTATTCAAGTGAGTCATGCTTAAGTTGTTTGTTTATTCTTATTACAAATCTCAACATCTCATTCTCTTTTTAATTAACCTAATTTTAATTCATTAGAGAATTTTTAAAAATCATCTTTTTTTTTTCCCCTTTAAGGTGACACATATTCTCAATGTTGCATATGGAGTTGAAAATACTTTCCTCAGTGACTTTATATATAAGAGTATTTCTGTATTGGATCTGCCTGAAACCAATATCCTGTCTTATTTTCCAGAATGTTTTGAATTTATTGAACAAGCAAAAATGAAGGTAAGTTTTATTTTGATCCACAGTTCTTCAAAGACAGCAATTTTAAAATACAGGTCCATTATCTAAGCTTTATTCTTTTTCTGATTAATACATAGAGAACCATTATGAAATTTCCCCTCCAACAATCTTTTAACTTACAGCTGTTTAGTTCTCTGATATTTTTTTTCTCAATGAGATAACTTATTTTTTATTTTTTAAGTAATCTCAATGCCCAACATGGGGCTTGAACTCCTGATCCTGAGATCAAAAGTCACATGCTCTACTGACTGAGCCAGCCAGGAGTCACTCAATGAGTTACTCACTTTTAACCTTATTATATCATCTTCCTAGGGCTTCCTGAGAAATGTTAGGAGATAAAATTCTCCATTTACTGAATTTTCCTGTGTTTATGTTTACTTAGATTTCCTTTGATGGTTTATAACCACCTGCCGTATGGGATAGATACTAGGATTGTCCTTTTAGTGTGTTTATGAAGATTAATATGCATTCATTTTTATGGCTGTGATAGGGATAGTAAATCTATGCATTTTTAACAATAGAAAATCATAGGGTACTCCAGGACTAAATGTATTGCTTTACTGAGATTGTGTGAAAATGCTGATCAGAAGCTGTCCGTTGGTTCTCTGACTTTAAAAGACCAACAGATAATATAATACTTCAACATTGGTAATAGATCCAGGTCAAACTGGGCTTCTAAGTTAGCTGTTACCAGTAATTATACCTTGAAATGACACCATTTTTAGTTAGTATACAATTCTTACAAAATTTATGTGAGGTAAATAGATGGGAATGTAGAAGCACTTAGAAAAGTTTATTCTCCTAGAAGACCTAACACTTAATGACATGAACATTAGAATCCAGCTTAATTGAATTCTGGCTAATGATTTCCCTTCTACCTTTCTCCTCTCATTTCTCCATCTCTCTCCCTTCCTTTTATTTAGTAATATTTAATGAATGCCTTACGTGCCCAGTACTATTCTAGGTACTTTCCTTTAGATTATCTGAAAAATGTAGAACTATTCACCTCTACCTTTCAGCTTTGTTTAATAGCGGATATTTAGACTAAAGAAAACAAAGAGGTTTTCTAATTCAAGCCCTAATATTGGCCAGTGTTTTCTCTTATGAAAGATTTTATAGGGTCTAGATGATAACATTCCAGTGTGCCAGTTGATAGTGTCAGAAATAAAAATGATAATGTTTCTGTATTAGCTGCTTCTCTAAGGCGATGTGAGATAGGCCTTAAATGGTAAAAGAAAAATTTAGGCATAATCCATATTGATATTCATCATTAAAAGATACGTACATGTTGCAAGTAAAATGTGAAAAGGGTAATAGTTAATTAAAAGGGTCCTTTGCTTGGGTTTCCTAAAAAAACAGAACCTGAGACAAAGATTAGTAGCTGATGCTTCATTTGAGAGAATCCATGGGTGGTGAAAGTGGGAAGAATGGGAATCGATTCAGGGACTGATGGGAAGCAGCACGAGATGGTGTGTTCACCCTACTGAGCACAGCCGCACAGTTGAGCTGACGGTGAAATAGCTGCGTGCTCAGCACATATACCTGCTTTACCACTTAAGGCATCTCCAGGCAGGGAGTACAAAGGAACTGTACCTCAGTATAGACTTTGGGAGGGAAAGAAGAGAGAATTTATCTGCCTGGCTCTCTGTCAGCTCCTGTTTTCCCCTGGGGAAAAGTTTACCCATGGGATGGTAACTAATCCCACAGTTCCAGGTTACAGCACTCCTCCAGCAGCTGCCTTGAAGCCAAATTCAGTGGCCTGTGGTGTAACTTTTCATCCAAGTTCAGAAGCAGCAAGAGAATCCAGAACTTGGGGTGTACTTGTCTATGCAGAGATGATAATAGGGAAGAGCCAGGCCTTCTTAGGCAAGCAAAACTCATTAGGCCTAAGGGGGTGGTTCCACAGAAGTGGAGGCTGAGATGGAGCAAGCTTGGGGCCCATGAGATAATAACACTAAGAGAATCTGAGGAGGTACCTAAAATGTTTCTGCTACAAGATGTATTAGAATTCCACAATTTGTTCCAATCTCTCAAGCGTTATATCTTACACCGCAGTTGTAACCTCAGCCAATATTTCCTTACCCTGAAAATTCTTTACTGTTTAGATTAACACTTTTTAGTTTCAGCATTAGCATTCTTGAATTTTCTTCATTTTTGTTTTTCTGGAAGAGATCTTTTCATAACCTTGTCTGTTGTATATGCAGGTTTTATTAAATGTGATTACTCAATGAATTGCGTATTTCAAAACTACCTTTCTAGGCCATAGTTTCTTGTTTTATCTTTTTATACACAGCTGCCAGATGGAATCTCTTCTATTTCCCCATGTCTTTCCTCATTCTGTAGTTGTAAAACCCTGTTGTTTGGTTTCTCTGTCTTCCTCTATCTCTGACCCCAACATCAGTTGTTAGGTATATGCCTTAAGTAACAGAAATACACATGAGAGGAAAGTAGCAGGGTAACTTCTATAGCCTCAGGAGTTCTTTTATGAAAATTTACTTGTCTTCCCCCCTTTTTTTAAGGTGTAAAAGGTTTTGTTTGTTAATATGGAAATGTGTTGATATTCCATGTTTACTTTATTACTCATTTTATAAGATGGGATTTCAAAGACATGATGTAAATAAGGTATGTCACTGTAGAAAAATTGGAAAATACAGATAAGTAGAAATTCACCCTACTTAAATCATTTAGACATAACTACTGTTAGCAATTTGGGAAATTTTTTTATATATCAGAAGACTCACTTAAAAAAGACCTACACTTGGCTCAGCTAATCTGCCAACAAATATTACTTATTCTGAGAAGATATGAAAGATACATAGTGCTTCCCTCAAGGAGCTTGCAATCTAGTTGAAAAGCTACTCCTAACAGCACGAGAACACAGAACACTTGATAAAACAGGTACACTGTCACACAATTCCTGTCTGCCCATGGCAAAATGGTGATTCAAATTTTTAAGAGAACACTTCCTTCTTATCAGAACAAAATTAATTTATTTTATTAGCAAACATTTATGGAATATCCACTATGTGCCTAAAATTGATTAATTGATTATTCCATTCATTGCTCACAATGAATTGTATTTTGGTAATTGAATATGTTGAATCAAGCAAATTGATAAAATGAATATTTTTATTTTATAATTTCAAGTAGTATAAGAATGTGCAACTGATTTAACAACTTTCTAGGTGAATAATGAAGATTTTTGATTGATTTTTATTGCAGGATGGTGTGGTTCTTGTTCATTGTAATGCAGGAGTTTCCAGGGCTGCTGCAATTGTAATAGGTTTCCTGATGAATTCTGAAGAAATCTCGTTCATCAGTGCTTTTTCTTTGGTGAAAAATGCAAGGCCTTCCATATGTCCAAATGCGGGCTTCATGGAGCAGCTTCGTACATACCAAGAGGGCAAGGAAAGCAATGAGTGTGACAACATATAGGAATTAGAAAAGGGTGACAGTTCATGAGTTACATTCCAGCAGATAATGGACAACTGTAATTTCTGAACTGGCCCCCACAGCCACCTGTCCCCATTTTTGAAGAGTAGACTAGTAAAACTTCCTTTTGTCTTGCGTTTTTCAAGTGGAAGTGGAGGTTAATTGATTGTCTTGAGCTAGTGTACAAATATGTTTTTAAATCATGTCATGTTTTCCTTGGTATTATAATGTGGGATTGGATGCTTCTTTGATTTGCTAAGAGGAAATAATGTATTACCAATAATTGGTTTCTGTAGAAGAAGAAGGTTTACATTTGAAATCTTTACTAGAGCATGAAAAGATTAAATCAGTTGATGAAGACTTTTAGTATTTTTCTATGCCAGCAACCACTTCCATGAAGGGAAAAACTTGAAGTGCTACTTGATTTCAGAGGGAGGTAAATTTCTATGTAAAGAATTTGGGATTAAAAACTAATATCTTAAACCTCCCAAAAGAGATAACCAAAATCTGAAGGTTGACACAATATAGGCATACTTCGTTTTATTGCGCTTCACTTTATTGTGCTTCGCAGACGATTTGTATTTTAGAAATCGAGAGTGGTAACCCTGCATCAAAGAAGTCTTTGGGCACCATTTTCCCAGCAGCATTTACTCACTTTGTATCTCTGTATTGCATTTTGGTAAATCTCACAATGTTTCAAATTTGTTCATTATAATTGTATTTGTTATGGTGATCTGTGATCAGTGATCTTTGATGTTACTGTTGTAATTGTTGGGGGGGGGGTGCCATGAACCATGCCTCTGTAATATGGTGAACTTAATTGATAAATACTGCATGTGACGTAACTGTTCTACCAGTTGGCCCTTCCCCCATCTCTCCTTCTTGGGCCTCCCTATTTCCTGAGACACAACAATATTGAAATTAGGCCAATTAATAATCCTACAATGGCCTCTAAGTGCTCAAGTGAAAGGAAGAGTCGCATGTCTCTCACTTTAAATCAAAAGCTAGAAATGATTAAGCTTAGTGAGGAAGGCATGTCGAAAGCGGAGATAGGTCGGAAACTAGGCCTCTTGCGCCAAACTGTTAGCCAGGTTGTAAATGCAAAGGATAAGTTCTTGAAAGAAATTAAAAGTGGTACTCCAGTGAACACGCGAATGATAAGAAAGCGAAACAGCCTTATTGCGGATATGGAGAAAGTTTTAGTGGTCTGGATAGAAGATCAAACCACCCACAACATTCCCTTGAGCCAGAGCCTAATCCAGAGCAAGGCCTTAACTCTCTTCAATTCTATGAAGGCCGAGAGAGGTGAGGAAGCTGCAGAAGAAAAGTTTGAAGCTAGCAGAGGTTGGTTCATGAGGTTTAAGGAAAGAAGCCGTCTCTGTAACATAAAAGTACAAGGTGAAATAGCAAATACTGATGTAGAAACCGCAGCAAGTTATCCAGAAGATCTAGCTAAGATCATTAACGAAGGTGGCTACACTAAACAACAGATTTTCAATGTAGATGAAACAGCCTTATATTGGAAGAAGATGCCATCTAGGACTTTCATAGCTAGAGAAGAGAAGTCAATGCCTGGCTTCAAAGCTTCAAAGGACAGGCTGACTCTCCTGTTAGGGGCTAATGCAGCTGGTGACTTTAAGTTGAAGCCAATGCTCATCTATCATTCTGAAAATCCTAGGGCCCTTAAGAATTATGCTAAATCTACCCTGCCTGTCCTCTATAAATGGAACAACAGAGCCTGCATGACAGCACATCTGTTTACAACATGGTTTACTGAATATTTTAAGCCCACAGTTGAGAACTACTGTTCAGAAAAAAAGATTCCTTTCAAAATATTATTGCTCATTGACAATGCACCTGGTCACCCAAGAGCTCTGATGGAGATGTACAACGAGATTAATGTTGTTTTCATGCCTGCTAACTCAACATCTATTCTCCAGCCCATGGATCAAGGAGTCATTTCAACTTTCAAGTCTTATTATTTAAGAAATACATTTCGTAAGGCTATAGCTGCCATAGACAGTGATTCCTCTGATGGATCTGGGCAAAGTAAATTGAAAACCTTCTGGAAAGGATTCACCATTCTAGATGCCATTAAGAACATTCGTGATTCATGGGAAGAGGTCAAAATATCAACACTAACAGGAGTTTGGAAGAAGTTGATTCCATCCCTCATGGATGACTTTGAAGGGTTTAAGACTTCAGTGGATGAAGTAACTGCAGATGTGGTAAAAATAGCCAAAGAATTAGAATTAGAAGTGGAGCCTGAAGATGTGACTGAATTGTTGCAATCTCATGATAAAACTGTAATGGATGAGGAATTACTTCCTATGGATGAGCCAAGAAAGTGGTTTCTTGAGATGGAATCTACTCCTGGTGAAGATGATGTAAAGATTGTTGAAATGACAACGAAGGATTTAGAATATTACATAAACTTAGTTGATAAAGCAGCAGCAGGGTTTGAGAGAATTGACTCTAATTTTGAAAGAAGTTCTACTGTGGGTAAAATGCTGTCAAACAGTATCGCATGCTACAGAGAAATTGTTCGTGAAAGGAAGAGTCCATCAATGCGGCAAATTTCATTATTGTCTTACTTTAAGAAATTGCCACAGCCACCCCAACCTTCAGCAACCACCGCCCTGATCAGTCAGCAACCATCAACATCAAGGCAAGACCCTC
Organism: Neofelis nebulosa; assembly: GCF_028018385.1. Taxonomy (NCBI): domain Eukaryota; kingdom Metazoa; phylum Chordata; class Mammalia; order Carnivora; family Felidae; genus Neofelis; species Neofelis nebulosa. The sequence goes on along the minus strand of NC_080783.1, from coordinate 51,071,862 downwards.
CACCAGCAAAAAAATTACGGTTTGCTAAAAGCTCAGATGATGGTTAGCATTTTTTAGCAATAAATACTGTATTTTTAAATTAAGGTATGTACATTGTTTTTTTAGACAATGCTATTGCACACTTTAAATAGACTGCTGTATGGTATAAACATAATCTTTATATGCACTGGCAAACCACAAAATTCATTTGACTCACTATTGCAACATTTGCTTTATTATAGTGGTCTGGAACTGAACCCACAATATCTCTGGGGTATGCCTGTATTTCAATAGTTTACAGTGTTCACAAAGTTTTTATGTCCTTTTATGAAAATGTACCTACTTTTCATTTTTATTTTTAACTTAATTCTATTGCCTGTATTTTTTTTTTTTCTTTTTAAAACTTTTGTATAGATGTTCTCTCTTACATGATTGTGACCTAATGGTTCTTCAGGTAATCTAGTAGTCTTTTACAGTATGTTTTTTATATCCTAGCCTTCTGTTTTGGGTTACATGTCATAATTTTTGGTATCCTTGGGTCTGTGAGAAAATGTTTTACACTGAAAGATCATTTTTTAGGTGTAATTGTTCAAATTTATTTTCCAGTTTGGTATTCTAGAGAACGTATTTTTAAGGAAAGAAGAGTTATGGTTTTGTAAGAAATTTTAAGTATTTTGTTAGAAAGCCTAAAATCATGTACAATTTTATCTCTGGCCAGAGGCGTAATAGTTTTCTTTTTCTTTTTCTTTTTTAATTGTCTCCATATTGGCAAGGCTGAACTCTGTACATTATAAATTTGCTTAAAGATATTCTTTGAATTATTCAGAATAAAGTGTACTTAAAATTAATTATAATAAGTAAGATAGAATTTATCTAATAGCTTTCAAATAGCCTTTCATGACTTAGAAAATTTCATTGACATCTAGATTTTATTAAGAAAGTCTTGAACTCTTCTTCAGTAACACATTACAGAGAGCAAGGACATTCCTAGGTGTAAGTTGGAAAGTGCACATTGAGTATATTTGTGCATTTGAGAAGGCAGTCTTTCTTATGCTGTCATGATCAAAGAGTAGAAATGATAAATACAAATTATGTTTTGAGATTGCTTGTAGCCTGGCAAGATGCCATTACATGCAAAGCTATGAACTTTGCTTCTGTTGAGAAGCAGCATAAATGTAATCAACTTACAGTGAGCTCTTTGAGGCAGGCCAAGGAGACAGAATCCTCCTGAAGTATGAGACTGATCTGTAATGTTGTCTTTATGGTCAGTATTGCTGAGGGTTTGCTAAGTGAACCTTTTCTTTTCACATGAAAGCATTTATTTAAATACATTTTCTTTTGCTAGGTGTTCCTTAGTTTTCAGCCATTAAATGTTGTGAAGCCTTGACTAGAACTTGTTCATAACGGATAGTATATTATTTATGCCTCTGGTTTGTGTGCTTAGTTGTTGCCTATAGTTATCTGGTTATGGTGAAAATGCGTATTTTCTGTATCATTTACAGAAGTGCTTTGAACATCAATACTTTTTAAATGTTAATTTATTTTGAGAGACAGAGAGAGAGTGCACACATGTGCGTGAGAGCTGAGGAGGGAGAGAATGGGAGAGAGAAAACCCCAAGCAGACTCCACACTGACAGCACAGAGCCTGACACTGGTCTTGATCCCACGAAGTGCGAGATTACGACTTGAGCCAAAATCAAGAGTTGGAGGCTTCACTGATTGAGCCACCCAGGTGCTCCTCAGTATTGTCTTGTTTTAAATGATAGAAGTTTGCTGTATTTCGAATAGGTCAGTGAATGTAATTCAGTCTTTTAAATTAGGAGTACTGTATAAGGCAATTGTGTGTCATCTGTATGTCATACACACAAATGTATTTCTTATGCTTCCCATGGATATGTCTTTCTGTCAGACCTGTTTATAAAAAGGAAATTGTTTCATTATGATCCTCTATCTCACATATTATAAATAAATAAAATGTATACCAAATATAGGACTGTTTTGAGGAGAGGAAAAATGTTTCAAGCAGTTTTTGCTTCTATTTTAAAATAGACTTTTCTACCACTTTTAAAGAGGAAATATCATCTGCTTTTAAATATTGAAAAGAAATCTAGAGCCTTCCTAGCAAGCTGAAAAAGATGAGTAAAACAAAGATACTAGAACATATGATAAAACTCTATTTGAGTTTAATATTTTTTAAATGTCTTGGTAACTTTGTGCTTTATTTTGTTTTAATGTTCATTTATTTTGAGAGAGAGAGAGAGAGAGTGCGAGTACACACACATACACGTGGGCCGGGGGTTGGGGAAGTGCAGAGAGAGAGGGAGAGATTGAATCCCAAGCAGGCTCCTTGCAGTCAGTGCAGAGCTCGACATGGGGCTCCATCTCACAAATTGTGAGATCATGACCTGAGCGGAAATCAAGAGCCATTTAACTGAGCCACCTAGGTGCCCCTAACTTTGTGCTTTTTTTTTTTTTTTTTTTTTAAACTTTGTGCTTTAATAGAGGTGTATGAGGGGCACCTGGGTGGCTCAGTCGGTCAAGCATCTGACTCTTGGTTTTAGTTCTGGTCATGATCTCCCAATTCAGGAGACTGAACCCTGCATGGAACCTGCTTGGGATTCTGTCTCTCCCTCTCTCTTTGATTCTCTTTTTTTCTCTCTCTCTCGAAATAAATAAACTTGAAAAAATAATATAAGTTTGTGATTACATATAATTTGAATTGAAAACCCAGTAAGTATTTAGATTTTTGGAAAATTGAAGAAATATTTTTCTTAGTTTCTTTTGGGCAAAATGTAGACCATTATACTAACTCAAAGATTTCAGGGAAAATGTAGTATAGTATTTAAAATTCTTATTGCAGGGCATCTGGGTGGCTCACTTGGTTGAGCTTCCGACTTTGGCTCAGGTCAGGTCATGATCTCACTGTTGGTGGGTTTGAGCTCCACATTGAACTCGCTGTTGTCAACGCAGAGCCTGCTTCAGATGCTCTGTCTCCCTCTCTTTCTGCCCCTCCCCTGCTCATGCTCCTTCTCTCAAAAATAAACATTAAAAAAAAAATGTTATTGCAGTTTTACTTTTACATCCCTTCTTCCCTTTTGAACCTGATTGAAATGTATGGGTATAGAACTTGGAAATTTCTTTGCCTGTGACATACGGAACCTACTTTAATTCTAACGAATAATTTTAGTGATGGTGGGGAAAATTTCTGAATTTGTCAATGTGATTATCAGTAACTCAAATGGTTCAAATGTATAAAGTTCCCTCAAAAGTAATTTCTCCAAATATTCCAAATGTAGCAAGTTTAAGAATCCCGTCTTAAATATTAACACCTTTATAAGCAAAACCACAATACATTTAAAAATAATAGAAATATAGCACAATGGATTGATCCTCCTTGAACAACACAAGGATTAAGGGCTTTGACTCCCGCCCCCTGCCCCAAATTTAACTACTAATAGCCTACTGTGGACTGGAAGCCTACTGATAACAAACAGGCAATTAACACATTTTGTATGCTATATGAATTATATACTGTATTCTAACAATGGAGAAAAGAATGTTATTAAAATCATAAAGACAAAATACATTTATAGTATTGTACTGCCAAAAAAATCTGCATGTAAGAGGGCCCATATAGTTTAAATCCATGTTCAAAAGTCAACTGTATTTGGTTTGCTAGGTGACTCTAAGTAATTAATTTTTGTACCCAAAGGATCCTGAACATCTTTAGTCACTCTGTAGTTACAAATTTAAAGAACATTTTAAAGTTTTATGTTCTTAAAATCCATATACTGACATTTCAAGGTAACAAACTTATGGTTTGTTTCCATTGACACACTTTTAAAAATAACTTCTAGCTAAACTTTTCCATTTCAAGTGATGCTTTGACCTACTTATTTTGTATCCATATTTATAATGTAGCCTTTATTATTTCTAGGTATTGATAGAATTTAATAAAAATAATATTTACTGTTTCCACCTATTAATACCTTTATTTGAGGCTATTTTTTTTTTAAGGTTTATTTATTTTTGAGAGAGAGAGAGAACGAGAGGCAGAGGGGCAGAGAGAGAAGGAGACACAGAATCTGAAGCAGGCTCCAGGCTCTGAGCTGTCAGCACAGAGCCCGACATGGGGCTTGAAATCACAGTGCAAGATCATGACCTGAGCTGAAGTCAGAGGCTTAACTGACTGAGCCACCCAGGTGCCCCAAGGCTATTTGTTTTAAAAGATCTACTACTTATTGTCAAATTCTGGGTTAAAGGTTCTGTTGGCAAGACACAAAATTACACGTTTTGGAATATAAGATAGTTTAAGGTCTGTGGAGATTTGTGGTGCCAGTCACTTGAGGAAATGAAAAACTAAAGATCATATAATTGGCATTACAGTGGATAAACTGGCAGTGAAAATTCAATGGAACATCCTAGTATTTTAAATCAAGAGAATGTGTTGAGTCACTCTTAGATTAAACTACTGAATATTCTAACCATGACAGCATTGAGATTATTTGGACATAGTCTGACTCCTACCTCCCATGTTCACTATCACCTCTCTGGCCTCATTGCTGACTGCTTTCTTCCTCTCTCTGCTTCAGCCACACTGACCTCTGCTTTTCCTTAAAAATGCACAATCAAGACCTCACTGCATTACCAGCTTTTCCCTCTCTACCTGTAACACTTTTCCCCCAGAAACATCAGATCTGAGCTCAAGTGTTAACTCTTAGTAAAGGCTTATCTGGCCACCTTATTCAAAATTGCCCCATCCCTACTACTTGTATCTTCCTTTCCGGTTTGTTTACTGCATGCCCTAATTATCACCAACATTCTCTATATTTTACTTATTTGCTTTGTTGTTTTTTCCATCAAAACTTGGGCTCCCAAAGAGGGCAGAGACTTTTACTATGTTGTGTATGTATACCAGTGTGTATCCCATTGCAGATTTTCAAAAATTGCTTGTTAGAAGGAGGGAGGAAGGAAGGGGAAAAAATGATACATGTTGTGGCAGTTTAATACTAGCCACTGCAGATTACAATTAAAGCTATGGCAGATGGTCCACAATGTACATCAATGGCCATATCTGTTAGTGCATGGAGGTGATAGTTTGGAATGATAGGTCTGAAACAGGATCCACATAGCACTCGAAGCAGCAGCAAATAGTGCCTTTTTCCTAAGGTAAAGTCTTCCACCAAAATTATTTAGAAATCAAATAATCACCAACAGTATTCAGTATATGGTATTTTGCATTCACTCATGATATGAAAGAACAATGTTTATGTGCCAATAATCAATTTATTGTCTCTCACCTCTAAACCCACCCTTCACTGCTCCTGCAAAAAGGAAGATGGGCCATTGGAATATTTTTCCATTGACAGCTGGTCTGATGCTGAGTTTTGTCAGTGGAAGGCAACTGTGTTGGAGAGACCTTTCAGGAGGAAGGGGCATCTCTATCTGGTCCTGGTGGGCTCCCACAGTACAGTACAGTTTTCTGGCAGTACAGCCAGGCTCCCACAGTGCTCGCAGCTTCTCCCACCACCTGGTCTTCTAGTGCAGGTGGCTTCTCCACTACCTGGCACCTGTAGCACCCAGCACCCAGCAGCTTTCAGAAAATGCCCTGGGGCGGTGTTGTAGTAATGCCTATGGTGAGACAACTCCCCATCAACAGTTTTTCCTGGCACCCTAGAGGGTGACTTCCATAAGTTCTACCAGTCAATATCACAGCACTTTCTCTGCCCTCCAGTGAGCTATGGCTTCACTCTTTAAAGAGATTCAGATTTCAACCCTGAGAATGTTCTCCCTTGAACTTTCATCCTCATGGGTGGTGGCTGTTCTTTGTATCTGTATGTCTGCTGTATCCCTGTATTGTTTAGGGTTCTCTTCTTTCTAAACAATCCCTCATTACTCCAATCCTATTATAGTTAATAAACCTTTATATTAAACTTGTTCAAATTAGTGTGTGGTTTATCTCACACACCAATTGGATCCAGATTGATCCAGTCTATAGTTTACAATTATTTTAGTAATGGTTCTTGTGGAGTATTTCTTTAACACCACCAACAACAACGAAGTTTATTTTTGAGAGAGGGAGAGAGAGAGAGAGAGAGAGAGCACAAGGAGGGGAAGGGCAGAGAGAGGAGACAGAATCCCAAGCAGGCTCCAGGCTGTCAGCACAGAGCCTGATGTGGGGCTCAAACTCACGAACTGCAAGATCATGACCTGAGCCAAAATCAAGAGTCTGATGCTTAACTGACTGAGCAGCCACCCAGGAGCCTTTCTTGTGGAGTATTTCTAACAGCATGCCAAGCTATGCTACAATCATGCAGATTATGATAGTAATTGATAATGATACTAATGTTGTAGGATTATTTTTCGCAGTTTAATTCTATCAATATAAATGATGCCCAATGTAAGGATATATACACAATGACCTGATTTTGTTAATGCTTATTACCTACAGGGTGGTGATTCTTCAGTTAAAAAAAAAACAAACAAATAGTAAAATTTGCTTTTGCTCTTGTTTTTTTTACAAATTTGCTTTTGCTCTTGTCTTCCACTTGCATATCAGCAAGAGAGGAAATGTGTTCCATTGCTTGTATTCTGAGCTGCCATTTCCCTCTGTCTGTCTATTGCTCAGTTCTTCTACTAAATTTGTGAATTTACTTAATAATCACTGTAATTCCTACTGTGCAGCTTCATGAACTCTTAGGGGTACATGAAAACAGATAATGTCTTGCCACTAGAGATATGTTTATATGTACCTTTTATAAAAGCAAATGTGTGTGTGTGTGTGTGTGTGTGTGTGTGTTTTCCTGAAATAAGAGTCTGAGCTCTGAAGTCAGATTGTCTTAATTTAAATTTCTACTCCAGTGCTTACAGGGGTAAGTTAACATCTCTAGGCCTCTTCACTGAGTTGTTTTAAAGATTGAGATAATATAAACTAATCTTTTAGCACAGCACCTGACACATTGTTATTAATAAGTGTTAGTTACTATTATTATAGTAGTAAAAGTATAATAGTTATCGGGGTTGGATCCAGTTGGCAGCCTCATCTGATAAACCTATTCCCTTAGAAAGATAAATACGTAAATCTTTAAGAGCACAAGAAAGCAAGAAACAATGTCATCAGTGGAATAGAAATTGTGAACAACTCCTAAAAATATGTAGTATTAAGGATAAAAGGAACCACATCTCAAATCATATGTACTTAGGACTCCTTTGAAGATGGAGTCATTCCAGAATTGCTCTAAGCGTAGAGACTATGGATGGATATTGTCTGGGGAAAAAGTATGTTGATGTGGGCTGTGTATAAGGGTTGAGGAGTTACATGGACATTTGGCCAGCTCCTCCACACTTTTGCTGAAGAATTAGCAGTGGAGGCCTTTAGCCACTAGTTGTTAAAACAGGGATGTAGGTGCTTTGCCTAGTGAGGCAGATAGCTACTGAGAATACAGGAGCATTTCCCCTACCCCCACCATTAAAAAGACCACTAATGTCCCTAATGGCAATTAGCATCACTCAAATAGTGTGATTTTCACACAAAAAGAGACAAATAGATCAGTGACACAGATCAGAGTACAGAACAACATACCTAGGTATATGTGAGGATGACTTCTCTTATTGTGGTCACTGATAGATGCACTAGGGCAACTCAAAGTTATACGCTTTCTCGGGAGCCTCATCACATTATAGTCTCATATTGTAATTACAATTTTTTTGATCCTGCTTTTTTTTCACATCTCCATATTGTATTTTTTTTTTTTTTTGCCCCCACCTCCAGTTTAAATAGAATTTAAAAATAGCGGGGAAGGGGTACCTGGGTGGCTCAGTCGGTTAAGCTTCTGACTTCGGCTCAGGTCATGATCTCGTGGTTCGTGAGTTTAAGCCCGCATTGGGCTCTGTGCTGACAGCTCAGAGCCTGGAGTCTGCTATGGATTCTGTGTCTCCTTATCTCTCTGCACCGACCCCCCCCCCCCCGCCCCTGCCCGCTCTCTCTCTTTTTCTCTCTAGAATAATAAAACATAAAAAAATAAAAACAGGGGGTAAGATGCCATACTCAAAAAGGACTTAAAGAGAATGTTATAAAGGGTTTATTTACAAAGGTGTAGGGGGAACACTCAGCAGATGGAGAAGCACCTTGAATCTAACAATAGTGGACAGCCATTGCAACCTCTTGGACAGAAAGTGCAAAGGGTAAAAGAAGTTACCTGAATGTTGGAAAAGTTGTAGCCATGGAGAGGTACTGCTACATAGGAGGGGGTGGTGGCCGTAGGTAGAGGCACAGAGCCATTGCCAAAGTGTGGCCTGACAGGGAGGGAGCCCTGGAGATAAATACCTGGACTTCTCTTTCTTCTCTTCCTCCAATCTCTTCCCTGTGACTTTAGTTGGCCAGACTCTGCCAGAAGCAGGAAGTCAGTGGAAGCCAGATGACACAACCTTTATACATAGATCTCCTCAGGGGCATGGCAGGACAGAAAAAAGAGTAAATCTGTAGGATCCAAGAGAGAACATCTAGGATACTTAACACTGAAAATCATTTGGGATCCTGATTGTCACCCACCATATTTATTATTATTTTCGGTTTCATAAAATCTGTGAACTCTGTAAGAATGCCATGTCTACAAGTTACTGACAAAAGGGTTGGATTGCTTTGGACAGAGCAATTCTACATATTAGTACATATAATTAGACAACAGCTCTCTTAGCTGAATTTTCCTTTTCATATGGTAAGTTAATCAACCATTTAAACAAGTATAATTCATCCCCTAAGTAAACTCTTTCGTATGGTTAACAAGGCTAGTGTGTGTGTGTGTGCGTGTGTGTGTGTGTGTTCTCATACACCTAACCTTTCTCCATCCAGCAACCTAGTTAGTAATTCCATCACTGAAAGAAGTGGTTCTTTATCTGACATGACTTCATAAACCAAAGCTATCTCTGGTGTATCCTTTTTTTCAGAAACAAAAAGATTTATAAATTTTTCCCAGGATTGGGAAATGTATAATTTCCCATAATTATACTTTTTATATTTAATTTATAGTGTTCTCCTTTCCCATTTTTGAAAAGAACTCATATAATCAATCATTGCCTATCTTCAGCTGTATGGAACTCTCACAACATGTCTCCAATATGATCTGGCTTTGAGGACATTATTAGCAGTTTTTCTCAGTACTTCTTCAACACATAGAACTAGTTTCATATTAGGGGCTCCCCTGTAGGCTCTACTTTTTCATGGAACAAATATTTATTGGTGATGACCAATAATTGGTCTGACCACATGTCAGACACTGTGTTTTAGGCACTGGGGATACAAGGGTGAGCAAAACACAAAAAATCCCACTCTGTGGAGCTTGTGTTTAAAGTAATACTGTTTAGTAATAATCAGACATCATCTACATTGATTTTCTCCAATTTTAAAATGTCTGAACCATGGAGCCCTTTTTCTTAGGAGAAGTAGACAAATTGTGAAGAGTCTTGGCCTGCAGGGGCAGTATTTTCTAAGGATCTCCAAACACAATTACTCCTGTCCTATTGAAGGGAACAGAAGCCTTAAGAAGAAATACAAAAACTCCTCCTCACCAGTAACTTCCTACAAAGGTAATGTCAATTAAAACCAAAAAGTTTAAAGAAAGCAAATTCCTGGTTTTAGCATCACCAGGAAAAACATTTGTCTACAGATACCAATTGTGTATTCTTTTCATTGTAAGAAAATATCCGTAAAAATTACAGGTTTTTTTCAGGTTTTAATTTAAATTGTAGTTAACAGACAGTAGAATCTTGGTTTCAGGCATAGACTTTAGTGATTAATCATTTACGTATAACACCCAGTGCTCTCCCAACAAGTGCCCACCACCCATTTAGGCCATCTCCTTGCCTATCTCCCCTCCAATAACCCTCAGTTTGTTCTCTATAGTTAAGAGTCTATTTTATGTCTGCCTTTCCTTCTTTTTTTTTCCCATGTCCATCTGTTTGGTTTATTAAATTCCACATGAGTGAAATCAAACAATATTTGTCTTTCTCTGACTTATTTTGCTTAGCATAATACACTCTAGCTCTATCCACATGGTTGCAAATGGCAAGATTTCACTCTTTTTTTATGGCTGAGTAATATTATTCCATTGTATATGTACCACAGCTTCTTTATCCATTCATTAGTCGAAGGACATTTGGGCTCTCTCCATAGTTGGCTATTGTTGATAATGTTACCCTAAACATAGGGGTGCATGTGTCCCTTTGGATCAGTATTTTGATATCTTTTGGGTAAATACCTAGTAGTGCAATTGCTGGGTCCTAGGTAGTTATATTTTTAACTTTTTGAGGAACTTCCATACAGTTTTCCAAAGTGTCTGCACCACTTTGCATTCCCACCAACAGTGTAAGAGGGTTCCTCTTTCTTCGCATCCTCACCAACATCTGTTGTTTTCTGTGCTGTTAATTTTAGCCATTCTGAAAGGTGTGATATCTCATTGCAGTTTTGATTTGTATTTCCCTGATGATGAGTGATGTTCAGCATCTGTTCATGTGTCTGTTGGCCATCTGGATGTCTTTTTTGGAAAGATGTATATTCATGTCTTCTGCCCATTTCTTAACTGGATTATTTGTTTTTTTGGGGTGTTGAGTTTCATAAGTTATTTATAGATTTGGATACTAACCGTTTTCTGGATATATTATTTGAAAATATCTTCTCCCGTTCCAAAGGCTGCCTTTTAGTTTTATTGATTAATCAGATTGACAAGACCTAGCATTCATAATTGTGTATGTACAATACAGATGCAAAATATGCAAAGCAAAAACTTATAGAACTGAAAGAATAAACAGACAATTCTACAATCATACTTGGAAACTTCATTCCTTTCTTACCAAGTGATAGGACAAATGTACAAAAAATAAATAAGGATATAGAAGAACTCAATATCATCAACTAACATGATCCAGTTGACATTTATAGAATTCTCCACCCAACTGCAGCAGAATATTCATTTTTTTCAGGTGCCCATGCAACATATGCCAAGATAGACCATATCCTGGGCTATAAATCAAACCTCAACAAATGTAAAATCATATAGAATGTATTTTCTTAAGTTAATATATTTATTTTGAAAGAGACTGAGCATGCATGTGAGTTGGAGAGGGGCAGAGAGAGAGGGAAAGAGAATCCCAAGCAGGCCCCATGCTGCCAGTGCAGAGCCCAAAATGGGGCTTGATCCCACTAACAGTGAGATCATGACCTGAGCCCAAATCAAGAGTCAGATGCTTAACTGACTGAGCCACCCAGGTGCCCCTGGAATGTATTTCTTGACCACACTGGAATGATATTACAAATCATTAATAGAGCAACACCAGGAAAATCTCCCAACACTTGGAAATTAAGCAGCATACTTCAAAATAATCCATAGGGTAAATAAGGCAAATATTTCAGAGAAACAAAACAAACATTGAACTGAATGAAAATAAAAATAATCATAGAAAAATGTGTGGGGCATAGCTAAAACAGTGCTGAAAGGGAAATTTATAGGAGACATGAAATATATACATTAGAAAAAAGGACAGGTCTCAAATTAATAATCTAAGCCTTGGGGCGCCTGGGTGGCTCAGTCGGTTAAGCGGCCGACTTCGGCTCAGGTCATGATCTCGCGGTCTGTGAGTTCGAGCCCCGCGTCGGACTCTGTGCTGACAGCTCAGAGCCTGGAGCCTGTTTCAGATTCTGTGTCTCCCTCTGTCTCTGACCCTCCCCTGTTCATGCTCTGTCTCTCTCTGTCTCAAAAAAATAAACGTTAAAAAAAAAAAATTAATAATCTAAGCCTTTACTTCAAGAACCTAGAAAAATAAAAAAAATAAAAAAGAACCTAGAAAAGGAAAAGCAAAAGAAATACAAAGAAAACAGAAGGATGAAAGAAATCAATGAAATTGAAAACAGAAAAATAATAGAGACAATCAATGAGACAAAGAGTTAATTCTTTGAAAAGACCAATACAATTAACAAACCTCTTATAAGATTGACAAAGAAAAAAGAGAGAAGACACAAATTACCAATATCAGCAATTAAACAAAATATCAGACTGTGGACATCAAAAGGACAGTAAAGAGGTACTATGAACAACTCTATACATATAAACTTGGCAACTTAGACAACGACAATTTCCTTGAAAAGTACAAACTACTACAACTCACCCAACAGGATTAAATAATTTGAATAGCTCTATAAACTATTAGGTAAATTAAATTAGCAATTTAAGAGCTGCTAAAAAGATAAATCTCCAAGATCAGATTTTCTTTTAAAACTTCATTGGAGAATTCTACCAAGTGTTTAAAAGGGATTAACACTACTTCTACACAATTTTGTCCAGAAAACAGAAGAGGAGTGAATCAAATAAAAAGAAAACTACAGCCAATATCACACTTAAAATATAAATGTGAAATTCCTTGACAAAATATTAGCAAATAGAATTTAGCTTAACTCATTACAAATTCACTAAAAAATGAATTGTATACCATGACAGAGAGGGGTTTATTTCAGATATGCAAAGCTGGTTCAACATTTGAAAGTCAACCAGTATAATCCACCATGTTATCAGGCAAAGAAGAAAGGTCCCATGATCACAGCAATCAGTGTAAAAAAGGCATTTGACAGACTTCAACACCCGTTCAGCATCCTCCCAGAAAAATAAGAAAAAGGAAGAACTTTCTCAGCTTGATAAAGAGGAACTACAAAAAACCTATAGCTAACATTATAATTCATGGTGAAAGACTGCATGTTGTTTTTTTTTTTTTTTTAAATTGGGAACAAGGCAAGGATGTGCATGCTCACTGCTTTTCTTCATCATATTGTTTCAATTTTTAGCCAGTGCAATAAGTCAAGAAAAGGAATTAAAAGGTATACAGATCAGAGAGGAAGAAATAAAAGTGTCTGTTTTGTAGACAGCACTGTTGTCTACATAAAAATCCCAAATAATCTATAAAAAAACTAGAATAAGTGAGTTCAGCAAGGTTGTAGTGTACCAGATAAATATCTAAAAATAATTTAATTTCTACACACTTGCAATGAACACTTGGTCACCAAAATTTAAAAGGCAATACCAGGGACGCCTGGTGGCTCGGTTGGGGATCTCATGGTTTTGAGTTCAAGCCCCACATTGGGCTGTCTGCTGTCAGCACAGAACCAGTTTCGGATCTTCTGTCTCCCTCTTTCTCAGCCCCTTTCCCTCCCCTGCTATCTCTCACTCTCACTCTCTCTCAAAAAAAAAAATAATAATAAACAAACTTTAAAAAAAATAAAAGGCAATACCATTTATAATCATTCAAAAAAACAGAGAGAGAGAGAGACAGAAAGACAGACGGACAAATACTGAGATATAAATCTAACAAAACATGTATATGACTTATATGCCCCAAATCTCAGAATGCTGATAAAAGAAATCAAAGATCTAAATAAATGGAGAAATATACTGTGTTCATGGACTGGAAGATTCACCATAGTGAAGATGTCAATTTTTCCCAGGTTGATATACAGGTTTAATGCAATTATTATCAAAATCTCAGCAAGAATGTTTATAGATATAGATAAGATTATTCTAAAATGTATACAGAAAGGCAAAGAACAAGAATAGCTATAGGAATTTTGAAAAGGAAGAAAAACGTGTGCTTATTATATAGCAGTACTTATCACATAGCTGTAAGATTTACTATATAGCTACAGTAATCAAGATTGTGTGGTTGGCAGAGAGACAGGCACATTGATCAATGGAAAAAGAAGAGAGAAGCCTGGAAATAGACCCACATAAACAAATTCAATTGACTTCTGACAAAAGTATAAAAGCAAAGAAAGAAAGATAGCCTTTTCAACAAATGGTGTTGGAGTAACTGGATATTTGGATTTCCATAGTTTAAAAAATGAACTTTGTTGCAGTATAATACCTTCAACAAAAAATAATTAAAATATGGACACAGGTGCCTGGGTGGTTCAGTCGGTTAAGCGTCCGACTTCGGCTCAGGTCATGATCTCACAGTTTGTGAGTTAGAGCCCTGCGTTGGGCTCTGTGCTGACAGCTCAGAGCCTGGAGTCTGCTTCGGATTCTGTCCCTCTCTCTCTATCTCTCTATCTGCCTCTCCCCCATTAATGCTCTTTCTCTCTCTCAAAAATAAATAAACATCAAATTTTTTTTTTAAATGGAGCACAAATTTTAACTTTAAATGTTAAATTATAAAAATTCTAGAATAGAATAGGAGAGACTCTTTGGGATCTAGCACTAGGCAAAAAGTTCTTAGACTTGACACCAAACTCATGATCCATAAATGGAAAAATTTATAAACTGGACTTAATCAAGATTTAAATTTTTACTCTGTGAAAGACCTTATTAAAAGGCTGAAAAGATAAGCTACAGAGTAGAAGAAAATACTTGCAAACCGTATATCCAACAAAAGACTTGTTATATAGAATATATTAAAGAACTCTCAAAACTCAATAGTAAAAACTCCGTCAAATTAGAAAATGGACAAAAGACATGAGGAGACATTTTACTGAAAGGATATACATACGATAGATAAGCACATGATAAGATGTTCAACATCATTAGCCATCAGGGAAGTGCAAATTAGAACCACAATGAGGTATCATTACAGACCTATCAAAATGGTTAAAACAAAAAATAGTGACACCATAAATTTTGGCAGGATGTGAAGAAACTGGATCACTTTACATATTGCTGGTGGGACTGTTAAATGGTACAGCCACTCTGGAAAAAAGTTTGGCAGTTTCTTAAAAAGCTACATATACAACTACCACAAGACCTAGCAATGGTAATCCTGGCCATTTCCTCAGAGAAATGAAGATGTATATTAATACAAAAACCTGTACATGAATGTTTAGAGCGGCTTTACTTATAATAGCCCAAACTGGAAACAACCTAGATGTTCTTTAATGAGTAAATGGTTAATGATATCATGGTGGCAGTGCATCCATACCACGGAACACTACTAAGCAATAAAACCGAATGAACTACTGATACCTGCAACGACCTGGATGAACCTCCAGAGAATTATGCTGGGTGAAAAGCCAACCCTCAATGTTATACAACTGCGTTATTTCTTTAATATAACATTCTTGAAATGACAAAATTATAGAAACAGGGAACAGATTAGTGGTTGCCAGAGATTAAGAAATTGGTGGCAGCAGAGGGAAGTGGCTGTGGTTGTAAAAGGGCCACACGACAGATCCTTGTAGGACTGGATACGTCTTCTGTCTTGATGTATCAATGTTCAATATCCTGGTTGTGACATTGTACTATAGTTTGGCAAGATGTGACCATTGGGGTAAACTGGGTAAAGCAGATATAGGATCTCTCTGCATTATTTTTTACAACTTTCTGTGAATCTACAAATATTTCAAAATAAAAACAGTTTCATTAAAAAAAAAAATGTTAACAAGGGGCATCTGGGTGGCTCAGTCAGTTAAGCATCCAACTTCAGCTCAGGTCATGATCTCACAGTTCATGAGTTTGAGCCCCATGTCGGGCTCTGTGCTGACAGCTCAGAGCCTGGAGCCTGCTTTGGATTCTGGGTCTCCCTCTCTCTCTCTGCCCCTCCCCTGCTCCCACTGTGTCTCTCAATCTCTCTCTCTCTCTCTCAAAAATAAATAAACATTGGGGCGCCTGAGTGGCTCAGTTGGTTAAGTGTCCAACTTCAGCTCAGGTCATGATCTCACAGTTAATGAGTTCGAACCCCACATCCGGCTCTGGGCTGACAGCTCAGAGCCTGGAGCCTGCTTCAGATTCTGTGTCCCCTTCTCTCTCTGCCCCTCCCCTACTTGTACTCTGTCTCTCGCATTGTCTCAAAAATAAATAAACATTAAAAAAGTTTTTTTAATAAAAAAAATAAACATTTAAAAAAGTGTTAACAACAACAACAAAACCCAAGTACCTGGCCTCATAGAGTCTACAATCTAGTTGGGGATAGATATTATTCTAAAATTTATAGAAGTGTATAATTCAAAGTGTGATCTTGTCTAGTTACACAGGAAAGCTTTTCAAACTTTTGAGCGACATTTGAGATCAGTTCTAAAAGAGAAATAAATGTTAACCAACTAAGGGGAGTGGGGTGTCAGAGATCTTACAGAACTGAGGGAAGAACATGTGTAAAGACCCAGGAATGGGAAGAAGCATGGGACATTAGAGTAATGGAAAGAAGGCTGAGTGGTTGGAGCAGTGAACAAGAGGAGATGAGATGGTGTCAGAAGTGGCTGAGGTGTTAGGCCAGTCAAGCAAAGGCTTGCAGGCAGCTTTAGGATTCTGCTCTTTTAGAGCAGTGGAAACAATGGAAAGGTTTTAAGCAGGAGAGCAACTTGCTCAGAAAGTTATTTTTCAAAAGGTCACTCTCTTGGGGCGCCTGGGTGGCTCAGTTGGTTAAGCGGCCGACTTCGGCTCAGGTCATGATCTCGTGGTCTGTGGGTTCGAGCCCTGCGTCGGGCTCTGTGCTGACCGCTCAGAGTCTGGAGCCTGTTTCGGATTCTGTGTCTCCCTCTCTCTGACCCTCCCCCGTTCATGCTCTGTCTCTCTCTGTCTCAAAAATAAATAAACGTTAAAAACAAACAAACAAACAAAAGGCCACTCTCACTGCATTGTGGAGAATGGATTAAGAAGGAGAAGGAAGAGCAATCAGGAAGCTAAGTCCAGGTATCAGATGATAAAGCTGGGATTTGGCTATAGCAATAAAAACATTAGGGAGTGGATATATCTGCAAGGTATTTAAAAGCAAAATTCACAGGACCTGGCACCGGATTGGTGTTGGAAAGAGGTTTTCAAGACCGTTCCAAGGTTTTCAGCTTTACCAGCTAGATAGCTGGTGGTATCTTTCTCTGAGATAAATATATTCATGTTTTACAGAAAAGACTTTAAGTTTGGGCTTTTATATTTGATTTTGGGGTGCCTTTGAAATATCTAAGAGCAGATGTTGTAGAAGCAATTGAATATATAAATTTGGACCTCAGAGAATGATCTGGTTTGGTGGTATGAATTGAGAGTCACTGAGGGTAATGGACACAGATGACATCACATAGGAAAGAGTTTTGAGTAAGATTGAGCCTTGGGGAACAACATTTAAAGGCTGGCTAGGGAAGGATGAGTCAAGAAAAGAAACTTAGCCATATGATCACAGAGGTAGGAGGAAAACCAAGAGAGCATAATGTCAGTGAAACTAAGGAGAATTTCAAAGAGTATTTAATGTGAACTGATGCTGTTGAGATTTATTTAAGATGAGCACTGAAAATGTCTGGATTTAGCTTCATAGAGATCTTTGGTGACCCTGGCAAGAGCTCTTTGGTGAATTAATGGGGAAAGAAGCCAAATTAGTTTATTAAAAGCTATGTAATATACTGAATGACAGATAACATTAGTGTAAATTTCAGTTATTGAGTATATATTTTATGTATCTATGCACTAGGTGAATAAGTCAATGTATGACATATGAGTTAGCTACTATTATTTAAACTATTCAGATTAAAAAGCTAACTTTCAGAGATTTTAATGTCACGTAACTATGGAGTATTTAAAATCAGGCTTGCTCCTGTCTTAAACAAAATGCTGCCGCTTCTCTAAATGAAGACATTGTCAAGTAAGAAAAGACTTACTTTTCCATTATTTTGCTCTTTTTTTCACATAAACTGGGTAAAATGTATGACCTTTGAACACCCTAGAATTTAGGCTTATTGAATTAAAAAAAAGAATTTAATTAAGGAAAATGTCAAACATACACAAAATTATAAAGAATAGCATAATCAATTACCCATCAGTAATTATCACCCCGTGGCTTTTCTTGTCTAAAGGATTCCCTTAGCCATTATTTTCCTTCCCTGCTCCTGCCCTCACCCATCCCAACAGATTATTTCAAGGCAAATCCTAGACAAAGCCCTTTCTAAAATCAATCCTATTTTTTTTCAAAGTTGTCTACTTTGCCTGTTATAAACTTCCATAGGGCTTTCAAATATCTGATTAAACCCATATGACAGTTCAAATATAAAAGCAGGAAATAAAATTACACCTGAAAGCTATACACATTTAAAAAAATATACACCTTATTTTTTAGAGCAGTTTTAACTTTACAGTAAGTTTCCCATATGCCCCCTGCCTCCTCCCCACATATAGCCTCCCCCATTATCAACATCTCCCACCAGAATGGTACACTTGTGATGATGGGTGATACTACATTGACACATCATTATCATCCCAAATCCATCATTTATATTAGGGTTCTAGGGTTCCTCTTTGTGTTGTACATTCTCTGGGTTTGAATACATTTGTAATAGCATGTATCCGCTATTATGTAGTATATTATGTATTATATACAGGGTAGTTTCACTGCCCTAAAAGTCCTATTGCACCTACTCATCCCTCCTCTCAAAGTTATGTAAATTTTGAGGCTACTTTTTCACTTCCAACAGATGAAAGGAACTATTTAATTGGTTTAAAGGCTGGGGTACCCTGGGTGGCTCAGTCGGTTGAGCGTCCGACTTCAGCTCAGGTCATGATCTCACACTCTGTGAGTTCAAGCCCCACGTCATGATCTGTGCTGACAGCTCAGAGCCTGGAGCCTGTTTCGGATTCTGTGTCTCCCTCTCTCTCTGTCCCTCCCCTGCTCATGCGCTGTCAAAAATAAATAAACATTAAAAAATTTTTTTTAATTGATTTAAAGGCAACAGGTGAACCAGCTAAACTGATGTTTCCTTTGATATTTGGCTGCCCCCTTTCTGCCAGTTGTTTACAAAAATTCATACACTTCCAAATGTAAGAGTTTATTTTTAATTTATAAAGACATGGCTTTGGTAATTATATTTATAGAAATCAGATAATGCAAATAGTTATTAATGGATTTATATTTTTCTGAACATGTTCCCTATGTCCTAAACATTATAAAAAGTCTCTAGGAGATCATTTATCTTTGGCCCTATGAAGTCATGGTTCCTCTGTGTGCTTTACATGACATCACAGTCTAAGTGACTCGCAGCTCATGCTATACCAAATGCCAAAGTCTGAGATAATGAGAACGTGAGTGATAAGATGCTTCCTCTCCTTGCCTTCTTTCTGAAGGTGAGAACCTCTGTCTTTTTCTTAAAGTTTGACTAGAGGTGGATATCTTTTTCTTCACTTTAATTTAAAAAAATTATTTGTGTTTATTTTTAGAATAGATGGAGAGTGGGCTTTTAGGAGAACGAATTTACACTTATACACAAATGTTGCAAATTAATAAATACTTATAAATAGCTACTGAGTATTGAGTTATATATATGATATACACAAGCAGTTTGGCTGTGAATATATCAAATATATTGAACATAAATAAATTTTGAGATCTCACATATTTCTGACTTTTAAAAAATTTGTTTTGGCTTTAGAAAAAAATTGAAATATATATAAAGCCCAGAGCTAATTTTCAAGTGGCCTCTCTGTAGCCCAAGGTACTCTATCCAAGTGTTTCAGGGCATTTGGAGGTGTGATAGTCAATAGACACTTTAGGGCACAAGAACCCTGAGTTAGTGGGGCTTGTATTCTTCCCTTTTTTCCAACCAGAGCAGTTCTGTTGTATGTAATAAGTATCTGCACCATACATTGTTCAACGAAAGGGTTTCTCATCAAAGTTTGAATATCCACTTTCTACAAAAATAGCACTTTGATGAAATCTTATGTTATCAGAGGGCAGACTTCAGGGAACCATGAGTCCAGAATAGAAACAGGGAATAGGTGTTTCACTTTATTTTTAAAAAGAATTTTATTTTTATTTATTTAATGTTTATTTTTGAGAGAGAGACACACAGCATGAGTGGGGGGAAGGGCAGAGAGAGAGAGGGAGACACGGAATCCAAAGCAGGCTCCAGGCTCTAAGCTGTCAGCACACAGCCTGATGCAGAGCTCGATCTCACGAACCATGAGATCATGACCAAGTAGAAGTCATAAGCTTAAGCGACTGAGCCACCCAGGTGCCCCTTAAAAAGAATTTTTTAACGTTTATTTATTTTTGAGAGACAGAGAGAAAGAGAGAGAGAGAGAAAGAGAGAGAGAGAGAATGAGAGATAGAGTATGAGCAGGGGAGAGGCAGAGAGAGAGGGAGACACAGAATCTGAAGCAGGCTCCAGGTTCTGAGCTGTCAGCACAGAGCCTGACGTGGAGCTTGAACTCATGAACCATGAGATCATGACCTGAGCCAAAATTGGACACTTAACTGACTGAGACATCCAGGTGCCCCATAGGTGTTCCATGTTATGTGAAATCTTATTTAATATGTTCAGAAAGGAAAGTAGGAAAACAAGTATTGCAATTAAGATAATAATATTCATGTACAGAATATGGTGAACATGGAATATTGTTAAAGATAATAAAAATAAAGATAAAATAAAATAAAAATAAAATAATATATAAATAATAAAATAAAATACTATATAAACAATAAAAAAATAAAATTAAATTAAAATAAAGAAATATAAAAAAAAGTAAATCATGCCACACAAGTTTTCCATTCAAGTTAATGCAAGTTATGATCATTTCATTTTATCAAAAAGGATAAATAGTTAGAACTATAAACTTCATTGTATAATATAAATAAAAGTACTTATCATAGACTTAATGTCCAAAATTATAATTAAAAAAATCTGAAAACATATAAAATATATCAAAATATCAGATATATTTCAAAATGTCAGATAATTAATCTTTATTCTAAGTTTATTTATTTAGAGCTCATTCATTCATTTACTTTTTCATTATATCACTCATTTACTTTTCCAATATATATTTACTGAAAATTGATGGAAATACAATAAAGTAAAGTTATGGTCCCTATCCCCAAGAAAATCCATCTGCTACGGCTGAGAACAAAAACTTAAGGGGCGCCTGGGTGGCTCAGTCGGTTAAGCGTCCGAGTCTTGATTTTGGCTCAGTTCATGATCTCATGGTTTATGAGATCAAGCACCACATCGACTGCTTGCGATTCTCTCTCTTCTCTCTCTCTGCTCTTACCCTTCCTAGCATGCGCAGACTCTCTCTCAACATAAATTAAAAAAAAACAAACTTAAAAAATAAGTAGTTAATGGCAAATGAGTTCCAGAAACAATGCATCAGACATTCTGAAAGTGAGTGATGGCTGAGGGCTGGCACAGCTGGGGCAGGCTTCATGATGGAAGAGAGGCTTGAGCTACTACTTGTAGGAAGGACAGGACTTTGTAAATTGGGGTGAAAGGAAAGAGTTGGTAGGCAGAGGGATCGCTGTGATCAAGGAATACAGTGTGACTATCTTTCCCAAGAGGTTGAAGGTTTGTCAAGGGAAATAATGGGAGAATTGATTAGAGAAGTTTAGGGTAAGAGGATAAAGGGACCTGATTTTTGAAGCCAGAGTTTTCAACACTTTAAGGTGAAGTTAGGGTGACAATGTGTATTCCCTTTAGGGTGCCTATTGCAGTCTCTAAAAGATACTCCTACTCTCCTCTCTCAGTCTGTTTGGTCTGTTATAACAGAATACCATAGATGGGAAGACTTATAGACAACAGACATTTCTTTCTCATAGTTCTGGAGGCTGGGAAGTCTGAGATCAAGGCATTAGCAGATTTGGTTTCTGGTGGGAGGTTGCGTCATGGTTCACAGATGGCAGTCTTGTCACTGTATCCTCACAAGGCTGAGATAGGATGGGGTAGGAGCTTTGTTAGGTTTTTTATAAGACTCCAAAGACTCACTTCCGAAAAGCATCATATTGGGGGTTAAAACTTCAACATATGAATTTTGGGGGACACAAACATTCAGTCTGTAGTGGCTTCCACCCTGTGATTCTGGTTTTCCCCTTTCCCTTTCTGCCCAGGTGAGAATGTATGTTATGTAATGAGGGACATCATTGTTTGGTATGTGCTGCACACGTGAATCTTATGGAGTTGAGGATAAGGAGGTTTGCTGTAGGGAATAGGAAATCAGTGAGAGCTTTTGAACATCTGGGTAATATGTACAAAGAAGAGAGTATTGGCTATTGGTATGTTAGATTTGGTGGGAGAGATGGAAGGCAAGGAAATGTTAAGTGCTGACTACAATTTAAGAATTGAGGAGGCAAAATAAATACATAAATAACACTTGGTATCTGAATGTTTGATAGCAGGGAAGATGGAAGCCAGAAAAAGAAAAGTGGACCAGGGACCTATATTAAGCATAACCTCCCTTTTAAACGTATTTTTTTTTTTTATTATTTTACAGACAATAAAATCTGGAGATATTTAATAGAAATCCAAGCAATATAGGATTTAAGTGGAAAAGTTGGCCTCTGAATTTAAGTCTGTTTGACCTTAAATTCTGCTTTCATGTGCAATGGTTTTAATTTGGGGTTTCTAAGACTCTAAAAGAAAAAGGGACAAACGGAATGGTTTTAGGGATACGATGAGTTTTTGAGGTTTGATGTACTGGTAGGTTGTTCAGCAAGCATCTAGAAAAGTAGCATTTGGCTTTAGAGAGTGGTGGGGCATTAATTGTTTGCATAGGTGAGAAGAGAGAGAGGATCAAGTTTTAACTAACAATAACATGTCCAGGTTAGAATGAAATGGGACCAGGTATGGAAAGTTAGGGAAAGAGTAAAAAGTTATAAGGAGAAATAGGAAGTGTAGCATCACCAAAACAAGAAAAACACTTGAATTGAGGAAAAGATTGTCAAAGCTATTGAATATTGCAGATGTCATAGAGACAGACCTTCACTTGGCAATTAGGAGAAAAAGAGTTGCAGTCCATGGTTTCAGAAGAGGATTTACCCAGGAGCAAGTTGTAATGAATTAAAAGACAAGATGGCAAACTTAGGGAAAGAGATCGTCTACTGAAGTCTGTAGACCCTTATTTTGAGATCTTAAAAAAAAGAGAAGAATGTGAATGCAATTAGTGCATGGTATCCAGAAGAAGGAGCAAGGTCTAGAGAAGGTTTTTTGATAGGGCAAACTGGGTATTTTTATAAATTGATAAGGAAAGAGCCAGTTTAAAGGTAGAATATTGAAATGCAAATGAAGAAAGGAAAATGATTTTTCTTAAAGAAACCAAGTTTTTAATTTGAAGAACAATAACAACAGTAAATAATATCTATAGTCAACCATTAGTTAAATAGAATAAGCTAAAGGCCCTTCTTAAGCCCTCCAACTACAAATGCCTTTCCTCCTCCATCTTCCCTGTGAATAGTTTGGCACAAATATTTTCCAGCTTCCTTCCTTCCTCCTTTCCTTCCTTCCTTCCTGGCTTCTCTCTCTCTCTTTTTTTTTTTTTAAAGTTTATTACTTATTTTGAGAAAGAGTGTGAGCAGGGGAGGGGCAAAGAGAGTGGGAGAGAGAGAATCCCAAGTAGGCCCCACACTCAGTGCAGAGCCCAACTCTGGGCTCGATCCCACATACCATGAGATCGTGACCTGAGCCGGAACCAAGAGTCGGATGCTCAATTGACAGAACCACACAGGTGTCCCACTTCTTTTATTTAATAAGCATTCCTCCCCACCCCTTTGCATATGTATTCAAATATGCTTTTTAGTGGCACCTAGGGGGTACATGTGCACTCTCTCTCTCAAAATAAATGAATAAACGTTAAAAAAACAAATATACTTTAAAAAAATAAAATGATGCCATATATATTTTTTCAAATTGCTACTTTCAGTATGTCGATCATGAAGACTTTTCTAGATACACACACACACACACACACACACACACACCAAATATAGCTCATGCTTTTTAACAGGTGCATAATGTTCTTTTGTTTGGACAGATCATAATTTATATTTATAAATATAATACATATTATAATATAATATTTATATTACTTAGAAATCCTTCATTTATAAACCCTTCTTGGAATCTTCATTCTAAAAAGGGGTTTCGTGAGCATGCTGGGCTGAATGACAGCCCCTGAAGATATCTTCACTCTAATCTCTGGAATCTATGAATGTTACCTTACATAGCAAAAGGTGCTTTGCAGATAGGACTATTGACTTACTCAGCACAGTTGGCTATTGAAATGAGAAGATTATCCTGGATTATCTCAGTGGGCCCTAAATATAATCACAAATGTCTTTATAAGAGGAAGGGACAGGGAAAGTTTACTACAGAAGTTCATGTGATGACAGAAGCAGAGAGAAACAGTGCCAGAGAAAGAAAAGATGCTGTACCACTAGCTTTGAAGGGGGAAGGAGCTACAAGCCTGAGGAAATGGATTTTCCCCTGAAGCCTCCAGAAGAAACCAGTCTTACTGACACCTTGATTTTGGCCCCTTTAAGACTCATTTCAAGTTTCTGCCCTCAGGACTATACAAGATAAATTTGTGTTGGTTTAAGCTGCCAAATTTGTTGTAATGTAGTATGACCTCATCTGAACTTGGTTGCATCTATGGACCTTATTTCCAAATAAGGTAACATATGTATTGGAGGTTAGACATTGAACATACCTTTTTGAGGGATGCAATTCAACCCACACACCTGTTTAAAAAAAAAAAAAAAGTCAATTGGTTTTAAGTTTGATTTCTGGGAACTTGCCAGAAACTAAGTAATGCTGGAATTGTTATTGCCTCATTCAAATTACAACATTCTTGCTGGATTTGGGATTTCAGGAAATCCCAGAGGAAAGAGGGAGAGAAGATGGGTGGGGATTTAGAGGATAACGAGTTTGTTATGGACCAGAGAGCATCTCAGAATATATACATGCTGCATATCATTTTTATAAAGTTAGTGAACAAAACAACGTATAGAATGCGAATATATGTAACCTATATTTGAAGACTCTAAAAAAAAGCAGCAAAGTAGGAGGAGGACGGGAGATGGGACAGTGAGGAGCACACAGGATTCTCCAGTGTTAATAGCCTCCACTGTTCAGTATCTTTTGTATGTATATAAAACAATGTATGCGTTACGCTTAATGTAAAATAGCGCCTTTATAACAACATCTTTAAAAAAATGGCATAGAGATGGTAGGAAATATACTTTGAGAACGCAACTCATATACTCATATACCAAGCCTGAAATCAACACTGGAAAGCGGCACCGTTACTTCGTTAAGGTAATTTTTTCAGGTGTTACTCGGAAAAGCTGACAGATGACAGAGTGCTGGGTAAACTCACTCTATGAAACCGTGAGTAAAAGAACATGTGCTTCCATGAAACTTAAGCACCAACAGTTCAGGAGGCGCACAGCGTTAGCAAAAACCATTGCCGGAACCATCGTTTTCACCATAGTTCATCCCATTTCCTGCGAAATTCTTCCCGGAAACGCAGACTCTGCGAAAAGACGTTTGCCCGATTCCAAAATGACTGCTGCGGCGCCCACAATAAAAGTATAGCGCAAGACCGGAAGTTACGCAACCTCATAAGGCAGCGCGCCCCTACCCGTGAGAGAGTTTCCGCCATTTTTGAAAATCGGGAAGGTCCGGGGCCAAGTGTGGTTGCAGCTGCGATGGCAACCTTTGCCGTGGAACCCCAGGCGCCCTCGTTGGGTGAGTGAAAAACTGCTTTTCCTCGCTGGCGCTGCGATCCACGCCGTAGGACTAGGAGCAAGCAAGACTGAAAGCCAGTAGTCATCAGGCTCTTTGCTAGTTTCAGTCGCGGGTACGAGCCCCTGGTTCACCTACAAGTTTTCAGTTGTTCCCCTGCTCTTGGCGTCATCACCCTGCCGCCAGCAAGGCGGCTCCGGGAAGCTGCGGGCCTGGTTAGGGCGTGGGAATGGCTGTCCAGTGGTGACTAAGCCGTTTTGTCCCCCGACACGCGGGCCGCATTCGTTCTTCCCATACCTGAGAGTCTCCGAGCGCCGAGGACGCGGTGCTGAGTTCCTGGATCCGGGGAGGCGTCGGTGTAAAGGAACGGATCCGCGTACACGTGGGTGGGCGGTGACCTGGAGTGTGGTTACAGCTCACCGTTCTTTGGTCACTTGGGCTTTTAGTTTCTGTTGGATTCCTTCCTGCCCTGGGCTTAGCAAAAGTTGTGCGACGTTTAACCCCTTGATGGTAGCCATGGAGATACTGGCGTTAATAGGAAGCCGGGAGTTGGTACGATTTTCCCGCCTTTATCTTGGGGAAGTGACTTTGTAGGAGGTCTTTTTCTCTAATCAGTTACGTAATGAATTTTTTAAAAATTCATTCCCATTGTTTAACGGAGAGCCTTGCTGAAAGTGTTGTTCAAAAAAAAATCTATCAAGTTAACAGGATGTAGATTTCCTTTTTGTTTGCTGAGTTTCGGCACTTGTGAGAACCGTCAAAATTTTTAGCAGAAAATTGCTATCATAGAGACGCATTTGAAAATTAGGTTACAACTTTGAGTTTGGAAAAGAAAGCAAGCGCGATATTTGTAGAACGAGGTTTTTTGTTTGTTTTTTGTTGTTTTACATTTGAAGGGTGTAATAGTGCTTGCTATGGTTTGTGCAAAATGTTTCTTTTGGGAATGGAGTTAACTTGGACTGTTTTAGAATTAGTCATAAAAAACTAAATGCATAATGTCAGTGCAGATATTCTGCTGCCTTTAAACTTAAGTACAGATGTTTGTCTAGGTATTTATGTTTTGTATTATTTTAGAGATCAGGAAATCATTTCCAGTCCCAAAGTTTTCTATTCAACAAAAACATTTTGGAGTGCATATTTCTTGGGGTTGTAAATGTGAATAAACCCGTCTCTGTTTATTGCCTCATCAGAAATCTGACATTTGCTGATATTGTTCAAGTTCATATATTGCAGGTGAAGAATAAATAATTTTTCCAGCACCTAATGCTATATGAAAATCAAGGATTATTTCAGCAAACAGTGCTAGCTGAGTAAGACCTAGTATTTAACAGATTTTAGGTGTGCAGACTGAAATCGAATTTAAGACTTGCATGATGATTGTTCTAGCTCTCTAAGTGAAATTTAGCCTAAGGGGTGATAATTGACAGGCGGATTAAGACCTCTCTGTGCTCTCCTCACTCTGGTGCTA
This sequence comes from Neofelis nebulosa, assembly GCF_028018385.1. Lineage (NCBI taxonomy): Eukaryota > Metazoa > Chordata > Mammalia > Carnivora > Felidae > Neofelis > Neofelis nebulosa. The sequence goes on along the minus strand of NC_080783.1, from coordinate 51,044,965 downwards.
AGTGTTACCACAATATATATACAGATATATCAGAACTTTTCTTAATTCTTCTTACAATGCCATATATGTTTTTTTTCTTTGGGGGAATGGGAGAATGAGGTAGTTGGTGGTACCTAAAACTTTGTATTTACTACTATAAGTTTCTAAATATCTGTTCAGAATTTGCTTTTGTTTAGGCTTTTGGTGTGTATATTCTTTGGAAATATGTACTAGCAACGTAGTAACAGCACTTTAAAACAATTACAATATAGTTATGGTTCTTCATACCTTATTTCAGTATTTGCTTCATTTTTTTTTCCTGACTTTGCCTTTTTCCTCTTTTATACACTTGCATTGGCAATGTTAATACCTAAGTCTACTATAATGAGGAAGGATAAATAATTGACACCATTTGAATAGCAAGAAACAAATTCTTGAGACTGCTTAGAACTTAAGGAATAGTTAACCATGTAAATAATACATCAAATGTTTGGCCTTTCTGAGTGCAGTGAATCACATTCGGTTTTGTTACATAGTTGAAAACTTAAATTTTAATAAGTAGAAATTGCAAATCCTACATTTACACTTTAGTCACTCAGTTTTCCTATCCTAGGATACCCTTAGAATAATAAGGGTTGAGCACTACTGATATTAGATACTGGGTCAAGTGCTTAATTTGCTGTAATTCTAATCAAAGCTCTGTGAGTGGATGCTGTGATTATGCCCATTTTGCCAAGAGATACGAACCCAGGTCTCTGAGTCCAGGGCCCATTTTTTTTTTCATACTGTGCTAATTTGCTCTGAAATTAGAGTAGGTTATAGCTTCCTTTTCTTCAAAATGGGAATAATAATACCTATCCTGTAAATTGTGAAAATTAATTTTAAATTGATGATTGTGAAGTATCAACTGTCTTTAAATTGGTTTTATGTTAGGGAGATTTTTATTGATTATTCCTAACTTTAAAATGATTTTTAAAAATGATCCAAAAATTAAGTTTCCAAATCTTTCAATGTTTCTTAGTTTCTAATCATCACTATTATTTCATGTGTGCTCTTTGTGCTCTAATGTATGCATGATTACACATCGCAATAATGGTTTATAGTTCTTGTTTATGGAAAAGAAAAAAAATGGAACATATAGCAAGCTACACATTTGCTAAAACTTCGTGTAACTAGCGCACCCACTCTTTCCTTGTTTTTGGTTGTTGCATAGTAGAAACTGACCCAGAAGTGGAAAGAAGTTATTCTGTATGCATTAAGAATTTTTTAAAGATAATACAAAAATTTTCCATTTAAAACTAAATGTTAATTCTCTTTTTGAAAAATGTTTATTTATTTTTGAGAGAGAGTGGGAGAGGGTGCGAATATGAGCAGGGGAGGGGCAGATAGAGGAAAAGAAACCCAAGCTGACTCCCTGCTGTCAGCGCAGAGCCTGATGGGAGGCTCAAACTCATGAACTTGAGCCAAAATTGAGTGGGCCCCTTAACCAGCTGAGCCATCCAGGCATCCCAATAAAAGTGGATTCTTAAATCTGTGAAATAATATAAACGGGAACAGGGGTGCCTGGATGGCTAAGTTGATTGAGCAGTTCGCGTCATAATCTCACAGTTGTGAATTCGAGCCCTGTGTTGGGCTCTGTGCGGAGCTTCCCTAGGATTCTCTCCTCTCTTTCTGCCCCCCGCCCCCGCCCCCCTCGCTGCTCTCTCTCTCTCTCTCAAAATAAATAAATACACTTAAAAAAAAATGAACTAGGACAATTGTAACATTAGTATTGTTAATAAAAATACTTTTACATTTTTATAAAAATAATTTTTACTGGTTTTTAAAATCTCAACTTTGCTTCTGTAATATGTAAGTTTTGATTAAAGTCTCAAAATTTTTTATGCTAGCTTCTTACATCTTTTTGTTAGATATTGTAACATTAAAGTCCTTTGTTTTACTTTATTTTTTGATTAATTTAGGATCTGAACCAATGATGCTAGGTTCACCCACATCTCCAAAACCAGGGGTTAATGCCCAGTTCTTACCTGGATTTTTAATGGGAGATTTGCCAGCTCCAGTGACTCCACAACCTCGATCTGTCAGTGGCCCTTCAGTGGGAGTAATGGAAATGAGATCACCTTTACTTGCAGGTGGGTAAATGCTTGAAATGGTTTCTTAGTACTATTAAACCATATATTAGAATTTTAAAAAGAGTAATGATGCAACATTCACCCTTATCAACACATTTATTAATTAAAACAAATAAGCAATGCCTCTATTTTTGATTTTTAGACTCTTGGAATAAAGGTATAAGTAGTATAAGCTACTGTAATTCTAAGAACCACTCATTAAAACTATGTATACTGTATTTCATCCCTTACAATCTAAGATGCCCTTGATTGTAAAACTCACCATTATTTTAAGTAGTACTAAGAAAGAAAAGCACTAAATATGATACAATGCCAAGATACTGTTTTTTATAAATTATCCATATCAGAGATGTTAAAGTGTGGGGGAAGAAATACCATTTAACTTCAACTGAATAACTTAATGCATTTAAATAGTTCATCTTAAATATGATAATAGCAAATATTCAGTCAAAAGAAACTAAGTGTAATCAACATGCAGTGCTATATTAGTTTCAGCGTACAGC